>NC_132937.1:54654988-55276863 GCF_034638445.1 Ciconia boyciana | reverse complement strand
AACTCCAGAAACATAGCCATGCCATTTGAACTGAAGGAAACTGCTAGCATTTAAGTTCATAGCTTGATGAGCAGTGCAGTTTAATGGGATGTTGCCTTCAGCACTAAAGCTGACTTTAAAATACCACAACTGTTACGGAAGTTTGCCACTTTTTTGACTGTGGTTGCACAACTGTTGGTGAGGCTTTTTGATAATATCGGATCACTGAACTGATCCAGGTTAAAAATAACTTCTCAAGAACAAAAGAAGTCGGTGTGGAGGGCAGCTGTTTTTCAACTGACTCTTTAACTGGTGAAATTTGCTGGTACAAGCATTTGTGGGGTTGTGCTGTGAGGGTGTGTAAATGGCAGTGCAGAGGCAGAAGAGAAGTGGAATTAGTAGTGAGACCTGTTAGCTTCTTTTGCTCTTGAGAAAATAGTTTGTGAGGTGGCTGTCAGCATTCCTGTAATCTAGTCAAGAGACAGAAACTTCTTGCTTGGTTGCAACAGCTATTGCCCCCACTATGTCCCCAGTCTGCATCGTAGTCTAAATCTCACTTTCTGTGCCCATCAGGGCTTTTTAAGAGGAAAAGTTGCCATGAGCTATAGCGTAGCAAAGCCTGTGGGCAGGCCCGTGTCTGCAAAGGGAGTGAACGGGCCGGATTCTCCTTGGGCTGTTTTGTACCCAGAACTTCCCATCCCTCTCTATCTGGGAAAGTAATTTGCTTTTTTCTCCTGCTGAGTTTGTTTTCGTGAGAAGTTCTTGGCCTGGGTACCAGTGTGAGTCAGCTAAATGCCAGAAGGTACATCCATGCAGCTAAATGATAGCATTAATTGTAGCAAGGGAGTTCCTGTCACTCTCTAGGTCTCAGCATAGCTAGTCCCAGCAGCAGCAGCTGGGGGAGCAGGGAGGTACCAAGGGTGGCAAGCTGATGGGAGCCCCAGGTCTGTACTGGGGCTGGTAGCCTGGGCTAGCCTCTGTCCTGTGTTAGTTTGCAGCTCTTGCTGACTGGCATCTGTGGAAAGGTTTCTCAGTGCTGGAATGGCACTCCCATTTAGTTACATAAACTCTTGTGAAGTCTCCTGCTATTAGCCGCAAGACCATGAGAACCAATAAGCGTTTCCTCTTGGATTCGTTACAAACTGTTGTTTCTTCCCCAAATCTAAGGTTGATTTTTTTCAGGTCATGAAGAGGATTAACTGCATGAAATAGCATGTCTCATACTGTGGTTTGCTCATTACTGATGATTTTTGAGGCAACAGTAGGGTCACAGGCTGTGTGTCAAATGGTCTTAATTTTTTTTTAGCTTACTAAAGGTTTCTGCTGGTCTCTAAGTGATTTGGAGGACAGTTTGTAATCCGTTGGCTTACAAAGTTTGGGAAATGTGTTTTCTTTGTTTGCCTTTTTTTCCCCAGCAAACTCAGTTGTTGCTAAACCATCCTAAGCACTCAAGACCCACAGAAATGGGGAGCAGCCAAGTTTTTGAGTAATGTAAAAATCCATTGCAGCCACCACTGCTGCCTCTCTCCAATTAGAAGATTAGTGAAAGTATTTATTTTGGGTCAAGGTAGCGGTCTTCATGGTTACGCACCTTCCCTAACCCAAGCTGTAAAGTTGTAGGATTATTAAAAAGGAGTTTAAAAATTCTTGGGCTTTCAGTTACGGCTGTATATGAAAATCTTCAGAGGATGATTGAACTAAATGGAAAGATTCTGGGATTCCCTGGATACTGCTAAGATAATTTTCTGCCTTGAAAGGTCCTGCAGCTGTTCTTTCCCTTTGTACCTAATTAAAGTCTCGGTTTTAACGTGTCATGAGTGAAGGCTTTTTGCCTGAGAGTAACGCAATGGTTGTATGAGACCACGTCCAGGTTTACAGTGTGGCAGTTAGCACTACACGGCTTGTTGGTGCTTCCTCCTTGGTAGGGAGGTGTGCGCGTGCAGCGGTGTGCGGTTGGCTTGTCTGCCAGTCATTGATAACAGTAGGACAGTGACTTTTTTTAACCTCTGGAAAAGAACCAAAACCATCTCAGGTAAGAATGCTGAACTTTATTTTTGATAGTGCTGTCTGAGTTAAGTTTTTTGGTTCACTTTATATTTAAAGTTACTTCAGTGTCAAGTTTGACATTCAGAGCTCCAGAAAGGGATGTGTCAGATGTGTCACGGACCTTTGTCTTTAGCGTGCACTTCTCTTCTTCTAATGTCTTACAGATTTGAGAGGACTTGTGTACTGATTTGTTTGAATATACAAATATTTTTGTATGCATCATTCTAAAAAAAATATTGCTAAGGCAATAAATAATCCTGTTCAGCCTTTTTTCTCTAGTGTGTCAGCTGACCCTATTAGGAGAGGTTTATCTGAGGATGGAGGGGTGGAAACTTACCTTCTTGGCTGATGGAGAGGTTGCTATGCAGTGTAGTCTTTTGGCTTATGAGTCAAGGTGAAGATTAGTGTACCTTTACCCTCTTCATAGTGCAAAGTGTAATCAGCAGATCCACACCTGCAGGTGCTGATTATGATCTCCATTCTTCTTTGTGATATGTTTTATGTGAGTCTGTTCAGACAGCAGAGGCAGTGGTCCTAATTTGTGTGACATGGAGATGGCCTCTTACCCAGCCCACCCAGGCTGCAGAGAGATAAAGTGGTATCTCTGTGGCTTTGAGTGGTCTTGTATAAGACCCCTCAGAGCTCTGGATAAGTAGTCTGGAAAGAAAAAGGCATGTGTGGCTTACCTTGCATGGAGGAGCACACCCTTAAGTCAAACTTGAGTACCCAGGTTCTGCCAAAACTGGTGTCTTTGCTTGATTTTGAGTGATGTGGAAGTCAGTATGGATAATCGTATAAGGTAAATCACGGTGCATGAAGGCAGGCACACACAGAAGCCTTGGAGGGACTGGTACTTTAGTCCTTTATTCCCCACTCAACCTTGTACACACTTTGAGGAAAAGAAACTTTCATATTCAGAGTGGTAGTGGAAGGTCCTGGGAGGGAAAAGAGATGTCCCACCAAGTTCAGTCACTTTGTTCAACATGGAAACAAAGGAAGTATTATGAAGAGGTTTTTGGCTAGGAAACAGAAAACCTTTTCATGGGAGTCCACAGCTTCTGGTTTTGTTTTTAATACAAACATGATGATGTAACAAGTCATCTCTTTAAATAATGATACTTGTACATTTCATGTTATCAGGTTTTGTTTACACTATAAAACTTTTGCCACCTATTCACAGATCACTACAGTAGGACACTAAAGTATTGCAAATGGAAAGAATGTTGTTATGTATTTCTGAGTGGCAATAGAAATCTAAATTGGAACCTTACTTTGCTTCGAGGCTTTGCTGGTCTTTACACTAGAAATAGTTTGAAACTACTGGGAATGTGATGAGTAAGAGTCATAGTCTTTTCATGATCACTTTTTCTCTGGTTGTTATACTTGTGCTGAAATGTGTGATGGTGATCCTATACAGAGATGTGCTGCTGGGACTACTTTAATCTTCAGTCATGTCAATATGGTGATTCTTAGTATATGCAGAAAGCAGAGATGACATTGTCAGAGGCAGTTTGACATCTGATTTCTAGGCAAAAAACCACAAAGTAGAATATTATTGCTTGGTCTGCAAATAATGGAATTCAAGTATGAGATATTAAAAGTACCTGAAATTAAAACACAAATACCTGTGTAATTTTAAGATACCTTTTAAAATTCTAACTAGATGAAACAATGAATTTAGGAAAAGTTTTAGTGATACTGATTCTTAGAAGGAAGAGTTTCAGACCTCTTCAGTAAAATAATCCACAGTAATTCAGGAGGACCCCTTAAATGGCAATGTGAATGGCAAATTGCTTGTGTCTCATTTATGTAGGAATACCTCCTAAAATGTTAACTGTTAAATTATCATTTAATTTATTTGTTTTTTTAAAATATAGTTTTTCAGAACCAGGACTAAAGAATGAGTAGCTTATAACTATAAATATTTAGGTTAAGATGGTTCATGTACTGCTTCACATCTGAAATGTATTCTTAAGGAAATTTTATTCAAAGTCTTATGCTTCAGCGTTTGGAAAAAAAAACAACCTCCAACAGTAGGAGGAGTGTCCTGCTTGTTAGCCCTCAAAACTTTAATTAAGTCTTGGACTATTGTAAACTGTCATCTTTGCTCAGTCCCAAGCTCTCTGTCTGGAATTATGTAGAACATGAGCAACTAATTTTGACCTGTCTGTGGAGAAATATTTTAATTGTCTGCATATGTTAAACCAGATTCAGTGTACTATGGTGGTCTCATGCAAAATAGCCAAGAAAAATACCAGTGCCTAGCTAGACTGCATATTTTGTAAGGCTGTCCTATGCCTTTGTTTAGGGTTTACAAGGTTGCTTCTCTTCTTTTAGGTTACTGTCGTGCTAGAGAACATACCAGTTTTTGTTGTGTGTTGGTGTATACCTAGGTGTGGCTTTCATCATGTGCTTTGCATACACTTACATTGGAGTCTGAAGTGTTAATGCAGACAGACAGACCCCACCTAGGACTGACTGTCTATGTTATTTGACTAGCTGTTTGTAGCAGAGTAGCAAAACCGGACGTTTGAGCAGCAAATGAATACTTTGAGTCACCAACAGCCTGAACAGCCTGCAGTGAAGGCAGTGTTTCCCTCATTTATGTGTCCTTACCTCAGCAGACTAGGTTATTATTATTATGTGAGCACAGGCCTTCCTGTTGTGCTGTAATTAGCCAAGAGCAAGCATACAAAGCTTCAGGACAGAAGAAGAAACACATTTGGAACCACTCTTCAGAGTTACTGGTTCTCAAATTGAGATTATTGCCTTCTGTTAGCAGCGGAACTGATCAATTAACTTCCTCTTTCCAATAGTGATCCTGTAAGTCATTAAACTAATTATTCCATTGCTAATTAGTACTCTCACTTTTTTCCTTTTCTGTATAGGCTTGGTTGTAAAGGGGGGGTCTGTAATGTGCACTTATCTCACTCTTAATTTTGAAAGATACTGTGCTTGCTGTGGGAAGGCTGATTGTGTTGTAAGATGGATGTACCTTGGGCAACACCAAGAAAGGAAATTGTTATCTCTGTGTTTCAGCAATGTACATTAACAGTATTTTCTTACTATATGAATAATGAGAAATGTTGTTTAGAAAGGAAAAAAGAGCCATGGTCTGCTTTGTCCCTGGGGGCTCCAGTTTCTAGATTTAGCTGGATTTCTTTGGGATCTGAACTCCATTGTACTAAAGCCCAAACAGAGCATGTCTTGCATGTTACTGGCCTCTGAGTTTACTTTGACAAGTCTTTTCAATGTTTGAAGCTACCCAGCTTCTTTGTGCTTCGTGTGCTTTGTGTCACAGAAGTGACGGGAACTCTACAGGGTGTAAAATGCATCTGAAGATTGACATGTCAAGCTGACTCTGAGAGCAGTACCCTCTTCACCTTAGTTTCTCCAGAGGAAAATTTGTGTAAGGATCCCTATAGTAGCTGTCGACTGCAGAACTCATCTTTGAACCTGCTCAAGAAAGATCACTGTTGTTTAAGTGCATTTGCAATCAGACTGTGACTTTGGTGCAGCCCTCAAGCAGTTGTGCGTCATAGGAGTATCCTACCTCATATTTTTGCTGCTTGAATTTATTTACCTGTGATGTAAGAATGATAATTTTTTAACAGCTGTTTAGCCTTATGTGGAGGTCAATCATTAACTAGTAAGCAACCATGAACATTTCCACAATTACTAAGTGCAGTTACCTTTAGCACTTGCCTTGACTCCTCCTAGTTTGTGCATACAAATTGCAGAGACTACCTGTCATTCAGAATTGCCCTTTGCATCTCAGCACTTGAATAGTGGTTCCAAGTTTGGTGTGAAGTGATGATCTGCAACCACAGAATGTTGAAACCTAATCAAGATCCTTTTCCTGCAGTCCCAGTGTTCGTCTTCCCTTTGTTAGTTTGCTGCACAGGCTTCTCGTCCATAGCTTCTCTCTCTGACATATGTAGGAGCTGAAGTGGTGAGATCTGAGTCTGGGTATTCTTTTGGTGAGTAAGGGAAGCCCCTGCTAGGGGTAGGTTTGTGCCCTGATGCAAAGATTGAAATGGGGCTTCTATGTGGCCACGGCTTTTCCATACTTGCCCACATTTCTTTTATGTGGGCAAAGACGCCTCTGGCCCTTACTAGCAGTCTTCCCAATGGTAGCCTTGCCAGTGCCCTAAATCAGCCTTGTGGCACAATGGTCTGGGCAGATGTGCCCCAGGGCACAGCTGGCAGAGGGGAGACATCAATGCAGTGTTGATGCAGATGACTGATAGTGGGATGTATATCTGGGGCACATGTAATGTAATTACCATGAAGAACTGGTGCATGTATGTAATCTCTGGCTGGTTTGGATCTATGTTTAACATATAAATGATTTGTGAAAGTCACCTGTTTTTGAAGGACTGCCTGATCTCTTTGGTCGCGATGTGATATACAATGAAGTGTAGGTTTGCATGTTTCATTCTTCTTGCATCAGGTTGTGTTTGAGTAATTAAAAGTTCTGTTTGAAAAAAAAAAAGGCTAATGAGCAAACATCTTTTTATTAAATTAAGGCATTTAGTGAGAATTGCAGTAGTAAAAAAAAGCATCTGTACTAATTGTGTATTGGAAGCTAAGTTGCTTAACTTCATAGTTTTAAATAATAACATATATTGCCAGGTCATAATCTAACTTTGATTGTACATTTGCCTTTCAAAAGGGAGATAATGTAGACTGATGTATTTATTTTTTTTTCCTTGCCCTGAGGCAGGCTGCCAGAACACTGGAGTGGCTTATTTCAGAAATATAGACCACAGCAATTATGGTAAAATCTCTTTAAAAGTTTTTCCATGTATGGCATTATCACAGCTCTTACTTGAGCTGAATCTTACCTATTTATGACTGCATCCCTGTGCCAGGCCGACTTTGTGATCAGGGAGGCCTTGGAAGTCAGTGGGAGACAGTAGTGTCAAGCAGTTCATAGCTCTTTGCAGAACTCAAGGGGATTTCCCCTTGGTTGGGAGGGATTCAAGGAAGAGCTTAAATCTAAAATCATCATGTTCAGTTTATTTTAATCTGAAATAATCTGGTCTATTCATATGTTGTTCACACAGATATTATAGAACTTTGAGTTGAATTTATGCAGCTAACAAATATGATCTGAGATTCCCTCAATCTTCTAATTTATTTGCCCATGCAAGCCTGATCTATCTTTTTAATGTCCAGTATATGTCTGATTTAATGTGCAATATCAGGATAGCATCATTAACTATAGCAAATGTGAAAGCACATGAGGACATTGTCTGTTTGGAGTGGTTAAACTGGAGGTTAAAATGCCAGTGGCAATTTCAGCTGCATTCAGCTGAAGCTAGAGGTGTAATAACAGACCGTGGTAGGAAGTAATTTATAAGTTGCTTGGTTTTGGTTTTTTTTTTTGGTCACAGCATGACATTAGTAGAAGAATTTAATTTCGCTTTACAAGTGATTATGAAGTGCATGATGAGAAGTGTGGCTCATAAAAGTTGAATTAAAAACAAAAGATGCCTTAGGATATTTTTGCTGACTGCTATTGAGCAATGTCTTGATTTTTACACAGACCTTCAAAGCCGAAAGAATTTAACTTGAAACTTCAGGTCTAATTACAGGAGTGGTAAATTTCTTTCAGGATTTTAACTTGTTTGTTGAAATGTAAACATTTTTTTTAGTGTTTGCAATACTGTAATATTGTACTAAAGCGTCACAAATTATGTGAAAACTGCTAGAAACATACATGTTTTTATGAAGTAGTTTGAGGGGGTAAGTAAGTAGGCATCGTGAAAAATGAGACTTAATTGTTCCATTCACAATAATCTCCAGGGATATTAGTTATGAACCTCTGGCTGGAATTTAGTAACTGCTTGGGTTAAAACATCGTTGCAGTAGCAACGACATTAAATACTTCAATGTTTGCTTGCAGTGCTTGTTTACTATTGTTTATCTTATGTTTTTATGCAGAAAACATTTGAAACAGTGGGGACTATTAAATTTAGAGGCAGCAAAGCTGAGGCAGAAAAGGTTGGGAGCAAACAATTTTTGAGTTGGGTGTTTTGGTGGTACGTCTGCTAATTGAAACAAGAAGCAGCTGTTGACACAGGGAGATGGAAGGTCAGAGTCTTTCTGTGGGACCTCAGAAATAGTCAGTATAAACATCGATTCTGTGAATTTGTTGCTTCCACCTATCAACTGTAAATTATATTTAGAAAGTGCTTTGCAAACTCTGAGAAATACTGTATAGTATGTGTCGACAAAGTGAGAATGGTAGTATGTTGGTAATATACTGCAGGGTGGGATTTGCAGGAGCACCCCCAAACTTGGAAGGGGGAGAAATAAAAATTTTTGATGGTTTTCTTATAAATTCTATGAGGTTTGCTGGATACTGTGTCTTCGCCATTAAAATTAAATTTAAAATTACAAACACAAATTTTATAGGGCACACTTGATGCAACTTTGCATTGTATTGAAGAATTAAAGCTAGCTGGTATGTGGAAATGAGTAGTTCAGCAAGCTGCAGCTGGTTCTTGTAACCTCGGTTCTGGTTGTGTAGATTTGTTGTGTAAGGCACTGAAGGTAAAAAGGTAAAAACATTTCATGAAGTTCAGTATATAAGGCCTAGGCTAAATAAGTTTTTACTTATTATTAAAAACTTGCACTTAGATTATCAAGTTCTACTCAATACTCTGCAACAAGCTGTCATTTAAAACCTGGGATATGAGGAGAAAATCAGGGCTCACTCCATGCGAGCTGTTGAGTCCCTGCAGTTTCTTCTGGCAGAAGTGAGGGATGCAAAGGTTCAGCCCTTTAAGTGAGAGACTCTTAAAGACTAAACAAAAAAGTTGTAAGAGCTGTACCTTTAAGGGCTAACTGAAAAAAGAAGAAATACAGTGTACTGAGTATAGGAAAGGGTAACGCTTACAGTGAGGGCGGCTGTCCACCTTGTGTGTTTCCTGTGGTTTGTCACTGTATCGCAGTGGAGCGGTGAGCTCTGCCTGTTACCTGTCTGTACGCATGGTAGGCAAATGCAGGCTGTGAACCTGCTTGTGCTGTAGGGTTTCTAAGAAACTCCAGCAGCACGCAGAGTCGAATTTGGCACTGTGAAGCATCTATGTTATTTAATGGACCCTGACAACGTATTTCATGCCATATATTCTGTTAGGTGACTTTTTGTTTGTGCCTATAAAGTATTAGAATATATTATACTCTGCCATACATGTTCTGTTGACACACAGCATTGTATGCACGTAACTGAGAATCAGGCCTGGCATTCACTGAATAATTAGCAAAGCCAGCAGTGATGTTGGGAAATTATAAGGTCATTCTTGATCCTTCCATCTGTTCATTTACTTTATCTTCAAGAGAATAGGGCTCTCTGCAGCGAAAGCAAACATTTCAATGAACTAAACCCTCAGACAGTGAACTATCATTTCAGGTGCGTGCAATGGCTATTAAACGTAGAGGGAGAAAAATAATGCCATTTGTTCCAGTTTTAACTTTGTTGCCCTGACAGCAGATACAAAAGTGGGTGACAAGAGTGGAAAAAGCCAACTTGCAAGCAATATTACTCTAGGTAGCCTGGGAATGGTATGTGTGAGATTATTTTATCTCCACTATGTTGCATTCTGCTGAGGTAGCACCGAAGGTGATTAATAAGTTCTTCTTCAAAAATCTGTGTATAGAGGCAAACTGTATCCCCAGGTATCTGGGTTTCACTGGGAAGAGAAATTCCCATTCCTGCTCAGCCAGAATTGGATGGATTTGGACGCGGTCCGTGAAATGTGGTTGGCACTGCAGCTCCTGTACCTCCTATTGACAAGGAATTTTTTCTTTTTGTGCAGCAATACGGCCTAAGAATGCTGGTAATTGACAGCAAGTTCGGCTAAACACTTACTTGAACAAATGCAACACAAAGTAATTTGTCTGTTCGGTTGCTATGATAAAGATACAGAGATTTGAAAACCAGGAGTCACTCAGATCTAATACTGTGTAGCAGTGCCACACAATAAAATTGTAAATGATTTTGAATACAGTGTGAAATGAAGTTAAAACCAATTCCTTTTTATGAAAGGTCACAGACTTCCAACATCAGCTATAATATTGGAGAGGCAACCTGTTATTCACTGATTCATAATTCATATTATGCAATGATTTTAATAAATACATATTTGCTTTGATATTCTTTGTATTTCAGATATTGTAAGAACATATCTTCTCATATGTAAGAATGTAACTTCATTATGTGGTAAAAAAAGTTAGCTTCCTAACATTTTAGATACTACTTTCCAGTAAAAATCTATCTATCTTAGTATAAAAGAGTTATACAGGAACAAATTACTTTTCCATTTCACAGTTCTGATGTTATATTCTGTTGAGGATATTTTGCAATGTTAGCAGCAAATTGTTTGCTTTTATAATCCTTTATCTCTGTGTGTGTATATATATATGTACAGTATACATATGTATAACACCTTCATAATATAAGAAAATTGTATAATATATAATGTAGACAGTGTATATATTATGTATATAAATTGTATATGTATGTATAAAAATATTCTTCAGCTTACTTCTGAAGGGTCTTTCTGGACTCGGGTAGTGTTTACACTTTCTGGACTCAGGTAGTATTTCCTTTCAGCCTAATATGCCTACCTATGGCTTAAATACATGCTTTTACAGAGGTGAAAAGTATATGCTCTTTTCCTATGTTTTCAAAAGTCTGCTCTAAATAGCAATATTCTTAAATTCAAGTTTGTTTTTAGTAAAATGGAAGTGATGACAGTAAGTGTTTGAATACTTATGGTATAGTTTTTTTCTGTCTTGAATTACATTATGGAGGGGGGAAAAAGGGCTGCTAATTTCAAGCCACATTTTCTTTGAAAATGTAGGAATGATTAAGGAGGCTTTTTTCTCCCCAGTCGTATTTTGACCCTGTAAGAACTTGAACGCGTCTTGCATGATTTCATAGTTTTGAACGTAGAAACTTCACAGGTTGCTTAGCCATAGGTGTCGGTACTGTCATCCACATGGGTGACTCTGTCTCTTGCTACTTGTCCCACTGCTAGAAGGAAATCTAGAAGATGTTTTATAAGGTGCATAGGGCCTCCTGGAAGCTGTAACTCAACAGAGCTTCTTGTAAACAAGTTAGAAGTCTTACATACTTCTTGTGCAACTCAGACACTGGAATTGAAAAATACTCTTTCAAGTCACACTGTTGAAGCATTAATAGAACTTTGCTGTGCAGGCATGAAACCAATAAGCATTCTCTTTTCGATTGTTCTTAGCTATCAAGCAAAGCAGGCAAAGCTGTATCCCAAATGCTTGCAAACACTGATGTTTAAGCCTTGAGTTGCTCCACCAAAAAAGTTGATGCTAGGGGAAAAAAGAATTAAGATAGAAAGTGTTTCCCAGGTCTCTTGCCAGCTAAGTGTGAGAAAGTATAGTGTACCACTTCATAACATTTGAAAATGTGCAGAATTGTGCTTCCTGATACCTTTAGTCAGTGGCCAGGAGAATGGCTAGAAACCAAAACCCATAGCAACTTGTTTCCTGCTGATGTTTGGTGAAAATTTGTTTTAAACAACAGAAAGGGGAGGGCTAAAAGCCTGTCAGGGAGTTCAGTCTGGTCTCCTTTTTGGTTGGTGAAAATTCACAAGGCACTCGTGGTGCATCAAATCCAGCTTGCTTTACAATCCACAACTTTTCTGAAGTGGTACACTTCTAGTTCATGAATTGCAGTATGGTTACTTGGGGGGGTGGGTGTGGGGGCACTTATAGGGTCTTCTTGCCCCTCTCCGTCCTTCCAGCAAAGGAGTTGAACAGGTGATACTCTTGCCTGTTGCTCTGCTGGCTGGTCTGCAAATTGTATTGCCAGTAAGTTGGAGAAGGCTGACAGTTTATCCTTGCCATCTACCTGTGAAGTTAGACAATACGTCAGTTTAATGAAAAACTGAAGCAAACTGTAAGGATGGGAAGAACAACAACCTAGAATAACAAACTGGTTTATTTTCAGTAAAGCCTGCTTTCATCTCACCTCTCTTCAACCCTCACTGGAGTAAGCGCAGTTAAAACTTCAAAATACACTGTTTTCATAGAGGATTGTAAGAAACTTAGCTGCTTTTGTCATTTTAAATATGCCTTCTGTGTGCTTATTGCTGGCCTCTCTTGTAAAAGTGATACAGGTTAGTCCTGTCTGGACCTACAGCATATTGCCGATGCAGCCTCCAGGACCTTGTATTTTTTCAACTGTTCAAAACCGTATTTCTTAACTCCAGGACTTTGTTTTGAGTCTGTGCTACAAGCAGCTTCAAAAACTATTTCAACAAAAAATAATTTTTAAGTGTTTTCATGTGAGGTAGCTCCAGTTTTCTTTCTCAAGGTTTTTCCTTAAATACCATTCATCAGAGATGAAGTGCCTGTTGTAGGGTTGTGCACTGTTGGTAACTCATGCAAGTTGTTTGACAATAAAGAGTTTTAGCAGTGGAACATTTTCGAGGAGAGAGAGAGAGAGTATCAGGTTGAGGATGGTGGATGAAAAGAGCTTCCATTTTCTAGTCTGTTGCAGGACCGTACATTTTTTTCCTCTGGCTCTTCTGCACTGTAGCAGGATGCATCTATAAGTCACCTGCCTGCTCTTTATCTAGCAAGGTGATCTGGAGTGATGGACCTACCTCTCCTGTCTTGTGTTTTTCTTCATGTTTTCCTTAGTCTCTTGAGATTTGCATAATATACTAGTTTGGGATGACATTTACAAAGATCTCTGTAGCCTGGCTCCTGTGTTAGATGTGAAATAGACTGGACTTCCACTATTTATGCCCTAAATTGAGGGAGAAGAGGGGCACTATATAGATGAGAATAAATGCTAGTTTTATTTATGTATATGTAAATATATAATAAAAGTAACTTTTACAAATAATAATGAGGTGTGAATTTTGTCAGACTAGAAGACATTGGTACATACATAAAGATACTACTTTATTGTGTTCTTAATAACTAATGAAACAAAACTGAGATGCGCATTTACCAACAAAGTGATATATTATGGAGTGAAAAATAACAGAAGCCTGTGGAAAGTTCGCAACTTCAAACTTGACATCTTTCTTTTCTTTTAATGGGCATCTTGATTAAATGTAAATATTCTACTGTTGTTCTAGGCAGCCTATAATTAGCTACTACATGGTATTGTAACAGTGCTTTTTGTTGTAAAGGAAACTCAAGGACTACTTTTTCTTTATGTTTAGGCCAGATTTCTCCCAGAACACTTCTAATGCTGTCAGTGCCCCTCTCCTCTTACCCCTTTTTGCGAATGTAAACATTTTTTTGGTGCCATAAACTTGCTGTAACCATCCCTTCTTTGTGACTGGAACAGAATTTTTTGGTGAATATTTTTCTTACAGCTCACTCCAAGTTCTAAATGAATCTTAAATGAATCTAAATCTAAATGAATCTTAGAATCACCCTTTTAAGGGTGACTGATGACCTGTGTCCCAGGATATGCAGTTATTTTGAGATAAGTATGTTCAAATAAAATCAGATTGAATATATGTGTTTAGCAAAATGTGTTCTGAAATACAAATTAAGTGGCTTGATCTCTCTGGAGAGTACAGGGACATAGCAGCATCTCCTAAAATTTTAGTTGCTGATGCTTATGCCCCATCAAATAGATGTTGGAAACAAGGATGTCAGTTGAACAGTGAAGCAATCTTCAACTGCCTCTCTCACTTTTTTTTTTTTGATTGATTTTTAAGTTCATTACTATTACAAACTTCCTTGAAATGGGAAATCAGATAAATTGCCCCCTGTATATACTGCAAGATTTTTCCACTTAGAAAAGAATAATGCATTAATATGCAGTAGATCTTTTGTGGACCATTCGCACTTAATATAAATAGACAAATAAAACCTCTTCTGCAGCATTTATCTCAAACTCTGTAACTTGCAAGGTAGTGTGCTGCCCTCTTCATTGCTGCTCTAGTCTACAGCATGGTAAGTGGTAACCCAGCTGAAACTCATATCTTAACAATTGATGAGGCAGAAATGGATATGTGAAAAATGAGAATAAGAGGGGAAAACAGATAAGGCAATTATTCTCAAACACAGCAACAGAGTTAACAAAAACATATAGAGTGGGGGGTGGGTAAAAGGTTTCTGATATTATTTTTAATCCATTCCATTTTATACAAATATTTGCAAGAGTCTTGAAGGATTGAAACCACAATTCTGCTAAAGTCCGAGTGCAGAACAAGGCGGTTAAATCAGCTGCCCTCTGTGAATTAAATGATTCTGGGTTGTTCAGAATGCACTCTAATTTTGGTGGTCCCATTTCTTGCAAAGCAAAGTCAAAACGGGCAATAGCAACAGTAGCAGCACTTCTAAAATACAGCTGATCCTTGCAGTAATGTGGCTTGTATATAATTTCCATTTTTTGGAGGTGAGAAATTAGGAAAGTGGCAGGAGTGTTATGATATGCTTCTGTAAAGGAAATAAGGATGTCAGACTCTGTACTTCCATGATTTAGACGTACCTTTTTGTCCTGTGGGCTTCAGGTTCTTGGCTATCTAACTAAAATAGACTCTTTTCCCATAAGAGATGGACCTGTTTCTTGTCTGAAGATGCAATTTTTGATGTCATAGTATGTGAGAATTTATCGTTAAAGGGAAGTTTCACATGTAAGCTTGTCTTTATACTTACAACTAATAAAAGCATTCAAGTAATTTCCCTTTTAGACCACTCTGAACTGTGGAATTTCAGGAGGGGGTGGTTACCTATTCATTGTTTTCTTAAGATTGTTTTGCTGTTCCTATTCTATGTGGATACTTCTGCAGCTCTTGCAGTAAAGGTGAGGTTATTGTTCAGTTTGTGACATAGGTACTTCCACTTAATTTATTTTTTTTAAACAGGGCCTGGTTCTGCAAGCGGCTAAGCATCAGAGTAATTTTACTAAGGCCATAGTGATGCAGTAAGTAAGGAAGACGCATTTCTTCAGAAACTGTATTACTTCTCTTATTTTTGAGCCACCTCTTGTGATACTTAAACTTGTTCCTAATTATTGTATAAACTTTGGCCAGAAAAACACCTCAAGGGAGTGGATGTGGACTGTTCGTCATTCACTTAGTCAGTCTTGTCATTATCGCTACATTTTTGCAAATATTACAGGCCCATGGAAATAATGATGCATGGTGCCAAGTGACAAGAAGAAACTATTTTGGGAAAAGTGTGCAGTGACGAAGTTAGAGTGTAAGAATGTAGTGGTGAAGCTTGCTCATACAGGATCGCACATACTGCAGCATACAGTCAAAATGACGTTGATTTAATGAGCTGCAAAGGCGGTTCTTGGACTCCTATCTCAAATTTAACACTGATAAAATAGTGCGTTCTGCAAAAAGCCTACTCGGAATGTATTTGTGGACTATCTTCATGTTAAAAAATATTAACGATTTCATTTGACACAGAGTGTTGGGGGTGGGGAAAAAATTATTCTGTATTTTTTCCCTTGTTATCAAATACGTGTTTTCCTGGTAAGAATTATATAACAAGCTGCAAAATGGGAAAACCAAATGCGTTTCAAGTTATCCTGAGAGCATTAGTGTAGTTTAGTGGTGGAATTTGGAGATTAAGCTAGAAATTGTCTAGCAGGAGCGTGGATCAGTTGAAATGACAAGATAGTGCAACTGTTGAATAGGAAATATCACTCTGAAAAAAACACCTTTTAACAATTTCAGTGAGCACGTGAAGGAACAAACCTGATGAATGGCATATTTGTAGCTAGGAATTATGTCATTGTGTCCAGGATGAGGCACTGTGAGAAAAATGCAGGCTTCTGCGTGGTGTCCCCTCCTATGTGGGACGAGGAACAGAGGCCTCAAGCACTGCATGTTGAGTGCGGTGCTTCGTGTTCGGGCCTCGCAACAGACAGCGTGTGACTGAGGTCTGTGCAAAAATACAAGAGGTGGGCTCCTTCTGTGTTATAAACTGCTATACTAAAATACACACATGAATGCTGTTTGTTGGAATTGTGGCCGTGAGATGTAAATGCAGGTACATCACAATACTGGTATCCTGTATTACTCTCTCAGGGCCTATAGTTAAACTTATATGTGACTTAGAAGAAGGAAAAATACTATGCATGCAACCTTTACAGTCTCTGTTCTCTTTAATCTGTGATCTATTTTGCATGGTATAATGACAGAGGAAAAGAAAGGGTGCGTGAGGCCTAGATGTCTGTGGTAAAGTCTCTCTGTTACCAAAAAACATGTTGCAGAAGTAACTTCACTCATTTGAGCCTTTTCTAGTTTATTGTGATTGTGCTTCTCATCCCTGTGAGGCTAATTTTGGCCTCTGGTAACAGAGGCAGGAAAGGAGCTGAAGCACGTGTCTTTGTTCAGTTTGCAAGAACAGTGTAACACAGAACTTTTGCAAAATAAGTACAGGTTCACGTCTTGCTCCTTTGACTGCTTCCCTGAGCTCAAAGTTTCCTTTTGTAAACATAAAATTATCCCACACAGAGAATATGCAAGCAAAAACTCTTTTCTGCATGCAGATGTTGCTTTCTGCTACAGAACATTGTGCCTCTAGCCTTCCAATTCTGTCCGTTTTGCATGGTAAAACACCATTTGGAGGGTCATCGCAAATGTGGACAGTAATGCAACCTTAGTTGCTTGACAGTGTTTTAAAATATGCTTTACCAGCATCTCCTGCTAAAGATCAATATATTTGATATAACCGTGCAGGAGGATGTTTCCCAATATTGACAGCTGGTACTGCAAAAAATAGAAGTAGTGTTTAATATCTCGCAGAATTCTTCGGTATATTTGTTTGCTTTTGTAAAGGTTTCACCTGGTTATTAAGCTATAGAACTGAAGTGTTTTTGCTCTGGTTTCCTCCTTTTGCTCTGGTTTCCTGGTACGAGAATTCTTTGTATGATTGCTTTTGTTTTAGCCAAAATTATGCATACGGGTAATAGTTTAGATTGATCCATCTGCAAATATCGGTGTGCTTGATGTGTTCTTCAGAGATGCATCAAACTATGCAGTGGCTTTTTTTTTTTCCCCTTTATTAAAGAAATTACAGCAGAAAAGGATATGAAGTGGTTGTCTTCCAAGCCAGTGATACTCAACTGCCTACTGAAAGAAGATTAGGAGGCTTGATAGTTAGTAAAGGTGTGAAGAGTTAATAAAGACTCCAGACTTTTTGAGAGGTGTGTAGGTCTCTGATTTTTCTCTGTTTTGGCCAAAACTGCAGCTATTTTTCGTAACAGCACTGTGCCTATCATGCGGTGTAACTAAAAATCCTGTTTAAGAGTTTCGATCACAATGTTATGCACTGATGTGCACAGTTAAGGGTAATAAAACACATCTCACACAGGTATACCAGCTGCAAGTTGGTACCAAGCAGTAGAGGAAAATACGAAAAAAAGTGTGTGTGTATATGGTGTGTATATATATGTAATTTTTCACTGAATGTGAAGGCTAAATTTCTGTCTGTAGTTTGTGTATCACCTAATAATAGTTCATGGCAAATACCTGAAAGTGATGAAGCCAAGGCAGGACAATCCTTTCTTTTCACAGTAGCTTGATATAAGCAAATGTGATTTACTGTAGCAAGCTGCTAAGGTCTGCTGACCCGTGACAGGCTGCTGCATGAGCCGGTTCTGGTTTGTTTGCACAGATCCCCTCCAGTGGTCCTTTGCAGATACATCTCTTCAAGCTTTTCTGCAGTGCAGGAGCAAGTTACAGTGGTTGCCTCTGCAGCTAAGCTCTGCTGCACTTTGGGTTTGGCTGGTTGGTTTTTTTGATCTGTCTCCTTGATCTTGATCATGGATTGATGCCATTTTGTATAGGTAGTAGTCACCTGACAACAGGCAAACGGGGCAGGACTCAATATCTGAAGCCCTTTCTGTGAGATAAATGTATATATCTGTGCTTAAAGGTCACAGTGAACTGACCTTTCTGTATGTTGGGACAAAAATACCTGTATTGTCCTGGGAATAAAAATCAAGTTTATTTTCTTTGCTGTCTTCCTACAGTATAACTTTATACTATCAGCTCTTTATTGACTTTTTATTTTTTTCCCTTCCCTGAGTATCCTTTTGACTATTCAAAGTTAATGGCACTGAATGCCTGTTTTTAATAGACCAAAGCAGAAAGCCTTTCCTATCCATATATTTCCTATTACATGTATTTCCCTTCTACTTTGGCTCCCTTGCTCTTCATCCACTACTGCTTCCCATTCCTCCTTTCCTCCCGGTTCTACTGTGCACAATCTCTTGCTGAGTCTCTCCCTCCCCTTCTTGCCTGTTTCTCTCTTTTTCCTTTGTTCCCCATCCCAAATTGCTCACTGTGTTCACTTGCACCCCTCCTGTCTGTTCTAATACACGAAAGCCTTCAAAGTGAAAGAAAGCAGGCTTTTCAGCTAGTCTTAGTTTTCTTCCTGCTGTGAGGATATAAACACAGCAAAGGAAATGAGCGAAGTGAAGGCTAGCCCAGAGAGACGGAGTTTCAATAGCCTTGGCTGCTTTCTGAGCAAAGAAGGGTGTACACCCTCACGGAGTGTGCACCTATACATGCCATGCAGGTATAAAATACCACTATAGATTCCTCTTCCCTCTGCCCACCCTGATAGGCATCAGCTCTTGAAAGCTGTATTTGTTATGCAGCGTACCTGTGCTACCTTACACTTGGTGGTATGGAAGGAGATCCTTCCAAACCTATGCAGAGACCACTCCGGCTGAGTTTGGGACCTGCCGGGCCCATTGATGTAAGAGGTTGTTCAGAGACAGGTGTACCAACACAGGCGAGTTGTTTGGTAGGGCAAGTAATCAAGGGTTGTTTAATTAGAAAACTTCATTATTACTTCCATGATTTGGAGAAACTCCCAAGTGAAGCATCTACCAAAAAGCATTGCAGGACTTCTGCTTTACCCCTGTGAGGGGAGAGTGGTTTGCCATCACTGCTGGGTTAAGGCTGTGTGTCGTTGTCCATCATAGTCTCACTTAGCATCACCCTAGCAACTCCTTCATCCTCTTGAGCAAAAATGCAAGCTTAGACCTATATCTCCAAACCAGTGCTTTCTGCTGAAAGCCATTTGCTTTGAAGGGAGATATGGGTAGTGTCCATTTTTTCTGGCTTTTATGCCAAACCAGTGTTAGTCAAAGCTGCTAAAGGCAGCTTTTTTTAATGTGGTACAGCACCTTCAGTATGGCCTTGTGAGGCATCCTACAGTGTCTGGCCTTCCTCTCTGTCATTCTCACATGTGCATACACTAACTTGCACACACATGCAAACACGCTAGCCAGAACACCTCAGTAAAGATTTTTAGCTGATCTCCTAATCTGCTTCTTAAACGAATGGCCTTCTCTTACAAGCATTTGGGTAATACAGTGCTCTGCAAGAAAACCGTTCACACCACCGTCACCATTTTTGTGACCTTCTGCTGCACCTGCTTCTGCAATGAAGGGGCCATCTGTGTCTGTCCTGTGGCCATCCTTGCTGCTAGAATGATGAGGAGGGGTAAGCACACAGTGTAGTCTGGCTGGGTCTTACTTGTCTCACTATTTTCTTGCCCTTTATTTGGTAGTCCGTAGTAACTAGTGCAGGGCTGCAGTTCATTGCTCTTATAATGGTCTCGTATTTGCTGTAAAGTAAAAGCATAGTCCAAATAGCTAGTCCAAAATATTGATGAATATCCCTTTTCTCTTACCTAGCTAATTGTCAGGCTGCTTATTCCTGGGAAGAAGACACAAAACCGAGAGGTTCAGGGGTAGTGAGTGCACACTGCTAACAGCAACTGTTGAAAGGCAATTTTCTGTAAATACATTTAAACATATGTGCCATTCAGCATGCTGATTTATGTCACCTCAGACTAAAAAAATAACGACTCAATAGCCAGTAAAATCATAGGCTGAAGAAGGTATTTAATTTATTTAATCAGACATTCCAGCTGATTAATGCCAGGTAAGGCATATCAGGAAGTGGAGTATCACATTGTGTACTTTAAATCGTAAGATCACTCTGTTCCTGTGAGAATGTATTGATTTAATGGATTTTTTTTTTTCACTTTAGTTTATGGAAACTCTATAGTGTCCATAGCCAGTGACTATATTTTATCTTGTTGGAATTTTGTTCTCTTTCTAGTTAATGATTCATAAAACAGTATGCATTAGGCAAAAAGTATGATTAATGTTTTTTTCTCTTTCTAAATGCTGAAAGCTGTATTTTTACCTTTTGAAAATCATGGTGTGGGCCATTAACTGACTTACAGATAATACTGTATGCCTTTTCTAACCTAATCATAATGATGCTTCTAACACAGTTAGAATGATGCATTGAGAGGTGTAGGCAGTGTTTCAGAGGGCTTCTGTGTGAATGAAGGAGATTCTTATTCAGGCCTCTCAAGAGTTCAGAGACCTCTTTCATTTGTGGGAAAACTTGCACTCATTTTCCTCAGAAGAGCTGACGGTTCTGGTCTGGTCTCTTTAAAATTCAGTGGTGTCAGGCTGTGTAGGGTTCGGCTCACTATCTTTTTTTTAATTGAAAAAGCTAATTTATGTATCCTTTGCTTGTAGTGATAGCTTAAGATTTTGAATTTTTCCATAATATTTCCAGCTAGGTTATTTTAAAAAAAAAAACAAACAGCTAGCCATTTGCAGAGAACTTCCTGGGGAGGAAGACTGTGGTGGTGCTTATGTATTGATTATGAACTTGCATTTGTTTATACAAAAATGTTCATATTGGTGCAATTAATGTGGAGTATAAACCACATCTAAAAAATAATGGAGTGTTTCAGAACTGGCAAAAATATTTAGTAATGACTTCATTTTACTTTCTTGCTGCCAAAAATGTTCAGGGACAGGTTTTTCAATTTGGTTTACAAGTGAAAGACTGTTGGAAAACAATTTGCTTATATAATTTGGCTGTAAATAACTACTTAAGAATGTTTATTTGAAAACGTTTGTATTGCCATTTAAAAATTCTGTGGCTAGGTTTCCATACCTTAAAACCGCTGTACATATTCTTCCCAAGACATCTCATGTTCCTTAATGTCAGTAGGATAGGTATGTATGCTGATGTGGTTTTGTTTCTTAAAATACACTGCAAGTATATTCATAATTTCAGTTGAGTGCCAAATTCAGCATACTGTCAGGCTGCTGTCAGGCAAAAGAGTAGTCAGTTGCTCATTCTGGTCTGCCCATCGGAGACTGACTTGGAGGACAAAACTGTACGGTTCCTTATAAGGGCGGTAGTAACCCTTACATTTAAGCAGCCACATGGTCAGAGAATGGAATAACTTTTTAAAAGTACTAGCAGTTTTTTTGGTGCCCTTAGTGGTGCAGTTCTACTCTAGTGGCTGTAAAATGGCTGTCTCCGTTTCATGACAACTAGACAGCAGCTATGAAAAGTAGCAGCTATTTCCTTACATGCTGAGCAGTTCTTTCCTTAATTGGCTTCAGAATTTCATTTTATTGTATTACTCTTGTTTTTTGAACTACTCTTGTCTGATGCAGCTTCTGAAATTATTTTTTTTTCTCCCTTGAAGCTTTCTCTGTAGTTTAAGAAGAAACATGTTAGAAAGCTCATTTAAGCCAAGAAGACTGCAGCTTTTGTGCTTTATAGGACATTTCATAAAATGGGATAATGGTCTCCCTTTCTATAGCTTTGCAAGTGATTTGGGAAAGGTCTGAGGAACTTTTGCTCTATAGGAAACTGAGAGCTCTTAATCTAATCAAAGGAGTTTTGGTGATGTAGGAGTTGTGCTGTGCTGAGAATGGTACAAGAGTTTTTTAAAAATAATTTTCAAGAATTAAGTGAGCTTTCTGTTAAATTCTAACTAAAATTAAGTTGGAGGCGTCCAAGGAAAACTTCTACTAACTGCAGTTTTAAACTTTCCTGAAGGAAAATAGTGGGTTTTTTAATTAGTCTTAATAGATTTTATTATTCAGTACAGTAACTTAAAGTGTCTCTCGTGAATTTAGACATAACTTTCAAGTTCGGTGCTTACATCGTTCTTCTATCTCCATTCTTGAGTGACCTTATTTTTCACACAAGCTCAGCACCTGAAAAACAAGTTGCTGTTTAGATATGCATTTGGGAACCTAACCTTAGCCATGTGTTACTGTAGATATTTCCCCCAAAGCTAATCTTGAACTTAGTTCTGGTGCTGTTGCCCAGCCCATTGGGCACTGTTGCTAACACTTCTTTCCATCTGTCTCTGTCTTGCTTCCTGGTTTGGTCACAAGTGGACTGGCAACTCTGAGGTTATGCAAAAGTTTGTGGGTGATTGAAACAACCGAGACAATTGATCTCTCATTCAACATGGGCCAAAGGTCTGACATGTTGCACCACCTTCCTCATCCCCTTCCAAGTTTCTTCTTGATCTCAGGGGAGTCCTTGTAAAAGCTGTGCTTGCTGTTGTAAGAAGTTCCATTATGATTAATATTCTTTGGTAGGTTACTTTTTTGTTAGTTTAATTGTCTAGGTGAGTTCTCATGCAGCCTGAGGAGCACTGGTGCCATAATAAGGATGCTAGCGAATGCGTGTTTGGAAGGCAGGACCATAGCAGCACCAGCTTGGATCAACTGAAATTGTTGCAGATATACAGCCTGAGTAGTACGCGGTGATACTGTGGAAACCAGGAGGAATCATGACAGAGTATCCAGACCTTTCCCTTCCTTCAAGACAGTACAAACTACATTTAAAACAGTTGTCTAATCTGTCAAAAAATGTCCAGTATTACCTATCACATCCTCCAAGGTAGTCTGTTCCACTCTTCAACTGTCCTTTTGCAGCTGTATGGAAGGGCCCTCAAATGGAGACAACAATGGGATTTTAAAGACAACTTGAATTTCTTAGACAACCTTGCTGCTGAAAAGCTTAACTTAGCCTGCATTCAGTAAAAGCTGTATGCACAAAATTTATACTTGCAGGACCCAGGGTAAGAAAGCATAGAGAACTTGACAATCATGATAATCCACTCCGGCATTGAGCTCAGTGTTTCCACAGCATATCCTTCTGCAAACTTTGTTGTGATTTATTACATGTTAATATGCTAATGGACTGAATAATTCCTGGTCGTGTTTCACGTACAAGTTGCCTGTGGAGAACTGATGAACAAATTATGCCATCTGTTTTAGTGCATGTGAATTATTTTAACCACAGCTGTTGTGTGTTGTCCACTCAACAGTTTTTTCTTGGAATGTTCTTCTAAGCAAATAATTTCTGTTATCTTTCTTCACTATGTGTGTCTGTTGTAAAGTTACGTTTGCATAGCAATTTTGAGTGGGTGAAGAAAAACATAGTATGGCTGATCTTTTGTTGAGGTGGAAGAAGGTGGGTGAGTGGAGAAAAGATAAAGGTCTCAAAATACAGCATTACAACTGTTACGAAGTTCTTGTTTCATACGCATTTCTCATCAGTAATTTGTTCTGTGCTTTTCTGCTTTTGATCTTGTGTGTTCGCTCTCTGCTTTTTATACTTAGCCTGATCCATTTGACCTATTTTCCAGTCTTTTTGTATGATTCTTTCTGGAGTTTCAGATCACTAAAGTTTTTGGTTTCACCAAATTCCTCTTTTGTATATATTCCCCGCCCAGCGAGGTAGGATTGTTTGCACCTCTGTTTGTGTCATTCCTTTAGAAAATAAGTAACACTTCCACTGACCTCCTTTTCCCCTTATATGAGACTTCATTACTCTTGGATCTTACCTACTGATTATATGAGTGATGCAGCTTGCCTCACTTTCCTTCCAAAAATATGACCACCATGTTATGTGATCCCTGTCATTCAATTTTGCATGTACTGTCAGAGGCAAATATAGAAGCATTTTCCCTCCGGTTGTGCTTTTTGCTTTCTTAATCAACCATTTGTCCCAGCATGCTGCAGTATTTTGTTGGACAGCATGCATTATGTGGTGGTGTTATCTCAAAGTGTCTGGTGTTAGTAACATTAGGACCATCGCCATAGCAAAGTTGCCATGGTAAAGGAGCAGAGCTCTGATTCTGGACTTTGCAGTGTCTTCTACCTGTGCCCTTCACTGTGATACTACTGTAA
This sequence comes from Ciconia boyciana, assembly GCF_034638445.1. NCBI lineage: Eukaryota > Metazoa > Chordata > Aves > Ciconiiformes > Ciconiidae > Ciconia > Ciconia boyciana. The sequence goes on along the minus strand of NC_132937.1, from coordinate 55,252,811 downwards.
CTTCTATTTTTTCCTGTTGCATACAGTTGTATATAGTGTGCAAACGTTTCCTTCTTTCATTTGTTTCAGAGAAAACCCCATCTTGACAATTTTTATTCGTTTGTAACTCCAGTTGCCTTTATAGAAAGATTGCTAGTCTTCTAAAAGCTACTGTTGTTGGCACATGAGATCTCAATTATGAAAACATGAGTAGCAATTGGGAAGTCTTTTTTGGCTATGTACAAATGTGCCTTTTTACTTCGTGTGCTTTCAGTCTGTTACAAAATAATGAGAAATTAATCAGGGGCCATTTCACTTCGTAAAAGGAGGGCCTGTTAGTGGTTTCTGCAAAATACACAATGTGACGTCAGTTTTGTCGGGGATCAAGTGTTTGTTCTTTCTGATTGCTGGTCTGGGATCATTGATTTGGAAAAGTCCTGTAGTTCTTAATACATGAACACCATCCACTACGCAGTAGAAAGTTTGCTCTGCTTTTACAGTTAGTGTTTGGAAAGACGTAAGAGATCCTTCAGTGCTTCTGGGAAGAGCAGAAGACACAGCAGTTGACAGTAGAGGTTAAATAGGCTAATAAGCAGTAGAGGAGTAAGATAGATTTAAGACTCTCAGAATGAAGCTCTGAATTTGCAAATTCATGGAGGGGAAAAAAAACCTCACCTCTTCCTAGAGGCCTTTCAGGTTATCTGTGAGATGCAGAATTTAAAAAAATACAGAAGTTACAAATGGGAAGGGATGTGTTTTGTTGGAGGAGCACAGTATGCTATGTTTCCAAGGACTTCTAAACTTTGACTCCTTTAATGAATTTGCAGTTTTATTTCCATTGTTGTAAGCAAGTTTCCATCTGAAAAATCACAGCAGGTTATTTTCAAAACAAAGAATACGGTTTGTTACAGAAAATAAAATATGTAGCTATAGCTTGTTCTATTGCTGTGGCTGTTTCTGTGACCCGGGATATTACAGTTGTGGAGTAGTCTGTTTCACCTCGGAGAACAGGTGAATGCACTAGGAGTACCACTTTAAATGGAAGAGGGCAGGACTCTTGTGTAAATTGTCATATCTCCCAGGTAATCAGAATGTATTCTGAGTATTTGTAAACTTTGGTGGAGGTGGTATTTGCTGAAGTTCTACCTTTTATTTTTGTTTTCCCTTTCTGAAGGCTAAAGGAGGAGGATGATAGATGATCCAACACTTTTTGCAGTAGATCAGAGCGTTACGATATAAATGTATATAGTTTAAATATAAATAACACTAATAAATTACTTTTCAAATTCAGCCTGCAAACTAAAAAAAAATCAGTACTCCTATTACCACTTTAAAAAAAAAAAAAATCAAATACTGTGCTGTATTCCTGGAAATAGGGGGTCACTGTAGAAAACAAACTGTATCAGAATCTTGGCATTGTACCTGGGTTAGTTACTGAGAGCCTAAAAGATCTGGCAGGGCACTGAAACTAATGTGTGTTATTATTTACGTAGCTTACAGGTGTTGTGAACAGCTGAGATGACTTAGACTAGGCGAACAGTCTGACTGGCAGTTTTGTGATGGTTTTTGCTTGCTGCTTTATCTGTAGCCTTTGTGCTATCCTGACCTTATCATGAAGACCCTGAGAAGGAGGAGATTTTTTTTCTGTTTTACTTTAGATGTGAATCTCATCACTTTGCATACTATTTGTGATCTCCATCTCCCTCTTATTTTTGAGGCAAAATAAAAAAGTAATTAGATTTATAGACTAATTGGGGCTTGAAACTGAACAACATGAGCAGGGTTGTCTTAGGAATAATTCTTTTTTTGCTGGGCATAACAGTCTATACAATTTCTGATTTGCCTTTTTTTAGCTTGGTGCAGCTGTTCACTCTGAAATTGTTCATCCTAGCATTAATCAGCAAGAGCAGCCTCTTCCAGTTTTTACTAATGCAACAACAGTACTATCACAAATTTCACCCAGAAGGTTTGACTTTCAATCACTCTTAAAACCTCCATTACCAGTTGGGGGCAGGGAGAACTTGCCAAGGTAACAGACCTAACCACTCTTTTTTTCTTCACTCTTTTCCCCCTCTCCTTTACAATTCATACAATTTTTTTTTTTTCTGACAGACAGGCAGAAAAGATAGATTCTAATTTTTTTTAGCAGGATAAATCAGTGGTATCTATGATGCAGTAAAAAGTTTGCTCTGCTTTCACAGTTGGTGTCTGGAAAGATGCAAAAGATCCTTCAGCGCTTCTGGGCAGAGCGCAAGTCACAGCAGTTGACAGTAGAGGTTAAACAGGCTAACAGGCATTACAGGAATCAAATAGATTGAAGCCCCTCAGATTGAAGTTCTGAATTTTAAAATTCATGGAGGAAAAAGGAGTTTTTCAGATTAGAAATTCTGAAAAAGCTTCAAATTATTGTCCACTGCATTGCAATATGTAAACACTGACTTCATTCTCAGCATGTATTGGTTTACAAATATGTACTAGCTTTTACTCCTTGGATGTTTCAGGTATGGGGACATACAGGTATGTTTGATCTTAGATGGTTGGCTACATGACTTCTGCTATAACACAGTGAATCTGTTCCACAGAATAGTGTCTGGGATATTATTTAAAAAAAAAGAGGAGGCGAAAAAAAGAAAAATAAATAGCTGAACTGTATATGTATTTTCTTATAACTGAGTGTCCATTTACATTACCTCAATTTTTACTTTAGGGCTATGTAACCATCCAGACACTCATGTACAAAGAACGTTCACTGACATTAAAACATATAAGGTTTTTGGAGAGGGGGCTAACTTGTGGTGATTTTTGAGAAAGCTGTAGGATTTTTCATGTATTGCCTCTTTTCTCTTACTCTGTGCACTACACCAAATTATGCTTCCTTTCACTTGTTTACATCTGCTTATTGGCACACTGCCTAGCAATGCTTGCAGGGTCTTAAACACCACTCTGCATTGTGTGATCACCTCAGAATGAAGGCAATTAAATAATGAAAATTATAGTCAGCATTGTTTTAAAGCATAAAGAAAAGCTCTGTAAAGAAGCTAAAATGTAATAAAAACAATTTTGGTCACGCTTTTCACCTAATGTTAACAATTCAGTTGCCTGCTGAACGTTCTGAAAATAGCGCAATGCAAAAAACCTCCGAGGTCCCTTCTTCAGTTCCTGTTCCCAGGGACACCCAGAAGTATGCTGATATTTTTAACTTGATTTCCTATGGAAACAAGATGTATGTATGCAATTTGTATGTGTGTCGTAGGATGTTTCATGTGTCCTGAGCCCCTTCCTTTGCAAATAATCTTATAAATAATCCTACTGTTCAAATTCTACTGGAGAGGGAATGGGAAAGCTATTGTCAGTTTTGGTTGACCTAAATTTGTCAACTGAATTTGACAGTGATCCAGACTACCAGCAAGTTTAATGGAAAAATAGGCAAGACGAGATAATATCTAACTGGGAAAACCGGTGCTGATGTACATATCGTATTAGGTGGCAGAGAATCCAGATGGGAGGGAGACTTTATAAATGCATCGTCTGCGAGAGCAGTTTGTTCAATGCCTAGGAAGGTGTGACTTCCAGTCTTGATCAACCCAAGGAAGTAAGGGAGTTAGCTTTATTAGCGCCCTTTGATCTTGGAGCTACTCTCCTGTAGCTCCAAGAATACCGTGAATGGTTTGGGGCGGGGGGTCACAAGAGGACAAGTACTTAGAGAGTAGTTTTTCATTAATGATGTTGATGGATTTCTTCCGCTGTGGAGCATTTTTGGTTTAGAAGTTTTTCCCGTTCCCATATCACTGTGTCACGAAGATTTGCAGTTTCACACTGGAGCTGAAATCTGGCAGTGTATGACTCTGTCCCCCAGATGGTTTGGTGGAAGCATGTTGCCATATAGATCTGTAAGTCCTTTAGAGGAACTGACTTATCAAGCTACTTTCACAACTACCGCAAGGAAAAGTATAACTGGGCAAATCTTACCAGTAAAAGTGAGTTTTGCAGCAAATGGAAGGGCTGTGATTTTCATAGTTGAATTACAAGATGCTGCTTTAAAGTCGTAACAGAGGAGTGACAAGGGCTACCTAGGAATTTACTTGATCACTCTTTTTAATGGAATACACTATAAATGCTCTTTATAGAATTAGAAATGCCTGGCAAGATCTTGACATGTTGTGCTGACAAACTGCCATCATCAAGAATGCAGTCTTGTGTTGAAAACTTCCAGTTACTTAGGACAGATAAAATGGTTATTCTGATCGTCTCAATTTTTTGTCTGGTGCTGACTTAATATCCTTGGTATGAATTTAATATGAGATTCTGTGTGCTTTTCTGACAAGTCAGCTGCCCCATTCTGGGGTTTTTATGCCTTCCTGGAGGAAGAGAACTGTTTAGGGATTAGAAAGTGGCTATCTAATAAATAGGTTATCTGAAATGCACGGAAGTATGAGAACCAAATTTCTGGATTAATGCCAAAATTGTGTATTCCATCCCAACGCATTCACTTACCAGAAAAAAAAAAGTGTTTCCTGAAAATCCAGTTGTGTGTTTCAGACTCTTAAAGGTGAAAAATGTGCACCAAACAGTCTATTTTATTTGTATATTATTGGTCTTAAACAGGCATAATTACTTCTTGTATTCTTTAACTGCTGGTATTCTCCTTGTGCCCACTGGAAAATTTTAAGTGTCATTTTGTTTTACTTTTTGTTTGTTTTTTACTCCTCATATTTAAAATAATAGATTATGCCAGGTGAAAAGATAGCAATACATTTTCTTTCAAATGAAGTTTCTCTTTCTGAATGTATTAGCCACTGTAGAAGCCTACCAGCAGCACACCTGGGGAGATATATTTCACAAAAGCTAGGGGAAAAAAAGTAAATTTTAACTATCACCCAGGACAATGTGGCAGTTGTAGTGAGAAGCTACGTGGCTTGTATTTGGAATGTGATTGATAAATAGCATGTCTTATCACTGCTTTTAAAAAATGATTTATTTAAGAAAATGATCTACAGATGCTAAGAAATGCATTCTTCAAACAAATATTGGGTTTTTGACAATGGAAAGAAGGCAGAATTAATCTTTGGTTGGATAAATTAATGCGTGAGGCCTGTAGGAACCTAATGACAGCATTTGTCATGAAATTTGGCTTTCATTGAAGTTGGTGGGAATTCTAAAGTTCACTTGAAATTGAGCTGAAAGGCCATTCAGGTGTTAGTACCAGTACCTGTTCCTGTAAGCTAGGCCTAAGCAATTAAGGCTGTGTAAAAACAGATAGTTACTTATAATCTGGCAAAATGCATGCCTTGTGCTGTCAGTAAAAGGTGAATTTCTGCTATATAAGGAAAATGCAATAAAAATTCAAGAACAAAAAAGAGAAGCTGGGTGGGAAGCTTGCATTTGCTGTCTGTCACCTCAGTTCTCAAAACTCTGGCCGCGTGGTGGGCAGGGTGGTGCTGACGTAGTGGGCTTCTGGCTACGCAGAGAAATTTAAAAAGCACCTCCATGGTTTTAGAGGAAAATGCGTATGGCACTTTTTCCCCAGAATCATGGAAATTGCAGTTTGTGTTAGTTAAGAAGTGTACGATTCAGCAATTTCAGCGTGAGAAACTGAACTAAACATAGATTTTTCATTTAAAGGTTGAAGCATATATTGAGTAGGTGTGATTCTTTTAAGTCTGCGTTTAGGACAAGGAGATGTTGGGAGCAGAAATTTGGAATTGAAGGCTGTAGACTTGTGTCTCAGAACTGAACAGGTTGCGCTAGTTTTTGCTGCGAATAAGACTCATGACCAAAACGTAGACTCTTCAAGAGCATTTGGGAAAAATACTCTTTAAACTTCTACTGGGCTTTAATGTTTCTCTTTTTTGTCATCAGGTAGGATATGTGGTGTCTAAGAAGCTAAACAGGAGATCTTTACAGCCTAGTCTTTCACTGAATACCTACAGTATTTTTGAGACTAAATGTTTTCCTCCTCTACCCTGCCCCCAGTCTTACTTTATTGTGAGCCTGCCCTGCAGAGATCCAGTGCTTTAGTTACGGTAGTTTCCTGCTATTGTAATAAATAAATAAATAGTTGTAGCTTAGCCTAGAAGTGGGTCCAAGACTGTAAGTTGTGACCTGTCTTTGCACTGTTAAACCTCAGCAGAACTGAGACAGTAGCTCTTGCTATGCATGATATAAAGCAGGTGAGAAGGCACCCTGTACCATTTCAGTAGCTGTAGAGCAGGGAGAAAATACATGAAGTAATACTTGCTTTGCAAAAAATTATTAGCATGGAATAGGAGGTGGTTGTCACAGCGAAGATCTTGAAAGATGTTTACCACAACCCCTGTTAAGTTAGAGCTGCGTGCTCTATTTCTCAAAAGATTAGGAACTGAAATAATTCTATTCTAGATGCATCTAGGAATGAAATAAACTGGCATAGATAGGAAAAATTTACCTTCTTCATGGTGTATGAGCTTTTGTACTTGGTAGTTAACTGAACTTGGGATCTCATTGTCTGTTTTCCTATCCTTGGCAGTATTACAGGGGTGTATTTTCACATGAAGGAAGTGTTCTTGAATAATTTGTCTGACTATACTGGGAACAAACAGGCTTTTCTTCCATGTCTGGCATGAACGTTTTCTTGAGCTAACTTCTTACTGAAAGAAAGTTCCCATGTTGCATTCATGCTTGGCTTTTGCTGAGTATGTATGATAATATTTTAGGAAGTTTTGTGAGTAGTAGAACATCTTATTATATCAATAGGCTTGGGGGGGGGGGGGTGGAGAACAACTATTTGGAGAGTTTTGGTGTTTCTACCCAGGGATCTGTTGATTAGAAAGTCTTCCTCCTACTAGTGATTAAAATGACATTTCTCTTCCTACAAAAGCTGTTTTAACTGAAGTGCTTGATGTCTGTGTTCATGTACTGATAGTTACAAGTATGGACTCATTAATATTAAATGTGTGAATATAGGTAGAGTAGATAAACTACACTCAGTCTTAAAACGCTATCAAAACTGAGTTGTTGCATTTAAGTAGGAGTTTGATGTGTAGGATGATGCTAATGCACATCCAAGTAAAGGAATTATTGATTAAGATACATTAATTGCATGAAGGCTACAATGAAGAATGTAGCTAGCTGCAGTAGGAAAGTACTGGTATGTAAAGTTAGAAGTGTGTTATAAGAAGGCATTGTTTTGTTCTCAGAAAATCCAGGTTTCTATTTGTTGTCCCTTTTTTTTTGTCTGAGGTGCAGTTATTAGTCTGTTTCTCTGAAGAGGAGGAAAGCACTGTTTTGAAGCCTTTTATGAAAAGGTTTCTTAGTGGTGTTATGTATACTTTTCAGATTACTGGAAAATTAAATTCAGTGAATGAGGCATGAGAATATTTTTTTTTAAATCGATTTTTAGTTATGTACAAGATGTTACTTGTACTGATTAAAGACAAATGAGGTTTGTTTGTTTGTTTTTTCTTCCGGTGTGGTTGAGAAATTAAATTGAAGAATAGCTTTACTGATGTGGCTTAAAACAGGTGTGGAAGATGTGAGGGAGAGCTGATTCCAAAGAGGTATCAAATAATACCCAATTATGTAATATTTCTCATATGTTTAGTCAAATCATTTTAACTATGAAATAGCTCACCTCAACAAGACTACTTGCAGAAGTTACGCTGATAGTAACTACCGTTACGGAAAACTTCCAAAATGAGTTTATTTGTTATCTATGACTATTCAGTGTGCAGTCCTCCAAACCATCACTCCTATTGCTTATCTTTTTGGCTTTGGTGGAATTAAAATATGGGCTATCCCAAGTGAGTGGAGATTATAAGGTTCAGTATTTAATTTTTAAAGTCCTCGTGGAAGAGACCGTGTAATTACACAACACTCCAGAGCATGTATGCCTACTGTTCCACAAAATTGTTTTATTGTAGGGTTATTTGTGCTGTAGTGGTGAAATATCTAGGGCAAAGGGAAATTAGACTGCACTGATTCTATCCTGTGTAATACTGCTAGTTTCCAAGTACGTTAAATGACCCATTAGTAACCAAGTTGTTTGAGATGATTCTTGAAAAGCATCACCCGTAGCTGGATTCTTGCTTGGGCTGACAAATAACAGAAAAAGGAAATCTAAAGCTATTCTGTGAGATGTAAATTTGTGATGGCATAGTGATAACAGATTTTTCTTTTAATAGGTTCTGGAAGACATTAACAACACTGATGAATGGCTTGATCTTCGCTCTCAGCTCCAGATGACTTGTCCTGTTGTTCATAAGGGTGTGTATACTTCCATTGTGAAAGTGTCGGCGAAATTGAGAATGATTTTAAAACACGTCCTTGTAGCTTTTTGTTTTATTAACTTTGGCAGCCGCACTTAGAGTGTCTGACCCAAGGGACCTCTAACTTAGTGGTTTATTCCTGATCTAGTGTTGCTTTATAGCCATGATAGATGTTATGTCAAATATCTCCTTGCTCCTTTGAGGAGGTGCAGCGTACCAATGCAGCCAAAGGCCTTGGACCTCTGAGACATGCCACTGAATATCTGGTCCACAAGCTTCATAGTTTTGCCCATCATTGTACCTTTCAAGATCATCTCATGCAGTCTGCTGAGGAGCAAGATTTCATTGCAATGTCTTCCTGCAGATCTGCATACTGGTGTGGGAAAAAAGAAATAGAGGGTCCTGTAGAATCAGTCATATGCTGAACATATGCCTGGCACAGTGCTGTCTCTTTAGTCTGCCTAGAAAATCCTTCTAGGAATATCCTAGGTATGTCATTGATCTTGGTGACTTGCTGTCCTCTAAAAACTTTTAATTTAGCAAAAAATGAATAACAAATTCTACGGTGTTTTCTGAACACTTACTTTTCTAAAGCGACTACTTTGTTTATAACTTAAGCTTCTGTTGTTAGATGTCGTCTGTTACTGAAAATGGAGATGTTACTGCTGGAAAGCCAAATGAAGAGAAAACATATAAAAAGGTAAATAAGACTTACAGCCTTTTCATTGCATGTTTTTTCCTTCATATTGGTAATTCAAACCCGCTGTAAGTGAAATGTGTTTCAGAACTGACTAAATACAAGAACAAACAAAACATGTTCCATGGATTTTTTGAAAGTACTTTATTCTGTCTGTGCAAGCATAAGACATATCTACCCACTGCAGAGCTGACTACTTGAAAGCTTGTTCAGTACAGCTTTAAAATATACACTCTTGCTAGATTGATGGAAATTATTTGCTCTTAGCAACAGATACACCTCTGGGCATAAACACTGTTGTCAGAAATTTAGTATGGTAAGTTCCTGAACGCTTTGAATGTTCATGCAATGTGTCTGGACTACGAACCTACCCTACCACCTCCTCAGTGCTTTGCCAAACAGCACACTTTTTGTTTGCTTTGTTTTTTAAAACAGAAATGTTGTTTAAGAGAGGATATATTTCATGTAGGAGTATGCATCAATGGTAGCAGCATAGGGCTATTTAGATCTTGTAACAGTAGCTGATACTGGTTTTGGTTTTCTGTCACTGATTGTCTGGGACCAGCATTATTTAGGTCCACCTAGCACAGCTGATAACTAAGGGGAGCTATAAATGCACATTTTTCTATACATATTTAGACAACCACGTGTTAGCTGCTGGATTTGATAATTTTCTTGACAGATCACTTCAAAGGAGTGGTGATTTTTTTTCTTAATTTCTGTAATGTAACACAGAGATCCACATGCTCCTACAGATATACTGGGTTAGGGTTTTTAGTTTCTGAGTGTTGCCTACAGCACTGCTGGTGAAGTCAAGGCGAATAATAAGCTACTATTTCTTTTCCCACCCCTTTTCTTGGCAGCTACATTTTCAGTATCTGGGTGGCCTTAACATTCCAGATAATTTTCTCAGAAACGAAAGGAAATAATATTTGAGAAAATGCTTTTTTTCTTTTTAGGTATAGGTTATGTTCAGTCTCCCCGCGTATGACTTCAAAATATTGAAGTCTAAATTGTTCTTGATATTTAGTACGAGAAAGGAAGAAAAGTTCAGTGCCTGAGGTGGACACTTTTGTCGTTTTATATTGCTAGACTAGACAAGACAAATCCTGGTAGACCCACCACAGGTGAGTTTCCATTCCTCCCAGTCAGTCTACATGTTGTTGCTGTTCAACTCTAAATTCACAATATTCCAGAGGAAACCTTGTAAAGACTTCTTACCATGGCACAAATTCTTCTGTGTATTTACTGGAAATACATCTTTGACAAAACCTAGGATTCACAACCATATCATATTGGGAGATCACAGTGACTATCATCTCCAAATTCTGCCCTTTCCCCTGAACCACCAGTTGTCTGTACTCGTATCTTATGCCAATTTAATTCCTTTTCTTATACTTACACCCTCAGTTGTTCTGTATTCAAGATCCTGTGTTGCAAATGCCCCATAGTTTAGTGTTATCACCAAATATTATCGTTATGCTCATGCTTTTTGTGCTAATGTTAATATGTCCTGGTTTTGGCTGGGATAGAGTTAATTTTCTTCCTAGTAGCTGATATAGTGCTGTGTTTTTTGTTTAGCATGACAATAGTGTTGATAACACACTGATGTTTTAGTTGTTGATAGGTAGTGCTTACACTAGTCAAGGACTCTTCAGCTTCCCATACTCTGCCAGTGAGGAGGTGCACAAGAAGCTGGGAGGGGGCACAGCCAGGACAGCTAACCCAAACTGGCAGAAGGGCTATTCCATACCATATGACATCATGCTCAGTATAGAAACTGGGGGGAGTTGGCTGGGGGGCAGCGATCACTGCTCGGGGACTGGCTGGGCATTGGTCAGTGGGTGGTGAGTGGTTGCATCACTTGTGTTTCCTGGGTTTTGTTCCTCTCTCTCTCTCTCTTATTGTTTTCCTTTTCTTTACAATTTTTTTTTGTTGTTATTATTTTATTTTATTTTATTTCAGTTATTAAACTGTTTTCATCTCAACCCACGAGTTTTCCTACTTCTGCTCTTCGAATTCTCTCCCCCATCCCACCGGGGAAGCTGTGAGTGAGCGGCTGTGGGGTGCTTGGTTGCTGACTGGGGTTAAACCACAACACAATAAAAAAATTAATAAATTTTGACCCCACAATTTATCCATACAGTGCTTACTGGTAGCACGTCTTTGCCTGATGCTTTTGCTTTTAAGAATGTATCTCTCCTCTTAAGCCAAATTCCTTACAAACCATGAACTTCCTGTTAATTTGCACCTTCTCCAGATATTCCATGTAGATATTCCATGATTGATTTTTTTTTTACAGAATTCCAGTGAATCAACTGCATATGTCTAGAAAGTTGATTACAGGGTGAGCCTGGTAGGACCTGTGTTTGACAAAGGCATGCATTTCATGCCATCTCCCATTTAATTCCATATTTTTAGGTAACTTTCACAAGGAGATCTTGCTCTGTTGAAGTCTTGTTTACAGTTAAGACCCGCCTGTCTTTTATTGCCCACAACACTTTTCTTCACTCTTTTATACAGGTATTGCATTCACAGTTCTCCAGTCGTGTGTTGTTGCACTTGGTTTGTTTGGCTGGAAAATACTTGCAGTTCTGACCTGTGACTTCCTGTGCCACTTCCTCCAGAAATCTGGGCTGGGGAAGAGCTTGTTTCCTCAGCTGGTGCTTTTTCAGCTACTTGGGCAGTTCCTGTTCCCATCTGCCAGTGTCCGTGATGGCAGTGGAAACACTTAGGCGAGATACTTATGTAGTTCTGAGGTCAGACCGTGCTTGCTAATCCATTCTCATTGCTCAGAGGCTTCACTTCCACTTTTTTAAAACAAAAACCCAACATAATAAAGGTGAAGAAGCTTGTGCTGTTCAGCTTACAAAAGCAAAGGACAGTACCTTGGCTTGAATTGTGGCAGTTCTGGTTTTTACTCTGCTCTGCTTTGACCTCTAATCTATAGTACAAGAGCAGCTGTGTAATTGCTGTTAAGATGGGACTGAGTAAGTTTATGAAGGACTGTGTGGTATGGGACCTGTGGTACTGGTGTGTATCTTTGACCTGGAATATTCTTACCAGTGATGTGCTCCCTTGAAAAGGTCTGGTAGCCAAAGAAGTTGTGTTGTGAGATGTGGGCATGGAGGGTTTCAACGGAGCAATACAATAGCTGAAAGCAGAATGAGTAACTATCATATAGTTCAGAAACACAGTCATTAGAAAAGTTTTGTAATGTCAAGTTTTATGTGGGTAATTCAAGGGATTTTTAGTGATAATTCTGAGAGAGAATCACCCTGAAATGTGACGACAGTTTCAATCTCAACCACACCCCAGGTAAAAGGTCACCCTTGCAAAGCAGAGAGATTAGTGAAGGACGAGTTAATGTCATCCTGCCATCGTCTCCTGTTGTGGGACCCACTGGTTCCCCATGAGGACTCGGTAACAGTAACTCTTGTCAGAAGCTGTGTGGTTTGGTCTTAAATTTAAAATCTTCCTTGGGCTCTTTTTCTTCTCACAGAGCAAAATGCCAGTGTGCCTCTTTATCCTCTCCCAGCAATTGCAAAGGAGCTTGCAGATCCTGAATCTGCAGTCACTTTGTGGCAAAAAGTACATGATACTCGCATGCATGCTGGAATGTCTGTAATGCCCAAAATAAAACAAAATCTCTAGGGATAAGGGATGCACTGCTACTGCCCTGCTGAAAGGTTACATTTTCCTTGCATGGGGTGGGGGGCGAGGGGGAGCAATTCTCAGTCTGATCTAAAAAGCATAATAGCCCTTTTTTTAAACAGTTTTGCATTTTGCTTCATTATCTTGTGTGCATTCATCTTTCATAATAGCATGCAAAATTTATGTCTGTGCACCTTTAGTCATATATATATATATAAAAATTACATACAAATGGGAAAAGTGATACATGGCGTCTGCTTTGTGATGCAAAATCCAATGACCCATAAGAGAAAATGAAATAAATGTGTTGGCTTTAGAGGCATTTTCCTTGTGCCAGATCCAATGAGAAATAAGCCTAACTAATCAATATATATTAAGCAATGTTTTAGTTGCTTGACCTGGAAATGTAAATATCCCTTATTAAGAACTGTGAATTGTCTCATAAGAGAAACCTGGGGGAAAATTAGAGAAAATAATTGCAAATACGTAATTTTTTAAAATCAGTCTGTTTTATGCAAGTGTAAAAAAATTAGTATTTTTGTCTTGGAAATAAAAGGTGTTTTTTATCTAGTGTAAATGAAACTGCTTACCTTAGCCAATACAATCTGTCCCATTGATATAGAGATGAGTGATGGCTTACTAAAACCCATTTCCATCAGAAAACAAATTATTTCTAACGGCTATTTGAAGAAAAACAATTTTCTGCTGGGGCACGTAGAAAACCTTCACATTCTTTTCCTTGTAGTTCACTCCCCCTTACTTCTGAAGACTCCAGAGCAGATGATGTAGATACTGCTTAGAGTAGCAGCTGGACTGGACTGAGTAATGTGGAAAGGACATACAGCTGCAGTTGCACCTAGTGATGTGGGACTCAGTAGCTGCAGCAGATGGAGGATGAGTGGGAACTAAAGGCTCCTTAATCCTCTCCCTCTTCCGTTCCCTCTTAATTCTGTAATTCTGCCTTTTGCACGCTGTTCATACTGTCAGGGTGTGCGCTGCTGAGGGTGATGTTCTCATCTAGTGCACCTCATCTCTGAGGGCTAGTTAGCTGTGATAAATTAGTTTGTAGCTCTATGCTAAGAAAAGGCATCCGAATCATTCACTGATGAAAATGGGCAATCCTCAAAATGTGCTTGCCCTTTCTCTGTGCGTATGCATCAGTGTATTTTGGCCTTCTGTAACACTTGAGCATAATTTGGCCTTAGGAGAGTTCCCGAAGGGATTACTTGCCTGTTCATCCTGGGGGAAAAAGGAATCTTGTTTGTAATGGAAAATTTTATTTCTGACCTCTAGTATCTTTGCTGCACAGTAGCAATATGTTCCAAACATGTCCTGAATCTATGTTGATTAGTTATAAGAGTTATCCATATATTATAAATATCTGTAGTAATGAACGTTTTTCATTGTTTTTAAGTTCACCTCAGTTGGGTAAAAATTAAGTTTCTTCAGGAGAGCATCTCTAACTTCACTCAGGATAAAGCTTTCCAGAAAATAAGTAGTCTGTAGGCCTATCAGTTGCATTTCTGGGACTTTAGATTCTTCCAATATTTTCTTTATGATTTTGTTCAGCTCAGCTAGAATAGAGGTAGGTAACATCTTTATCTGAATTAATTAAATCTGAATTTCTTCAATTTCCTGCAATAGTCAAGTTTTGGCCCACTTCCCCAACAGAAGAAAATCTGACTTGCCAGCTGCATGATGTAAACACCTTGGAGCTCCAAGAAAACATCTTACATTACTAAAACCTTGTGCAAGGCCTTGCACGAGCATTGCTACAACATCCTTTCAGACTCTGAAATGCATAACTAGATCAAGACAGTGGCATGTTTTCTATTATGAATCATGCTTCTTCATTCAGCTCTAATTTTTTTTTAAACTTTTTTTTCTGCCACTGCAATCGGACATAAATGCTCTTCTGGCTTTTAATTGTCTAATATTACTTAGTCGAAGTCTTTGAGAGATGATGGAACACAACCTTCTGTTTGTTTTTTTTTTTTTCTTTTGAAAACTACAACCTTCCCTTGCATATCCTCTCTTCAAAATGCTTTTATTTAAGGTGGGTCTACTGGGCTGTTCAGCTGCAGTCATTTGCTACAAGCATTATAATCTCTGAAACTTCTCCTGGGTTTTCTCTGTATCTGTAAATTTCAAGAAGTTGCTATTTATTGAACATATATAAAATTATACATGTTCCTTTTCCAGGTTAAGTAGAGGTGGCCTGTCCACCTATGCAAAACCCGGTAATTAATGTCTTTTGGCAGGATAGATGATGCATCATGATTCTGAGCCCATATCGTCCCTACATACTATCAATACCCTGACACAAGCTTTTGTCGCCTTTGGCATTCCTGGTGGGTCCAGCTCCCACCTTACACAGATAGATAGGAAAAATCAGTTTATTAACAATTCATTAGGTAATGCAATTACAATTCATTAATTCATGAAGATCTTCAAATAGTCCATGCTTGACTAGCAAATACATGTACAATGTCCACTGAAGAAAGTAGCGCCTGATTTGATAGATGACAATCAACCTTTTCCTGTCAGGAACTGGGGAGTCCTAATTCTGCTAATAACTCATAATTGCCTTGTTACCATTTTCCACATGCTCCTAACGGAAATCTTATAAATTTAATAGTGTTTATATTTGTCAGTTCTTGAATTTGATCTTTTAGATGTTTATATTTCTTACCTTCCTCTGCTGCTGCATCAGCCAAAGATATTAATTTACTCTCATACCTAACTGTGGTGTCTACTACTAAGGCCTGATCTTCCTTAATGAGCGCTAGGTCCGGCTTATATAATACATTTTGTTCGTCTTTCAGCAGCGGTTCCTGAAATACTATCCATTCCTTCTTTTTGACCTCATCTGTCAATAATTCACATAGTTGGTTATGTCTCTTAATTCTAGCGTCCCGTACTGCTGGAAAATATCCAGTAATATGTGAACAGGTCTCATTCTCTGCCTGACAATGTCAGCACAATTTAATTTGAGTCTCTTGTCTTCCCCTTGCTAAAAATTCTCTTGTGGGGTAGACATTAGCTCATAGCTGTAACGCCATTATGAGCTTTCTGTGGGGAATGCCTCTATAGAATTCTAGCCAGTTGCTACTGGTTTTATCCTTCTCAAAGCTGGAAATTCCATGGCCTTGGAATACCAACTTGGTCTAATTCACAAATTCCTGTCTTCACCAGTTACAGGGTCTCAGAAAGGGGACTTTTGGAGCGGGCATCTCCCATTCCGAGGCTGGTTCCTCATGGCCTAATTCCTCTGATATCACCATAACTGCTTTCAGGTCCCAAATAGATGGAATTTTATCCTTATCTCCTCCTGCTGCAATCCACAATCTTTCAAATTCTTTCTCAATACCTTCCTGCTGAACAACTGCTCTTATTGTCTTATCCAAAGACTGCACGATTCTGTGTAGTCTTTGAACCTGTACACTGGGAATCAAACCTGAAAGCCTGGTAAATACCTAAATCTCCATCCCAAGTGCTGAAACGCAGGATGGCATCACAAGTACTTGCTGGAAGATGTAACCATTCCTTGATGGCCACTTGAATTTCCAAGTCAAGGGTTTCTGGGTACATAGCTTTCATGTTGGCCTGGTCTGCCAAGTAGATCAATCGCGGAATAGTACATCCGTTCAAGATGTCAGCTTTCTGAAATGGCTTTAATGCAGCCTTCCCAATTCATTGTAACCATCCCTTCACTTTTTACATTAGTTCCAGTTTTCATATTCCAGTCCATGGGTTGATACATAAACCCAGGTACTTCTCAGAGCTACTGAGTTCAGTCATATTGGGGGGGTGCCGTTAATTGTCTGTGAAGGGTGGTCATTGATCGTATATGAATCTTTTATCGTTGATTGATGTAAAAGCCGTGGCACTTCTCCCCTTGCATCTTGAGGCCAGTTAGTTTGCAAAAGACCTCCAAAATTGCAATGTTTTTCTTCATTCCTCCCGTGATCCACTCAATGACCAGTACCAGGTCATCTGTGAAAGCCATAGCTGTTATATTTTTTTCAACGGTGTTGGAACCCACTTCCTTCTTCCTCCAACTTTCCCAGTAGCGGGTCCACCAATAAGTTAAATGGAATTTGGGATGTTGCATTGTCCTGTTTTACACCAATCCGAATCCCAAAGGGATCTGACTGTTCAGTCTTCATGTCAATATGAGTGCTGATGTTGTGATACAAATTTGTAATCAGGGTGATAATATGATTGTCCACACCCTTCTATTTAAGAGCCAGAATTATGTGAGAGTGGTCCACGGTGTCAGAGGCTTTCGCTAAATCAACTATGACTATCCCCAGGGGTCGGTGTTCCTTTTTAGCATTACTAATTAAAAGCTGTAATAATTTCAGATTTTCTGCACATCATGATGACTTAATGAACCCCCATTGTCATGGATTAATGGGACATGACTTAGTCAACCTTGCTGTAAATTTCAAGAAGTTGCTAAGTTTACAGTGTGAATACCACCTAAAAAATGTCAGTCACTCTAATCTAAGAACTTAGTTAATGGAAGAGAAACTTCACAGGTATATATTCAATGTAGCTTTTAAGGGAGAGGATTCAAATAACTTTGAGACCAAAGAAATCTTAAATTACGCAAACTGTGGCCAGCTCTTTGAGGGTGGCACTTTTTTGGTTCATTCGTTTGGTTTGGTTTTAGGTTGGTTTGTTTTGGGATTTTTTTTTAATTGTTTGTTTGTTTGTTTTTCAGAAAGAGTTCAATAAAGAGAGGGAAAAAAAAAAGAGAGGCTGCGGTTATTTGCTCCATTTCATCCTTGAAGATCCTAAGTAAAGTAGCAAGGGAGCCTGGCAACAAAATGCAGACTGTAGCTTCTCTTGGATATCCTTCACAGTTTTGTCACTGAAATCTGTAATATGCAATAGCCACTTTTTTTCATTTCCTCCTGATATTTTGCACTTTGTTGTGAGAAGCTGCTGACACACAGGTAGCTTTCGCATTACAATGTCATCAGTCACACAGTAGTCCCTAGATCTGCTTCCTGACAAAACAGATTTCGGTAGCATCCTGATGCTTGATACTAGGATGGTGGCAAGAATGGGGCACAGACAGGTCTGTCAAAGCCCATTAAGTGCATAGAAGAAAATCACACCAGAAAACAAAGCAAATATATATAGTGCACTTGTTGTGGAAACCTGCTGCTAGATTACCAAAATCTGTACTTGTAATCTGAAGGCTGCCACACGTGTGTACAATTAGGCTTTGTTTCTCGTTATTACGTATCTTGTGGCTCTTCTGCTTAGCCTATTACAAACACTAACCTTTTCAAAACTGCGTATCGTAAGTGTGAGTCACTTTGCCCAGGAGCAAAGGGAATTTGCCTGAGTAAAGGAAACCAGCTACCTATTGTTAGAGCTTGCAACATGTACAAGCAGCATTGTTGCATCACTTTTGGCATTGGCTTATGCCCTGTGTCTAATGTCTGCACGTAGGGTACTTATTCTTGCAGGCATTAGAACGTCGCTACTGGAGGTTTTGCTGCACTGGGACCTATGTTTTCAATAGCAGACTCTTGAGCACTTTGTATGTCTGCAAAGATACTGAAATGACTGTCTTTAGTGGCTTTGCCTGGAGCAGTGGCTACTACCAGACTTACAGGTCTCAAATTCTTTTTCTCAGAGAGACAGAGAGAACCAAAATGCTTAGATTCATGGTTATTCCTGAAACTGCAGCATAAATGTTTTGAAATGGAGGAAAATGAATTGAAAGCCGTGGAGTCACCTGAATCCAGTTGTGGAAAATGAAGAGAGATCACCTTCAGCTTGGGTCAGAAAATCATTCTGATAGCAGTTGAGCTGGAAAAATCTAATGTGTAGATGTCTTAACTGTTTTGTGGGACAGCATCCCGACAAAGTTGCTAAAATTATTCAAAGAACTACAAGAAAACTACTTTCACCAACTTTAAACAGTGATTATATAAAGAGGAAAAAAAAGATACAATATTATCAGTTGCACTTGTTTAATGATCTAGCATTTATGCTAGCGTTCAGCATAGTATGCCAGAAAAATATAAGGTCTACTGTTTATATTTTAATAGCACAACTATTGATATGTATAATATAGAAAGCACAGCCAACACTATATAGAGCAGCATGTAGTGCTGCATTAGTTTGTACTGAGGCATTGCTCTAGGGTGCAGAGAAAAAGAATGACAAAAGAACATGGCATGGCCCAGTATAATTTCAACTTTCTGAAAGGAGATACACCCTGGATATTTCTACTCTTTGCTGCAGACCTTTATTTTTCTCGTTCAATGGGACCATTTCTAATTACATCTGCATTGTACAAATACATACCTGTCTGTTTTTCTGGTTATTTTGAGTTATATATTGCCTTATTATAAGAAAAACAATGGGTAGAGTTTTCCTCTGGAGGTTACAGCTGCTTCTTGCAAAGCAGACTAGTGGCACTAAGGTAATTTTGTTCTGTAGGAGGGAAGAACAACTTAGTAATAGACATTCACCCCCAAAGACACACCTCCTCCCCCCCGCAGCAGCAAGAGCCAGAGGTGAGGGTGATGGGCAGAACTCCAGCTTCATGAAGTGTGACCTGCAGCAGCTGGGCAAACATTTGATAGAAGAACAGTGTGAACTGAAGGAATAGTGAAGGAGTACTGTGGCTGTAGTGACCCATAGTTACAAGTTGTGGAGAAACAGTAAAACTAGTTCAGTCAGTGGGATTTTCTAGTAACTCTATTTTTATGTCCCTGTTTGTGATTCAATGTAAAAGGAAATTGATAGCTCAAATGTGGCAGCTGCAGAGAGCATGCTGAGATGGGGCAGCCACCTCCAGAAGCTTCAGCAGAAGCAGCTGCAAGAAATGTTGTTTCAATGGGACTGTAAGCACAGCAGGCACTCAAAAACGAGAGCGCTCTGGTGCAGAAGCAACGGACTAGGCAATAATCACACGTATGTCTTGAATCTAATTGCAACTTCTTAATGTTCAAAGAGAGTTCTTTTTAAATGTCGCTTGAAGAAGACATACTGTTTTTCAACAGGCACTCTCCTCAGGTGGTTTGGCTTAACGGTTTACACAATTTATGGAGGCTTAGTATCTTTTCAGGGCTCTAGAAAAGATAAACTGTGTTTGCCTGGGAGTGATAGTGTGCATGGATTTCTGGTACTTAAGGTAACCAGTATAAGTGCAGAACAAATGTGTACTTGTAGTAGAAAATTCACACCTGGCCTAACCTCTGTTGCTTGAATCATTTTGACCAAGTGACACCCTGTGGATTTCTTTTTTTTTTTTTTTAACTTCTCTGAGAATGCTGCTTGAAGGAAGGCAGCTATTCTACACCAGTCCAGTTCATTAAGTCCCACCAAGCAGCAGAGTGGGCTGGTGAGGGAGGTGAGAGCAGGCATCTCCACAGACAGTAGTAGAAAGAAATGAACTAATGGCAGCTACATTGTGGGAAGCATGGCTGCAGAGCAGCGTTAATGAGTGGTGGTTTCTGCTCACATGCCTTTTTCTCCCCATCTCTTATGCAGAACTGTGATAACTAGGTATCTCTGCCATTTCATTAGGCAGATTTTAAAACCTGTTTGAATGACAATAGTACAGAGGGTGAAAGAAAGCAAACATCATCTTGCGTTCCAGAGTGATAATGAGGTGGAGTTGCTGAGACAGAGTCCATTTTTTTCATTGCTTTATAGCACCTGCAATAAGTCAAATGCCTTCTGGAAGAATCACCATCTTTGCCCCAGAAAGTTCATAGGCCAAACTTCAGCTGTGATAAAATGAGTTATAAAAACGGAGAACAGATAAACAAGGGCAAAGTTTACATCCACGCAGTCCTAAAGGATGTCCCTAGGATGTCTACTTTTAAAGAAGGCAAGAATGTTAGAGTTACATTTTTCACGAGCTGCTTGTGGGGAATGCATAAAGACTTAGCAAATAACAATTGAGAATTAAAAGAAGGATAGGAAAATAACTTTGTGAATGAGAGTAGAGGAGAACTTCTATTAAATTAAATGAAGCTTGCATTCCACTCAGTTCCTCTCTGCTCATGGTTTCTTAAAATGATTTGTTTTCTGTCATTAATAGTCCCATACAAATACGGAGAAAATACAAGAAAACTTGTTTAAAAGAATAAACCTGTTTACCATATCTGAAGTCTTTGTGCACTATGTACACAGAGCCAATCCTTTACTGTCACATCAGTGGTTAGTTAGGCTTGCCAGCCATTTACAACTTTCACACTCTAATGGAAATAATTATTTGGCAATGTATAAGATACTTTCTGGAATTATAGTACCTATATTTTTGTCATCTCTGGATTTTTTTTTCAAGGACAGACTTTTCCAGACCTTTCCATAGCCTTGTCCCTAACTTGCACAGTTGTTAAATAGCTTCAGTTCAGCTGATTTTTTTGTTATCTGAATGTAAACTGCCTTTACATACATTATGTGTGTCTGAGTAACACCTTCCTTTTATGAAAATAACAAATTTAAATTTTACAGAACTAGCCTGAAAGCGATTATCTGTAAGAAAAACAATGTTAAAATCCTACCTAGTACATTCGTGGGATCCTGCACAAACTTAATACCTGATTTGAAAGGATTTAAGTTCTCATTTATTTTGCTACTTTTAAAAAGGATTTCAGCTTGGAGTGATGTAGAGTGAGTGGAAGCCCCATCCATAGAGAATAGTAGTTAATGAGACAGCACATCTAGTGCTAGAATATTTATTGGTGATGCAGATATTCTATATACCTAACTGTCTGTGTTCTGTATTATATTCTGTTTTCATCATGTAACCTGTTGTTATGCTTTATGACTTTTCATATAATTTTTCATCTCTATAGGCCTTTTAGCAATGCTGTACAACAAATATAGAGAAAATACATAGTTATTTTTGACAAAAAGGGGCAAAGGTATGTTGCGCAGGGATAAAACTGTGGAGAGGCAGTAGGCAGGAGGAAGAATTAAGTTTAGTTTTGAATATGTTCTTATTGTGGACAGCAAGGCAGATTAATTAAAATAAAAAATGTGGGAATACTAAAGGTGTAATTACCTAAACATTATGAGATACAGTGAAGGAATTTTGTAGCTTGAGGTAAAAATAACAAAGTCATTACAATAAATCCCTCTATTATTTGCTGATCTATTACTTGGATATAGAGCAATCTAAAGAGGTAGGGTGATCCTATTTGATGAATGTGGAGCTGGGTCTAGCAGAGTCTGTCTGGGAGGCTTTTTGTCTCAACAGTTTAGAAATTGTGGGACTTCTCCTGGAGCACTTTCTCCCCAGTACATCTCTTCCTGAAATGCAGCCCTTTTCCCTTTGCTGATCTGTTCCCATTTAACAGGCAACTGGTGGTAGGTGGAGGAGAAATGTCCCTACCTGCTTTGAAATACTGGCACTCTGAGGCAGTAGTACAAGGAATGGGCAATTTCTCAGTTTGCATGGCTGCAGGAATTGTAATTTACATTATACTTAATCATATAGTTTCATGCTTTCCTTCCCAGTATCTACGTAAGGTACAGTTTAACCTGAATTTGTGTGAAAGTCTTGCTTTTCTCTCCTGAACTAATTTTTGTTGAAAACCTGGAGTGGGGAGAAACTGTACCTGATTCTGGTTGTGGATTGGAGAGAAATCCAGGGGTCCCACTACCAAGACAAGAGTGTGCTGGCCATATGGCACAAAGCACTGAGCTAGCATAAATTCAGTGCCCATTGAGATGTGTTCAGGAGGCGATGACACATTAATTTTGAGCAGGTCGGCTTTTTGCTGGTTCAGACTTCACTTGTCCTGCACCCAGTAGCAAGACAAATATAAGCCCTATCTGATTTGTTTTATGCTGTGAGGGTGTGATTTTTTGTTTGTTTGTTTTATTCAGCTGGATGGCTGACATAGTGCTTATGTGATCGGGGGACTGATCCTGCTGAAAACTTGTAGTTGTATGAGCTCTTTTGTAACTGGTTGGCTGGACGCTGAGAAACTGTTGCTGGCACAGTGGGAAGAGTACCAATGCATAGATTTTGGGGGCTGGACAGGAAGGAGCAGGTCTGTTCTGTTCAACAGTAGCATCAGAGATGAATATTAGTGTAAGTTGATAAGACCTCGGCTGGTCTGAGAGAGATTAGATTGTGTACCTACACCCATTCAAGTTTATGCTGTTACGTGTTGCCAAGGTCAGATCCTGGCCTGGCACATTAGGATCCACAGTATCAGAGCCAATAAAAGGTAGCTTAGTCTGAAACTGGCAACATTTTTGTGTTTCTGTCTTCATTGTCAGTACAAAAACCACCAAAGCACCGTGCAATAGACAGTGATACCCTGTAATCAGCAAAAGGAGGATGTTAAAACTTTTGCTTTGTTGTGCCCCTTTAGGTAGCGAAGACAGTTGTTACAGTGTGCACCATTTGCTACAAATCCAATTAGTTTCATAGTCTGAAATTCATCAGCTGAAGTTGTTTATCCTGCTGATTATTCTCATCCTTTCATTTCTTGGAGCTTCAGAAGGTGTTGATAATAGGTTAAATGATCCAAGAGTCACTGTACAGTCACTGTATGCCGTCAGCTGTACAGTTACAGCTGATACATGGGCTCAGGGCCACTTTGTGAACCTCTGCATGAGGCTAATAGGAAGAAAAATTTACTTCAGCCTCCAAAAGAGAGAACTCGTGGCACAGAAGGATGCTGAATTTTATTGCTTTCTCTACAGCAGAAGAGTATTCAAGAAGAATTGAAAGAAATAAGGGGCTTAGGTTTGATACTAGATTTTGCTGCATTCATGGGCATTCAGGGAGGTGCCTGAATAAGGAAAAATGTGTGAGAGAATTCAATTTTTCCATTTGCATTTGTAGATTCCAATAAATGTATTTTTGTAGTAATAAAATGGATGAATCAAGAACATTTCCCCTAAGGGTTGAGGAGCAGCTTTTTTATCTCTTCCTTGGATTCTGTTCTTAATCACAAAATAATAATAATAAAGAAGTTGGACCAAGACAAGTGTTTGTATTGAGACAAATTCCAAGGTTTGCTTTGTTTTTGTTTTAAGGCCTGTGAAAACAAAAACTTGTCATTTGCTAAGGGGATATTGGGTGACCAGCCTTTTTTGGTGTTAACTTATGACAGTGGTTCACCAGCAATTGACTTCTGGCCAGCAATTGCCTTCAGCATGCTGTAACTACTATCAATTTGTTTTAAAACAGTTGTTAGAGTATCCCGAATGATTTCGTAACATTGCTTTTCTGTTAAACCCATTGCTGTGATTGCTGCACAGGTGATGGGTGATTACTAATGGCACTCTTGAACAGGAGTGGAAATTAACAAGAAGGTAACCTTGTAGGTGAGGTCTGCACCATACTAGTAGAAGGCCTTACATTCTGCCCTCTGGAGACTGCAGATCTTCTTTTGAATTCAGAGAAATCCTACAGAAACTGTTTATGAGCTTGAAAGGTGGTCCAGAATTCTCCTCTTGAAATCACATTTCCAGATTACCTGCCTTGTTTTTTGGTTTTTTTGTTTTGTTTTGTTTTGTTTTTTGAATGGCTTATCCTCTCTCATTAATAAAATACTGTACTGTGCTATCTGCTGCTCTTTCAGACACAGTCCCTTGCTGTGGCAGTGAACAAGATGGGCATCCAGCTATGAAGCAAGAACTCTATTTGTATGTGTATTGGTTTGATCAAAGTTACATAATTACTGCTTTTGTTGGGTATTAATCATTCATGAATAGAGGCCTTTCAAGGAAAGAAAAATGTGAATCTTGTTATGACACAAAGCCAAATCTTTTTAATAGTCAAAGCAGCAGTCTAAGAATGGTGGTGTTGTTTGTTCCCACCAAATTGCCTGTCCTGAACTGTTACGCAAGTGCAAGTTCTGCTTGGTGTGCAGTCTTAATTATTTAGGAGCTACACATCTCTGTCTTTTCTTTTCTAAAAATAAGCAGTCACTCTAGCATATGCTGTTCCAAGAACTATAACAAGAGTAGTTTTGTGTACTTGAACCCTTTCTTATGTAATTCCCACTCCTGAAATGTTTTTCTTCAAGTGCTGAAGTAGTTCTGACCATGAAACTTCTGGTGTTCTTTGCTTCCACTGGCACAGTCTCTTGCTTGTTTGGTGGGTGGGAGGTAAAACCTGAAAACAGGAACCAAAATGGTATCTTCAAACTGGTGAAAATACACCATGCCAAGGGAAGATATTCCCTTCCCGTTAGCCGCCTTTCCCTTCGCAATGGTTTTCTTTATTCACTCCTTCCATCTTAAGAATTCTTTTCGTGACTAATTTCTTATTTTGACTCAGTTCTGCCATTTTTTTTAATCCATCCAGCTGGATTGTCAGTGTGAGAGTTTCAGAGATGGTCTCAATTTACATATATATACAGTATCTATCACAATTTGGCACTGTCCTTTTGAACCCTTCTCTCCCCTGCAAGCCCTGTTTGTTGAATTTAAGTAATTTAATTCTGTGCGTATAGATTTTTATAGAGATATTTTTCTTTCCTCATCACTTTCATTTCTCTCTGGATTCTCCCCAGTTAATGCACCTCTTGCATTGACTGTTAAGCAGAACTTAATAAATACATTTGTATCCAGAATCTGCATTTAAACCATTAGCTTGCACTGTGATGCCTTGGCATGCATGTACAATCGCCTGGAATTTGTGACTGTTTTTTCCAGAAGATAATGCATGCTGTTTTAAAATCCTAAAGCAGTTTGAATGTCCAGCTAGACTGGAAATGTCTTAAGAGGTTTGTGATGGGTGGCTATAGGCTGTTCCATAAAGACAGGCAGGGAGGAAGAGGAGGAGAAGTCGCTCTCTATGTTAAGGAAAACCTTGAAAGTAAAGAAGTTAACTACGGTGATTGTGGAAGCCCCATCGAATGCCTCTGGGGCAAGATCGGAGGGGTTGTCTCCAAGGGGGATCTTACAGTAGGTATCTGCTACTGACCTCCAAACCAAGATGATAAGGCCAATGAAGCAATATTTGGGTCACTTAAGCAAGCTTTGGGTCAACAGAACCTGGTTCTTATGGGTGACTTCAACTACCCAGACATTTGTTGGAAGAACAATACAGCAGCTCACATGTCATCCATCAGGTCCCTGGAATGCATGGACAACTGCTTCCTCATACAAATGTTAGATGTGCCAACCAGGAATGAGGCATTGCTGGACTTGCTACTCGCAAGAAAACCTGCTTTGTAATATCTCAGTTAGTGATAGCCTTGGCTGCAGTGATCACAATATTGTGGAGTTTGGGATCCTGCTGAGCACACTGAAGGTTAGTACTAAGACAAAGATTTTAGGTTTTAGAAGAGCAAACTTCAGCTCGCTCAGAGCTCAGTTGGAAGGGATTCTGTGGGAAGCTTCCATGGAGGATAAAGGAGCTAGCAAGTGCTGGAGGTTTTTCAAGAACACTCTCCTGGAAGCACAAAAACAGTTCATCCCCTTTAAAGGGAAGGGAAGTAAGCGGAGCAAGAGACTCCCTTGGCTTAACTGCAACCTTTTGAGTCTGCTCAAAACCAAAAGAGAAGCGTACCAGAGGTGGAAAAGCAGACAAATACCTGTTGAGAACTACAAGGGCATTGCCATGGCACGCAGAGATGCAGTTAGGAAAGCAAAATCTCAGCTCGAATTGAAATTTGCCAGAGATGTCAAAAACTACAAGAAAGGATTCTTCAGGTCTGTAGACAACAAGCAGAAACAGAAGGAAAATATTGGTCCGCTGTCAAACAGGAGAGGTGAATTAGTCACCAACAGCACTGAAAAGGCAGAGGTTCTCAACACTTCCTTCACCTCTGTCTTTACCAGCGCTGTTGGCTCCCAGGCCTTGGGAGCAAAAATCCAGGTTGGTGCAAACACGGACCCGCCATCAGTGAAGGCAGAGTTGGTATGAACTATTACAGGAGCTTGACCCCTACAAATCGATGGGCCCTGGCGTTATGCACCCAAGGGTGTTAAGAGAGCTGGCTGACATCATTGCGAGGCCACTCTCCATAATCTTTGAGAAGTTGTGGAGATTGGGAGACGTCCCAGAAGACTGGAAGAAGGCTGATGCCACCTCCATCTACAAGAAGGGCTTAAAGGAGGATCCAGGAAATTATAGGCCCATCAGTCTTACTTCAGTCCCAGGGAAAGTTATGGAACGAATCCTCCTGGGGGCTATCACAAGTCAATGGAGCACGTGACTGGGAAAAGCCAGCACGGGTTCACCGAGGGCAAATTGTGCTTGACAAACCTGATCACCTTCTACGACAAAGTAACCTGCTCGGTTGAGGTGGGTTGAGCATTGGACATCATTGTCTACTTGGATTTCTGCAAGGCTTTCGATACAGTTTCCCACAGCCTCCTCCTAGAGAAACTGATACATTAAGGTCCAGACAAGTGGTCTGTGCGGTGGGTGGGGAACTGGCTGGCAGGCCGCACCCGGAGGGTGGGGGTAAATAGCTCCTTTTCAAACTGGCAACCTGTCACAGGTGGGGTCCCCCAGGGACCAATATTGGGCCCAACACTGTTTAATATCTTCATAAGCGATCTGGATGATGGGATCAAGTGTACCCTGATGAAGTTTGCCGATGACACCAAACGGAGTGGGGAAGTGGATACTTCAAAAGGGAGAGCCACCCTGCAGGGAGACCTGGATAGGCTGGAAGAGTCAGCTAACAAGAACCTCATGAAGTGCAGCAAAGACAAATGTAAGGTCTTGTACTTGGGAAACCATAATCCAAGAGTGCTGGGATCTACCCAGCTGGGGAGCAGCTCTGTGGAAAGGGACCTGGGGGTCCTGGTGGACAGCAAGCTCAACATGAGTGAACAGTGTGCTGCTGCAGCAAAGAAAGCCACAGGATGCTGAGTTGCATCAACGAGGGCATCACCAGAGGAGATAAAGAAGTCATTATCCCACTGTACTCAGGGCTTGTCAGGCCACACCTGGAATACTGTGTTCAGTTTTCGTCCCTGCTGTACAAAAAAGATGTGGACAGTCTGGAGAGAAGGGCCACAAAGATGATCAAAGGACTGGGAAGCCTGCCGTATGAGGAAAGGCTGAGAGAACTGTGTTAGTTCAGCCTTGAGGAAAGAAGGCTTAGGGGAGACCTTATCACCATGTTCCAGTATTTGAAGGGTGGCTACAAAGAAGATGGAGAGTCCCTTTTTACAAGGAGTCACAGGGAAAAGATGAGGGGTAATGGGTACAAGTTACTCCTGGGTAGATTCTGATTGAACACGAGGAAAATTTTTCACAATGAGAACAATCAGCTGTTGGAATAATGTCCCCAGGGAAGTGGTGGATTCCCCAACATTGGACACTTTTAAGATTCAGCTGGACAGGGTGCTGGGCCATCTTGTCTGGACCGTGCTTTTGCCAAGAAAGGTTGGACCAGATGATCCTTGAGGTCCTTTCCAACCTGCTGTTCTATGATAAGTTATAACCCAATGTCTAAATTTTTTGGGTAATTTAAAAAGTCTCAGTCTGTGCAACCAAAGAATTGATTTTTGTAGTTTTTGCTCCAACATAGTGTTTCTTTTAAATGTTTTAATTGAAAAGCAGTCATCTCTCTGAGGCCTAGGAGGTGAAGATGACATGGCGTTGTTGTTATGAAAATTATTAAGAGTTTAGCATATAACGTTACTGATAAAGAACAGAAATCTATTTTTAGCAAACTCATGCTTGAATTCTTACTTTCTATGCAGACTGCATCCTCAGCTATTAAAGGTGCTATCCAGCTGGGAATCGGATACACAGTAGGAAACCTTACTTCAAAACCAGACAGAGATGTTCTTATGCAAGACTTCTATGTAGTGGAAAGTGTCTTCCTACCAAGGTAAGGACAAGCCTTTTCAATTTATTTTCAATAGAATTTAATAGTGAAACTAACTACATATTTCCAGTTCTAACAAAAAGGGGTTAGAATAAGTTTAATGTCTGAGAACTTGAAAATTTTCCTGTCTTAATGTTGTCATTGAAAGTGAAGGTAGGGAGAAAACAGGGAAGATCACACTTCAACTGAAGATTTGAGACTTGTCACTTCTAGAGAAGGAAAGTAATTGTGACACTTTCAATTAAAGGAGCTGTTAATTACAATTGGAAGCGATTTGTGGATCTGTATGCAATTAAGTATTTTGTCCAACATTTATGTTTGTTTAGTTTCAGTTTAGTTTCTAAAAACTGAGAATAATACTTGCCATTTTGTTGAGGCAAGTATTTGTCAAAATTTTGTCAAAATTTATGAAAATTCAAGTCCTGCAGTGTTAAGAGTAACACAGGAATTTACACAACACTATAAAATTCTAAGCAGGACTTTAGCCTGTGATGAGGCTCAGCTTTTACTAGCTGACTACAGGTTGTGCACCATTACTGCTTTGCATTTGGCCACCTCAGCTTGTATCACTGCCAAGTTGATGGCATAGAATTTGTAATAATACAGTTATGCTGATGAGAGAAATCAAGATCATACTCATTTTGGCGGTTCAGAAGCTGAAGTACAGTGCCATGTTACTTTTCCAAGTTACATTTGCTAGGAATGGACGAAGAAGTTTTATGAAAAATGTATTTCAAAACCAGGATGACTTGCTCTGTTCAGTGTTGTCTGGGTTCTTAGAAGTGCTAAGTACCAGTAGTGCCCATCATTTCCATAAGGACATGCAATGTATGCAGTATTCCCTGAATTTGGCAATGCTTTCTATGAGTTTTTCAACATTTTGTTCACGAGCAGTTTCAGTGCTACTTCATAAACTGTTTCTAATAATTTACAATCCTTAAAAATTACTGGTGTCACTAAAACGAAATTAAACTGACAATGGACAAAATAACTGCAGGCACTTTAAAGTTGATCTCTTGTAAATTGGCTTGATTCAACTCCTGTTTTCCTCTGAACTGAGATATCCTTTAAGGAGAAGAAAATTTATTTCTTATGTGAAATGAAGCTTTTACATTACATTCTTTAGTTCCTAGTAATTGAGGGTATTAATATCCTTGTTCTGCTGTTAACTATAACGTTTGTGCACAGTTTAGTACTCTTTCTCTTGTAGATTAGGTAAATATAGAGAAGTTAACTATGTGCATGTGTTTTCATACACTGTAATCACAAAATTTTGTTTGTTTAAAAAAAAATCCAAATTACAGCTGAGAAATTTGCATATCATGTAACAAAGTTTTTATTGGTCTCAAAAATGGATTGAGAGGGAGTGAGCCATCATATTTGTGAAATGTGTGACTGTGACAGTGATGCAGGCTTCTGTAGTTTGTTTGGCTGTGATAAGCAGCTTTGTTGTTCATGGAAATTAAATGAAACATACATGCTAAAACTGTTTTATTACATGGCACAGTTTTGGGAAAAAAAAATCTAATCTCTACTTTTTTTAACATAGTTTTAAAGGAACACTTAAAATGGTTTGTAGTCCATAGCATTGCATATGTCAAAGGGATTTCCCTGTTTTGTGTTGGTTTTAAGGGAGAGCTGGAAGAGATCCGTCTGGCTTAAAAAGAAAACAAATGCACTAACATAAAATCTATTATAAAAGTTTTAGTAGCACCTTTCTGGACAGTTTCCTATAAATAAGTAAATAAATCATATAAGGAAAATTAGACAAATGAAAGTAATGGCCAGAGCAGCATAGCTTTTTTTTTCGCATAGCTATCTAGTAAGCAGGAGTATATAACAGTGAGTCATCTTGATGGTAACGAAGAGCCTCTCTATAAAGAGCATTTGCTGATAACATTCTCTGTGAAACTAAAAATTGGCTATTCATAGCAATCTCTTAAAACCATGACACTTGATTTATTATGCTAGTGCACAGAAATGTGAAATTTCAGGTCCTTCCTATGTCTGAATGTAACATGCACATTCATTTATCTAAAATGGTTTAAATCCAAAGTAGTATTAGTTTGCATAAATTGTAATAATTTAGGAGTGCACATAATGATACAGCCTTCTTTCTTGCTGGTTGAGGGTGTTGGGACGTTGAGACTTTCATGATGGCATTATGAGGATTGCTCCTGAGTTATATCTATAGGTAGCTTCATTACCCTAGTTGGAGGTAAAAAGCTAAGGTTGCATGTTCTTTCTGGATAAGGCTGCGCTCCCAAGGTGCACCTCAGGTGCTCTTCACTTTTTCCTAGGATGGTACCTGCATGTGAAGGCAGTATTGCTAAAAGTTATTACTTTAATGACTTTTTTTTTCCCTTTTGGATTGGTCTGGGTTGAAAACAATTAGTTGAAACTAGTTACAGCAGCAGGTCCAGTGGGCTGACCTCTACCTGGAAGCACCACGGAGCAAGCCAGGGTTAAGTAAGCTTTTTGCCAAATGTCTGCAGCTGAAGGAGAACCTGACAGTGCAGCAAGCGTGGTGCTGAAAGCAGGCGCTTACCAAGCAAGGAGCAGCATTTTGCCACTTGCTTTGGGTACACATAATTCAGCTGCAACTCCAACCAAGCTATTAGCTGAACTTGCCTTTCATTGTGGCCAATTCACAGCAACCTGCCTCTTCGCAAGCTGTCCTGCTCCGCCTTCCTTCCCGTGTTTTCCCTGCGCCCACCTCGCCTCATCCGGGTCTGGCAGCGAGGTGAGAGGACAGCTGTTTTGCAGAGTAGTAGGCACACCTGCTGCTCCGACGGCAACAGGAGCACCGTTACGGTGGCAGTGATAAAATAGACCTGAGCTAACAGAAGTGCGATGAAACAGTAGCCTCCACGCCAGTGAGCAAAGTAGTGTTATCTGTGCCCTTTTACTGTTAGGGGAAAATAGTCAACAGTTGTTTATAAATTTTATCAGTTCCAGAAAATAAATAGTCTCTGCGTATCTCAGCCCCTGACGTAAACCTCAGCACCGCCTGTACCTCAGCTTTGGTAACCATAGCAAAACACTTCCAGCTGTGTTCAGGATTCATGAAGGAGGGAGAAAGACGCCAGGGGAAAAAAGTAGTCAGTTCAGACCCGAACATAACTGCCCTGCTTACTGTGGAGGCTACTGATGCAAATCAGGAATAACTCCATGGATTGCAGGTTATGCCTGCTCCAGAGTTACTTTGTAACTGGGTTAAATTGGTCAGATTTTAGCCCAGATTCATTTAGATATTTATTTCAGGAAGTGACTTTGAGTGAAGTACAGGTATCTGTACAGTGGGTGGATTTGCATTGCAAAGGTGCTTGCTTTCATTTGTACATTGTAGTGGTGGAGGGGGTGGAAAAGTGCCTTTGTTGCTTTCTGCTTCACGTTGCAGCATCCCCTTCGTCCTTTCTCTTCGGGCTGCCCAGGAATTTATAAGATGTTGCTTTTGGGAACTAAGTGAGGTACTATTAGGAGCTATAAAGGAACTATTAAAGGAGTTCATTGAGAACCATCGTCCAGATTGAGTTTAAATGGCACTATGCAAATATGCTCCTTGGACTGAGAAACAAATGCAGTCTGCAGTGACCCAGTTGAATTTGAAGACACAGTGTCTGAAGTCTCCACCCAGCTCCCTGAATAGGGTGAAACCACAGGAGAAACTACTCCAGATAACTCTTCTGGCTTTGAAACACTGCTTTGGAAATCCAGCAACGGAGTTGCTTACCTGGTGCTGGTACTGCTGCAGCAGTGGCTGGAGGGTTCAGTGGGAAGGTTGTGCATCCTGCCTGTGCTCTCTGCAATCTGTCCTATGACTCAGCTGTGTGGGGCATATTCTCCCCTTCCTGTGTTATGCTCTGTGCCCCTGACTTCCTTGGTTGGAACCAGTTCATTTCTTGGTGGCACACTGTGTCTGCAAATCAGTCACTTGTGCAATGTGGCTACAGCAATGTTTCGACAGCTGTTTGATTCAAGTGTAGAGCTGGCTCCAAGTAACGTGGCTGTGGTTAGAAAGGCTCATTCCTGAGCTAATAAGCCTAGCTGTGTCAGGCAGTGGTGGCTCAAGTTGGTTGCTGGGTCATGGGGCCATGCAGCTGCCTGTGAGTTGGCAATGTAGGCAGTTTGCTAAGCTCTTCCAGCAGACATGTACTAAGTTGGCACATTTTCTACGGTGGCTCTTGACAAGCCGAACAGAAGCTGCTCCATTCTGTCAGCTAACTTTGGCTAGTTAGTTGTATGCAGCTTCAGAAATGTAGGGCATTTGGAGCAAGGCAGTACGTTTCAGGCTCCATCTCTTTTTGTTTTCTTAGATGGAGGCTGCTGCTAAGCACGCCTGTCAGTTTGGCCTTTTTGCAGCAAGCTGTTAATCAGTCTTGTGCGCTTCCCTTGCTAATACGCTTTATTTTCAGAGTCTAGACCCTGCGTATTGAGAACACTTGCTATAGTTTCTAATTTAACTAGTAAGTCTGTTAGATGCTGTTGACGTATATGCACCCTGCAGCTGCAGTCATCTGTACAGCAAACTGGTTCAATTACAGATTGCTTTCTTGTGGTGCTAATGAAAGACTATTCAGTGCTTTCTGCTGTTTAACGTCAAAAGCTTAATATTGTATTATGATATCATTAGGATGACAGCCCAAATAAATAGTCAGAAGTACTAAGAAAAGTAAAACCTTGGACATATTTTAACCAGTCTGGGTTTTACCCTACATCTAAAACTGAAGTATACTGTTTTCTGGTATGTTTTTGAGGAATAATTTAGAAAAATGAGGAAAACTCACAAGTGCCCTTGGAAGTATCTTTGTACCAAACTTGTATCCTAGGTTACCTGGTGGGCTAAGTAGTGTCTTTGTAATTAAAGAAGTATAGAATGCTCTGCAGGCTTGGTATGAATAGCCTGTTCACAATATGTTCACAATAATGTTCACAATAATGCTTAGTTGTTGTGTAACTTATGCCACTGTATTTGTTTTCAGTTGGGCAGTTTCACAAGACAGATAAGAAAGTGGCCTGAAAGCTTTGATAAAGCACTTCTGCTCTTCTTTGGTGCTTCCATGGCAGAGATGCGCAGGATGACCCAAGTTCTGACAATTTTTATGGTTTGTGAGTAGAGTGATAGCACAGATAGGAGGAAGTCGTTTCTGTTTGCCAAACAAAGAATATTTGAAATGGGGATACTGTGGCAATAAAAGCAAAAACATGTTAATTATAAATTACTGGTCTTAGCTACTTCTGTTCGTATCAAATTCTTGTAAACCTGTGGTAACCTGGATACTTGTGTGGTTATATAGACATACTTAAACTATTTTTAAAGTGCTTTGAGATCCCTTGCTTTAATGGCATCTCCAGTTGGTTGTGAAATAGTCATGTCATCATCATAAGAAAATGTGTGTGTATTCAGCTGTTGCATAGATATGATTGCCTTGACTTGTTTTGAAGATATTTACTATTCACAGTTGTATTTTAAAGCTGCCTTGCAGGAGGCTGCTTAGGATAGCATATAGTAACCAAAAGTATAGGAGAACATACAGTGAGAAACAAGGATACTACCACTGGAGTTTATCTCACAGTATGAAAAAATGAAACACACACCTATTTGTATAGGTCGCCATAGTACCTCCTTCCATCATGTGGGAAATTGCTTTCCTGAAATGATATATAGGAAATGAATACTCCAAAGCACTACCTGATCTGTCAGTATGTATTTATTGGATATAGTTTGTAGAGTTTAAACACATTTTGATGTGTTGTGAAAGAGCAGCTTTATCTAAGAACAGTGAAACTGAGATTAGATATTGTTAATTGTTAATATTGGGAGCATTTAATTATACATGTTTTATTTTGATTTTAAGATTAAAAAAATAGTTGCTTTCACATGAGAGAATTGAGGTGTTCCTTCTCTTCAGTCATTTTACGTTACATACAAGAACGGTATACATGGGCCCACGATTACAGCATGACTATTTCTTTTGTTAACAGCTACATCAGAGCCTATTAACATTGCTCTGCAATGAAAGCTTGCTACCAAGAAATGCAGCTAGCCTTCTCTGCCCCTTCACATAAGTGTGCTATCTCCTGAGTACGTCCTACCAGGGTGAGGCCATAGTACAGAAAAGCTGCCAAGAAACATATCTGGGTGTCTTGTTTAGGAAAATTTTTGCAAGCCATGGGGTTAGCCATTAAAAATGTACTTAGTTATAGTTCATTTTTAGTTTGATATTGCACCACCTGCACTTTAAATAAACCCTCAGCATTTACTAAGAGACAGGTTAAGTTGCACATACTGTCATTTCTAGGTGTGCTTGATTTAAAAAAAAAAAAAAAATTAAGTATTAAGGCAAACTCGCACAGTAGGCTTAATCTCTCTTTTTTTTATTCTACCTACCATTCTTTTGCTTTTGTGTGGTCTTACAGCTAAGGTTATTAAAATACCTCCTCAGTTACAATTGCTTCCTAATCTTTCCAAGGCCTATATTGTTTGTTATAACTTGTATACAGAGACTTGAATTCCTCGAGATTGCCAGAATCAAAGCTGGTATGAAAAGCTTTTATTTTTCCTTTTCTTTTTTTTCTGGTAGACCTGTGCCCTAAACTATCTGAGAGGAAAATTATATGATTACCTCCTTTTTTTTTTTTTTGCAGAGTACATTTCTATTATGTCCAAAGCTCCATCTTGTGGATTAAGTTTTTTGTCAACAGATCATGGGTATTTTTCTTGTTCCACTTCAAAGACATAATTGTTGCCATGAAACTCCTAGCCCAATTGTTGTTTTATGTAGTGCTTTGTGCATATACTTTAATCCAGCCAGAGTGAAACACACTTGTAAAATGCGCTGAGAAAATGTGGGGAGACACCACAAAATACATTCTCTCAAGAACTAATAGAGTTGAAGGTGAAATAATTTCATGTCTGAATAAGGTAGAGATGTATTTACATCAAGCGTTCTGTACAGTGGAAACTGTCCTTTCAGGTAAGAGCAAGGACATACTCAGCCACAAGGAATTTGAAGATTTTACATTACTGTAGGGAATAACTGGAAGTAAGAGTGCTTTTTCTGTTAAAAGTAGCAACAAGAAAACCTTACAAACTTTCTTCCAGAGGGGTAACCGAGAAATCTTAATTTGTGTCAAGCTTGCTTCTTGCATGACAGAAAAGCTTACTGTTGGGATCCTGTAAACTATTCTATTAGGCAATGAAGCTGAACCTAATTAATATATTTAACAGAAATGGTAGGGTATGATAAAAAGCTCTGCAGACCTTTAGTAAAAGCAATATTTTTAAGATGATTTTACAAAGGCTAAGGAAACTTGTCTGCATAGTGAAATTGACTATCATATCTGTAATAAACTCATGTGCTCTGAATACCTGGAATTGCCCTCTGCGTAGATGCTGTTCCAAAATAATTGCTCTGTTTTGCAATTATTCTGGAATAAATCTTCACTTAGTATGCATTACTGTCCACCTGCAGACCCAGTATTGGTCATTTTACTCCATATGCACTTATGAAATGGCTTGGGCCCATGGTGTTATCATAGCAAACCTACTATGTTCATTTCAGCCTGGTGAAGTTCCAACAACAGTACATGTTCTGTTGTAGTAAGGACATGTAATCTATTTATTAACCTGCTTTCACAAAAGAAACTTTTGAGTTATGGCTGCAGGAAGCAGATTTATAAAGGTATTTATGTTCTGAAAGGTGGGGCTTTTTAAATAAAGTTTGGATGATTAGTTTTCCCTGACAATGATGTGATGCTTCAGCAGAGAACACTCTGTTCTGTTCTTGTCTGCACCTTCCAACAATTAAATGCATTTACAAATATGCCCCCAGGTTCCCAGTGTAGCTATATATTACCCCTGTGGCATCTTCATATTGCACAAAAATTCAATGGGATGCATCCAGCTGTATAAAACTTAATGTCAGGCAAGACTGGCAGTGTTCTGAGCAGCTGAAAGACCTCATAAGAAAAAGCATTAGCCAATCTTAACTGTAAAGAAAAACTACCATCTTCAGCCTAGTATCCTATTGATTTCCATTTTTTACTATATAATGGAACAATAAAATACATGTGCATTTGATTTTAATACCTTGGAGTTGTGATATGGTAGACTGTAAAGTGATCAGACAAGTTCATTAGGACTAGGCAGCCTTCACTAGTTGTTAACCGTATGCTTTAGCACTCCAAGAAGCAGCAGTTCTCATGTCTTTGTATGTATCCTTGGTCATCCAGAACCATCTTTTTATTTGTGATTTCCAGACAGAAATCAGGTTGTTTTTCCCCCCTTTCTTCTCCTATTCAAGTGTCTAAAGTATATGCGTTTCTGGAGCCTGAGGAAGCTTGTTCTCCAGCTCACACTGTTTAATTAGCAGCAGTTCAGTTTTGTTGGGTTTAGGTGGTATGCATGCAGGGGTAACTAGGTGGGTTGGGTAGACTTCTGTCATCGAATTGTTATTAATGGAAGGTGACAAGTTCATATGACAAGCATTAATTGTACAGGATCAAAGCTCTTAAACATTTTCTTGGTATTTAATTTAGTCTTTGCAGGAATGTTGCTTGGAGTTTATTCATTTTCATATCTGTGAATTCCTAGCTTTTTCTTTTTTTTTCTTTTTTGTGTACTTTGGATATTCTTACTGCCAAGCGTAGAGGTACATGCTGCACTTCTGAATAATTTAGTTAGGGTAAATGAGTAAAGAAGTGCTGGAAGAGCTGATTTCAGCCACTGCGTCAAGTCTTGGATTTTGTACACACCTATTTATCAAACCATTCAGATACTGACCAAACTGTGGTGAAGCTGTTCTTGTTTGTGTTGAAATCATAGTGTAGAACTTTACTCTTCTGCTTAAAAGCCTTCTTTTAGTTTCCATCATAAATGAATCCACAGGCAGTTTTTATATTTTTTTTTTTTTCTTTTGGCAGCATTTTGCTGCTGACCTTTTCCTTTAGCTGAAGTCATGTAGTATTCATCTCAATACTCATACAACTGCAGCCTAAAAATACCGTGAGATGGTAAATAGAAAACAAGGAAAAGAGCTAAGGAGGCTACAGTGATTTTTTTTTTTTTCCCCATACCACCACCATCCCCCCCCCTTTAAGAAAGACTGTCTTCCAGGCTGGTCACCCCAGTAGTCTTTGTCTGTGCCACTTCTAGTTTGAATCTGTATCTTGCATATAACTGCATACTATTTTCCAGAATTCCCCAAAAGGTCTGTACCCTGTGTTCCTATTTAACCAACTGAGCGTGTAAGCTAGTGCTGGTTTAGATTGAGGTGGGATAAAATATGTGACATGACAGGCAGACAAACAGAAAACCACTTTAAGGTCAGGAAAGCCAGAGTGGCTTCCCAATTCTGGACTGTACTAGCAAGAAAGAAGGAGATACCGTAATTGCAGGTGGCCTGCAGAAGAGACTAATGCTGAGGATGCTGTTTCATAAATAAGGCTGAGCCAATAGATGTTTGCTGGCACCAAAAAACATATGTAGTCCTGCTTCCTTCCCACTGCTTTGGCGCACAGTTCTGCCCTCCGTGTTGTGCTGTCCTTAGTATCCGTCTGACTCCCCTGCAACCCAATTCAGGTCACCAAGGTAGTGTGAAGTTGTTTTGCTGCGTTGACTTCCAAACTTTTTGTAAGAGCTTTCATGAGGTGGGGTGACCCATCCTGCATCAGTAAGCCATTAGACTGGCTTACCTTGGAGGGGTATCAGAAATGGTAGGATTAGTTTAAACCCGATCTTTACGCAGATGGATATGGGTGGTGAAAATAGTAATTTCCTTTAAGGTGGGAGAAAGGAATTTGCTGGCAGTATTCTGTCTCTCACAGACATTTCTACTACACTGATTAATGGTGATAGGGAGGTTTATCTGTATTTGTGACTCTTGTCTCAGAAGGCCAATGGTTGAGTTAGGCAGCTTTACAGTAAAACTAGCTGCAAGATGGAAGTAACTAAAAATTGCTAAGTAATAATTGGGTTTGGTTTATTTTTGTTTTTGTTTTCAGTGAAGGGAGCAATCTCACCCCTGCTCATCATTACCCTGACTTCAGATTTAAGACGTATGCACCTCTTGCCTTCCGCTATTTCAGAGAACTTTTTGGTATCAAGCCTGATGATTACTTGGTAAGAGATTGCAGTTTTCCTTTGAGTTACAAATGATTATAATGTATACTAGTTTCATAGTGACAGAAGAGGATGCTTTAATGGTGCCCAAGTGGGTAGTCAATTTTGAATGTGGTTTATAACTAGTGAATATTTCTAGTGTTTTATGAAAATTTTAATTCTTCATCTTTGAGATGATTCGTAGAAAAACCTGCCTTGTTAATTGACTAGAGTAACTTGAGTATTACTGGTCATTCAGGTCATTGTTTCTAGAGAAGTTATAATCAGTACTTGTGTGACTCCTACCAATTGAGTTCTAATAAAGTGTTCTTGTGTTATTTGCGTTATTTATTCACTTCATTAAAGAAGTCTCTGTTTGCACATGTTCCTATCTAGCCTTGAGAAAAGTGGGTGGCAGGCTAAAAAAGAAGCATTTTAGAGTATCTCCTTTGTTCTCTGTATTTTATAGTTTGAAGACTTACTCCTTCTCAGTATTCAACTGTTTACGTGAGAAAAAAAGTGATGCATTTGCTGCTGTCATAAAAGCGGCTTTACTTGGCAGAACCACTTTGTGCACTGCCAGGGATGAGGATCCACTATTTTACATCTGTAGTTCTGCTTTTGGAAGGGTAGTGTGACAGCAAAGAGCTGGATTGTTTTCTAGATACTTGCCTCATGGCCAGTTTGTTTCATGCCGGGCCACCCAACAAATCAGCGTCCCACTACAAATTAGCAATTTTGTACATCAGAGTTTTATTGTTAACTTATTTTGAATGAGTTTTTAGACCCTTTTGTTCCATTATTAACTGTTTCTTTAAAACCAAAGGAATTTGAAAGAGCTTGAATGAATAAAAAAGAAAAATTGATTAAATAATGCTGAAACATTACTTAATGTATTACTTCACTGACTTCTGTGGTGTTCAAGTCTGTTTTTTTCCTTCTTGGACAGGGTTTTTTTCAGGGTTTTTTTCCTTCTTGGACACTGAGCCTAAAAGCAAAACTTAGCTGGTTTTGCTTTTATTTAGGTTGAATGTGGGTGCCTGATTTTAATTCTTCAGTACTATGTATGGATTTTGTATTACTAGCCCTCATGACAATAGTTATATATAAAAACAGATCATTCCTGTGAATTAGAGATGTTAGTAGCAGGGAGGTGCAGTTGGATTGGAGTTTTATAAAGGTGTCATTATGTACTGTGTTGTTTATCTATCTCCTTTTATGGACCTGGCGAAAGACAGAGTATTTGGGCTATGTTGCTAGCTGCTAAAAAGACTGTGCTTCCTAGAGTAAAGCCATTGTCACCTGCAACTTCTATTCCATCTAAGGAAACATTGGCAGTAGCATAAATTAAAGATTATAGAAAGACTGCTTGCCGTTAATAAGAGATTTGTGACACTCAGCTTAGCTACAAAATGACTAATCCCTGAGGGAAATTCCCAGTATAGGCAACTTGTTGCAGATTCTTTTTCCTCTTGGTAGAGCAAAAGACACTAGTGATATGTTTCCAAGGAAAAGGGGCAACTAGAAAAGCTAGTTTCAAGACTAAGCACACCTTCTTTTCTTGAAAATACAAAAGCAGATTTCCTTCAACGAACAGGTGTTTCTGTGAAATATAGTTGGAATGTCAGTCTGTGTTGTTTTAACTGATGCATGCCTCTGTTAGGGTTATACTTGCTCTGCAAGCATGTTATAATCAATTTCTGTTGTTTCTGATTCTAAATGGGCATCACTTTACAATCAGAGCAGGTTGCAGTCCCTTGCGGTGCAAAGGCAGATGTGATCAGAGGGGTACTATGATCATAAAACAAAACTGTTTTTAGTTTGGGACCCTTTTCCCTATTGGTTATGACCAAAACATCCAGTTAAGAGTTTGCTCCCCATAGCATGTGTCAGGGTTCTGGCTGAACAGGTCCTGTTGTTTCTGTGAAATCTGAATCTGTCATGTAGTGACCATAATTCCAATTCAGTATCTGAAACGCTTCACTGTAACAATATGACAACTGATTGTACAGCTATGGTTGAAGGGGAAAGGTAAGTAAAGTAAAGTAAAAGGAGAAATCACAGTAAGCATATGTGAGTTTACACTGTTAATTTGCAATGACAAAGCCCAAAGATTTACAGTTTCACCTTTTCCAATGAGTTTGAGCAATAATGCACTGTAGGAGTCAGACTGGATAGCAAGGGTAAATACATTTGAACAGCTGGTAGAATTAAATTGTCACTGGAAATCTCATGGAGTACTAGCATTTTGCAGGGAAACTTCTTGATCATAAAGTACTTAATCCCCAGGGGCTTGGGGATTTTCCTACTTTTCAGGTTTGATTTGGCTTTCCTAAGTGTCCAGTCGAAGTTAGCTGGGCTCTTTGTGTAGTAGCACCTGGTGGGTAGACTTTTATTTTACAGAAATGAACTCAACTGTAAAATGACCAACGCACAGTGTAGGTTAATAACTTGTGCTTATGCTATACTGCTTTATTGAGCTTTAATGTTTAGGGTAATTGGTTTCAAATGCTTACGACAATGACAATTACTCAGGAAGCTTTATGCATTTTGGCAAGAAAAACACAGGGGTTGCAATACAACTGCTGATTTGCTCTGAAGGTCTGTAGTGTTACAGACCAGTATTGCTGTTCTATCCGTAGACACTTGCAACTATAGGATTAATAAGAAGGTTCTCTCATATTAATTGGAACTGAGTGAGCTGGAGAAGCAGGGAGAGAAACAAATGACATTTTTATAGCATGCAAAAGTCTCTTAAAAATTGCAAGCATGGGAAAAGCCTCAGCTGAAGCCAGGATAAGAAAATGCATTAAGGCAGTGGTTTGAGTCCATAGGAAGCATCCTTCTTTAGTTCAAGTGCTCACAAAATAACATATTTATTAGATTTTCTTCTATCACTTTTCTTTGCTATCACCACCTGCTGAAATCAATGGCAAGACTCCAGTTGAATTTAATGAAAGCTGTTTTCAGCAAAAAACCTGTTTTTTCTTGTGGAATGGCTCAACTCATCTCAGGCAATGACCCAATAAACCAGATATTTGTTACTGAAACAGTCATTCCTTTTGTTCTGAGAAGACCAGAAGACATACTGCACTGCTAAGAATAATTCCGTGGTGCTTACACTACTCACAGTTCACGTCCTGTGTAATTTTGTTTCTTTCAGAGACTGAAGTCTTAAAAAATTGGACTGTACAGTAAATCTCCAAGTGTGTAAAACTGATGATATATAACAAAGGAAAAGAGTGTGTGAATGAAAGTTTAATTGTATTAAATTTTAAACAAGCTCTCAAGTTTAATATAAACAGATTTTTCTGTGTTTTTGAGATTAATGTCTCCTCTCCATCTAGTTTGAATGAAGCATGAAGTGTGAATGGAGATTTAATAAATG
The DNA here is from genome assembly GCF_034638445.1 of Ciconia boyciana. Taxonomy (NCBI): domain Eukaryota; kingdom Metazoa; phylum Chordata; class Aves; order Ciconiiformes; family Ciconiidae; genus Ciconia; species Ciconia boyciana. Next base: position 55,210,942 of record NC_132937.1, on the reverse strand, counting down.
CACATTAGCTTCTGTGTGAGATCTGCTTCTACTACTAAGGAATACTCCTTGGTGTCTTTTTCCTCCTTAATGTGATTGTAATTATTACTGTCTCCCTGTGGAAGAGAAAGCTTTTCTAAGCATCCAAAATAATGGTCCTCCAAAATCCAATTTTTCCTACTTACTGGTATTCAGTTTTTCTGTTTCAAGCAGTTTTCAATGAGAAAACTACATTAGCAGCTATACCGAGATTATTATTCTAATGGTTTCAATCCCAATTTCACAGAATAGGGCTTGCCTGTAGTGAGAAACCTCTACTCCCAGTGTGTTTGTCTAACATCGTCCTGTACCTGTTTCATAAATGGCTGTGAAAAGCAAACAGTTGCAATGAAAATGTCATCTTAAGGCTTCTGACTCAAGAATTTTCAATGCCGCTGGTGTGGGGATGGCCTCTCTCCACCTCAACCACTTGCTTCACTCCAGGGAAAGTTCAGCTAGTGCAGTGGGACATGAAGAGGGACCATACACTCAGCTGCCGACTGCTCTTCCACGATTGTGCAGCGTGTCCTGGGCAGAGTGGAGTGTAACAACTGCCCCACCAAATCTCAGCCAAATTACTGCGGACCAGCTTTCTGTACAGTAGTAGAGTTGCTGCAGCTGAAGCCCAAAGAATAAGCTCCGTGACTCTCCTGTGCCTATTTGAACCTGCGGTTCTTTGTATTAAACTTGTAATGCATGCATTGGCAGTGAAAAACAATTTTTGTCTCTTCCAGTTCTCAATCTGCAGTGAGCCTTTAATTGAATTATCCAACCCAGGTGCCAGTGGGTCACTATTTTTTGTAACTAGTGATGACGAGTTCATCATCAAAACAGTTCAACACAAAGAGGCTGAGTTTCTTCAGAAGCTCTTGCCGGGTTATTATATGGTAAGTAACTGAAGACTGTATTTTACCTGTATTTTTCCTGTTTCATGTCACACTTCTGAAGATTCAGTTTCATTTGTTGTCTTTTAATCTTTCATTGGCTTTATCCGTATTGTTCATAACATTTTTGACTTTTTTTACCTGTCTTTCAAATTTGTACCCCACACACCCATCAGAAAGAGTAGATATAAATCAAGAATATATTTAAGATAATTGCTGTTCTTTTAGCATTCAAGATGAAGCTGAATGTCATCTTCTGATTTGATACCAAACTTTGCTTCTAAATTTCTAATTCAACTTTTTTTCTCCATTTTGTGTTTGTCTACCCTCTGCATTTCACTCAGTGGACAAATAAACTAGACCGGTCAGTTTCACTTTTATTTCTCAACTACTTCTAATTTCCATTTCTCATGTATTAAAACAATGATGTAAAAAATATTTTTATCCATATAATTTGTTCAAAACTTAATTTTTAAATGGACCTTTTGAGGGCTAATGCTAAGTTGATTGTGTTGTTTTATCTGTGTCAGTCAACAGAAAGGGATACCATTGATCCAAAGTAAGTAGAACTTAATTCTCCTTTTTTTGTTGGTTTTTTTTTTTTTAAGCAAAAGCCACTCATACATATGAACAGAGATTCTTCTGGGTGGTATGCAGGACTTCGGAGTATTAGGCCTGTGACTGACTTCCTTGTCTTTCTTTGCTTTCTTAAGTAAACACTTGAAAAGTTACTCTCTCACTTGTACTAAAAATGAGGAATATTGTCATTGTTACACTAAAGTAACATGGATTTGCTGTTTGTTTAAAAAAAATATGCACTGACAGCATCAAAAAGAGCAATGGTGGCAGGTACTTTTTTTGTTGTTGTTTCCAACGATAATCAGCTCAGCATAAGTTTGAGTTATTACAAGTAAATATAAGGCCACTTTGCTTTGTTTCTGGGAACTTTATTCTCACTGCTACCATATGCAAGGGTTTCCAAAGTGTAAAACTTTAATCACTGTGATTATTTCCTATGAAAGTACTTTCTTCCCATAGTTGTATGTTGTGACTTAGTAATCATGGAAGACTTGAAGTAGTTTTTCCCCTTCTTGCTTTTTCATGCCAAAAACTGAGAGTAGTTGTATTCAGAAGGAGAATTTTTGCTCTTACCTCTCTTATCCTCTCCTAGTTAATTTTTTTGCCTGTTGTGGAATTTGGATTATTTCACACGTTTCTGTTCTGATGGTCAGTCGTGGTTCTGTTATGACCTTACACTCCTGTGGAGACGACTTGGTCATTTGGCACTAACCTTTAATGTGGAAAGCCTCATGGAGACAGGGGTTCTGTTTTTTAGAATCCACGTCAAGGTAATGAGAATGACATTTGACCCAAACTCCTTCCAGCAGGTGGAATGCAAAGGTTGTTCAGGTCAGAATAAATAAATTAAATCTTTGGGATGCTTTTAGGTTTGGCCTAATCTGCTCTTTCATGGGACGTGAGAAAGAGAAACCTGGCATAGATGCAGTTACTGCTCTGCTCTTGGCCTGTATAAGTTCCTGGCAAAAAGGCAGTGTTTATGCTAGCTTTCTGAAATACAGACCCACAAAGAAAATCAACTGGTCAAAGAAACTATACTGAATAAGAAAACATGCACAGTTTTCCTGATGTTTGTTAGTGTCCTTTGGTATTAAAAAAAAAACTTTCTTAAGCATGGAAGTTTATTGAAAATAGACATATTTAACAATATCTCTTTTGTTTTAGAATCTGAACCAGAATCCAAGGACTCTCCTACCCAAATTTTATGGGCTGTACTGCGTTCAGTCAGGAGGCATTAACATTAGAATTGTTGTGATGAACAATGTTTTGCCACGAGCCTTGAAAATGCATTTCACATATGACTTGAAAGGCTCCACATACAAACGGAGAGCATCAAGAAAAGAGAGGGAGAAGTCCAACCCTACATTCAAAGACTTGGATTTCTTGCAAGACATGCATGAAGGGTTGTATTTTGACTCTGAAACGCACAGCGCACTAATGAAAACACTACAGCGGGATTGTCGAGTGAGTAAAAATTATTTACTATTTAAACTGCTGTGTTCACATCTGTTCTAGATTTACCTCAGCAAAACAGAGAGCAGGACATTGCTCTGTATGTTGTTTAACCTCCATTCCTTTTCCATGCAATTTAATTAGGAAAAACTATGGATGTCAAAGCACTGATGAAGCCTGTATTTTAGTTAAGCTGTTGGGATCTGACATTATAGAATCATAGAATGGAATATCCTGAGTTGGAAGGGATCCACAAGAGTCATCGAGTCCAACTCCTGACTCCACACAGGGCAATCTAAAAGTTAAACCATGTATCCAAGAGTATTGTACAAATATTTCTTGAACACCCACAGGCTTGGGGCCAGGACCACTTCCTGGGGAACTCGTTCCACTGCTTGACCACCCTCTCACTGAAGAACCTTTTCCTAATATCCAATCTGAACTTCCCCAATGCAGCTTTAAGCCATTTCCTCGCACGCTATCACCAGGCACCAGAGATCAGCACCACCCTTTCTGCCCCCCTCATGAGGAAGCTGTAGACAGCAATGAGGTCGCCCCTCAGTCTCCTCTTCTCTAAGCTGAACAAACCTAATATCCTCATCCGCTTCTCACAAGTCATGCCCTCTAGTTCTTTCACCATCTTTGTTGCCCTCCTTTGGACACTTTATAATATTTTTGTATCCTTCTTATATTGTGGAGCCCAAAACTGCACACAGTGCTTGAGATGAGGCCACACCAATGCTGACTATAGTGGGACAGTCACTTCTTTCAACCAGCTGGCTATACTGTGCTTAATGCACCCCAGGATACGGTTGGCCGTTTTGGCCACCAGGGCTATTGCTGACTCATATTGAGCTTACCATCCAGCACAACCCCCACATCCTTTGCTGCAGGGCTGTCCTGTTTGTCTGTACATCCAGGATTACGCTGATCCATCTGTGGAAATACAGATTAATATAGGAAAGTAGCCCAGTAGAGGGGTTTTTTTAATTCTTGTTCTTGCTTTACATTAATGTGGAGATTTTAATGATTTTTTTCTGAGGCACAATAAATAGCCCTGCAGTACCATTGTTACATATGATAAACTGTATGTAGAGCTGGAAGCTCAGTACTGCTTCGGTAAGTCTGCCTCTTTGTAAGTTAACAAGAGCTAGGAAACTGAATTGGGTAGGCGTGTCTAGTGGCAGTAGTCTTATTTCTGGAGCAAAGTAATTTTGTCCTCAGCTGAAAGGTAGTGCTTAATGTCCACATAACATTTTCAAGGTAGGAGAAGGATATCTGCCGTTGTCCTTTGAGAGGACCTTGGTGAATGGAATCAGTCCCACTTGTGGACAGGCAGAATTGTTGTAAAACGGAATTTTTTCTGTAGCAAAGGCAAGAAAATATAAAGTAGTAAAAAGGGGAGTAATTCAGGTCTCTCAGAGTTTCAAAAGATTTGCAGGATTTGAGGAAAGAAAAGATTGGCTTTGTCTGAGGGGAATCCTAAGAGTTTCATAATAAAACAGCAGAATGGCTAGACTGAACTCATCACATAAAAGAGGCATCCTGAACATCAGAGTTTGTTGTTCGCTGCCACCTGTGGTGCAAGATGGAAAGCGTTGTTTTTGCACATGAATAGTACTTTTTGTTTAATTATCACAGAAGTCTGCAATGCCTTGTGCTTGGTTTGTAAAGCTGGGTGACCTAATGTTCAGCTGCATATTCAGTGTGAGACATTTATCTAATACTACACATTGTTCTTTCTGTAGCCTCTTGCAGTGAGCATTTCCTGAGCTCCTGCCATGTGTGATAATGCAGAATGCATCAGTATGTCACATCTGGGGATCTGGATGCCCTTTTGTGCATCCCCCCACTTGTCGAAGGTTCCTTACCCAGTCAAAGCCTGGGGGGATGTATTGTATAGAAAATAATAAACAGAATCTAAAAGAGGGAACTGGACTGAAAAGTAAAAACAAGAATCAATCATTTAATTGTTACATATAACGGGGACTCTTACTGGTTCTTTGAAAGTATGGGTAAATTCTTGCTACTTGTTATTTGAGTGCTGAATGAAACATCAGCTTTTTCATTGTGTAATCTTAGATTAACAACTCTCAAGTTAACCTGGAGTTCTTGAAGGCCCAGCTAAATGTTAACATTATTAAAAGAAAAGAAGAAAATTAAATAATCTGTGTATACATAAATACATATATATACACTATAGTATAGTATGTGTCTGTATATATATGTATACACACTGAATGTTATATGTATATAAAAAAAATTAGACTGGCTTTTTTTTTGTATTCAAATAAGTCTTAGTCTCCCTTATAAAACAAAGGGAGCAGCCACTGTTATCTTTCACATAACTGAATTTGCTCAACAAATAAGGTTGGATCTGACTACCTGCCTTGTACTACTGCCTTTAGAAAGAATAGAAATACTCCATCCATTTCAGGAAGAGGACATCAGTTTTGCCACTGCTTTTTTCTGCCCATATGGTATGTGGATGGCTACTTAGCGTGAGTGATAACTGACCTAGATTTTTAGGGCTTCAAAACTTGTCGTCTCTTTTTCCTTTTAGTCCAAAGTGAGAAAGTTAGTATAGGCACTGGAATTAAAAATTCATTAAAGAAAGGGAATTTTTTTCTCTTGCCAATATTTCAGGACTAAGAAATTCTCTTCTGTGTTGCTTAAATTTGGATTATATTTTCATTGTTCATATTTGCAGTTAGAATCAGTAAGCAATGTTTGTTTTTTCCTGCTTCTTTAATATAAACATCTCCAGCTGGTAGCCCTTCTCTTCCTTAAGCCCTCTCACTAAGTGCAGAGGCCTGGCAGAACTTGCTGGTGACAACAAAGAAGGCAGTGGGGACCTGCTGTGATTTGTGTATGCTGTCAGTGTATCACCTGTCCCATTCAGCAATGAGCCCACATTTTCCTTGGTCAGACTTCTACCACTAATATAGCAGAAGAAGCTCTTCTCTGTGTCCTTGACATCCCTTGCAAGTCTCAACTCTGACCTTTGGCTTCCTTGACAAGAATTGCCACCCCTACATGCCCAGGCAATGTTTCTCAATTCCTCCTTTGTAGCCTGTCTGTCCTCCCCCATCCTGTATGCTGCCTTTTCACATTCAAGCTGTGCTGTGGCTTCCTTGCTTAGCTGAGCTGGCCTCCTGATACATCTCCTCAGCTGACACAGAACATCTCCTCAGCTGACACAGAACATCTCGTCAGTGACACAGAGCTCCCTCCCCAGGGCAAGGCAGTAGCAGGTAAGGCAGTGGTGGACCACTGCTGGAGTATCAGTTCTTATTTGTCACACCTTCCTGCAGCTCTGATGAGGAGACGCATGATCTACCTGGTTAGAGGATGGAGCTGAGTGGCTTATGGTGATCTGTCGTGGGCTGGTGCCTCCAGTAGCCGCTCCAGATTACCTGTCCCAAAGTAGACACAGATTGATAGCGTTCTCCAGCTCCTACATCTCCTGCTTGTTATGTTCACACTCAAGGTGACATGGTCTGAAAGCTCTGCTCAACAGACCATTTCGCACTTTTTGCACCTTAGCTAAACCAAGGAGTGTAACATTATAGTGTTCTTAAAGATGTAATACTCCTGAGTCTGTTATATAGACAATGCACACAGTTGAAAATTTGGACTAGCTTTCAAATTCCAGACTATTGCTGAGACTTATTATAGCTATGCTGTCCTTGCCAGCAGGCACTATCACAGTTACTGGGGTGGGTGGTGAGGAGAGGTGGGAAGACAGGGGACACACTATAGGCAAATGGTACTAAAAATAAATAATTTCACTTGCCTGAATAGCTTTCATAAAAATCTTTGCTTTGAAACCTTATTCACTTCAGAATGCTTTAATTTGTAAAGCCAATGTGCCTGTATTTTGTATAATGGTAAATACTGAGAGTATTGGAAGATAGTTTCAATAGCTGTGATTTATTTTTAGTAATCATACTGTTAGCTACTCTGATCACTGTATAAAATTATGAATTATTAAAGAATAGAGCAGATTATCCAATTTCCAAATAAAATTAGTCTCATAAATATTAACAGAAACTGTTCTGCTCATGAATGAGACCAAGAATTAAAAGCTTTATGGCACATAAACAAGTACTAAGTAAAAACAAAGTCGGTAAAGACATTAAAGACAGTTTAAAGTGCATTTGGGGATTTCTTTTTTTTCCTTTTCCTTAAAGGTGCAGAAAATTAAACTCCACATCAAACTTAGCTGCTGTTGTATTTCATTATAAACACCTAATCCTGCAGAAATTGTTTCTGTGTGGAGGAATATTTATGTGGGGCAAAGGATAAGCTATGGCACTGAGTGATGTGTTAGGTACAAGTAACATTAGCACAACTCTGTATGAGGAAGGCTAGAAGTGAATTAACAGTAGTATTTTATTTTTCATAGTTGATGTGGAATCACAGTAAAGCTAGGCTTCCATTATTACTTATTTGATCTTTACTGGAGCTCTTAAGCAGTTTAATACAAACTACCTCTGTTCTGGGCAGAAAGCACAGAGGAGACACCTGTTCTCTGGTACAAGGAATTCACAGTCCAAACACACAAGTAACAAAGTTTGTCTTTTGATCATCCCATGTTAAAAATGAAGATAGAGTTTTATAGAGGTATATGTAAAAAATTACTGTAGGAAAGGTACACCAACACATCTCATCAGAATATGGTCCAGTGGTTTGATTATGAAAACAATCTTAATATCTTCCCTGTAATCCCTTAAAGTACAGAAGAAGTGGTAACTGTTTATTAAAAGAAAAAAAAGAAGGAAGTCCCTTTTAAAACTGGCAGTGTCATAGTTATACAGATATATTATTCTACAAACTGTTTCTCATCGAGTTACCTAACAAAGCATGTTAATATAACTTTAAACAAGAAATATGAGTTTCAGGAGAATAGATAACCACAGAATTCTGTATATGTAAATCTTTGCTTCGCACGCTCACACAGATACACTATGTTCTTGAATGTCAACTAGTCATATGCAGGAATTTGGGGTATTCTATTAAAAATAGCCTGGTTGTGTTTTTCCCTTTCCATCTGCTGCTGAATCCAAGAGAAAATAAAATTGAAAAGGGCTAAAAGGAGGAGTGCATGTAAATGCAGTTAGCTCTACTAACTGGGCAAATGGAATAAAATTTTCCAAGTATTGTTCCTCTTGCTCTTTACTTTGCTGTTAATGTCTGCTTAGTAAGATGTTTACCTGTATGCACTCAGATAACCTCTTTTTGTCAGTCAGTTGTCAATTCCCAGTATTTCTCCTTCCTCTTGCATAACACTTTTTCATGTATATAAATATCGGAGATGAAAAAACTATCTATGCAAATCAAGCAGTATTTATTCATCCTGAAATTTGGGATAAAATTCCCCAGTGAAATTGCAAAGACATGTTATTCTAAAACTGAAGTTAAGATTTCTTCCCCACCTACTTAAAAAAGTGGGGAAAAGGTGAGCCAGAGTTTATAAGAGCACTAGTGATCTTCATTTGTTACTTAAGGGTGGGGTTTTTTTAATGAAGCATATTTAAGAGCTGGCCTATAAACTCAAAACTAGTTCTTCTCAGTTAACTTGGTGACCTTAGGGATCCTGTGACACCTGTCACATTTAAAGCTACATTAACAAATGTTGTTTTACAGAAACAGATGAGGCAACTCACTGTAAAACTAGGGAATTTTGTCTTGCAGTAAGTAATTAGATTTTCTGTCTCAATAGGAAGAGTATTTTTCAAGCTATCAATTGAAGTGCTAATGATCTGCAAGTAGGAAAAGTATGCATGTTTTATGATTTCTTGCTGGGGATATCTCCTCCAAATTCATGAGGGTGCAAAAATAAGTTTCTTCTCCCTGTAAATACAGCTGTTACTGAGAAGTGAGATTCAAATCATCTTTACTGTTTTCTTCTTCATCTCTTTCCTTAAGGCATGTCTTATTGCAGATGAGGAAACCAAAACCTTTCCTGACAGGTGAAGGTTGACTCGGTGGTGTTCCCTCTGTGACAAAACACTTAATTTTTATAGTGTGTTTTTGCATTAGAAAATTAAGAGAATGATTAGATGCCTCATAGAAGTATTGTCAGGATTATTTAGCTAATACCTCCACCCTGTCTGGAGGATTAAAGTTTGTGAACACCATTTTTTGTCTGTTGGTCAGAGTAGGAGTTCAAGTCATGGGGTTTTTTTCTTTCTCATTGCTTAAAATTTTTCAAGACATGAAGGACAAAATGCATTGCTGCTAAAACTTGTAAGTAGAATTAGAAACCAAACAACAGAATTCAGCTTTTTGTGTTATGGGATGTCCCTTCTGATAATTTTAAATTGAAATTGAGCCTATTTATTCCAAATTTGCACTTTTCCAGAATTATTTTTATTTAGTTTGATGCAGTACTGTTACAGTTTCTGGTTTGTTTTTTTCCTTTTTGAGACATGCAGTAGCAATGGTTGGAAATGATCCTGTTGCTGGAAAAGCAAAAGGCATAGTTCATTAGGGGTGCTCTTGTATCTTTATATGTTATCACTCCTGTAGTATCAATTGAAATTCCAAATTTCTCTTTACTTTTACTTTGAAAATCAGAAACTAGATTGTAATTTTTAGGAGTGTTAGTTAACAATCTGTTTCAAGAATTCTGTTGAAATGGGAAGTGACTCCACATACACTTTGGGGGGTTGGTGATTTATTTTCTTGGGATAGATTGTTTCTAAACCAGACCCATCACTAGGCGTTTGACATTTGCGTGCTTGTTTCTAAGAAATGCTTATTTTGTGAGATACTCCTTTATTTTGTGGGATTTTTATATAATTTGTTATGTTGGAGACTAATTACTGTTTTGGTGTAAAATCAGTCTTCTTTCTGTTACATTAGTTCCTATGTCCCTTTTCCAAAATGCTTGTAGGAGAGGAAATGCTTGCTTGCATGGTTATCCTTTTAGTTTTTGCATTTCATAAGCTTGTGAAATTGTATTTTTCTTAGTAGTGTTTTCCTTGATTCTTTTATGAAAATGACCTGCTGATTTGAGTTGTTTTGCATGGTTAGCAATGCGAATGCCGATTTCTCTCTCAGACAGTACACAGCTTGGGCTGGCTGCATCTAAAATAAAAATGAAATTCCATGGCAAAAGTACTTGCTTTGCTGTGTTAGTCACTGGCTGAGATAGCTGAGTGTAACCATGTCTAAGATGATTCACAGAATGCTTTAACATCTAATTAGCTCAGAGAAAAGAAAATCTGATTCAAGGAGTTATTTTTCCATGTTCCGAAACAACATATTTTGTGATGCCATTTCACTGGGATTTTTATGTGGTATGAAAGTGCTTAAAATAGTGCTTAAGGCTAGAAGGGGATGAGTGACACTTGCCATCTGGAAGTTGTCACAGCAGCTAAAGCCGGCCTTGCAAGCAGTACTTGGTGACCAAGTGACAACATCATGTTGACAGAATCTGTGTAGCTAGTGAAATAACACATATATAAATACAAACAAGATTAACAATTTAATATTGAGTTAATGAACTGAACATTTACTTGTCATTATCAAATTCAACACTTAATCATGCTGTGTACTAACAAATAAGAATAGTCTTGCCAAAATCTCCCAGTGCCATTTTGCTAGCAAGGTGCATTTCAGACTGGTTACATGAGTAAAGATTGAATTTATCTGATTTTAACTACACAAAGGTTGTATTTCTGGGAGTTAATGTCAGTTTCTAGTGATCTCACATGGATGACATCAGGTGTTTTACAGGGGTTTCTCATTTTGCTGTGACTATAGCCCTTTTAATACTGTGATTTGTTTGAGAGTTTTTTCATTAGATCAGGATCTCATTTTGGTACCTTTGTAGCAAAAACGTGCTGCTGCTTCTCAAAAGCAGTTCCATCTAAAATCATCAAAGCTACTTGCAAGCAACCCTCGACCGAGGAAAAGGCTTATGCCTTTTTGTGTTCTCACAGGATGCTGCATGTTCAGAAATAGCTTGATGTGCTGCATTCTGTAACTTTTCCTTGGCAAACCAGATTAATTTGTACAACTGTGTGTGCAAAATGTTACTTACACATTTAAAAATAATAATGATTTGATATTTTAAATATTAATGATGATATATATGTGAGAACCCTTTAGGTATATTCAGCTGGAAATCCCACTGACTGCAGTTAAATTTCTGTCTTAATACAGACTGAAGAGTTTGTCATGAAGTAAGTTTTTGTTGAGTGCTGATGTTTGAGATTCTTCCTTGTTATTCTGGTTAATTATTCCTTATCAGAATTTTCCTTAGAAACAAACAGGGCAGTAAAACATGCTTAGATGTGCTCAGAAGATGTGTATTTGCATGAGGAGTGGCTGGTTTGGTTACCACATTTCTAAGGGGAGGTAATCAGGACTGTATTATCAAACCAGTAGGTAGACAGAGGGGCAGATCATATTACGATATCCTGACTACACTTTGTAGACTGCACAATCCTGCCTCTGAGTAGGACCATGAATAGGGTGTCCAGGGGACAAGGGCTAGAGTTCATATGCTATGTGCTGTTTGTAAAAATGTGTACTGCAGTTAATCCATTGGATGTGCAGGTTTTTCAATTTCATAATGAACTGGAATAACAAAATAGCTACTTGTTTTTATGACTTTTTCAGTAATCCTGGAACAAAGTCACAAATAGTCAGATTTTTAGTCCCTTGTATGGTACAAGTAGTATGGGTTTAAGTGACAGTGGTGAATTCACGCAGTCAGAAAGATTAATTTTATCACATAAGAGGTCCCTGTGGAAGAAGCAGCAGCACATGATACCACAGCCTTCCATGAGGCTACATCCAGTCCTAGATGTAGGTTATGTAATTAGTGCAGTTAAATCATAATGTGTCTAATGTAATCTAATTCAAAAGGTGGTAAAGAACAGGTTGAAGGCAGAGCTGTCAGCAGTTATGTTTATAACTGTAAAATAAAAGTGGCAATGCTTTTTCCAAGCCTGACTAGCTGCTGTAATCTGGCTTTGCATAAACAGTGTTGCTGACTGTACTACTATGGTAAGTATTTTTACAGAGGATGAATTATATTTTTTTTCAGCCTACCCAGGATCTACTTTCAGTATTTGGCAGCAAACATCCACTGATTACATATTTTTAATGAATACATTATATAATAATTCCTTTTTGAGAAAGCCTAAGTAAAGGGTAGCAATAAGCAAGCAGTGAAGAAAAAGCTAGAACTTACTTGGCACCAAGTGTCTCTGCCTTTGTACCTGTTAGCTGCATTATTTTTGCAATTCATGATCATAGAACAGGAAGTTATTAGCCACCATGTTCCCACAAAATGTGCAATAAAATTCTATTATCTTGTTGTATGGTAATTTAGAATATACTTTTTGTTGTGTCGTCAAACCCTGTGTGAGTTCTGTCATCAGAGGATGCTGTGGAGTACTAAGGGCCATGCGTAAGCAGCCTTTTTCTTGTTCCATTTGAACTAACCCACCTCTGTGCAGCATTACTCTGAGCAAGATCAAACCTACTATGTCTTCTAAACTCCTTTGTGTCTGGAAATCAGAATGAGGCTATGTCTTTCTACACTTAGATTACAGTGTGTTATGCTTTGTTTCTTCACTTTAAATGCTTACAATGGTGCTAAAATTAAGACACTGTGTTCCTCATGGGAGATAAATGCCAGTGATTGAAACGAATTCAGCTGTATTCTACATTTGGCTTCTACTTAATATAACAAGTACATGAGAAATACAGATGCAATGGAACAGAGCTTTCCTACCTCTTTGCCTATATACTTGGACATTGGGGACTTGCTGTATTTCTGGGAATGTGTTAAGTAGTAGACTCCCTCTTCCTCCTCATACAATTTCGCAGACCACTAGATCTTTCCTGATAATTGCCAACAAATCTCATTTTGGATTTGGAAACTGGGTCTTAGAGTTCACAAGCCGTCTCAGAGTTTTGTGTAAAAATATTTATATTTTTATAGTCTTCATCAAAATGACATACTTGGAGTTACTGTTCTTTATTTGTCACCTGCAAAATCACATTTTGTTCTTGTTCACATATAAATATGTACTATTGCCTTTTGATTCTGTGCCAAAAATCACACCGTTATCTTAAAGGGCATTGTGTGCCAAAATGTATCATGAATCATTGCTGAGCTGCATGAGGTAAAGGAGAGGTGAGTGGCACAATGTATCCTTCCTGGTTGCTACTGGTTTTTCTCCCTCCACTTAGCACTGCTGTTATAGAAGATATTTAACACAGTTGCTGTCTGTTAACAGTTTGGTTATATTACTAGATGTGATCACAGCTTGTTTTAGTTCACTTTTGCATATTGACTTGAACTGTATTTCCTTTTAATGCCAGGCTTGTATGCCAGGCTTCATAATGATGTTACTGACTAGAAACTTATGACAGTACATGTGCATGAAAGAAGAAAGGGAACTTGCCTACTGACAGAGACAAAAATGGTTGGTAGAGCTAGAAGAAAAGGCTGTCTGGTTAAGCCGTGCTTCAGAAATAAAACTGCCTTTGCAGCTTAGATAGGCCCTGTTTATCCTAATAAAGAGAGATGCGTTATTTTTGTACCCCAATCCCATCAGCTGTTAATGAGAGGGTGGTAGCAAATGCTTTTTTTGACATTTGAAAGTTCTCCAAGAATGCTTTCACAGTTATAGACAGGAGGTGGAGGGGAGGTAGAGAGTAGTCTAGGCAAAAATGCTCAGTAAAGTCTGGAACATACATTAGAGGTGACTTTAAAAATGTCTGTAGTTCATAAGGATATGGTGGAATTATTAACTGATTATTTGCTATAAATAAAAAAGATGCTGACTGGACATACCTTCCTTGGCTACAAAATAACAGCGGGTTACATTTCAGCTATGTGTCTTTCTCACTTGTAACAAGAGCATTGAGCTAATTAGATAACTAGCACTTTTACTTCTGTGGGGTAGTGAAAGATTTTTGTTTAATTATAATTTCACACATTTTCCTAATAAAAGAAACTTGTGCTTTGAAGGCCTATTTTTACTTAGGTTTTCAAAATGCTGCTGTGTAATTCATATTGTATGTAGTCTTTTTTTGTTTCAGTACAGCCATTTCTTCTTTGTTGATAGGTTCTAGAAAGTTTTAAGATCATGGATTACAGTCTGCTACTGGGAATCCACATATTGAAGAGTAACATGAAGGAAAAAGAGGGAGAGAGTTCCCAGAGCGCATCAGATGCAAAACGTCCGGGAGGGCAGAAAGTTCTCTATTCCACAGCCATGGAGTCTATACAGGGCCCTGGGAAGTCAGGGGACTCCATCACCACAGAGACAAACACGTAAGTGCCACAACCTGCTCTTAAGGTTACTATTAAAACTTGCATGTTCTGTTTCTCCAGTCTGTGCCACTTGGTATTAAGAGGCAAAACACTCAAGAGTACACAGCATTTCAGGAATTGAAAGAGTAAGCCTTTTTTTTTTTTTTTTTCCCCCAAAGCTGAACCATCAGGATTTGCTGCAGAGCAGGAAATTAAAACATTGATTAGTAGACTGATCATCTTTAAATACATCATAGCAAATTTGGTTATTTCAGAGTGACTTACTTATGCACAAAAGATGTTATGAGACAGCTATTACAAGAGTCCCAGGTATAATCTAATTTTAACTGTAAGCAGCCTGATGAGGCATAAGCAAAAACTATTTATTAACATTGAAATGGATATTCCTACAGTGGTTATTTTAATTTCAACATAGTATACTCAATACACAGAACTGTATCATCAGCCACTGAAGTGCAGTCATATCCATGTATGATACTTCCTGAGATTAAGAACTGCTGCTTGCCTTTTATTTTTCTGTCTAGCAAAAACTGCAGTAGAAACTTAAGTATATAGACAATAGTTATTCTATTGTTTCCTTTGAAATACATTCAGTGTTAGTGAGAGCATCTGTTCACCATTCCCATTCTATATAATCAGTCCTTCATTATAATGAGGGTTTAATTTCAAATTAAGGATTTACTCTTCTCCTGGTTCTCAGGGGAGCTGTCTAGGTAAATACAACTAATGATGTAGTAACGTATGCTTAAACCTACAGCAAACAAATGGGAGAATTATGGTATTTAGCATTTATAGAGAGATTCCAGATGTTCAGAGCTCTAGAATATAAATTAGAGATGAATTTCACTCAGTTTTTACAGCATTACTCACATTCACACAGAAGATGGTGAATGCTCTTCTATGGTGGCAGAGGTGTTGCACTGGCAGTTTTGGGGGTTGTTGGTTTTTGGTTTTGTTCTGGTTTCAGTTTTTAACTAAAAGCCAAAGCTGATTATATAGGTCATCCAAGAAAGTCCCTGTGGTTATTATGCATGGAAACCCACCTTGGGCTCCCACATCACTTGCACTCATGTAGTGCTGCCCAGATCCTGAGCAGTGTAGTACCACTGCTGAAAGCCTACTGCAGTGGTTGAGTCCTTCCTTGGCCCCTTGCACTATCTCCTCTCGTATTGATATAACTAGTAGTGTTGCAGACCTCACTGAGGCAGATGAAAATAAGCCTAGGTCTTACAAAGAAGACCCCTGAGTCAGTCTTCTGCTGTGGTTTATTGTAAGGCCATACAAGCATGAGGATGGGAATGGATACCCAGCAGCAATAACTGCTGCTTGTACTGGATGGAATTTACGGTCATAGCTTCCAGGAAAAGCTGACAGAATATAGTTTTGTGAACCACTTAACACTTCTGAATGTCTGACCAGTTAATTGAGTTGGAATTTACAGTAATGGGGTTTTACAGTAATTTAAACTCCACTTGTTCTTACATGGTCTCCTTTGTGCCTACAGTAATAAAAAATGTTCCCCCCCCTCCCCCTCCACCCCCTGAAAAATAAAAAAAAAGGTTGAGTAGATGTTAGCCCTGTTTTGTTGGGGGAAGGGACTACTGTGCCTTAGTGGCAGAATGCGGAATATACTCTCAACTATGTATTTGGTAGCTGTTTCAGGTGTGTATTGTTTCTCAAACTTAAAAAAGATTTGGAGGTATTGCATGTGTTGCATCTTCAATCTCTTTTTCTTCTGGTTTTGTATTGGGTCCATCAATGTCAACAGAAGCTGACAAACTGAATATTGGATTTCAGTTTCTGGTTCTAAAAACAACGGACCCTTTTTTCTAGGTGGTGGAGTAGGAAGAGAGGGTCTTAGGATGAACACCTCGTTCTTTAAGGTCATGGCTGAGTAAATACTCTGAACCAGTGGAGATCCAGGCAGTCAGGCTTCTCAGCTTGATACTGTTACTTTTTATGTCATTAATCTGTCTGTAAAGAAATTTTGGAAAAGCACATACTTAATTTTTAGTGAAAAATATACCAAACAACCTTTTCATATTTGGTGTAATTTGCAAGCTCTGTACACTTTTGTTACATGTGATCAATAATGTGACAAAATTCTCCTTTAGCTACGCAAAATTATTTATTTTCCTCAGTAATAAACTGATGTATACTTTTTTCCAATTTTCAGATCATCTAAATATTTCCAATTCTATCTAAAAGTTATCCTAAAATACTCTTTGTTTATAATGGATATTTACCACTGGATCCCAGAAATTTTAGGTTTGCTATTTAAAATCAGTTGTATGCTAAGTGACTTAACATTTGACTGACTTTGCACTGTGGCATCTAGCTTTAATGTTGTGCCTATTTCTTTGGGTTTGCAAGTGGCTGCAGCTCACCTGCTAACTGATGATCAGAGATGTCTTAAAAGATAATCAACTATGTTTTTGTTATTTCTCTCAGAATGGGAGGTATCCCAGCTAAAAGCCATAAAGGAGAAAAGCTGCTTCTATTTATGGGTATTATTGATATTCTCCAGTCTTATAGGTAAGTTGAATTTCAAGTTCTTACTGAGTAAGCTATTCTGAAATTACTTACAAATATGGAAATTTTATAAAGCAGTTCTGATTTTGTATGCTTAGGTTAATGAAGAAGCTGGAACATTCTTGGAAAGCTCTTGTTTATGATGGGGTAAGTAGATTTTAGTATTTTTTTTTAACTGCTGATATTTTAGCTAATGGAACTTTGACTTAATGTGGACCAGGAAAGAGCTAGCTCCGGTATATTTGTAGTCTACCGTCACCACATAGTTTGGGCTGTTGCTGAAGTCTTTTAGGTCCATTTCCCAATACATGCCCTGATTTTATTTGTTGATCTTTCAAAAAGCAACTAAAATGATCAGCTTGTCCTTATAACTTACACAAGACAATGACCACTTAGCAGGACATTGATGAATCTGTAACTGAAAAATGTACGTAATGTGAAAAAAGCATTTCAAATGCTAGGAAGATTTTGCAGAACATGGCTGTATAATTCATAACTCCTAATTTCATAAATTAATACTTAAAGAAAAGTTATTGAAGAATTAACCTTTAAAAGGGAAAAGACTTGTTAGGATTCACTTATTTTGAATATGCCTGAAATGTATGATATAGTTTACCTGGGGTGTCCAGCTTCTTTCTTGACAAATTACCTGTGATTTACTTATGGAAAATGTGACTGAGACCTTTTGCAATCTTGTAGGACACTGTTTCAGTTCACCGACCAAGTTTTTATGCAGATAGATTTTTAAAGTTTATGAGTACAAGAGTTTTCAAGAAAGTTCAAGGTAAGAAAGTTGTGACTTTTACTCTTTTAGATATTTTTGTAATCATTACTTTATAACGCTCCTGTCTTGGCAATAAAAGAATCCTTTATTCAACATCATATAGTGCTTACATTGCCAGAAGTTGAGTTTCTTCAGTGGAGCTAATGGGATTGTACTCTAATAATAAAATTACAGAGAATTATTTGCTATGTATTTTTTGTCACATCAGGGGCATCTGAAGGTAAAACAGGTTCCCTTATATTAGCATTGATATAAAGATAAATTTCATGATCTAATGATGTGTCCAGTCTTGCATCTGTTATTTGTAGGAATACCCCCATTGATTTTAATTGATTTAATTTGCAAAAGTAAAGATTGTTTACATACCACCTCCAGCATGTTTGAAAAGATAGGCATTCTTCCCTTTGATATGGATTTCTTCTGTGCTTTATCAAGGAAAAAAATCAGAAGTTGGATATTAATAAAGTCTTTTGTCTTTGTCACTATCCCCTGTTTCTAGTTTTCCCCGCCATTTCTCCTTCCTTAATCTTTTAATTCATTCTCAAGGGTAAGATACATATCACTATTAGCTATTTACAGGGTGTGGTGGGTTGACCCTGGCTGGATGCCAGGTGCCCACCACGCTGCTCTATCACTCCTCCTCCTCAACTGAACAGGGGGAGAAAAATATAACAAAAGGCTCGTGGGTCAAGATAAGGACAAGGAGATCACTCACCAATTACCAATCACAGGCAAAACAGACTCAACTTGGAGAAATTAATTTAATTTATTACCCATAAAATCAGAGTAGGGTAATGAGAAATAAAACTAAATCTCAAAACACCTTCCCCTCCACCCCTCCCTTCTTCCTGGGCTCAACTTCACTCCTGATTTCTCTACCTCATCCCTCCGAGTGGCGCGGGGGGACGGGGAATGGGGGTTGCGGTCAGTTCATCACACACTGTTTCTGCCGCTCCTTCCTCCTCACTCTCTTCCCCTGCTCCAGCATGGGGTTCCTCCCACGGAGACTCCTCCACAAACTTCTCCAACGTGGGTCCTTCCCACAGGCTGCAGTTCTTCACGAACTGCTCCAGCATGGGTCCCTTCCACGGGATGCAGTCCTGCCGGAAAACCTGCTCCAGGGTGGGCTCCTCTCTCCACAGGGTCACAGGTCCTGCCAGGAGCCTGCTCCAGCACAGGCTCTCCACGGGGTCACAGCTTCCTTCAGGGACATCCAACTGCTCCAATGTGGGGTAGTCCACCATGGGCTGCAGCTGGATATCTGCTCCACCATGGACCTCCATGGGCTGCAGGGGGACAGCCTGCCTCACCATGGTCTTCACCAGGGGTTGCCAGGGAATCTCTACTCCAGTGCCTGGAGCACCTCCTCCCTTCCTTCTTCACTGACCTTGGTGTCTGCAGGGCTGTTTCTCTCACATATTCTCACTCCTCTCTTCTGGTTACGGTTGTGCAGCAGTTTTTCTCCCTTCTTAAATATGTTATCACAGAGGCGATGCCACTGTTGCTGATGGGCTCAGCCTTGGCCAGTGGAAGGTCTGTCTTGGAGCTGGCTGGAACTGGCTCTGTCAGACATGGGGGAGGCTTCTAGCAGCTTCTCACAGAAGCCACCCCTGTAGTCCCCCCACTACCAAAAGCTTGCCACACAAACCCAATACACAGGGGAAAGAAAACAGCCAAGAGAAACCTACCATCAATACAGAGGGACATTGCTACTGAGAGTTGTCCAAAGGCTTACGTTTAAGTCTTGCAGCAATAATTTAACTATTGATTGTAATTTCTCTCAAAGTGAATTGATTCCTATAACTTAAAGTAGACCCTGAAACTGTAGATCGTCTTAAGGCATTGGGGATGGAGGGTAAATTCATCCTACATAGGTGAGTTCTTCCTCTATGTTGTGGTTTAACCCTGGTGGGCAGCTGAGCCCCACACAGACGATCACTCACTCTTCCCCTGGTGGGATGTGGGAGAGAATCGGAAGGGTAAAAATGAGAAAATTCTTGGGTTGAGAAAAAGACAGTTTAAGAGGGAAAGCAAAAGTTGTGTATCCAACCAAAGCAAAATAAGGAATTCATTCACTAGCCATCAGCAGGCAGGTGTTCAGCCATCTCCAGGAAAGCAGGGATTCATCATGCGTAATGGTTACTTGGGAAGACAAATGCCATAACCATGGGTGTTTCCCCTTTGCTCCTTTTTATCCCATCTTTTATTGCACAGCATGATGTTGTATGGTTTGGGATATCCCTCTGGTCAGTTGGGGTCAGCTGTCTCAGCTGTGTCCCCTCACAACTTCTTGCCCACCCCCAGCCTCCTTACTGGTGGCGTGGGGTGAGAAGGCCTTGACGCTGTATAAGCACTGCTCAGCAGTGACTGAAACCTTGGTGTGCTATAAACACTGTTCTTGTCACAAATCCAAGATATAGCATTATAGAGCTACTACGAAGAAAATTAACTCTGTCCCAGCCAAAACCAGTGCACTGTGCCTTCCAAAGAGTCCAAACACTGCAGTAACTACCATGTAGGCATATGATGTTAGATTTCAGCAAAAATATTGGAGAAATAGCTATAACATTTTGTTTCTTGATTCCAAACTGAAAAGAACAAATTAATGTTGCCGTAGTCCCATAGAGTGAGCAGTACAGATATTTTATGATAATCTGGGTACAGCTATGAAGCAAAACAACAGAATTTGCAAGTATTAAGGAGCAGATTTATTTTCAGACTTGCTGCATTTAGCCTGATTGTAAAAATTAACAGGGGAAAATTAACTATCATTCAAGAATACACATCTTGAACATAAGTTCATATGTTCATATCTACCTTCAATTATAGTTCCTCCAGGTGTGATAAGTATATTCTTATTGCACAATTAAAAAATAAAAAAACCCAAACTTTAGAGACTCATCTTCTTACAGGCTTCTTCCATAAAAAGTTCAGATCAGGTTTTATTTTGACTTAAATTTCTACCACTGGAAGCCAGTATTTTTCAGACTGTACTGGCCTTTGTTACTCTGCATTTTGTCTAAAGATAATATCAATTTTCTGAAGACCAGTATCCAATTGCTTTTGGAAAGAATCAAATTATTTGGAGTGAGCTTGTGAAACTCTGACCCCGTCCATGAAAACCAATGTTAGAGACATGGCAGATTAGAACAACATAATGTGATTAGGTCTAAAAGAGCAAGAAAGAAGAGGGAAAACTGATAACTAAGAGCAACAAGAAATCAGAAGTGTAGGTGGTATGTACTTCATGAAATTACTAAATCAGAAGAAAAAGAATAAGATAGACTGATAAAAGGAGAAAGCTGAGAGTAGCTGAACTAAAAAAAAAAAGGTATTTTAAGTAGAGTGGAGGCGGCTTTAGAAGAAAAAGAGAGAATTTGAATTAACCTTAATTAATGATTCCCTATATGCATGATATGTTGTGACAGCTATTCAGAAAATAAGACTTTTGGAGAGTCTTATAAATAATGAATTGATGGATAATTCCTCTGTGAGTTGATCATGCTACTGAAAGGAAATCCAGTCTGAAGCATCACAAGTGCAGAGAAGGATGGTGACAGCTGCTGAGATGCATTCAGTGTGTGTGCAGTGAGGAAGGTTGTAGGGAAGACCTGATAAATATACCAGCACAGCAAAGATGATTGCTTGGGGTTCACTGTGGCCCAGGCTGCTCTTTGGGGAAAAGCTGTTCTGGTTATCTGAGCAATGATGTCTTTTTTCAACAATTATGGCAAGTGGTATAAAACCTTATTATAAGACATACAGATCAGCTGGTTTAAGTAGTATGCATCCATACTAACTTACTGCTTTACTGCCAAATTATTTTTTAAATGTGTAGAGGTGCTGAAATTGCACTTTTTTTTTTTTCTTTTTTTTCCAGTAAGAAGGGTTGGTTTTGCTTAGCCTCTAGGAAACAGTGTTTTGTGAGTTTCAAGGCTTTTTGTAAAGCAGAGTTCTTGACAAATAGAAATTGACTGGCTAGAACTATGTAGTTTATAGAGGAACTTATACTCTAAAATGCATCCTAGTTAGCAGTTTGATAATCCTACTCTTGGAACTGTATTTGGTTTGGAGTTGAATGTCAAAATGTGGAATGGACACTTGGCTCAAATACTACAGGAGTATTGAGCATATGGCATTGTATCAAACTGATAGAAGTGTTTTGTAAATACCGTTTTGACCAGTATTATGCTGGTCTCTTAACATTGTCATTAGTTATCTGGAGTAAGAAACAAGTCTATGTGGACAGAGGTAAAACAAGATACAAATGAAGGACAGAACTAAATGAGATTAAATGAAACAAGAATGACTACAAATACTAGCACAAATTAACAACTTAAGATGTTAAATGTTAAATCCTTCAGAAAATGATGATTAATATAAAAATAAAAGAATCTGATGTAGTACGACAAAATACTAAGCAAAATTCAGCTGAAAGGAGGAGGTAGCCTCCTGAGACTCAGATCTCTGAAACCCTGCAATAATTTACCAGAGAACTGGTGGGAGCTGTGTTGTCTGAGACAATACTCAAAGGAACTCCTCTGCATTGATAGAGAGTAAGGAGTAGACAACTTGATACTTCTGTCTGTTGGACAAGATAAATGTCTCATGCAGCCATATATGTTTCCTGAACATTTGGGTCTCTTTTTCAGTTCTTTCTAACTCTGACTGCTAGATTTATGTCAGCACAAGACACAACCCATTCTGTACACTGTGCAATTAAGGACATCATGCCTAATTTTCTCTCTAATCTTAATTTGTCTGTCTCATTTTTTCAGGCTATTAACCTGTCTTAATATCCCACTCTTATTGATCTGCTGTGCATACAAGGCTATTAATCTACTTTTATACAGATTAATAGTTCGAATGCATTATCATTCTTTCATAAAATAAAGAATAGCGAGTGTTCCTGCCTTCAGGAACATTGTTTCTAAACTTCGAGTTAGACATTCCAGTTTAAACTCTTAAGCCCTGTTCTGAATGTGTACTTTTTCCCCTAGTGCACAGAACAAGCCTCCATAAGTAACAATAAAAACATAATAAGCAGATTCAGCCTTGGGCAGAGGCTAGCTCAGCAGCTGTCTACTATGTTATTTTTTAACAATATCCTGGAGCTATGCACCTGATTCTCTTCAGTCTTTAGCCAAGTGGCTTTGATGCTTTTAATTTGAATTTTGTAGTAGAGCACAATATGAACTATTGCAGTGCATCTGAATTAACCTTGCAGCCAATGCATGGAGGTCAGCAGGTGGCAACTGAAAAACACTAAATGAACTGGCTGGCATCCTTCTGGAGAAGAACTACAAATGGAGGTCATGTTTCAGTCGTAGTGGCAGTGGTCAGATCCTAGAGTTTTATCCAAAATGCCTATGTAAGTAGGCAGGCCCTAGTAAGAATTATAAAGGAGGTGCTCATACATGAGTGTACCAACCATCAGCATTTTGGAAGCGTTTATTTTACCCAAAGAAGATGTTTTACACATGTCACGGAAGTGGCAATTCTGCAGTAGCATGTACATCATGATACAGCAGTAGTTCACGGCTCAAGGCAATAATCCTAACCTCTCAGAATACTCAAAATGTCTTTTCAGTATTCTTGTCTTCTGTTTTTTTCTGTATCATTCTGTCTCTGATTACATGGGTTGATACTCCATAGGAGATTTGTAACTTAGTGATGTCAAAGTTGGTTAACTGACTTGATTTTTTTTTGTCCTATGAGCCATAAAAAGCCCCAGAAAAAGACAAAAGTACTTCACTCATAGTTGAAATAACGATGCCTTTGGCTCTAGTGAATTTGTATCTGGATGTGTTCTTTGTATTCAGAAACTCTAGCTTTATAGATAGCTTGCTTTTCTATATGCTGTTAAAGATGTGCAGGGAGATAAGATGGCATCATTCAACACCTATGTTCATTTGGTAATGCAGCTTTAAAGTCTTCACCTTCAAAGAAACGGTGCAATTCCATCACAGCCCTAAAGGCGACATCACAAGAAATAGTGTGTGCAGTTAGCCAGGAGTGGAATGATGAAAAGCATGGCATTCTTGCTGAAGGACAAAGCTATGCCAGCCTTGATGAAGAAGGTAATGTCTTTCAAATGAACAGCCTGAACAGTGTGTTTAAAGGAATTTAGTATAAGCTCTAGAAGCCCTATAACTAGAAGGCTTCCAATCTGGCTGATCTTTCAAAACTTCAGAGTCAGGTTGTTCTCATGGAGAGAGTTGTTAGTCATATTTGGCAGAATGGACCTTCTGGAGCAAGAGGAAATCAGAATCAAGATTATAGTATGATGTTAATTTATTGGCTTTCAGGGGATCCTAAAAAAATGTACCCAGCCCAGGTAGCAGATTAAGGCCAGAGCCAGTGCTATTCTTTTCACTGACCTTTAAACAAACATGTCACATGAAGTGTTTTGAAGCTCAGTTCATTGTTCTGAGTCTTTTTGAAGAGATACAGACTTTTCCCATTTCAGAGCTCACCTGTAGCCAGGCTCAAAGGAGAACCAGCTGCCTAATCCCATCTGAAAACTGGGCCCTGGTAGTGTGAGACCAGTCCCAGAACTTGGAAGAATTTATCAGTTATTCATACCACTGTTTAATATTTGACCTTGAGGTTGCTCTGTATTCTGCTGAATGTACTGGCTAGCAGCTGAAATTCGCCTGTAATGCAAAAGAGCATGGGTATGGGCAGATGAATATTACAATCTCATCAATTCAAACATATTAAGAAGCTTCAAGAAGCTGTTGAGAACACTATGTGATTCCATGCAGTTGCATAAAGGTTCTTGGATTCGATTTGAAATGAAATTTGTTGATGATGTTCTTTATTTTTGTGTATGCAGTGCTAGGTTCACGCCACCGGCCAGATCTAGTGCCGAGCACTCCATCTCTGTTTGAAGCGGCTTCCTTGGCCACCACAATTTCTTCTTCTTCTTTGAATGTGGATGAGCGTTATCAACGTGATCAACCTATGCTCTATTCTAGCAGGTAAAGGCTGTATATGTGGTAGAGGATTCCCCACCATTCTGCTAACTCTGACAATGTGTGCAACATAAAGAGGCTCAGTGAAAGAAAAAGCAGAAGGGGCAAGTGTCCCTGTAGCTCAGTCTTGAGCCTCTCCAGTGAAGGAAGGGTGCTATAAGCCCACAGGATTTGTTATGTATTTGTTATTATATGTATTATGAATGGGATCACAAAATAGAAAGCATAAACACAGCAAAAATGTTATAGTATACTTTAAAATTTTTGTCATGCTCCAAAACTAAACTGGGCATTAAAAACTTGCTTAGGCCTTAGTCTGTGCCATAACCCACACTACATTAAGATCAGCGTAGGAAATATTTGTTGTAACTTGGCTGTAGCCTAAAACAGCTGCAGAAACTGTGATATGCTAGGAAAAGGGACCTGCTGTCAAGTTGATCTGTGTTCTGAATGTACAGTGCTGAACGGTCTGTTTTAAGTTCTTTCGAAATGACCATTTTCTGAAGTGAATTTCTGTGAAACTTCCCCCATGGGTGTGATTAGAGCCTGTCTAATTTTAACCCAGGAAGAATAAAAACAGGAAAGTCTCAAGAAAAGTTGTGCAGATGCTTGTGAGCTAGCTTGAATGTGATTTGAGTTGTGTTTGGATGTATTTTAGCCATGACTGTCCAATACCATGCTTATGCCAGTAAGTCTTGCTGGGAGATTAGCTCTGTGTGTGCCTGTACTCTACCTTGTACACCTGAAGTGTGCTGTGTTGTGTTGTCTTGCCTGCTTGCGGATCTCTTTACCATGTCTTGTACTGCAGAATAGCCATTTCTGTATCTGTTTTTGTCAAGAAGGGTAGCCCCTGTAAACTCAAGTATCTTTAATTTTGTTTGGAATAATTTGGAATTGTGGACTACACAGCATCTATATACATTTCATAAGCTTACTCATGTGCTGACATGTAGTTCTTTACTTTAAACTGCATGTTGTCCAAAAATATCAACTTATTTTAAAAGCAATCTTGAGGCAGTAAGATTTTACCTCCTATTAAAATTTGACCAACTGCATTTTCACAAGAAGTAAAATGACTTGCAGAGTTACTTGATCAAAGTGGTATTTGCAGCTTCCATTTTCATTAAGTTGAAATAAATCTCACTGATGTGGCATCTTCCATAGGTCTGATGTTTTGCTATAAAAATTTGGAATGAGATGTCGTTTGGGGTGTAACAAAGATGAAGTTTTATATGGTTTGGGGTTTAACAAAGATGAAGTTTTAATTACAGAACCATCACAGTTGTCCCAAAATACATCTACATAAGCTTTAGGAAATAAAATTACTAATGAATACACATTAGTAGAAATAGAGCTCCTTCAGTTCCACTTCTGTCAGTCTTGTCCAGTTTGTGACAAAGTTAAGTGTCGGACTTCAGTATTCCATGATCTTTTACCAAGTTTTAGCTTTGCTAGAAATAAGGTTATAGAGTACTGTTTTTTTTAATTTGCTCAAATAAAACTACAGAATTACTTTGTATTAGCATTAGTTAGCAAAGGAGAACTGCAGAGCTGTCTGGATAAAGAGTTCAGATTTACTGCAAATGAAACATTTCAAATACTCTTTACTCTCCATAAATTAATTGTAGAGAAAAGCTATGAGTAAGTCCATTATATTTTCCTGTAAAAATATTCCAAAATAATTCTAAAATAAATAAAGTTTTTAGCCTATCTACACTTCGATTGTATGTTTAGATTTGTTTACTCTCCAGTTGCAATTCAGTCAATGAAATAACCTAAAAAGTAGTACATGCTGTCAGTTATGCGATTACCCTGCCCATCCTTATCTTACAAAATCAGATTGGTAGGGTCTACAGTCCAGGTTTGCATACTTTCAATTCATTAGTACAACAGGACATGTTCTCTAACACAGCAGATGTTGCACCAGCATTCATAGATGTCTGGCTCTCTCCATGTCTTGTGCCAAAACAAAAGACTTTGCCCCATAGCCAGCAGATCTGCCATGGGGGCTGACCAGCTAACATCCTTGCTGGTCTAGGTGTATCCTCTTCAGCTGGGGCTCGGTGGCAATTTTTTCTCCTGACCAAGTACTGGTTCATGTCACAATCTCAGTATTTATGATTCACGAGGATTAGCTTCTCTGTCATAGCTAGCAGCTTTCTTTTAGGATTTAAGAAAGCTGCTAAGCATGCTCAGTATTAAACTAATTTCCCCAAGATGATTCTGGGCACTTGCGGTTTTGTATCCACGTCTGCTTTCTGCATCAGTGCAGGGAGGTCCTTCCTTCTTCATGGCACTAAATAATATATCCAGCTGAAGTTTTATTTATGTTTTTATGGTACATTGGAGGAACTTCAGTCCTCCCATGAGAAAAGCTGGCAGGGAAATAAAAATACCAAAAACCCCATGGTACAATGATGCATTGAGTTGTAGATGTCTTGGATTTTTCTTGCTGGAGTTCTGCTTTTGAGTATTACAAAATGTTGTGATGCAGGACTCATCACTTTGCTATTTGTCTCTGATAAACAAAAAGCCTGGAGCAGTCTTTGAAACAAAGCCTGAATGAATTATTTGTTTACAAATGTGAGCCTGCTTTCAGTCTTTAAATGTGTAATTGACTATGACATTCTGCTTCAAGTTATTTAATAGAATTACAGTTTGGCAGTTTCTTCATCAGGCTTTTTCCTCCTCCTTCGAAGTGTCCAGGCACAAAGTAGTGAGTACACAAATTTCCTTGTAACCAGTCAGAAATCTCTGGTTTAGAGTAATGGAGATAATCCTGTGTGCATAGTAATAATATGGTATCTGTACAGCTCCTTGACTCCTATTAATGCTAATGAGCAGTATGTGCCCATACCAGTGAGAAGACAGATGCCATTATTTGCCTCATTAAAAAGAGAGCAGTTACACTTTTGGATACCTTGAAGCGCATGCCATATCTTTAACTTCTTTTTTTTGCAATTACACTCTGTTTCTATCAACCATTAATGTAATCGTTGCCAAGGAGAGGGAAATGGCATTTTATATGAGAAAGGAGCTCAGCACCATCTCTTGTTGAGGGTGCTCAGCACTCATGGTAGGAAGTGAGGAACTGCTGCCAATGTGGTTAAGCAGACAGAGGTGACTTGCTGAGCTGGAGACGGCTCCTGAGGCTGTATCATGTGAGGAGGGTTTATGTAGACCTGGCTTGGTACAGATTAGAATTAGCATAACTAATTGGTAGATAATGCAGAGCAGCATTTAGGGACTTGTGATTAAAGCAAAAAGAGAGACTGAGCAGCAGTCATAAACGTACAGCTTATTAGGAGTGTTTTTCCAGACCGCTAGCTGTTTTTTTTTCACCAAGTTATTCCTCAGTCCTTGAAGAACTAAAAAGAAACTCAAGGTGTTACCCGGGCAGTGTGAAGAGGAACTAGTAAAGTAGTGAATGAAGGAGTAGTGGGGAGGGGAAAATGGCTGTATTTTTCAGCACAAAAGGAACTTTATCTAAAAAAGGGAAGTAAAAAGGAAGAAATGGACAAATGTGACATGCTATTCAGCAAATGTAGGCTTTCTTGTTTGTCAGAAGACAGCTGGTTTCTGTTCTATGAAGCTGTTTCTCAGTCAAGTGGTTCTGTCATAAGCAATGTCAAGTATTCATTTAGTAAGAGAACAGAATTGACAATTTATTGCTTCTTTTAAAATTTTCAAAGATTTTCCACTCCTCCTCAAGTAGGTTTATATTTAGTGCAGAGATATTGTAGTACCTAAAAGGTCTGTTTTCCACTAGAATATATGCTCAATTTAGAGTCTAAATACACTTCTTTGAAAGGCTTTATTTGCTTTATCTTAAGAAATGTAATACGTACGTATTATATCAGGGATTATTTTTATAGCAGAAGTGATAACAGATTTTTTTTTCCCCTTCCAGGTAAAGTTTTCCTAATAAGTACTGATGAATTAAATTAAACATGACAAATCTGAATGTCCTGAGCAGTATGACTGTTGTCTCAGCTGACTTTGCTTTTACAATTGCAAAGAGCTGAAGGAGGTTAATGCCCTTATAGGTGCTTCTGGAAATGTTTTAAACAGGAGTTTCAAGATACAACAGAAAGTCTCTTTCCAGTGTATCTTTCAGCAGGTCTTATGGCTTCCAGTCACAAACCCAAACAAAATCCCCTGATGCATAAAGGGCTACTTCACCTCTCTGTCTTTAGAACAATGCCAAGATACTGCGGGTTATATAAGGAGGATTGCTGAATTCTTCTGATATGTTTGAGTTTAGGAAAATAATCTATATGAAATCTAATTCTTGTTTTTCTTTATGTATTCTGTACCTCCTTTCTGTAAGATGTGTTATGTAGTATGGACTTCTGCCTTCTCTTTCCTCTTCTTTCTGCTTTTCTGTATATTTGTCAATTGTTTGTTTGCCTTACCTTTGCATTGCTGTTTTTTGGTGCTGACCACTTGAAATTTTGGCAGGCTTTGAAGGGTTCTGGGTTTTTTTTTTCTCTTACACAGTCAAAACTTCCTGAAACATCCAAACTTTGAACTGGAATGTCCCATGACTTGACATTCTATCAAACAACCTTTTCAAAGACAGCTTAGACAATAAAAGTAAAATCTTCTGCTGTTATTTCAGTGGAAGGGATTCATAGGTATTAGTTTTCCTGTTGTAAGGAATACTTAATCACACCTTTTGCCAGTCTGGTTTTCTATGTAAACAAACTTTCTTCTGGTAAGTTTAAATGTTCTGTCTGTCCACCCACCAACCTTAGCTTCAGAAGCTTTGACAAATTTGTCTGAATCTGATTCAAAGAGGATTAAATTCATGCAAGCTTCATGAAAATAAGCAGCTAGGTGGAGGAAAAAGACTTGAGTGCTCTAATGCTAGCAACAGATGCACTGAGACACTGCTGGAATCCCCATGGGAAAGAAGGAAAATTTGACTATGACTGAAGCGACATGTAATTGTGGCTTAAAGAAAAACAAGGCTTTCCCAGTTCTCCTGTGATGGAATTACTTTTGCTTCTTTTTTTCTTTTTTAATTAAGACCAAGATAAAACAGACTGCTTTAGCAATAGGAGGGCGACAGCATAGTTGAACACGCTCATTGTGGCTGATCATTACTGAATGGGAGAAAGTAACTGTAAAAATGGGGGATTTTGCTTGGCTTTTCTTTCTTTTTCAGTCTAAAAATTAAGGATGAGAACTCAGTGCACTGTTGAAATTGTACAAAACCTCTGTTCCACTAAAGTGCTCTTTTTGATACACTGTGTATATAGAGATTTCTCTTGTTCTTTCCTGTGCCCCCACCCCCCAATTTGTCTTTGCCCTACCAGAAGTTTGCATTAAAACTGGCAATCAGTGCAGCTATGATGATGCTGTTGCAGAAATTTGAACTTCTAGTTACCAACTGCTGACAGCATGTGTTGGTGCTAAGAGATTAATTACAATTTTTTTTCTTTACTCTTTTATGACATGTAACTTCCATGTACATGTCAGTTTCAGCTCAGTTATTTAATTTGAAAAAAGGCTGTCAGTTGTAAATCTCATTAATGTGCTAGTAGAAGCTGTATTTTGTTGTATCTGAAGAGCTTTGTATGCTTTAAGGTGTACTGTCATTCTTTTTTTTTCTTCCTATTATAGGATTACAGCTGTAGTAGTTAATAACATATCTAAATACTAATGCATAATGTCTAAAAGTGTTCAGGGGTACTTAATCAAATAAACAATTTGTGTTTATTTGCTTATCCATTATCCTCTGTTGGAACAACAATACTGTGACAAGGTTAACAGAGCAAGAAAATTAGCAGAAAAGCAGATTGAAGAATACTGTTT
Organism: Ciconia boyciana; assembly: GCF_034638445.1. Taxonomy (NCBI): domain Eukaryota; kingdom Metazoa; phylum Chordata; class Aves; order Ciconiiformes; family Ciconiidae; genus Ciconia; species Ciconia boyciana. The sequence goes on along the minus strand of NC_132937.1, from coordinate 55,180,588 downwards.
TAAAGAGCATAACACTGCTACCTGCGGTCCTGAAGAAGCATCAAAAAAGCATTGTTGGACAAAAGATTAATATATATTTCATTGAATATTACAGTTCAATATTTTCTTAATTATACATGCTTGCATTAGAAAACAATGCCATCTAAGTGAACAGAATTCCCCCCTCTCCCGTGGTGTCAGAAGTTAGTATTTGTGTTTATTGTAGTTGGTTTATGAAGTGTTTGTGGAAACAGGGGAGAGAATCTTTCTTGGCATATAAATGCTTGTCCTGGACACATATCAAAATATAAAATTTCCATCTCTGGCTTCAAATGTGAAGTGTAAAGCAAATCTGGATGATGCATCAGTTTCATTAATTTACTAAGGCATGTCTAAATTTCCATGGTTTAAGCGTCATACATATACCTAGTATGATGATCTCTATCTTGTGGTGTTCATAGTCTTAAGAAAGATTAATCTGAAATTTGCTTTTCCTACTAGCTTTTCACTGAAGTCTAGGTTGTAATATGAGTCATTTTCACAGCCAGAGGAAGACTGAGTAATCCTGGAATTCAGTGTAAATGGTTAAGGATTATCAGTCTTTAGTATCAAGTACCGAGTGCTTAGTATCAGTACCAAGGAGTCAGTGAGGCATCTAGATTTCCTGAAAAAGAAATACAGTTCTTTCTCCATTTAAAGTTTTCTAAGCCATTTACACTTAATCTTTTAGTCATTGAGGTATTACAGAATGCTTAATAATGTATGAGTCTGGAAAAAATTAATGTTGCTTTGTTACAAATCTTATTTAAAGTAGTCTCTGTGGTTATAATGCTGCTCTACTGATGTATTCTTTAAGTGTGTGAAACTACTCTTAATATATTAAGTATTTTCTTCGTGGAGGTATTTACATTCAATATTAAATACCATATAGCAAGTAAGAATTCAGAACAGACATTAACTCCAGCAAAGCAAGAAGAGCTGACTTATTCTCAGATGTAAACTATTGCTTGTCCACTGATATTCTGAGGCTTGTGTGCAAAATAAAAGCTAGAAACTCTAAATAGAAATGATTAGTAACTGTGGCAAAACTAGAGACTTCATATTTTGCCATAGTATATTTGCCTTTACTGGAGATTCTGAACAATTTTCAATAATTTAGCTGTGAAGGGTGGCAAGAAGGCAGTAACAAAGATAATTTTTTTAGAAGACCTAGCAGGAGTATTTCCTTAATGAAAGTTTGTAACATAGGCAAGTATTTTGTAAAGCGGAGGTTCTGTCCGTGGAGTGGATCCGTGCTGTCCCGAAAGGCAAAGGTCAATGTCCCTGACAATGGAAGAAGGACCTAACAAAGACTAAAGGACTAGTCCTGTCAACAGAAGTTCCTCAGTCTGCTTTGAGCAAGTGATCCAGTGTGGTGTTCTGTAATTAGCCTTGAGTGACCCTTTAATTTCACCTCTTCCTGCTCCAAGCCTATAGATATATATTGATATGTAAAAGGTACATAATTTCAGAAAAGTAGCCTGTTACAAAAGTTTGTCCTCTCACAACATCTCTAGAAAGAGTACCACCGCTGTGTAACTCAACAGGATATTAAGCAAACATAATTAATAGAAAAGAGAGCAATAAATAAATATAGTACCCTGTTTACATCATACCTGTTTAATTTATTTTTTGCTCAAAGGTACTGTCTAGAAGTTTCTGATAAAAGTTCTGGTGAATAACAAGAGATGTCACACCCTGCTTTTGAGTCTTTCCCCAATTCTAGTGCTATATGGGTAGGCAGCCTCAAGGCAGAGTGAGAAGACTTTGCTCTGTTCCAAGGTTTATTTCGCTTTCATGACTGAGGGACCCTTCTTTTGTAAAATGTTCATAAGGTGGCTCCACCTATTCAGAAAAATAAAAACCTCCTGAAAAACTGATGTTCTGTTTGCAGCAGGCCAATGTAGATCTGAGGATCTGAGGTACTTGTGACATTGCCTGACCTTACCATCAGGTAATTGGGATTGGCAATTGTTAGGGAACAGACATTGGTAGCCCTATGGAAGGAATATTAGCTCGAGAATGTGTCCTTCACCAGCAAATATATATATGACTTTTTTATGGATTTTGTTTTTAATGTCACTGCTGTAAGTGTAAAAACAGCACTGTATCTCTGAAAGCAGTGAGTCTTCCCATAATTTGCACCAAATTGCAGTATCATGAAATACACAATGTTGCTTCATACTTTGGTTCTCTGTACTATCTTCCCTTGAGACATACTACCATATCATAAGCCACTCTGCAGAATTATCATAAACTTCATCAACATCACTTTAAAGAGTGAGTTATCATTTTCACGTTTCCTGATTTGATGGGATCCTTTGCCTCCTTATGCTGGATGAACAGAATGACATAATTTGACATTGCAGTCTGAACAGGGTGTTAGGTGTTTTTTTTTTTTTTTCTTTTTGGTACATTTTAAAAGCAGCCCCTTATGTTGCTGTGAGCTTTCTTGTGAAGATCTCTGCATGTGTACTGAAGTAGGAATGCCTCTGTGCTTACTAAATTAATTGGATCTAATCCCATTCAGCTGGTGATGCCCTGTTTGCAGCATTTATTGTTGTAATTTGCTTTAATAGAGCCCTAAAAAGATCGTAAGTGCTTTCCTTCGCAGAAAAAAGTTTTATAAATTATTTAGCCAATGTTTCTGGAAACAACTTGGTTGTTGAAAAGTAGAATGAAAACCTATACTTTTTTTTAACTTGAAATGTAAAAGTATTGTTCAGTTAAATACACAGATGTGCATGTGAAACTCCAATGGTAATAGTAATTTAGTACTTGTTTCCTTGACTGAATTTGTCCCTCTGCATGCTGCTTTTCATATTCCATACTCATCCTTGCAAGTCTAATTTTGTTACCTTAATTTTTTCTGGTGAGGAGGATCCAGAGGAGCTTCTCAGAACAGACTTCATGTGTAGATCTCTCCAAGGGCTGATACACGTTGATCTGTACCTCTCAGTGGATTTGGCTGTTATTACTCAGTATTTTGTAATCTAGACTGAGTTCCTAAATTCTGATTGCTTACACCATCTCTTTTCAACTACATACATATGTCAGGTACAAAAATGACAGGTCTCATGATTTTAATTGGCACCTGCAAAGGTGCATAGGTTTGACCATCGTGAAATTGATGTGCTTACTGTGATGTTTACTGATTCACGTCATGGTTTGCCATTAGCATGAGTGTAGTAACACAGACTCACTGTCAGACTCCTTCACTTGAAGCACCATTCAGAAGATCAGTCATATATATTGTTTTCTCAGGTCTGTAGTTTTGATGTTTGTTAACAGTGTTAGTGAGTTTTTACTATGTTTGACCTACTTTTTTTTTTTTCCAGACACACTTGTAATTTATAAAAATGAAATGCAAGGTTGGGTTTTAGAGGTGATACAATATTTCTACATTGTAAACATTAGACTAATTAATGCATTTAGTTCAACATTTAGGTCCGTAAATACTTGTTGTCCCTGTTCACATTTATATGTATGCAGGACAGATTTTCTGCAACAGTTTGTATTGAGTTCTAGCTTAGAACAATAGTTTTACTGCTCATTTATCCTACAAGATGTTTTTCTGACTAACTTGTATATGCAGAGATGTTAAAGATCAAACCTCATGATTCAATGAGACGATAATTTTTTCAATAGCTTATATAAGAGTTTGCAAACACATTGGACATTGCAAATGTGCTGCTATTTAGGGGATAAATATTCTGTGGGATATGCTCCAGGAAAGCATATTTGACATCCAAAGATAGACATCAAAGCCTATTTTTAATACAACTCTTCACAACAGGGGAGACAAAATGGCTCATTCTGATTTATGGCTGTTGTATTTTGGCACTATCTGAAAGAAGCTGATAATGATATTCCTACAAGAGCTGTTCTTCACACTGCAGGAGAAAAAAAAAAATACCACAACCAACCAAAACCAAAATTCTGCTCAAACTTCTGCTTGGGTCAGTTGTTACCACCTGGCACTGTTTCTGCCATTCTTCAAAGGCTGTGCAATGAGTTGGAAAGGAGACTGAAGAGTTCTACCTGTCTTGCAGGCTGCCTTGCAAGTATAGACATTATGATGAGGCATATTTGTTTTTCCATGAAGAAAACAGAAGGCTTTTATTTCTAAAACTGTCACTTCAGTTTAGTATAAATAAAATATGAAGGACAGAAATAGTAATTAAAATTTGGGAAGGTTAAGGTTTGAAGGACATCAGTCTTTTGATTATTTTTTTTAAAATTATTATTACTATTTTATTATTATTTTAGATAATCCTGCCTGGTTATGCTAGTTCCTTGACAAAGTAATTTTTTCCTTTGTTCCTTAGAAACTTAATAGGATCTTACATATATCATCCTTAGATTAAAATGTGTAAAAGTTACGATGTTCTACAAATCTGCAGAAAATCAGTCTAATTTAATTGTTCCTACTGAAGATCTTGTGCCCAACACCCCATTTTTCATATTTGCAAGTAGCAATGCCTAACTATCTTTAACTTTTTGAGCTAATTTGAGTGAGGATTTTTTTTAATCTCATGTCCAAGAGAGCATTTTAGAAGAACTTTGGAAAACGAAGGTTTTATTTTCTACTCAAGAGGAAGAGAACTTGAGCCTGATTTTTTTTTAAATATGTTGAAGTGTGCTGATTTAGAAGGTCAAAGTATGGCTTTTCTCCTCACTTCAGCAAAAGGACAAAGTATTTAGTGCTGCTTAAAATAGGATCCATAGTACATCCATAGTAACACCTTGGATGAGACCTTAAGAAAAAAAAATTATTGCTTTTCCCCCTTTTCATAGGAAAATTGGAAATCTTGTTCTTATGCATATCTTCATGTAATTCATAGTCACTTAGCCAGTTGGGTTGCATGTTCTTCATGCTGTCATTGCAAGGTAAGTACAACAAACAAAATGATTGTTGTATTCTGCCATGAAAGCAATTTCTAACTAAGCAGCTGTAACTAAGAAGGTGTTACTACATTATTACACATAAGCACTATACTGCAGTTGCAGCAGAGTTCAGCTCCTGGCAAAAGCGGTTGCTTTCATACTGACACCAGCATGGGCCCCAGATGCAAATTAACATGGCAGTGACTTGGAATGTCCACTTTCTCCTTTATACACATTACAGATCAGCGTCCCAAAGTGGACAGTTCATGTTCTTTTAAACAGAGAAAAACCTCCAGTTATTGAACCTAAGGTATATGAAAGAAAGCTCTGTCTTGCAACAGTTTTCGTACACTTTTCCTTTTAACAAACAATTCTTCATGCAGGAGATGTCTTCCTTACTTGCAGAGTTTATGCCTAATTATTCAGTGTGAAAGTCACAGCAGCAAGGAGATTGCTATCTGCAAATAAGTTGGAGATCTTTGATTGTAAGAAAAAAGGTGGACTGCCATCTGTGTTGTTTCATTCTCTTCTTTCATGCCTGATTTTGTTCAAGGGACTTTAGTTGCTGCTGGTTTTCTGTGTGTAAGATTACCATATCTTTGTACTTTCTTCTGCCCCTTTTCTCCCTTTCCTTTCTGTATGTTAATATATATATGCTATATATTATTTGATTCTATATATTAAATCTGGTTTTTAGGAAGTTCACTACTAAATAACAAAATTGTGACACTTATAGGAGCTTCTCTTTGACTTCTCTTAACATGTTGGTTTTGTCTCAACTCTTATTTTCTGCGTGACTGTATAGTATGTTTCTGTAACACATAGGAAAAGAAAAAGACACACACTCCAAAGGGGAGATGGCATTGTCTTTGTTATAGGTAAACCAGTAGTTCAACAATCCCAAGACCGAGTGCCGAACTCACATTGCTATTGTTTGCTATCCACAGCAGGCTGTGAGGCAACATAGATTATAATTTAACAAACTAAGAGCAAAGGAAGTGCAGTGCCTTCTAATGGAAAAGTAGAGAAGAGAGGAAGAAAAGTAAGTGTCACAGTAAGCCAGTGAATTAAACTGAAATAACAGGAGGACTAGGTCTTAGTCTTCTGATACATGAAGGATATAAAATAAAATGCCACTGGTGTGAATTGCAGAATCCTCACCTCATCCTGAATACAGGTTCCAGAGGTTTTCTGGAAGTGAAAGAAGTTAAAAATAACAGCAGTAAAGGTGGCAGTGATGTGACCTGATATGTATATGAAAGGAGTAACTATTTAAAATTTTTTTGCTTTTAAACCTAACCTGATGCAGGAATGAAAGCCAGGTATACAGCACAGCCTGTCCGACCTGCTTTACAGTTAGTAATGCAGAGCACTGTTTTCCAGAAGGAAGAGTTGACCACTGAGTTTGCATATTTTTATAGCAGTAGTAGCTGCTCACTGCACGTTCATCTCGTGTCACGTGGTTTTCATGTATGGGCCTTTGCACGTTCAGGGGCCTGAGCTGTGCAACAGCGGAGTTCAAAATTCTGCAAGCAAAAGTGACTTTCTTCCCCCTGCCCCCTCCCCTTTTGCCAACAGTAGTATCTTTCATGCCAGAGCTTATTTTGTGGGAGATGATAAAACATAGTCTAACATTTGGCAACATCTCATTTTTCCCTTCCTGTCTGCCCTCCCCCCTTAAGTAAAATGAAGCATTTGCAGAAAACTGGTGTTACTGAAATGTTGCTCAATAGAATACAAGTAATGGGTGCAAGAAAAATACTACTGCTACCCAGTGGGAGCTGGGTCACCCTTGGGACAAAAGAAATAGTCTTGCTATTGAAAAGATGCCTAATGTGCTATATAAAAAAAGGAACATTGTAATGTGGCAAATGTAATGCTGTGCACTTAATACAAATATGACATGAGGATGAATGATGATTCATTTTGTTGTTGAGCATTTGAATTTGTTTTCTACTTTGCATGCTAGCTTTGCCCTTTCTGAAATTATACCCCATCTGAAACAAACTACAAAGTACTGCAAAGGGAGGGGGAAATTAGTCATTTCTGGACTAATGGTTGTAACCATGTTTTCATACCCAGTTATAATGCAGAATTGTTTGCTTTTCACCTTGTGTGTAAATAGACAAGAACTTTTAAAATATGTCTCTGCAAAACTGACAGTTGAGTTTTCAAGGCAGCCAGGACTCTGTTAGTTTCTGGCAGTTAGTGAGGACAGGTGATAATGGGCACCTGACTCCATTAAAACACCTTTGAGAGTTTCAGCTTTGTGGTTCCAGGTGTGTTTACAAAACAAAACAAGATTCCTGTGCTGATGCATTTGCAGTTTCACATTATTTATGGATAGCAGAGAACAAAAAATCATATCTATGAATGAGATAATACACTGCGCCTGCTCTGTAAATACCACTTCCTTGCAGAGCTGTACTAATGACAGTATACTCTTGTTCTTCTCCCGCTTTCCCTTCTGAACTGTTGGCTTCAGGTGATCCCGTATGTTCATGAGAAAGTCTGATGTTACTGTGCCTAATTACTGAATCTTTTTTCCCTATTTTGAATTAAGAAATGCTGCCAAAATTTACACCATGTGTAATGTGGAACTAACTTCTTTTGAAATTAATGAAACTATCCCACATTTACTGTGACACAGTTTCATTCTTTAAATAAATATTAGAGTTCAGGAACAGTATTACTTCCTGATAAAATTTTAGTTAATGCAAAAATAGAAACTGGTTTGTGTATGTTAGTCAAATATAAGCTGCCAATTGCCTAGCCATTGTCAACACATCTATATTTGTCCATTTACATTCCCTCTTTTCAAGTGTTTGAAGCTTTTATGTTTAAGTGAGAAATGCATTTTAAAATTTTCAGCTATGACTGAGCTCTCTGTAACTTGTATTTTTGGTTGACTGTAGTCTCCCCTCTCTTTGCAGTAAAGGGTTGCCTTCGAGTTCAACGTTCACTTTAGAAGACAGTGCCATCTATTTGACGTCAGAACAGAGCACACTGGAAATGGAAAATGATAATGCTTCAGTTTTGGATGTCTACTTAGTAAGTTGTCAAACTGTTTCTGATGGGCTTTTTCCCCTGTAATTCCTTTCTCTCAGGCTCAGTAAGTGACTAAAATACATGCTTAACTTCAAGATCCAGAGGTTCATTGAGGTATTTCTTACATGAGACATGTAAGAAATTAAGAAATGCTCTTACATGAGACATGCTTAAGTACCTTGCCAAAGCAAATCCTTCAAGAATCTGTGTGCATATTAACTACTGTGTTAATAATGAAGTATGCCAAAATGCCCTTCAGTTGTTCTATAACGGTAGGGGGTTTTTTCCTATTATTTGTTTTCCATAGGAGGGAAAAAAAACCAATCTTTCCTCTTCATGTTGAATATCCCACAATGTTAGAAATTAAATTTTCTCAGAGAGGAAAGTTCTGTGTTTGCATCAGTGATTTTGAAGCCAGTGGAGTAGAGCTCAATATGAAGTACATTAACAGCCCCCCTTTCTGCTCTGAAAGGTTGTCCAGTTGTGGCTGGAATATGATTAAAAATGTATCTTTTCTTTTCTGTCTTGGTTCGTAGTGAGCAGTTTATCTGACTGCTGAAAGATAAGCTCAGGTCTACATCTTTGGTTGTCTTCGTATCACCTGTGTTTTAAAAATTCTCTTGGTGTCTACAGCTCACATTCCACAGACATAAAGACAGTAGGCACCCAACACCAGTTCCAATTGAGTGAAGTTTTGTGCATCTAACCCTTTTAGGCCGTTTTGAAAATCTCAGTATAAATATAGGAGGGAGGTATGTTAAGCTTGGCTTTTTTTCCAAAGGTTTGTTTTGCTAAAGCACAAATTAAACAATTCTGGTATTATCCTAGTAATATTTTCCCTCTATTTTCATAAATAAATGTCTGTGACTTTTGTGGCAAGAATTGTACTAGCGAGGAAGGGTCAAAAGGGAAAGTCTGTTCATTAGGTTTCTAATAAATGTTTCACACAGGCAGGGTTATTTTCTTCTTAGATAAAGTTCACTGCATTCTTTATTTTTCTTATCTCTAGAGTTTCCTGATTTTTGTCTTAAAGAGATCCAGAATATCATAGAATCATAGAACAGCCCAGGTTGGATGGGACCTCGAGAGATCATCTGGTCCAACTTTTCGTGGGAAGGGGAGCCTAGATGAGATTATCTAGCACCCTGTCCCATAGTATCTTGAAAACCCCCAGCGATGGGGACTCTACCACATCCCTGCAGAGGTTGTTTCAGTGATTGATTGTTCTTCCTGAAAAAATCTTTCCTGTGTTGACACGAAACATGTTTGTGTCTGGTCTTATGTCAAGGTGAAACATCTTTGTCACATGTTTGTTTCTGATCCCCATGCTGTTTCTCTGTAGGCTGTACCACTGATTTTTTTTCTTTTCTTTAGCCAGCAATGCTTGAGTATATACAGTACCCACTTTATAGCTACTAATTTAATAGTCCAGCACACTTAGGAGTTGCTGTCTATCATGCCTCCACTGAAACAAGACAGTACCAGTAGCCAAATAGATGTAGAATTGACTTAGTTAACTGTGACCTCAAGTAGCCCATTAAATCCACCTGTTCCTGTAGGACTTGTGTTAGCTGGGCTTGTTGCTGATATGATGTTAACGTGAATCGTCTGTTAAGAGGGACTCACAAATCCTGAAATGTTATGGGAAATGGACAAATAAGTAATCACATGTAGCCTAACCTTGCCAGCAGATTGGCTGACTTAGTGAATTGTGCTTTAAACTAATGAACTTGGGGGGTAGGATTCAGAGATGACACACCTACATATTCATAAGCAACAAGGTGGGTGAGGACACCTATTAGAGTAGTGAGGAATGCTCCCCAACCCTTTACAAAGGCAAGAACCCTAAGTCCAACCACCTCAAGTGCATGTATACCAACGCATGTAGTCGGGGCAGTTGTCCTGGTTTCAGCTGGGATAGAGTTAATATTCTTTCTAGTAGCTGGTATAGTGCTGTGTTTTGGATTTAGTATGAGAATAATATTGATAACACACTCATGTTTTAGTTGTTGCTAAGCAGTGCTTACACCAGTCAAGGACTTTTCAGCTTCCCTTGCTGTGCCAGGTGCACAAGAAGCTGGGAGGGGGCACAGCCAAGATAGTTGATCCAAACTGGCCAAAGGGCTATTCCATACCGTACGGCATCATGCTCAGTATAGAAACTGGGGGGAATTGGCTGGGGGCTAGCAATCACTGCTCAGGGACTGGCTGGGCATCAGTCGGAAGGTGGTGAGCAGTTGTATCACTTGTTTTTTTCCTGGGTTTTGTTCCTCTCTCGCTCTCTTGTTGTTTTCCTTTTAATTACAATTCCCCCCCCCCCCCCCCCCCCCAATTATTAAGCTGTTCTTATCTCAACCCACGGGTTTTCTTAATTTTGCTCTTTCGATTCTCTCCCCCATCCCACTGGGGGGGAGAGTGAGCAAGCAGCTGTGTGGTGCTTGGTTGCCGACTGGGGCTAAACCACAACAGCAGCGAAGAGGAAGAACTGGAGCTCCATGCCCAGTCTGAGAGTTATGATGTGATAGGAATCTCTGAAACTTGGTGGGAAGACTTACATGACTGGAAGACCACAATGGATGGCTACAAACTCTTTTGGAAAGATAGGAAGGGAGGAGGAAGAGGTGGAGTTGCACTTCATTAAAAAAGAGAAATTTGAGTGTATGGAGGTAAGCTATGGAGACCACAAAAGTTCTATTGAATGCCTTCGGATCAAGATTAGATGGTTCACCACCAAGGAGGATCTTACATTAGGTATCTGTTACTGACCTTCCAACCAGCATGACAAGGCTGATGAAACGTTACTTTGGCTGCTTAAGGAAGTCTTGGGCCAACAGAACCTGGTCCTCATGGGTGACTTCAAGTACTCAGACATTTGTTGGGAGAACAACACAGCAGCGCACAAGTTGTCCATGAGATTCCTGGAATGCATGAGAACTGCTTCTTGCTACAAGTGCCTACTAGGAACAGCGTATTGCTAGATTTAGTGCTCACAAACCGAAAAGATGTACTTGACAACATAACTACGAATGATAGCCTTGGATACAGCAATCACAACATTGTGGAGTTTAAGATCCTGCTGAGCACACTGAAGACGAGTAGTAGGACAAAGGCCCTGGATTTTAGAAGATGCTCAGAGCTCAGATCCGAGTGCTGGGAGTTTTTAAAGAACAGCCTCCTGGAAGCACAAGAACAGTCCATCGCCTACAAAGAGAAAGGAAGAAGGCAGAATAAGAGACCACCCGAGCTTAACAATGAGCTTTTGGATGTGCTTAAAAGCAAAAAAGAAGCATACAAGCTATGGAAAGGCAGCCAAATACCTACTGAGAACTACAAGAACCTTGCTAGGGCATGCAGAGATGCAGACAGGAAGGTTAAGGCTCTGCTAGAACTGAAATTGGCCAGAGATGTCAAGAAGAAGAAAGGGTTCTTCAGATACATGAGCAGTAAGCAGAAGCATAGGGAAGACATAGGCCCATTACTAAACAGGGCAGGGAAATGAGTTGTTAATAATGCTGAGAAGGCAGAGGTTCTCAATATCTTTTTTGCCTTTGTCTCTACTGGTGTAGCTGGACTCCAGCTCACAGGATCAAGCAGCTACAACTCATGTGTTGACCTACCAGTAGCGGCCCTCTGCAAGGGCTTAACCCACATAAATCAATGGGCCCGGAGGGAATCCACCGCAGGCTGTTAACAGAAGTGGCTGACATTGTTGCAAGGCCACTGTCTATTATCTTTGAAAGGTCTGGAGATCAGGGGGGCATCCCTGATGACTGGAAGAGGGTAAATGTCACACCCATCTACAAGAATGGCCCAAAAGAAGCCCCAGGAAACTACAGGCCTATTAGCCTTACTTCAGTCCCTGGGAAGGTGGTGGAACGAGTCCTCCTAGAGACTATTACAAACCAAATGAAGCAGGTGATTGGGAAAATCCAGCACAGATTTACCATAAGGCAAATCATGCCAGGCTAACCTGATCATCTTCTACAACAAAATAACATCTTCTCTTGACATGGAGAGAGCAGTGGATGCTGCTTACCTGGACTTCAGCAAAGCATTCAACACTCTCTCCCACAGCCTTCTCCTGGACAAACTGTAAAGATACAGATTGGATGAGTGGTCGGTGAGATGGGCAGGAAATCATCTCACAGGCTGCACTCAGAGGGTGGTGATCAATGGTTTTTACTCAGCCTGGCAGCCTGTCACAAGTGAGGTCCCCCAGGGATCAGTACTGGGCCCCATGTTGTTCAACATCTTCATAAATGATCTGGATGATGGGACTGAAAGCACCCTCACCAAGTTTGCTGATGACACCCACTAAACTGGGTGGTGAGGTGGACACGTCAGAAGGGAGAGCCATCTTTCAGAGACCTGGACAGGCTGGAAGAGTGGGCTAGCAAGAACTGTATGAAGTTCAGCAACGACAAGTGCAAAGTCCTGCCTCTGGGACAGCACAACCAAAGACCCCAGCACAGGCTTCCCTGTGTGGCTGGGGAGCAGCCTTGCTGAGAGGGACCTGGGAGCCTGGTGGACAATGAGCTGAACGTGAGTCAGCAGCGTGCCGCTGCAGCAACCAAGGCAAACTGGATCCTGAGCTGCATCCTCAGGGGCATTACTAGCAGAGATAGACATGATCATCCCACTTTACTCAGTGCTTGTCAGGCTGCATGGCGAGTACTGTGTCCAGTTCTGGGCCCTACAATTCAAAAAAAGACATGGACAGACTGGAGAGGGTCCAAAGCAGGGCCACAAAGATGATCAAAAAGCTGGAGAACCTGCCATATGAGGAAAGGTTGGAGGAGTTAGGTCTTTTCAGCCTGTAGAAGAGAAGTTTCAGGATGGACCTCATCACAGTTTTCCAGTACTTAAAGGGTGACTACAAAGAGGATGGAGGCTGTCTCTTCACAAGGGTCAATGAGTACAAGTTGCATTGCAAGAAGTTTCATCTTGATATAAGAAAGAACTATTTTTACAGTGAGAACAATCAATCACTGGAACAACCTCCCCAGGGACATGGTAGAGTCCCATCGCTGGAGGTTTTCAAGATGCGATGGGACAGGGTGCTAGATAACCTCATCTAGGCTCCCTTTCCCACGAAAGGTTGGGCCAGATGATCTCTTGAGGTCCAATCCCACCTGGGCTGTTCTGTGGTTTTCTTGGCCCCACTTAACAGAGAAACTACTTCTTGTTGATAACTTCTGAATTTGGTTTATAATATAACAATCTTGTTTATCACTAACACTGCTCAGCACTGTGAGTGCTTTTTTTAAAGTTTGAAGTCTATAGGGTGGATGGAGGAATGCTCTGAAAATCTAGTGACAGGCATAGGTAGTACCTTCTCTAAAGCTGTCGTTATGAGTTTCAGGTGTGATGGTTATCTCTTTAGTTAGTTTTTGGCTTGTAAAACACCCTTTACTATTATGTCTGGGAGACTGCAGTAAGTATGTGTATTACACTGGTCAATATCAACAGAAAAATAAATAAAACCCAACTGTGGAAGTTATACAAACACCCAGTGTTTATTCCCCTGAGAAAAGGTCTGGAAGAATAAATAGGTCTTAAGTGGAGAGAGAATCACAGATGCTTTTTTGTCCTAGCAGCACCCTTTCTCTGCACCCTGAAACATCCAAACTCAAAATTCAATAATTAAGACAAAGTAGTGTCACATACCTGAAGTGTGTAGGCATGCAATGGCTGACAGCTTCAAGGAAATTGGATACTGTGGCTAAGCACATGTTACTTCTTAAGTCGCAAACTCATCTTGAGAAATTACTTACCCCTGCCTTCTTGGTCCTGTCTCACACACTGTATTGATGCCTCCTTAACTATTTTGGGATTGCTGTGGAAGTGAACTGTAACTTAATCACATGTACCCCTGTATGTATGCTGAGGTGTTCATGGAAGAAAGAGGAATAAGATACTGTTTCATGCACTAATCTTTTACTTCCTAATGCCCCCCAATGTCCTTCAGCAGACCCTGAAATAAGAGTTAGCCACTGGCTGGGAAAGTCTGATACTAAAGGATCAGTGCTGTGTGTTATCAGTTTGATTCACTGCTGCTGAGGCAGAAGGCAGTTTTATTTTTACAGGAGGATGATTAAATGCAGGCTAGAAGGGAAAGATGCATGTTTTCAATAAGACTAGGAACAGGTCAGTAATTTCTAATGTATGTCTCAAAAATAAAGCAAATCAATGACGTTTGCATTAGCTGACTTAAGCCTCAGTTGAAAAGGTTACAAGATAAATTTTGACCTTTTAAAAGTGTGAGGAGAAAATGTAGCTTGAAATGGCATTTCCAAATTTTCCTTTAATCCCGTAGTTAATAATCCTTTTCTGAGTTTCTACTGCATGGCAAGCTGCTGTAGTCTTACCTGCTAGATATTATAATGAAAAATATCTTAACTTGCATAATTTCAGTCACTCCACTAATCCTTTGATATCTTTGCCTCCTGCTTTGAAATGCTAAACTTGTTGGACAAATATTGTCCTATAGTAAATTAAGAGGAATTCCTCTTACAGGTAAGAGCATTGGTTTTGGGTTGTTATACTAAGGGAACACCATGCAGACTCACACTGTGCAGCTGATGTCAAAATTGAGAATTTACGTGGTAACAGCAAAAATTTTGTTCCAGGACACAGGTACAGAGACACCTTGAGTTTGTGAGTGAAGGGCTGGTCTGGGCCCTGAGTTCCTCAGTTCTGAACAAAGACCAGGTTCAGCAAACTACAATTTTGTGCACCTGCCACTCTAAGCAGCACTGTTAGGAATATCCTCAAATCCAAGTTTATGTTAAAATTCCATTGGTTTGTTTTCTCTTAATTTTTTTAACCCAGATAATAACTTAAGAAATCTAGCTTTTATGAATAAAACATGAGTAACCATGATCTGCACTGAGCAGTAAGCATAAGCCAATCTAAATTATTTCCAAATATTCTAGTACCATACAGTGGGAAACAAATACTGCATATTCTATAAAAATAATTTTAATTTTTAATTAAAGATTGCAGAAAGATAGAAGCAGACATAAAACAGTTGGAAAATTGAAATCTTTCTCTGCAGAGAATTAAAACATTAAAGGGCTCTTGCTTTTATGAATATGTAATACAATGAAAGCAAATACTTAAAATACTTAAAAGCAAAAGATGCCATCTCAGGTAAACAGAGGGTGTCCTGTACATAAGCCAGTAACAGATAAAGTAACACTCTTCTATTTAGCACTTAGATGTAGAAATCCACAAACCAACAGAGTAAAACAGTGTTTCCTTCTTCCTCTGCAAATAAACTTAGTCTCTTTTTAAAATTCCCCTGAAGCCCTATTTATTGGTGTCAGTTCAGGCACCGCCAGCTGATACATAAGCAGAAAAGCATTAAATGTCAGTGAACGCTGTTGAACACAAAAGTCTACTGTGTTCCATGGAATTTGATTAGTAGGAAATATAAGCCCAATCCTGCCAAAGTTTCTTAAGAGACATCAGCAAGTGCAACTGATCCTGAAGGCCTTAGTCCAGCATTACTAAGGACTGGTACCTAAAATGGAGGACCTTAAAAGTGATAATTCCACTTGGAAAGTAAGGAATAACTTAAACTCACCTTGTTCCTTCTGTTCTGCAGTGAATTCCCAAATTCTTTGATTGAGCTTTCTGTCCCTGAAAGAGCAACATGTGCAATTAGGAACTACTCCATTGTGTTTCCTCAGCCTACCCCTGAAATGACATTATTTTGACAAACTACAGTATCAGTAAAATCAGAGTATTAAGGCTTAAGAATGACTTTAATTGGTTCACTGGAAGTAGGCTTGATTTCCTTTACACTTAAAATGGAACAAGAACACGCATGTAAATAGCACAGTGACAAACTTTGAAGTTTGTGCTGTTGTGATGCTGTACATCTTAATTCATCTGGTGGTAAATATAGAATTTAAATAAATATGTGCTCTGCCTGTAGGATTTCATTAATGAACTATTTTGCTTGAAGAATACTTCTGTATATTTAACTATAATGGAAGATTCTTAGGTAGTACAGAAATGTTTACGTGGAAATACAGCATTGCCTCCTGTTGTTGAAGGAAGGGCTCACAAAATTTGTATATAAGTTAGAAGTCACTACCACTGAAGATATGGTTGCAAAGGATTAATAAGGGCTTCAGTAAAATAAAAGAACGGAATAACTATAGTGATGAGTAAGCCCAGAGTATTTAGAGTCTGGTTAGTGTAGCTATGATTTGTGTCAGATGAATTGTGTAGATAATATTATTACATTTAGAATTACTTATGTTGTGGTTTATGTCCAAATGCCAATTTTATTATAGGATTTTGAAGTCTTAAAATATTGCTGGAGATTAATTTTGTATTTCAAAGCTGCTGTAGATGCATAGATAAGCAGATTTACAAATATTGGTCTATAAAATACCTGTTTAGAAACTGTCAAAACTGTCTGCCTCCTCTTACTCTTCAGTGCTCTTCCTCTTTTCTTCTGTTCTCACTCCCATAGTTCTGTATTAAAGCCTGTCTCTTTGAGCATTTCCTAGTTCATATTCAAACCCTTCCAACTGCCAGGTTACTAACTCCTCATCTTCACAGTTACTTTCTCTTACAAATATTTTCACCCCTTCAGCTATTTTCAGTTTAGCACCCTAAGCTCTCTTCTAGCATAAACTCTTCTTTCAGAGAAGAGAATTCACCCTGGCTCTGATCAAATGAAGCATCCTGTTCAGATACAACTTTGCCTAGGGGACTGTACTTCCACCATAACTCCTTGATGAGGTGGTTGTTTTTCATTCAGAAATATTGTGCTTCTCAGTCTTTCATAACACTCGATTCAATTCTAATCATGTTGTAGTTTTCTTCAGGGTGGTGTTGTGGACTAATAACAAGTAAAGCTGAAATTAAAGCAGTTCCCAGGCAGGATATATGTAAAAACAAGCTAAAAAGTGTACAGTCACACTGTGCTGCACACCTCAAATTTTGACATGTTGCTCTCTTTCTGGAGGCATCAGTTTCTCTGCTTCATCATTTCCTCTGAAGATACTGATGAAAAAACATGGTAGATTGAACATTAATTCTGGGACTATGAGAAGGGAATTCAGGCCTCCTCACTTACAGACATCCTTTCTTTCCCTTGAGAGCAGAATAACCCTTAAAATGTACGTGCACGTCCTGGAACCAATCAAGCACTCTTTCCTCAAAGTAGAATCCTGTTTAATTAAGGCTGAAGGGGGCAAACCTACTTGTTTTATGCAGTGAGGTAACTGCTCCTTTCCTCTGTTATCTGTCTTATCCCTGTATCTATCCATGCATGATCTTAAAAAGGAGAGGAAAAAGAGGCCTAAGTCTGTTTCATAAAACTGAAACCTGGTGTGAGGTGAAACAACAACCAAGCACTTGAATGTAATTTGGCAGAGGTGTCCTTGCAGAAACAACATGATGTAGGAAGCAACATAACAGCAACATTGGAGTCACCCTTGCATGAAAATCAGACACAGGAATTATGTGCTTGGTTAGATTAAAAAGGTACCATTTCAGATTACAAATAATACATTACCTGAGTAAGCCAACTGCTAAAATGCCAGCACATATTGTCACTAAACTACACATTCTCATGCCCAGGGCTTTTAATGCACCATATGAGGAAATCAATCAGCTCAAAAACAAACCATGAAAAGAGAACTGGAGCACAAAAATGCACCAATGCAAACAGCCTCAAGCAGGCTCAAACATTGTAAATCTATTATATAGTCAGTGTGAGACATCTCAGACAGTGACTACAGGATGCATCCCGTGGTGTCATTTGTCCATTATTTATCATTTCGGACCCAATTGCTACAGCCAAACTCAGTCAATCACAAAATAATGTTTCTTATATCAGCAATCAAAGTAACCCCAGAAGTTGGTGGTTACAGAGTTGCTTAGAGGATCATGTCCTGCACCTTGAAATAGAAGGAGGTTTTTCCAGGATAATATGCACAGAAATGGACTGTACCTGAAACAAACATGAGCGTCTGAAAATCCCACCCCCGTAAAATGGCATCAGTACCATGAACAGCATTTCTGTGACTGGCTCATGCAGTTAGCAGTTGCTATGAGTTTGTGTCTCGTCTGTTTTCTCTAACTCTGTTATGCAAATTTTGCTGATATTTTTTCCATTGCTGATCCCTCTGAAATGCTTTGGAAGGATCAGAGGAAAGGGAACAAGAATAAGCTAGTTGTAATTGCATTATGTAATTAGTGGAATAGCATAAAGCTACCATCAGCAATATTGCTAGTCTCCTTAGTGAAAAGTAGTGGTAAGGCCAGAGGGTCTGAAGTTGTATTGAGTGACCATTACATCTGTCTGAAATGGACCTGCAGTCATTCAGATATGAGCTTTCAGCCAGAAACAAGATCGTGCTAGGCAAATTTTTGACTAATTTATCTTGGCTTTGTAAAATATTATTTTGTTTATCGGTACTAGCATTTTTCAACTTTTTTTGCCAAACTGATTCTTAAAAAAAAATTAAAAAAAATCCATGTTAGCCTTATGTCATATTCTTTTTGAAATATCACTTTATTTAATTTTACTCACTTGTCCAACAATTTCACTTTGCATATTAAGTTGTTCTGCATCCTCTAAGTATATACTGCTTTACTCCCTTAGCACATTCAGATGCTAATATGGCAGCAGATAGACTTTCGTTGCCAGACCACAGCTATCTAGAGAGAGAGAACAACCTCTGAGAAATTAACACTGTGCTCACTAGCATCAGTGATTATGAACATCCTAACACTGGTGCATAATACAGTAACAGGTTTAAAGGTTGCCACAGAACAATACTGAAATATCCTTCTTCAAGGTTCAAGGTCTAGTGCTAGAAGTCATAACTAAAATATTGATTTAAATTTACTGGTTACCTTTTTCTAAGATAAGCTTTAAAAATGCCTTTGGAGATTTTTTGTTGTTGTTCATAGTCAAGATTAGATTGTTGTAAAACTATTTAAAGGTTAGTTAAATGCTTGTATTGAAAAGTACAATTTAAAGGTGACCTTAAAAATCTGTTTAATAATTGGGAACTTATGCCTTCATTGTATTTTTTATAAGGTTTTCGAGTAAGGTCAGTATAGATGTCTTTGTTTTGGTTTTGTGTCCTGCTCCATGTTGGATACATGAGCCAAGATGCATTCAATTTACTGCAATATTTTGTTCAGCTGTCAGTTTATCCTTAGTTTGAGTTGTAGTAATAAGGTGTTCAGCAAAGAACAGTTTCTCTTCAATTAATCTCTGACTCCATAGAGATACTAAGAGGTGATCAACTATTTCTTATTACATAACCGCTACTTCTGTAGAAGATACTGTAGAAAACTCTAATTCATTCACATTATTAAGTAATTTTCTTTGTGAAACAGAATGATTGCTATGACATTGACTAGAACACTAGTTGTGCTTGAAAGTTTTTGCGTAGGTATGATTTTTCAACTGGGGAAGGGTATCATGTGGCAGCTAATGGTACTTTTATACGCAACGTACAAAGGCTGCAGTTTTTCCCCTAACACTTTTAAGTAACAAAGGCCCCAGTCAATTCTGCAAGGTAATAAAAGCTGTTGTGAACTGCTGAGTGCTCTCAGTTTGGACTGCCTTCTCTGATGTCTAGAGTGTTCAGCATTTTGCAGCAGCAAGTGGTTCTATTTCGTGTAATGTAAGTGTACTGCAATGTCTGCAAAACCATAGGGGTTAGCTGTAGTACAAGAAGAGACCCAGTGTTTTTGATTAGGGGGCAGAGTAAGAAAAGAACCACTGCCAAACTGTGCTGCAGCCTGTTTAGGGGAAGAAAGATGTTACCTGTTTATAATTCTGTAAGAAAACAAAGAAACAACTCTTGACTTTACTTGTCATTTCTGTGTTTCCAGTAACAAAGAATACACGAAGAGTAAAACTAAGAGAAGTGACTGTGGTTAATGAAGAGCACTTTCTGCACTCCTGATTTAAGAAGGAGGAATTTGCTGAGCCTGATAGACAAAGAGTAATGATCAACTGAACTTTTTCTAAGAAGTGTCAGGATTTTTGAACCATAGAAAGGATTGATGGACTTGGCAAAAATGATGTGAAACATTCCACACACTGCTATCATCTGCTGTTGCTTGCTGAACTGTGAAGAACTGTGTATTCAGGCTGCTTTCTACTATATCGCCAATCACCTTTTTTGGACTTGAAAGTGATATTTTCTTATCAGCTCTCTAGTGGTTTCATTTGCATGCATTCTGTAACTATGCACAAGCAAAATCTATTATCTGCTTTACCCATTTAAAAATAAGCACAGTGGTGAATAAAATTAATTTCATTTGTTTTGACCCTTCCGTTCTAATCACTTAGGTCCACGTCAGTGGAAATTGGAATCGATGTCATACAAGAGTTAGGGTAAACCTCTGCATACACTATATGAAAATGAGCCTCTAAAGATATTTTCACTGTTGGTAAAAAGGAGAAAAAGATGTTATTTATAACAAGGCCTTATGTTGTGTACATATATTGTCTTTGAAATATTTTTGATTTTAGTTTATTTCTTGTAAAAGAGAAATTATATAATTTATTTAGTAAATACTGCTGTAAACTATAGTTTTATTGATGAATAAAATATTTTGTTCTCAAGACTCTCATAGCTGTCAACCTGCTCTTGATCTGTACAGGACTTACTGTTATGGTATTTCTCTGCCTTCATGAGATGGTCTTGAGAGGGATCTCAAGAGATATGACAACCACTCTATAACATGGCATCTGTCTTTATCTTCTACCAGCTCTATAATTAAGAGGGGAACCTTGAAATTAGAGCAGAAAAGGCAAAGCAACATACTCAACAGGCATTGCTTCATAAAAGCATTTCAGGTTTTTCAGTATGGTCAATCATTTCAAGATAACTGTAGAAACTGTTCTGGTTTCCTTAATTTCCCTACCAGCAGAGAGATAATCCCAAACACCAGTGACCATCAGTCCAAGATTTCATGCTTTGATGCAGTGGTGTATTTAAAAACTACACAGGTGTCAACTGAAAGTTTATGAAAATTGTTGGTAATAACATTTCTTCTAGGAGTAAGTGTAGTAAACCTGCTAGGTTGGCAGAACCAGAATTTGGCACTTTAATTCCTAGAAGTATGCTTTGTACCTCTGAAGAATTTTTCATTTAAGGTTTCTGTGTGGGTTTGGTTTTTTTTTGCTTTTATGTAATCCTATAACTCTGACGAGGAGGGTAGTAATCCTTAATTATGCACAGAATAGAGAAAGGGAAAGGTTATTTTTTTTTTCTCTAAGTATGTAGAATCTCTGGCTTAACTTAGAGCCTGTGTCTCATGATTACCTCTTTTCCAGGCTTTAAAATTAGATTGCTTAATCTCAGCAAGATAATTCTTCTGCAGCATTCCTCTGGAAGAGACCAGTTTGCATGCCCTGTGAGCAGAAACATTTTCTGCATCTATGTGAAGTGTCTGCTCCTTAATGCACAGTGTATAGCATATTTAGAGTGTGTCTCTGTGCACAGTAGTTATTTCTGGTTAGTCTTATTTGGGGAAAAACATGACATTTCTTAGTTTAAGCACCAGATTAACCTTCATAAAGCACATACATGTCACTTTTTTCCCAGTTACCTAGCAGACTGTAATGTCTGAATCATTTGTCCATAGGAAGACCCCAGAGGGCACACAACTTAACTGCAACAATTCTGTCCAAAACCAGAATGTCTACACTAAACGATTCATAGACTGAGCCATCCTTTGTGTACAATCCCTTTAACACAGTCATTTATAAATGAAAACAGTCATTTAATACTTGCAAAAGGAAATCCTGTATCGACTGTAGAGCCTACTGGGAAAACTTCTCCAAAGCATGTGCACTTACATGTTTTTGTCTTTTTTTTTTTTTTTTTTTTTGGTGTGACTACATGGTTCCACTGAGAGGGAAGAGAGATTACAGCCAAGCAATGTTCATGATCAACAACTTGGAACCCATTTCTTTCTCTAATGTGTGAAATGGTATAAAGCTTCAGACATCAAAGAGTACAGGAGCTTGTAAGGATGTGTATGTTTCATGCCTAAGTATTTCATTTCTCTTCATCTTGCACTGATATTATGCGTTGGTAGCACTTTGATTAAAATGTAATGGCTATTAAACATACCTATAAAGCTGATGAGGCAGTGCATGTCAAGTAAAAATAAAGTATATACAGAAGGCATAATCAACTCCCTGAGGTATTAAAGTAACGTATTGGTCTATTTCTCCAGGTCTAACAGATGGAACTCAGCACAGGGAGCAAAATTTGAAGAACTGGGTCACAGACGTGGGCTATCTGTGTGCAGTGGTATCTGAATACTCTGGCCCCGCAAGCTGCCCAGAAGGAAAAAGCATAGGTTGATGCCTGCATAGAGAAAGGTGGGGAATAACTCCAAATTTGTCTATCTGACCCTGTGACTTAATCATATGGCATTCAGAGGGTGAGTTTTGCCTTTGGTGGTAGTGTGTAATAGTTGTCCTCAGTTTAAAAAAGAAAACAACACTTCATGTCCTTGTACTAGAATTCAATGGTTTGAAAATACTAACACCTGTCCTGAGATCCATCTTCTTATTGACTTTGTTTATACTTCAGGCAATTTCATTTCATATAACTCATTTGGGAAAATGCTATTTTCCCAAACCCTGAACACTAGACTGATAAAAGAGTAATCAGTAGTGCACTCCACCTATTGCTCGTAGAAGCCATTTGCTGACCCATTTCCAGTCGTGCATGCATTTGCTTGCAACAAGAAAGATATCAGCTCTTTCCAGACTGAAGGCGTGGGGCCTGACCCTGCAGCTATTTTGCATCTGGAACTGCTTTGCAATTATTTTACACCAGGTTAAAAAGCTATTGATACCAAAGTGCTGTGGTATGAACAACATTAACCTAAGGGACAAGGATCAAGATGAAAACCATTAAGAAATCACTGTTAAAATTGCCAACCCCTAACTCGGGCCCTTTTGAAGTTGAGTGAACAATCCTTGCTGGTAGTAATGTCCTGTAAAGTTCATTAACTTGAACATTGTTGACAATTTTTTAAAAGATTTGGTAAGTGAGATTGCCAATACCAGAGAAAATATTTAATCTACACTAATTCATTGATTTGTCATTAACTTAGAAACAAGAGATTAACATTTCCTCTTGGGACTTGCATATGACCTTGGATGATTAGAGGAAAAATCACTGTGGAACTACCTGGATAATACCAGAAAATACCTTCTAACACTTTTTATAGGAATGGCAAGGTATATAAACAAGCACCATCTTTTACTAGGTCAAATGCTACATAAAAGAACAGGCATTCCTCCATTCTTACAGCTGCTTTCCCCTCTCCCCACCAAGGCATAAAAGTGGAATTGTTTGCTTTACTAATGTATTCTGCGGTCTGATAAAAGTTATTTCTCCCTACAGGCCTTATCTCAGTATGTAGACCATTATAGCTGCAAAAATATAACTATTTTCTTCCAGAAGTGATAAGAATGTGGGTTGGTCTTCAAGGAAACATAGAGTATCTTGTATCTGCTTGATGTATAAAAACTTCCCTCACAAAATGCAACAAGAACACAGACGCCTACAAGGTCTGAGGGAAGACACTGATAACAAAGAAACACACAGGACTCTGCTGGAAAGACACAAGAGGCTGACTAAGTTAGATAATATGGTTTGGTACAGAGAACTCTCTAACTACAACAGCTGTCAAAGTCTCAGTTGAAATTTGCACAGACAACTCAACTTGTCTGGGTTTTTGCCCCTCATGTGGTAGAAAATAATTTCAGCTTAAAGAAAAAAATAATACAAATCTTGGTGAGAAACTTGACAACTTATTCCCTAAAGCATTGCAAGATGCCAGCTGCTTACTTGAGCGAGAGTTTTAGAAATGTAAAAATGCATCACACAGTAATCAGTGGTAAGCTTCTTAATACTTGTATGCTTTACATATTTATGATTTTATTTGGAACTATTGCATCTTGCAGTCATGTCCTATGGAGGGATCTGAAAAGAAATTTGTCTGTGTTCCCACAGAAAATGGGTTTTTTAAAGAAACTTTTTCATCAGAATTATTTCTTATCTCTCATCTCCCTGGTGAGCCTATTTTATTTTTTCAGTTTAAGTAACAATAAAAGATGTCTAGCTGACACTCTTGATATCCTCACATATCATTAATAATATGGTATCACCAGCATTTAAATAACTCAGTAGGAACTTGGCCAGTCACCTACATAAGTGCTCTTCTCTTTCTTCACTGCTTTTTGAAGCACACCATCAGAAGTGCTATCAAACATATGTCAGGTGTGGTAAATGATGTGCTTTATTTTCCCTTTATTGGCTCAGGATAACATTTTACCTACAGGAGGTAATGGATCAGACTATTTGCTGTCACAGAAAATACTGTCCTAGAATGGATCCCCGAGTGGATGCTATATTCTGTAATAACGTACCTTTCCATGGACTCAGGTGTTCACACAGCCAAAATAGCTTCTAGACAAACTGATGACTGTATCTCAAGCGGTCTATATTAGCTGCTCACATCAGTGCAATTACCTAGAATTAATTAACTGCAGTTAATGGGAATTGGAATCTCAACAGCTTTTTTGAGTGAGTTGCAGCTACTCCAGTTTTGGGGTGTGAATCCATTGTCCAGCTGTCCTGTTGCAAAGTTTGAACCCAAGATATGAGCCCTAGTCCTTGTCCCATTGCTCCCTCTCTGTACTGCCAGTGTGTCCTACAGTTCTTGTCCTAAATTGTCAAGAAAGGGGGAATCCCTCTGTATTACTGCTGAGGTCTGGAAAAGCTGTAGATACTGTACTTTGAAAATTTGCCAGAGGAGAGGACAGGAACCGTAGAACAGCACAACTACATGAAGTGAATTCTTACCATGCAGCTTAGGAAATGATTGTGATTCCAACATGCTTTCAATGTCAAAGTATTTTGCTTTGTAGCTCAGGCTGCTCAGATTGGACTGCTGTCAGCACCTGTGGTGTGTAAGAGCTGCCTGTATGTTACAGTCGCTAGTCCTTGCAAGGTAGAAATAAATAGCAACTTTCCTTTGCCCTGCCTGGGCTTTTTTTTTTTTTGTTTTAAAGCAGTGAAGGGGGGTGGGTAGTGTTGCTTGTAATTTCTGTCCTTTCCAGGGTCCAGCTCCTTGTAAATCTACCCGGCAAGATCTCTTTGCCGGAACGGGTACCTGCAGAGGTTCACCCAGGAGCAATTATTCCCTGGTCTGAGAATAGTAGCTGAGGTGAAGGTGTGCAGCAGGAACAGTCACGTTACCAAGTGACTGCCGCAGCTACTTGTCTTTAGGATACCAGTCAGATTCCAGATCCCCAAGTTCTCCCCAATAAGCAGAGAAGTCTGAACCAAGGACCCAGCACCTCCGTTCCCCCAGTACAGCCTTGCTGCACGACGTTTGTGTCGAACGGTGCAGTGCCGGGGGAAGGACACCCCCCTCTACTGGACTGGTGGGGAAAGTACCACCTCCTGCAAAAGGCACGTCGTGGAGAAAGACCGTACTCGGCTCCAAGAGAGCTTCCTTGTCTCAGTAGCACACACTTGGGTTTAATTTAGCCTGGCTGGACTGCGGCTGAAGTCAGCAGGGAAGGTGGGGGGAACACATTCTGGTTTCCTCCTTCAGGGGCGCGACGCGGCCGTGCGACAGGCGGGAACGCCTTCTGCTGGGTCATGGCTTGGCCGCCCGCCCCCCGGCGGCTGCGCACGCCGGCGCTCCGGACACCTTGTCGGACACAAGCGCAGGCGAAGGGCACGGCCGCGGCGGGGGCCGCTGCTCCGCAGCCCGTCCGAAGGCCCGGTGCCCCTCAGGAACACCTCGCCACTTCCCTCAGCCGCCACGGCCCGGGAAGGACCCGGCGCGCCTGCGCCGCCCGCCTCCGGCCGGGAAGGGGAACGCGCTCTGCCGCTCGGGCCCACCGGAGGCGGGGCAGGGAGAGGGGCTGCTCCGCGCCCGCCTCCCCCGGGGCCGGGCCTGTGACCCCGCCTTGACAGGGCCGCGGGGCGGCTGGGCCAGGCTTGGCCAGCAGCCGCCGCGCTCTCTCGCACCGGGGGCTGGCCGAGACCAGCCCCGAGGCGGCCTAGCCCGGCGCTGCTCCCCGCGGCGCCGGCGGAGGGCGGTAGCGGCCGCGCCGCCGCCGCCGCGGCTGCCGCCGCCGCCGCGGCGGACTGGCTCCTCCCCGGCCGCTTCCGTAGCGAGCAGCGGCGGCATGTGGAGGCTGGGGGCGGCCGGCGCGGTGCGCGCCGCGCGGCGGGCGGCGGCGGCCGGGGGCGCCCCGTGGGCGGGGGCAGCCGCCGCCGGCCGCGGGCGGACGGTGAGCGTGAGGCGGGCGGGCGGCGAGGCGCGGCCTGCGTCGGCGGGAGAGAGGAGGCGGGCCGGCAGCGCTGCCCCGGCCCAGGGGCGGGCGGGGCAGCCTCGGGCTGGCTCCCGCTGCGGCCGGACCCTGCGGGGCGGAGAGGGAGGGGCGGCTGGCGGGGTTTCTTCAGCCGCCCGCGGGCCCCTGGCCGGCCCCCGCCAGGCCCGCGGCCGCGGGGCCAGCTAGGGCCCCCGCCGGGCCTCCCTGCGGGCCGGCCGGCAGCGGGGCGCGTCCTCCCTCTCCGGCCGGGGGAAGGCCGCTTCGCTCCCCTGCCGCGCCGCCCCCGTGCGAGCGGCTCTGAGGCGGCCGGGCCGAGCGCGGTGCGAGGGCTGAGCGGCGCCCCGGGAGCAGCTGTCCTCGCCAGAGCGGAGCTCGGCCTTCCGCCCGCGGGACACGCAGGAGCGCAGAAGTGTTGGGCCGGTGGCCTCGGCGGTTCGCAGCCCTTGCAAGTACGGCCGTGCTACGCTGTAGGAACGGCAGCGGCCCGGACTGCCCAGCGGGGAACCCAGCCTCTGCTGTACCCAAAGCTATTTCCTTGTTTGCTACCGTTTTCCAGTCGCAGAAGATGCGTGCCGGCCGCCCTCAGCGCTGGGTTTGGTACGGGGAGGGGTGATAACAACTGTACGCTAGCACCGCTTTGGCAGCCTCAGGTCGTAACTTGAGTATGAGCACGCTAACAAGAGTTACAGCCTCTCAGTCTGGGCGGAACCTGAACGTAGCTATGGTCTTGTAGCTTTTGATTCTAAGTGTGTATTAAATGCTGAAGGGTACAGTCAAAAGCATGTAGGCATCAGTGTGTGTTTTGTCAACTTATATCATTGTGATGGTACAAGGAGTTTGCTGTTTTCTGTCCTTCGTGTCCGTGTCATGGCTTTGGACTAACAGACCAGTTCATCTGTAATGCCTGAGGATAGTTGTCAAACCATATGGAGAGAGATGATTTTGTGTTCTGCTCTCGTGTGTGCTTGAAGAGGGGCTGTCATAGTTCCTTTTTAAATGTCATTTGCTTTTCAACTTACTGTTAGTTTTCAAAACCTTGTGCAAGTACACAAAAAGCAATCAAGAATGCTATCTCACCATTCATCCAGAAATATATGCCTTCGTAAACCAGGTTAAGAAGAAAATGGCAAGCATGCTATCTTTCTTTCTTGGTGGGTAGCATAAGTGCTTCTGCTAGTGTGTTAGACTAGGGGGATCAACTTTATTTTTATCCATATTGATGTATTGCTTCCCTTCAAAGGGGTTGCCCATTTTGCTCCCTTTGTCTTATATTGCCAGTATGTTGATACAGCTTTTCTATAATTTTGATTTGTTTTTTAAAACAGAAGAGAAATTAGAAATGAAACAGCTTTGTTTTACAGAAGAGATCTGGAATGTGAAGTGTGATGTTAGCTCTTTTGTAAGTAAGGAGGATTCAGGGCTTCTGTTTATTTCAGTTGAATATATTCATGGTTTCTAACAGAGGGACTCAAGTTGCTGATAATGAAGCATCTGAGTAGTGGATACGTGTGAAAATCTTGGCCTAAGCCAGTTGTCTGAAGTTGCTCAGTAGCTCTGTGGTAGAGCAATAGAAAAGAAAACAGTTCTTTTCTTTCCTAGTTCACTATTCTTATATATAAAATGATCTTTTTTTTTCATTAGTTTGTATCAGAAGACAAGGATATTCTAGATTGCCTCAGTCATCCAAGGATTAAAGCTGCATAATTCTTTCCATATGAGCCGTGTGATATAGAATATGAATATTTTACTTGGTCTTCAAGGATCTATTTAATTTATGTAACAAATATGTAATTTATAATTCTTCGTGTTTTAACTTCTAATTCCATTTTACTTATGCTTACTTTCAATAGCAATTACAATATGCTTCGGAGGTGAAGAGCAAGACTGTTCAGTTAATGAATTTAAGAAAGGCAGGAACTCTCAATGACACAAGGTAAATTTTATTTTGAGATACTTATATGGAAATATCATCTCTGCATTTTAAAATAATTTCTAGACATGGTGAGACTATCAAACAAATGTAAGGTTGATATGATGATGTAATGGAAAAGTACACTTTTAGCAAAAAGCATTTTGGGTGAATTTGGGAAGTCACTTAGGAAATAACTCATAGGTGTCTAGCACCATTTCACATATGTCAGGGTACATGAAATGTCTGCTTGCGCTGAGAGGATGTGACACAGTACCTGTCAGAGACTTCTCCCCTGCTGATGCAGCAGTTGGAGGCCCAATGAAGGATTATGCAGGTGTCTAAAATGACTCTTACTATTAAGTACCTGAACTGCACCCTGAGCCAGTACATGAATCCCGCCTAATCCTAAGGCCTTCCGTTCTCCACGCCCCTAGGTGTTTCTGTGGTGTCCCTCACATACGTGGCATAGAGTGTATTTTAGTAACTGGCTAACAAGAAGCTTTTAAAAAAAATTGTTCTATATCATCAACTGAAAGATACAGAGTCACCGTAGTTCATAGTAACTGCCATATGCATTAGCAAAAACTGAAATGATTTCACTGAATTGGCTGTTGCTAGAGATACCCACCCACACACTCAGTTAAAAGTTGACACTGATATGGATGGAAAAACTTATGTGATGTAATTAACCCTTGGTTAATTAAACTGTTCTAGGCTTTGTTCCCACTAACTTTTTCTACTTATTTAAAGAGGGTAACAGAAGCACTCTCACAAGTGCTGTAAGCCTTACATAAAGCCTTGTAGCCTTACGGCTACAAGGGTGCTTTGAGACTCTCTGAAGAAGAAGGTAATTGTATGTATTAGTTCATAAGCACACTTTAAATAACATCTCATTACTGCGCTGCGTTGGTAATTCCAGTTGAGAAGTCAGATGCTGTACGTAGACAGAGCATGTGATGTTGGTGTTTCTAAACTGCCTATAGCTACAGCGAGTTTCCTAGAGTCAAATGACATATGCTTCTAAATAGGAGATGCTTGTTTCTATTCGTAGAGTTCAAAACAAAGTAATTCTTGCACAAAGTCCTTTTATGAAAATGTCTTATTTTGAAACCTAACTCTGTCCTCTTAGTACACAGGGGTCGGTATATCTGAGGAAAGAAGTACATACTCCTCAGTTAAGAGATCTCTACTACTATTTATAAGGTGGATTGTTACCTACGTTACCTTAAGAAAAATGACTGCTTGTTTTAGATGATCATTTCATGGTTACTGTTTCCTCCAAGGTCATGGTCTTGATCTGTTTTTATTATAGGGAAAATACTGTCTTCCATGTTTTTCCTCCTAATTGTGGGGCTTGTATGTCATTTGTAGCTCTTTAGATGAGACCACTTACGAAAAACTGGCTGAAGAAACACTGGACTCCTTAGCAGATTTCTTTGAGGACCTGACAGATAAGCCTTTTACCCCAGAAGACTATGATGTCTCTTTAGGGGTATGTTCTAAACATTCTCTTACCACTGTAATTACTGTAGATTTTTTTTTTCCTTGAAGGAGAATTTTCAACTGGTCACCGTAGTGCCAACACTTAAAATACAACGAGTTTTTACAGCTTTATTGTTAAAATATGCCTGTTTATACTGACTGGAGAAACTATTCTGGTAAAAAGTAACACATGCTGTTGTATGATTTGAGAATTTAAAATGTTTAGTGTATAGAGAAAGACATATTATAGAATAATAAATGAGCACAAGAGGAGACAGAAACTGGTTTCTGATTTCACCAGTGGTCTATAAATTTTTCTAAACACGCATAGACCTCTTGACATCAGCAGTCACTTCCCTCCCAGTGAATACTAGGACAGACTTACATGGCATAGTACACGTACATCACACGTAACTGGTAGAGCAGTTTCTTTGATGGCCCTGAATACTGAGAAGTAGCATTTGTCTTGACCAGGTAGAGTACATTTGTTCTGGCTTTACTGATGACAGCCTGTGGTGGAGAGAAGCACCAAGAGGATGCAGTGTTTGGCTAGGTGGTTGCAAAAGTGAGACCAGAGCATACATGGGGAGAAAGCTACTGTCATGGGAGACGTTGGGTGGCTGCTAGCCTGATAATTGGAGCCTTTAATAGGTCAGCCACTCAAATTTTTTTACCGGAGTGGCAGACTCAGATTAAAAATGTCCCCTCTATTTTTATAGGGAATTTATTAATTTTATATACAATTCCTGAAGTGGTTTGTATGTTACAGTCCTCTACATGACTTGGAGGAGAGTGCAGTTTCTCCCTGCACTGCTGTCTGCAACACAGGTCTTTCACTACTGAATTTTTTTGAGGTCATGTAACTGCTGCTTCCTCTTCATGTCTTACCACAAGGAGGTTGCTCTCTACTAGCCCTGTCAGTTAAGGTTTTATGCTCAAGGACATTGAAGCAGGTAGTTTGGGTTGCACTGTGGGGGGAAAAAGAAAAACAAACCACCAAACCAAAACCCTGTAGTTTTTAGACTTGCTCCTGTGTAACTTTGTCATCATAATGTTCATTCTTTATTTCTTGTAGCTAGGATAGAAGATAACATATTGTTAGTAGGATTCTGTTGTTGCCCTTAACAAATACTGTTTGTTGCTTTAATTAAGTATGTAGTTAATGTTACAGCCAATTGCTTTTCTGGTGAAAAGCAATGAATTGTTTAACCATTACTATTCAGTATGTTTTAGCACATCAGCGCCTATTAGCCTGATCTAAAGAGTTTAGGACAAAAATTAGCAAAAAGATTATAATTTACCTCTTTAATATTCTTAGACACTTCATTACATGAAGGTAATGAGTCATCTTATGTCAATTTTATCTCCAGCCACTGTAGAGTGGATTGTGTTTGACATTGACTCACTGTGAGGCTCAAAAGGAATTATTTTTACATCCATCTTAATTTTTACCAGTATTTGTTGCATAGACTGTATGATGACATAATAATATGCTGTCATTCCTGTTAAGAGCAAAAGGTTAAATAGTCCCGAGTTCAGCAAAGTTAATTCCAAACAAACAAGGCTAGTGCTGTAGCAAGCCACAAGGTGGCGAACGTGATAAATGTCTGTTATGCCTGTGAATTGTTATGAACTTGATTTCTTCATGCAATTCATATCTTTGTGTCCAGGGGAAAAAAATCTCTTTCGAAGAATATTCTTGTTACCAGGAGCTAACAAACATTCGTCCAGTAGTACAAAACACATACAGTAGTATTTCTTAAAATACCATAAAAATATCTTGCAATTTAAGTTCTTAAAAACTCAAGTTGTATTTTCTAGTATTTCAAAAGTATTGCAGAACGTATGGGAAAATGTTTTAAGCACAGAATTAGAAGCTAACCTTTATTTAATTTGCAATGACAGAGCAACAACACTCTCCAACAGCTGGCACACAATGTAAGCAATAGTATAAATTTTTTGTTAACTCTTTGGAAAGCTATTTACTTAGTGTTTCTCTAGCATACAGCATAACATCATGCTGAATACTTAATATGGCACTAAAGAGCACATAGAAGAATAGTGAAACCGTTATATCACTATTCAGGCCTAATCCCCCAACCTGCTCTTATTCTGCTGTATCTCTACAGATCTAAGACCGCTGAGATATAGAAAAGTTTGAATCCTGACAACCAGAGAAGTGGCTTGTTCTTGTCCTTCTTTGCACTAAACCAATATCCAATTAACGTAACTGGCAGGACAACCTGATGGCAATATTAACCAGGGGAGCCTTTTATTTTTATTTTAGTGATCACAGAGCAATAAATCCCCTATCAAGCGCAGAAACAGCATGGAAACTAAGGTAAAAAAATCAGACCTTGAGAGCATTATTTCATGGCTGATGATCCTTCAGATGTCAGAAACCAGTAACTGAGTTACTTTGTAGGGGAAGGAAGCTCTAAGCTGCTGCCTGTACTACAGAGTAAGTTTGCAGGCAGCAGGTACTCATAAATAGAGCAATGATAGTAGCTCTAGTAGTATCTTCCGACTAAAGCATGAAAAGTATGATTGCCTTAAAGAAGCTTTATCGTGCTATAGGGCATGAAGTACTTGGGAAACTGTAGATTAAATATGGCTGACCTATCACCTGAATCATCAAACTGTATTCTGTAGAGATACCCTTTTTAATTAGCATAATTCAGATCATCTGTAGGTTAACTCTAGTCCAAGTAGTGTTGTTCTTTTAAAGTTAGGACAGAAATAGTTTTGTCAGAGTTACGTATGTTTTTCAAATGCACTCATGAAAATGTCAGAGGCATGTGAGTCATGTTGTCAGTAAGAAATGTGAGTAAGAAAGAGAAAATAAATGCTCACTAGGATAATGGTCTAAAGCTGGCATAACTAAAACCAGACCTCATGGAGTTCAGAAGTGGAACATTTTTGAGGTATGATTCAGAATATAGGCAGTTCATCAGAATTATTGGAGAAAGAATTGTGTTTATTCACTGGGAAACTCAGCGTTACTTAAGAAAAGTTAGGTAAAATTGCATGGCTCAGGAATCTAGCAATGACGCATAAAGTTTCTTGACTTTGAACCACTCCAGTTCTATATTGTTCAAGAATAGAGAAAGTTGTTACTGGGTGATGTTTTAATTGTTGCAAAATGAACTAGCCGTCCTTTCAAGATGACAGGTCAAAGCTCAAGAGTATTATTTAAGTAGTGCTATTGTGAGTGGTGCAAACACAAAATCAAACTCTGACCAGAAGGTTTAAAGTCTAGATCAGACTCAAAGATATGCAGGTTGTCCTAGGTATTAACACAAATTTTTGACACCTAATGATCATTCTTCCAAGCTATATTATTTGGGAAATAGTTGGGAATGTGATACAATATGTAAGTTTCTGTTTATCTGCTGCAGATTATACAATGCTT
The DNA here is from genome assembly GCF_034638445.1 of Ciconia boyciana. Taxonomy (NCBI): domain Eukaryota; kingdom Metazoa; phylum Chordata; class Aves; order Ciconiiformes; family Ciconiidae; genus Ciconia; species Ciconia boyciana. Next base: position 55,147,456 of record NC_132937.1, on the reverse strand, counting down.
GTCAAGTAACAGGATGCAAATTTTTAATTTCTCACTTATTTTCTTTGTGTTTTAAGAGTGGAGTTCTAACAGTTAAATTAGGTGGAGACATGGGAACATACGTAATCAATAAGCAAACACCAAACCGGCAGATTTGGCTGTCTTCACCCACTAGGTAAGTTATACATAAGTTAATTATGTAATGTCTGCAAACTGGGTGGAAATGTACTTCCCCTTTTTTATAGCATGGCACGGACTATGTAATATCCTTTTCATAAGTAACCCTTTTACTCAGTATATTTTCAAAACTTGATATAATCTAAATGTTCGATAATAATTTGTTACAGAAGTTTGAGGCACAGTGGAGTATACTGACATCCCTAAATTAATCCAGGAAATGTGTAATACAGCATTTTCATACCCTGTTCCGGTTCAAAACCACTATCTACAGGAATATAGCCTACTCATAGAAAAAATAAACAGCCATGATTAAAAAAAAAACCCCAAAGCTTCTGTTGGAAAAAGAGTGATGACGATGATATGATCTAAACCTCTCTTTGTATTTAAACAGGGTGGCTCCTTCCCCTTTAAGCTTGTGGGATTTCCTGCTTTATATGTTTATGTGCTCTCCCACTGGTTGTTTTTGTCAGGCATCTGCACTTTATGGGAGCCTTGGCTAGCTGTTCCCTCTGCCTTCTCTAATGCTGTGTTTTGATCCATTCCAGGTTTTCTGGTTGGTTTCAGCAGGGAGGGCAGCCAGATATGTGGGAAAATGTTGTAGCTGTCTCCCCAGAAAATGTGTGTTCTCTGCCACTATCCCGGGAAAGAACTGAGGGAGTTGGTCAGCGTTAATGGTGAAGGAACCAGCTAGCTGGAAAGTATGAGCACTCCCAGTAACTATGCAGATGTACCTCTTGAATGTTGTTCAGAAAGAATGTATTGATTGCAAAACCGGGAATGGTTGTGCAGTAGTAGAATTGTGTAGTAGGGTTTGTGTTGGGGAACAAAAAAAGCACAATGGAATGTAAGATTTTAAGAGAAACAATTTTAAATAGGCATAAAATTTACCTAAAGAAAAATTTGACTTTGCTTTAGTGTACTTATGTACTGGCTGGTGCACAGTATACTAGGTTAGTAATTTTTTTTTCTACTAACTCCTCTCCTATCCTAGAATCCTGCTAGTAATTAAATAATTTACTTAACAGGTACATGACTTGCTAAGGCACAGGCCTAGCAAGCTAACAAACCTTTTTGTTTAGACAAATGCAGGCTGTGTGTCAGAATTTATTCATTCCATATATTGTGCAACAAGCGTAATTTCCGAACCTTGATTCTCCTTAAGATGATGCTAAGATTTTTGATTCACTGACAAAAAGTTTTAAACTATTTATGAAAACCAAAATACAGATAATTCCTATCTGGAGTCAACTGTAGTTGAGCTAAGACATACATGCTCCAGAATAATGGAATTTGTGAAAAAATGTTAAACTTCTCTTTTTTTTTTTTTTGATTGCTCCAGTAGTGAATAAAAATACACAAGGAAAGAGAAACTTGGAAATTCTCTGATGGTATTTTTCATCATCTGCAACGAAAAATTATTCACCTACAAACATTAAGTTTTGTGCTTCCTTAACTGCTATTATAGTAAACAGTGGTATTTCCTGAAATATGATGCTACGTGTTCACTTACTTCCTAACTTCTGAAAAGCAACTCCAGCAAATACCATATGATCTGGAGTGACATACTTCTTAAGTGCAATATAGTAGGAAGTGAGAGAAGCAAATGTTACTGACAGTGATCACTTGCATTGAATGATACATTTGGGAAATTTGTACAGTAAATGTAGCATCTTTAAGAACATATCTCAACGGAGACAAATTCTTAAAATGTGAGAGAGAGACATTTTCTTGAATTGTTTTGACTGTCTGTTTGCTACCATGCATCTATACACCAAAGTGAACTTAAGTTTGTGTTTGTAAAGATTTACTTAGTTGACAATTTAAAAAAAAAAGGGGGTAATGGGGTGGGTGCAACCTGCCAGCAGTGTGATTGCAGTAATCTCATGTAGCTCCTTTGACTGAAAAGACTTTTCAACCTTACACAGCATCTCTTAATAATACCTTAATGTGATATTTTAATTCTTCTGTCTTACTGTTTAAAAATGTATGCAGACTTTCCATGAGAAATCTATTTAGTCTATGTTTAACTTTGTAGGCATTTTATAGAACTCACATGATCCTTGCTTAAATTATTAATTTAAATGAAAAAAAATCACATTTGTACAGCATTTTGGAGATTCACAGAACTATGGAGGCGGTTCATATGCTAACCATATCACTGATATTTACCACGTAACATTTAAAAACAGTTCAAATAACTCACACATTTCTTTTATTTGTCATTGTTGATTAAATGGCCTGTCTTAGCCTGATTTTCATGAATGGCTGCATCCCATTCTGTCATTCCCTAGGTGCAGGACACTATAAAAAGATGCTTGCGCTGCAGAGACAAAGGAGTGAGAAATGCATAGTAAAGTAACTGGAGCACATAATCTGTATTCGAAACAGTTACCAGTTCACATACAGCAAGTGAGATTTCAGTGGAAGTGACTTTGATTTGTGTTTCCATTTGTGACTTCTCATAGTTTGGTTAATGGTTGGAATGTTCTTCATTTGAATGTTGAGAGTAATTCAGGATATTCAATGTTCAGATTAGTGTTTATGTTTGTAGAAAACCTGCAGATTGTTCTTGTGTGTATATATAGGATAGTCTGTTTTCTAGCAGACCTTGTGCGTCGATTGTCTGAGTTCCAAGGCATTTTGTCCTGCGAGTTTAAGGATAAGACTGATGCTTCGTCTGTTTATCCCAGAAGACCATTTCATTCCTTTCTCTTGTCTTAGTTTCTCTAGCTGATGTTAACAGTAGTGACTGCCTTTCATTCTCCTGCTTCAGATGTGAAGAATTGGGTGATAGAAAGGTCTGGAATGGAACCCGGGTGTTCAAGTTTCTTTCTTGATACTTAGCGTAGGCCTGAAAAATCAAGCCAACAACTATATGATAGCACAGAGGAGAATAGCTTTTTAAATATAAATCTCCCACATGCCAATACATTTGCTTTCAGCTGGTAAATTCTTTCATTGCATCTGAAAAGAAAGTGAGAATGGTGATCTGTGTTCTGCTGTGCTTAGAATATCTGCACGTGACTGTTGCAAGAACTAATCAATGGCATTAATTCAGTGTTATACAAATATCCCTTGTAATGTTTGTGTGCAAGAAAATTACATGGGTGAGGGAAGAAGGGGGTAAGGGAAGAAATTGGGGAAATCAGTGCCAAAAGCAAGAAGAGAAGGAGGGAGCTTCTGTCGGCTGGGAGTGACTGATATATCTTGTCACCTTTCAGATATATCTGTTGGATGGCTCAGCAGTTCCTGGCAGATCTGGCCTTTTCTGCTCCACTTCCCCAGACTGCCCACCAGTACTTCTCGATGCTGTTTCCTTTTTCTGGGCACTCTCTGGGGTACATTATAAATACAGCCTTCCAGCAGCTCCCCATGAATAACCTGTACTTACACAGTGTGTTTTGTTTTCTAGTGGGCCCAAGCGCTATGACTGGACCGGACGGAATTGGGTGTATTCTCATGACAGAGTATCCCTTCATGAACTACTATCGAAAGAGTTTTCAACAGCGTTAAAAACTCACTTGGATTTGTCCTGCTTAATATATTCTGGGAAAGAAGACACTTGATGATATTCTACCTCATGGAAGTTTAAAGACTTTAACCACAAGCCAAGCCCTTCCTTGGTTTCTGAAGTACCTGAGCTTAATTCTGTTGTTTCTTTTCTTGACATCGCTATGTTGTGCAACAAAAATGAAAATAATACATTTTTCTCTAGTGCTCTTTGAGTTTCTGTGTCACTGCTTGAATCTGTGTCCATGTGGTACAGGTGGTTGAGGTCTCCCTTGCTGTCACTGCATTTCATACTTTCTCACTGCAGAGGTAAGTCATGAATTCTTACTGTCTGTAGTCTGTTTGGATGTAAGGACTGACTCACCTGGTGACTTCTGACCAGCGCACAAATGCTAAACTTCCTTTGGTGAGATACTCACCTAAAACGAGAAATGCCTGCGAATCGCCTTGACATAAGTTGTGGTACTGTTAATGCATTGCATTACAGTTTGTGGCTATTGCAAGTGAGTAATGCTTCACAGTCAAACTGAACGTGTCATAAACAATGTGACTGTGGCAGGTAGAAACTTTTCTTTTTGTGTAATGTATGTAATAAGAGTTTTTCTCTCAGTATTGCAGAACTTGCTCTTTTGTCCAAATTCTAAATTCTAGTTTTTTTCACATTCAGATTTTTTTTGAGCTAAACTTTAAATTACTTAGAGGTCTGTGTGGCTGTAAGCATCATATGGAACTGGAAAGGCTGGTACATGATGTTTAAGCTGTGCAGCAATATCTCTGCAAACACTTCATTCTGTTACTGTGTATTTCTCCTTCTGTTCCCTTTTGTTCTTCAAAGAGTAAAAATACATAATTTATTGACTATTTTTTTGTTAGTTGAGCAAAATTAAGATTCTCTTATGATAGCAAAAATTTGCACTAATTTTGTTCTGCCACATTTCTTAAGTGGGCTTAGATTATCTTTTTTCACCATGATTCAACAAGGCTCCCTTTAGTACCGTGCTGATGCAGAAACTTCTGCCTTTTTGCTTCTTAGAATTGAGTATGGTACTTAGGCTGATGAAGCTGTCTGTTTCAGGCTGTTAAAAAATTAGAATGAAATAAATTATATAGTCTGGATCTTAAACCAAAAAACTTTAAAAGAAATCATGAACTGCAAGAACACTTCCACACTTGCACTGTTGTTTTATTACCAGTGGTGGTTTTTAATTGCCATGAAATGGAAGCACAAAGTTGTTGACTAATTCTTGAGGAAACAGTTATGCCATACTCTTACAAATTGTTTATCAATGTATGAAAAGATGTTCAGTGCAAACTTTTTCTTCTTGGTTCCTCTGATGCTTGTGGTTAGTTTGGCATGATTCTCTGGCTAGCTAGAGTTACTACAGATGTGATTAATTTTGTCATTGAAAAACAATAGCTATATAGTATTGTTGCCCAGTATTTGCATTTAAAGTAAAAGTGTTGTTACCTGCTTTTTCCCACTGTTAAGCAGAGAGTAACATTTCACTGGAAGTAGCTCTTGGTTAATTGTGCACGCTGTTCACATGTTTTCCAATCAAGATAAAAAATATGACAATTATCTGAAATTTCAACTCTACCAGATGAAGTAAATACAATGACTATCAACTCATATGAGTATGAGAGTAAAAGATTTTTTTTTAACAAAGGAAAGCTAAAAATATAGTATCTTTTTACTGTTTTGAATTTAGAACACTGAAAATAATTTGCAGCATATAGAAAACTATAGCGTTTAGCTCAGTCTCCTAGTAGTTCAGATACCTATTTAAACACATTTGTATAGATGTTAATGACTTGATATTTGAATCAAGGATACTTCCTCCTGGTTCTTGGTTTGCCTGATGACGTATAGCTTGTGTAATTATTTTCCTGATTGACTTTTACAAAAATTGTTTTCTTAAGTAATTTGCATGCAACGTATTCACTAACATCTATCTGATTCGTATTTGGAGGTTCGTTCTCCATTCCCTTACTACATCTTGTGCAAATGTTTATACCAAAATGAAGTTGCATGTAGAACTCTTAATTCATTATGTAAAGGTGTGATTTCAGGCTATGATGATAAAGCTAAAGACCACAGACGTGTATTGTTTTGCATTCTTTGTGTTTCTTAAAACACTGGAAAGATTCTGTTCAAAATTTGGCCAGTTGGGGTGGATTTTGTAAGAGCACTTCAGCTTTCACATTTGAGGTGCCTTGCCGTTCATCTATAATGCTACTGCTATTTATGCAAACTATTTTCCAGTTTTAGGTAGCTGAGTAACAAAGGGATTTAATCTAACTGGTGAAGATAAATAGCATCAGCAAGTTAGAATGAGTTTTATCTCTGTCTACAAAATGAATCATAGGATGTGACTCATTTTTTGCTCTAATATGTGCATCAAATTGTAAGTAAGGGCAAGGACTCTGTCAGCCATCGTGCTCGTACAGCGGAGGCAGAGGATGAGGTCTGATCCTAATGTCAGACTTTGCATATTGCCCCAAGACAAATAACTCTTCCATACTATTTTTCACTTCTGTAACTTACTCGAATAAGCAGATCATTCTATGGTTACACACCTGACATCATGTCGATAGTTTATTGCTTCACCTCTTCCAAAAGAAATAGCTGATGGAAAATCCTTTGATAGATATTACAGACAGTTAGTATCGATAAGAACCGTCATGTTACCGGCAGCCTTTTTCCCACAAGACAGTTGTTCCATCTTCAGTGAAGGAAAACACACAGAGTACTTTTGAAAGACAGTATTGGCATTTGTAGCTGTATGGGATGCTCAGACTCAGCAGAGAAAGTGGGGTATGTTGGGGTTTTCTAGGTATATCGGAGTCTTCACCAATAGCGAATCACTCTTTCTGATGATTCTCTTTTTCTGCTTCTGGCCTACAGTCTAAAAGACCTAGCATGTCTAACCTTGCTAAAATTCATTGTTTCCTGTGTGCCAGTGAGTTCTGGAAGTCTTGACCGATTCATGTAGTCAAGCTTACTGCAACTGCTCGCAGTCTGTATCGGTCACAAAATACTGTGTTTGTTTCACAGGAGTTACGTGCCAAAATGCTTGTCTGGTGTTTGTTGGTTCATTTTCCTTTCCGCTTGTGGTAATTCTTAAGAAGCATTACCTCTTCCCTGCAAGACTGTTCCATGTGATAAAATCATCCCATCTTGTTTCCTTGAAATTCCCCATGTCTTTTAGCAGCTTCAGTAAATGGGATAAAGACCTGTCCTGAAGAGGTGGCAGCCGAATAAGGGAAGGGGGATTCGCAGGGAGGTTTGTGTTTGATTAGTTTTAGTGTCTGGTTAATGGTTGAACTCTGTGATTGTGCTAACCAGCTCTGGAATGCGTGGGAGTCCTGGGCAGGAAGGCGGAGGCTTGCCAAAATACCTGGAAGAGCATTCAAAATAGAAAAGGAAGCATGGGAGGGGCAGAAGCAAAGGCTATCGGGAGGAGATTAACATTACCCAACGGCTGATGTCGTTGGCAGGGCAAGGAAAGACTAGGGGCAAGCTGCATCATGTTGTGGCCACTTAGGGGATGGTATTTTAAACCTACTGCACACCACTATTTATAATCGTAACCAATCAAACACGTTCCAGTCCATTTTGCTATTGAGATTTTGTTTTTTAAACTCCTGTTTAAAGAGAATAAAAAGTTGTTTGGAGTTAACGTCCCCCTCTGTCCCAAATTGTCTTTTATGTAAATTGTACTGTTGCCAGTCACAGAACAAAGACAAGATTCATGACCTCTAGCAAAGGAGATAGCCAGCTGGGGGTGGAATAAACAGAGCTATGAACAAATAAAGTTCTTGAAACAGTTATTAATTACAAACTTTTTTTGGAGTTCAGGTTAAGGGAAGACAGACAAGTTTAGATAAGGAAACAATAGATCTTTAAACCAAGCCATATAATGTTGCTGCCCTCTCCAATTTGCTAAATTGTTTTAAAAATTGTTTGTGTCATGGTAATTATGCTAAGTGATCAGTATTACAACGAGTAATTTTGTAAGCATTGTTAGTTTCCAGATGTAGGCCCTTCTGCTAGCCATCAATGTTCTCTACTGTTCTCCTAAAAAAATTTAGGAATATGTTAAATATGTCAATAGTACTACTCCTCTTCGCAGCATTTTAGAACCATTAGCCAAGCATCATAAGGCCACTACTACAAAAGTAGCTTCAGAAAAAGGAAAACATTTAGAGGACTAACAGACTAAGTTTTTAAACATTCATTAAGGAAACAGACCCCCAGCACAGTGTAAACCAAATAATCTGACACGTATCTGGAAGTAAGACTCGATTTCCACTCCTCATGCCTTGATTCTGCCTGAATGCAGTATTGTATCACGTACTGATCGCTGAGTCTGTCTACAGCTGACAGAAAACCTCAAGTTACTGAAATAGTATTTCCCCCTTGGTTTTGCTGTTCGGAGCTTTTAGACTGCAGCAGTCACTTGAAGACTACTGCATGCGCATGCATGTTAATTATTAGCTATAGCTACAAGCAGGCTTTTTCAATACAATGTCTGAATGCAGTTCGTATTTGCTGTCAATAAAACAGGCCTTTCAGTGCCTCCTTCCAAAGTCCAGCACCTTCATGAAGAACACTGTTTGCCTTCTTTATCGTAATCTCTGTATGAGGCATACTGCACAAACATCACCTGCACCTAACGAGGAAGAAACCAATCTGCATTACGAATGCTGTGGGAACCGAGAATGTTTAGCATCTGCTGAAAAATCATCTGCCCTTTCTCACCGGCAACTAGCAACAAACCAGAAAAGTTGTAAGTAGATTTGGTTTCACAGGCCTGATACCGGGGGAGCACACTGTTTAATTTTAGAGGGTCTTGCACTGGGTCTAACCGCCCAAGAGAGCAGATAAGGAATTCCTGGTGACATTTAGTGCTTTGCAATGCAGAAGAAATACGACTCCAAAGAATCCTGTCAGGGCTGTTTGGCCTTGCCTTGCTCATTTCGGCTGCAGGACATCACTGATGCTGGAAAGCTGATACCTGTGGAATGCCAGCAGTTCCCTGTTGGTAAGTTAAGGTTTCGGGAACAGTATTGGTACGGCTCGCAGAGTGACGCTGCGTGTTCTGGCCTGGAAATGGAGCTGCGCTGCTTCTGCTAATCTTGGGTGTCTCAGCTGTGAGTGATGATGTGAACACCCAGCTCCTCAGAGCTGCCAGAGCACACACCACTAAAGCGGAGGGAAGCTGGCCGCAGCCCTTCCGTGGTAAAAGGCAGGGGGAAAGCAGGTTCAGAAGCGTAGGTGGAACACTGCACCGCGGCTTTAAAAGCTGTTCCAGAGATCTTCCAGTTAGAAAAGTTTAGGCGGGCAATGATCCTAACGAAATGTTGATGTGAAAGGAACAAACGCAGAAACGCAGGGCTGCCTGACAGCGCACCCCGAGAGCCGCGGCGGCGAAAGGGCTCCGCCAGCCCCGCCCCGGCCCCCAGCAGCCGGCACCGGCCGCGGGAGCTGCTGCGGCCGCCAGCAGGTCGGCGCTCCGCCGCGGGGGCAATACGGGGCGGCCAAGGCAGGCGGGGGCAGAGCCGGGGCCCCGCTCCCGGCAGACGGGACCGGCTGAGAAAAGCCGGGAGGGCGAGGCCGCCGTGGCGGCCCCGCCGCGGTGACTCAGCGGCGGGGAGTACCGGGCCGCAACCGGTATTTCCTGTTCCCCTGCCCGCCGCCGCGCGTGTGTGTGCGTGTGACCGCGGGCCGGGGACAGCCGGGCTGTCCGGGGGCCGGGGACAGCTGCCACCCCTGAACCTGGGGGGGCGGCAGCAGGGGGTACCCGTGCCGGGGTGGCGGGGGGGGCAGCAGGTGTACCCGCGCCTGCGGAGGGGGCGCGCTGCCCGCCGCCCGCCCCGTCCGGCCGCCGCCCCTCCTCTTCCCTCCCTGCCCTCCCTCCCCTCCCCTCCGCCGCCCCACCTGGGGGCGAGGCCGGCACCTGCGGCGGGAGCCTGCCCCGGTGCGGCCGCGCTGCCCCGCCCGCAGGAAATCGCCCGACGCGGCGGGAGCAGCCGCAGCCGACCCGGACCCGCACCCGGTCTCGGCCTCGGCGCCGCCCTCGCACCCGGACTCCGACTCGGCGCCGCCGTCGCAGCCCGCTCCGGGCGGCGGGGCAGGGCGGAGGGCGGGGTGGGGCGCGCAGTCCCAGCGCCGGGCCGCCTCCCGGGACCTCTGCGCCCGCAGCCGGACGCCGCCGCCGCACCGGGGCTGCCTCCGCGAGCAGGCGAGTATCCCCGCGGGGGGCGGGCTGGGCTGGGCCGGGCTGCCGCCGCCTCCCCGCTGCTCCCCTCTCCTCGGGCAGGTGCGGCGCTCCACCGCCCGCCGCCGCCCGCCGCCGCCCCCCCGTCCGGCGCCGCCGCTGCCTCCGCCGCCCGCGCCAGGGGCCGCGCTGCGGGGAAGAGCGGCGCGGCTTCTCCCTGCCCCTCCTTCGTGCGCTTTGGGTCCCCCCCCGCGGTCCTCGGGCGCACTTTGCCGCCTTTGTCCGCGGGGGCTGCGCTCCCGCCGCGGGGGACCCCCGGCCCGGCCCGGCCCGGCCCCGCCGCCGCGCACCTGGGGCGCGCGAGCAGCCGGGGTCGGGTCGGGGATCGGCTTTTCCCTAACGGGATTAAGCGGCTCTCGGTGACTTTTTCCGTGCTAAGTACTTTCCGGGAGAGTGCGATACTACGTGGGAAGCGGGAGAGATGTCGGCGATGAATCAGGGGTTTGTTTACCCGGGTTTCTTCCCCTTGGGAGGGGCGGGTCGCCCGACGGGCGCACGCCTCTGACGGCGGGGGCTTGAGCTGCCTTTGTTACACACAGAATTCCTGAAATCTTTATGTTGGCACATCCCGAGCGGATTCCAGCCGTGCCTTGGGCTTTGGCTAACTGGGTCAGGGGAAGTTTCAAGTTAACAAGGGAGCTGTAAAACAAAGGAACAGGCAGTTCCAGGAGCCAAATGCTTGATGGCCCTGTTAAAGTGCCTTGGCGTCGGCCTTGTTTGCGGTGCTGGAGCCCAGGTACATTAGATCTGCATCGTGGTGTGTCAAGGTTGATCTACCAGTGGCATGCGCTTGCTTTATTAGACAGCTCTGCCCTTGCTTTCCCCCTCCTTGAAAGCTGTTTCCTCTGCATTTTTTTCCAGGATGAAAAAGTACGTGCTGTCTGAACATGCTTGTGTAAGAGTCATATACTCACCTTTCAGATTAGTTAGCTGAAAACTTCCATACCTCCAATGTTGCTTTCTAATAGTTACTCACTTAAAACAGCTGGAATCTCTGAATAATCTGCTCCTTAGTTTGGATTTATAAACCGGTTGTCCCGTCCAGTCCCTCACACTGGTGTCAAATCCAACAGCTAGGACAGTATTTGAAAGCTCTCAGCCCCACAGCTGGGCTCCAGCAGAGGCCACCAAAGGTATGCTTTGTTTTAACCTTTGGGTGTAATTGTCAAGGTGGGATGGTTTGAAACAAAATGACTTACCTTTTCTTTTGCTCAGCAGAGTTTTATTTTAAAGGTTTAGGACTGTATTTCAGCTGTGGCTCAGAGAAAAGAAAAGAAAACAAACATGTCCTATGACTGGTAGAATTGCTTCCTTTGTTTCTGAAGCGTTCATACTCTAAGGATCCATCTGTAAGCTCTTCCAAGCAATGACCCTTGTCAGGATCCCTGAGGTCTGCATGGCAAGGATCAGGTACTGGAAAGCATGGGAAGTTTGCTTGTGTGTTCATTGATAGATCATTAGGCTGCCTGAAGAGACTTGGAAATGCTTTGCATGTAGTAAGCATGTGTGTGCCATTTAGACGTGGTCAGTAAGATTTATACTTGGTATAACCTAGTGCTTATGAGGGCTTTAATCAGGCTTCTGAGGAAGCTTTCTGCACGTGTTTGACTTTTAGGTGAGTTTACTGTTATAATTGCTTCCAGACTGTCACATGCAAACATCTTCTTACGCCCTAAACATTGCATTCAAGTAGCGGCAGTGACTCCTCTTCCCTTTGCAAAAGGAAGTCGCTATGGATTGGAGAAACTGCGTCTAACTTTAATTGCGTTCTGCATTGCCCTGTATCGCAATATCAGTAGCTGCTGCTGTGCTCAGTGCCACTATCCTGGATTTTTGTGAGGCTAAAGATGAGTACTGGGAATTATGCAGTGGGGCTAGGATGATCCCCATACTTTGCATGAACTATAATCTCAACAGAGCTCTTCAGAATGAAGCATCAAAGTAATTAAGTGTCTGATACTTTTTTGATTGCTTAATCCCCCCTTTCCTGGTTCAGTGTCTTCTAAGGACAACCAGGAAATCTTCCTTAGCGATTAAAATAATGTTTAGGCACTGAGATGGTTCACAAAATGGGATGTGTTTTACCTTTTTAAAACCTAGATGCTTAAAAGCGTCAGAAAGTTCCTGGATCATAGTAATCCTCAACTGGGGAATGGCCTAATATTCCAGGGCTACTTCAAAGCTGCATTTAACTTAGAGCAGATTTAGATGATAGCATTTGTATGTGTGTTTTAACAGTTACCAACATTGTCTGTCTCCAGAACTTCCTTGTAGGGTAAAGGAAATCTCTTGTTACAAGACTGTTCTCTTTTAATTGCTGAAATAACAGTATTTACATTCTCAAGGACAGTGTAACTTTTGTCATGCCTTGGCTGCATCAGTTTCATCCTATTGTAGTAATCCTGGAACCAGTCATTCTGATAACAGGGGAAAGAAAGCACCGACATGGTGTAACAGCTACAGTTTGAGGTTAGAGATTTTTCATGTCTGGTTTGTTTTCAAACAAGTATGAAAATACTCATTGCTGGGAAAAAAGGAATTTATTAAATCTGACAACTGATCCTTGACATCAGCTGCATAAGGCCTGTGAATCTTAATCCCAAATTGCAGTGAATTTCTGTGAACTTTAGAAGACTCCTCAAAAATGGGATGATCTATTTGTAAAACAAACATTTATGGCAATAAGGATATAGGGCATAATTTTTAGGCCTATCTTCTAATATATGGATCTTGCCATAGTGAAGAATGTTTGCAAATGGTGACTTACCTACAAAGATTGCAGCACCAAAGTGAGTATGACTGGTTTTGCATGGCCATGCTGACATATGCACACCGGTGCATGTCGTCCTTCACAGTTAAAGGTTTGGTTTCAGTCCTGTGACCAAGTACTCTAAGTTGTTTGGGAATCCGCAGAGAAGTACTCGGTTTAATTTCTACACAGATTTCTCTCCCAGATGCTTTTGTCGTAATAGAGCTGTTCGACCACGGGGTGGTTTTCTCAATTATTCGAACCTATCCTCTTCCTCAGGAAGAGCAGCACTGAGTTAGTTCCTTATGTCTGCTCCCTTGTAAAGTGTGCTTACTTCTTGTCCCCAGAGTGTGTGGAGCCTTCTGTTGCCCTTTGACGGTCTTCTACCAGTACTAGGGCTATCCTGGTCCCACTTCAGAAAGTAATTTTTTTTTTTCCCCCCAAACATGTAAATTGTGATTTAGAACTTGCCACAATTTTTTTTTTTTTAACCAAACAAAGCCTGCATTTAACAGTAGAGGACTGACGTTATTTTTTACTTAAATATTACATAATTAACACAGGTACTGAGTGCAGGATGGGAGTTAATCAGCTTCATCCAGTAGCGAAGATACTCCAGGTCACTTCACAACTTAAACTATTAATGTTTGGGTTGTTTTTTAGTTGTTTTGTTATTGTTGGTTTTTGTTTTCTTTTAAATCAGATTATTGCTTTTTGAAAGTGCATGTTTCTAGGGAGTATTGTAGATTTCTGTTTCAAATGAGAATGCAGACTGTGGCAACTTCTTTCTGTCCAGCGTTAGATGACTCTTGTAGTTGTGAACGTATTTAGGATGTTTATGATCCAAGCCTAGTAATGACAGAGCGAGCTGTGGGAGCTCTGGTCTGGTATCTTGTACGGCATCTGCTCTGGTGTGTATTCATCAGCTGCAGGCTTTGTTTTTAGGAAACATGAGCTACCCAAGTCTTCCTGAATTTAGGTCAGCATTGTCATTGTGTATCTGAGTGTTGACCTCAGATGCCCATGGTTCCTAATCTAGGAAGAAAATGAAACTCATTAGTGCTGTATTTTCATATGTATAACATGAAAATGACAGACAAAAAAATACTGTGTGATGCAATAGTAGGGCCAGTAAGAAGTGTGCAAGGAAAAATACAACTCCCTTTTTGTTCTGATTTTTCCCAATGCCCGCTCCCTTTCCATGCTGTTGTCTTTGCTTCTGTTCTGCACCAGCAATCCAGAACTGCTTTTGAGAAATTTCTTTTTATTTCTTAAAGGTATGCAGATTATCTCGGGTGTGGTCTTTATACGTGTGAAATGTCAGATTTAGGATGTCTAGTTAGGTGTGGGTATGTTTTCATTAAGCTAGGCGTGAGTTCAGATATTTTGGACCACTTTGTTTTTTCCCTCAGATTGGCTCAATAACACCTCTCCCAAAAGAGTTTTGTTATCATTACTCTGTCATACCAAACTAATTATTTAACATCAGCCTGAATTGTATTGATAAACTGCCTGTACTCAACAATGTTCGACTTCATCTAAACCAAGATTTCACATATTTGTTCAAGTTATTTGTTATTTGCTTTGCCTTGTTAGTCTTCCCCCTGGCCCCCCAGCCCCAGCATTAGAGAAAACCCATAAATCTCTCCTGCACGTCACTGTTAACAGCAAGGCTGTCTGTAGTCCGGGTTGCTCTCTCTATTCTAACATCTGCTTCATCATCTAGCTGTGCTTAATAGCCAGCAGATTTGACTGCTGGTGTCTCTAGCCTCCTTAGCACAACTTTGTGTAAGCTGATTCTGAGAATCTCCAGGAACATATGGACTGTTCAGGCAAGGGCCGATCTCTAAGGAGGGGCCAAAAGCAACTGCGATCCATGAAGCTGCGTGAAAGAATTTTCCAGGTCCTCCTCTTCTCCTTCCACAAAACCATTCCCGCCACCAATCTGATCCTTGATGCTCCTTTGCCTCAAGATTGTTTCAACAGATCAAGCTTTACATACGCATTGATTGTTTTTCAAGCTATTTCTTAGCTATATCGTCTAAACAAAGCACACGTATGTTCTGGAAGTTAACAACTGTCTGTCATAGTTACTCTTGTCACCCGAGAAAAAGCATGTAGTAAGAGACCTTTGTTTGTTTGCTCTCTTCATGAGAGAATTCTTTGGTCTGTAGGTGTTACAGAGATTTTTGTTGAGAGATGAGAAAGAAAATAATTTTGTCTCTTTCCAAAGATGGAAAGTAATTTGTGGCTACGTTGGGCAGTGGTTTTCTCCTTTGTAGTTGGGTCTGACGTGACTGAAGATGTGATCGTGCTTCTGTCATCAGTTTTTACATGAAGTATGCTCTACATCTAATTAAGGGAATATGACTCTGTTTTCATCTGTCAAGGATTAGAGCAAAAGGAAGCTTTCACTTTGATCTCATAAATGTTTCTTTAATGCTGAAAAGAGCTTCTGTCATTCTTTCTTCATTCCCTGAAATACGTCTTTCCAAACCATCCACTGCAATTGAGTCTACAGTTTTTACGATGTGAATGAAAATAAGAAAACTTCAGAACTGCTTTTGCAAAAGTCATTTGTAGAATTTCAGCCAGGTTGAAATCACTGCCCCAAGACTGAAACACCCCCCCGTTTCAGCTAAGGAAGCACAGAAAAGAGTAGGGGACTTTGGAACAGATAAAGAAAAGCTGACAGTTTTCTTGGAGTCCTCTTTCCTTATAGACACTGTAGCTTGGTAACGCTATGACAAGTGCTCCAAGCCTTTTGGTACATTGCCAGAATGCACTATATCAGTTTGATAGAAATGCATGTTATTGGATTTTCTTTGTTTTGTAAGCTGATTAGTAATTAATGTGAGAGATCCGAAGGGAGAAGGTTAGCAGAAAATGCAAGTATAGTGAATAAGCAACGAATCTTTTTAGCTGAACTGTGAGGCAGTTTCTTGCTGTTATCTTTTTGGATACGGTTGAGGAACATGAGTTCCTGAAGTTGACGCAAATATTTTTTTTAGCAGCTTAATTCTTAGATTATGTTTGTTCACTTGTGTGTTCCCAGTTAGGAAAATTGCGCTTTGTTCTTTCCAATAAAACTTGGTGTTTGTTCTTCCTGAAAAAAATAAAAAGCCAGAAGAGGGGAGTGGATGATAATTCCCCAACAGGAAACAATGGATGAAGGAATGTTTTAGACCTTTTGTTTGCTCTGCAAAAGCCATCCTTCACTAACAATGGATGTACTAGCAGCTTTGAATTTCTTTTTTCAAATAAAGTTGAAGGAAGTTTATCAACTGAGTCAGTTTTACTCCCTCTAGATATCCAGAGATTTAATGAACCATTTAGCCAAAAGCAGTACTTGGGAGTAACTTGTGCTTACTGTGTGAGCTTGGCTTCTCTGTGTATGAGGCTAGCTGCGGGTCACCTGTTCTAGTCAGAATTAATTGTCTTTGCCCAAAGAGACAAAAGATGGACCAGAGCTGTGCTAAATGTTTTTTAGACTTTGCATAGGACTCTGGCTTTGAAAAGCACTTTTGTGAAGTTTTTGTAAGAACTGTTTCTTAGATCTATAAGGGGAAAATGTAGGGTTAAAAAGTGTTAAGGGGCAGACAGAAAGAAGTACCAAAACTTGATAGGAGAAACTGTAGCAATACTGATGTTGCTAACAAAGCTGACTTTGAGGGAAGACTGGATTTTATCAAAATGTTTCTGCATTTAAGTAAAATTGAATATTGTCATGGACTGCTACAGTCAGAAGGTTCTTAAAAACTGGAATATTCAAAAAACTGCACGCTTCTTATCTTGTCTTTGCTAGTCAGTACTGCCTTTGCAATAGAGCTGCCAAAGCTATCAGAAGTCAGGATGCATGCAGGCTTAATGACATTAGCTGTGCTTGGAAGCTTCTAGTAGTACTTTGCTTTCCTAAGCTTCTTAATACTTTGTATACAGATGTTTGAAGTTGTAGTTAAGACCTGGATAAGTAATTATTTGCTTAATTTAATTTCTGTGGTTTTAATATATTAATTAATTTCCTTAATACATCACAAACTTTCAGACTACATATTCCTTACGTATCCACATGCAACTAAGGTAGGTGAAAACTAAATTTTTCCCTCTGACAGTTGTTTGTAGTGGTATTCCCTCAATCTAAAAAATGCTTAATTTTATTTTGCTCTTCTAAGATCAGTCCTACGGATTACTGTTTAGTAATAACTTGAGAGACTTCAGTGTGTTCATGTGTTAACCTACAAATTTGGCTGAATATTAAATACCAAATATGGGTAACACAGGATTGTAATACAGCACCTGGCAATGGTTATATGAATCTTGTTGTAAAATATTCAGCTCTTAACAGTATAAGTAATGAAAGCTTGTGGTTCTAAATAAGTAGCATGCAATACGAAGTCACCCCAACAGAAAGACAGACATGTCTAATAATACTAAGGAATAACTAAAATGTGCAGTTTACAGAGGAAGTCGTAGCTGAAGTCTTCAGTCTTCCTGCCCCATCTGTTCTTTTTACATTTTCATATTACTGCATAAATACATAGTATTTATATATAATTCTATATAAAACTTTCATATCTTACTATCTTAGTATCTAAGTAGCATTACAACAGCATTTCCTTAGTCTTTTTGCAATCAAGTACATCTTTTTTAATACTGCAATTTGGCAGTGCTGCAGCACGTCCAAAATGTCACTGTTACTTCAACATGTACCTCTGTCTCCACCTTTGTAGTTAATACCTGAGGTCTTTGGCATGCAGCTACTTAACCTGATGGCTAGAACAATTTTGACATGGAAAGTGGCTCCTGACATTGTGTGAGGCACATTTGAATGACTAGTAGGTATCATAATGGGACTCTTCAGCTTTCTTAATTCCATACAAGTCATGTAAGGAAATATTTCTCCATGCCTTTACGAACAGATCAGATAAATCCCTTATAACACTTCAAATATACAGAGCTTTCTGGTGCTGAGAGGAAAAGTTGAAGCAAAAGCTATTTTTGTCTGTCACAGTGTCTAAAACAGTCTCAAGTTTACTGTGGAGATCTCTCTTATTCCCTGGATGGATTTGACAGAGAACTTACCTAGTGCTCCATTAGTACTTGAAAGATTATAGACAGCAGAGATTTAGCAAAGGATTAGTCAATTGGAGAGTGTGCATTATCCGGCCAGGCTTAGAACCGTGATTGTCTCTTCAATCATTTTCATTAGTGTCTTATTCAAAGATCGAATTATGTAACAATGACGTTTCAGGGGAATCTGGTAGGAGTTTTTCTTTTCTCTCTCCTGCTAACTCTTCAAGCCTGGGAGAGGGGAAAAAGCATTATTTTTACGCTTCAAACTCACAGCATGTTTTGAAAAGCAGCAGTTCAGATAAGTGAAGAGGCATGGCTTCAGTTGCAGCATCTGTGTTTGGATGGTAATTTAGCGTGGTGGAACTCTTGAGAGGCAGGATGCGGTACAAGAAATATATAACTATTTTAGAAGCAGCGATAGGTATTACTCCCCTTAACAAGAGGGAGCTGCTTCCTGAGGGTAGACATGCAAATCTGTGGCAACATCCAGGGTAAGTGTTAAAAAGCAATCAGTGAGTAACTGTGGGAAAACCTGTGCTCACCTTGAATCATGCAATTTTAAAACTTGTTATCAGAAAAGGGGAGAGTCATTCATAAAACAGGTAATCTTTTTTTTTGTACCTTCCAAATGGTGTACCTTCTGCAGTTGTAGTTAAACTTTGTGGTTTCATTAGAGATTTCTGTGTACTACTTGTCCTTGGCTAGTAGAATAAGTAGGAGAAGGTGTTATTTCTAAATCAGGAGTTTGCTGAAGGACAGAGAGGATAAACAGGTGTATACTCATCAGAATGAAAATTAAGTGGTTGGTTTGTGTTTATTTTGACTACTAAGCTGATGTGCCTATGTTTGTGTTCCCCCTCCCCCCATTTAAAAATATACATATTTTAGTTTTATCCATGAGAGAACTAGCAGCTTCTAAAAGTCGAAAAGAAAAACACTTTTCTCTGTGTGTGCAACTTTCCTTGTCTGCTAGGAAGCAAGGGTTCATCATACTTAGGAATACTGTTTCCCTGAAGGAAAGTTTAGTTATTAAAAGAGAAGGCAATTAAGGCTATTAATGTTAAAAATTTGAAATAATGAGCATTCTGGTTTTGTTAAAAACAATCCAGGCTGCTTTTCTGTACCACACAACTTGGGTATTAGGCTTCAGAAAATACTTTCTGCTCATAACTGTTTCCCTCAAAAACTTACGGTGTGTGTGAAAGGGGATTGTCGTTCTCTCCCACCTTCCCCTATACGAGTATCATCAATGGATAGGTGTCTTCACAGCCCTTTACTTTCTCCTGTTTTTGTTACACATTAGAGTGCTGTCACTTTGTTTCAGACATTGCAGAGGAGTGCAAAATGTGAGCGGCTTTTGTTCAAGAGCAATTAATATGTTTGTACTGGTTTGGAATAGTTTTGTGTAAGCAAGACTTCAAAGAAAAGCTTGGAGTAAAACTGTGACTGTTTGGCTATACCTGAACTCAGATTTATCCCCTAATTTTTCCACAAGAGCACATCCTCCAATGGTGGTAGCAACAGTAAAAGCAATTAAAATACAGTGCACCATATGATATTTTGTTGTTGTTGTTGTTGCATCACCAAAACCACACGAACTTGTCTAGAAAATATGCTGATGCCAACAGTTTCCAGCCTCTTATCAACATAAGTATTCTTCAAGTTGGTCCTAAGTTTCTGGTATCGTGTTAATGAGTGCTTGTAGGGCTTTTTGTTAAAAATCTGCTCATTAAAAGGGGTTCTCAGTACAATGTATCTGGACACAGCACAGTGGAGTGTCCTAGACTGTGACTTCCTTTGATTGTTTCATCTAAGTTGTCTATGTGCCAATCTCTTTGAATTTTGCGGCGATTCTTTACATGTTGATAAAACAGTGCATGATTGCTCTTGATACTTTGAGAAGCTGCATTGGAAAGTAATGGTACATTCTTGCAGAATTCCTCTTTGTTTTCAAGTAGATTTGTTTGGCCAGAGTCACAGCTTGAAACAAGCCATCTAAATATGAAACTTGCTAACTTTAGAATCCATTATTTTTTGTTTTGTGGCTGGGACTGCTTGGCTTTCATCTACCTAAACACAATCTGAGTGTTAATCAGTATCAAAGTGCAAAAGACACTACCCTGTTAATATTTGTTTTTATTTCCAGCATTCTTAATCGGGCATCTCCCTCCTTTCAGGGAGAGGTTTAGTTGATGCGATTGTTGTACACGCTTGGAATTCCAAACTGGTTAAGATGTATTTGGATTATGTTTGGATTTGCCATTCCAACAGTTTCATAAAAGCAGAAAAGCTGTTGTCATTGGACTGTAATAGGGATCCCATTTATGTTTTCATTAAAACTTTCAGGGAGCTAAAGGTTGCTAACCAGCAATTGTGGCAAAGTGAACTGTGAGTTGAAGAAAAAAGCGCTGTTCTTTTTGTAGCTGCAGACTGCTTATTCTGTCCAACTGGCATAAGCAAATCAATACCTCACTTTGCTAACATCAGCTTATCACTCAACTTCTAGAGGTACCCTGTCACATCCTTATAAAAAAGGTGTTTTAAAAGTGTGTGTGTGTATATAGTGGGGGAAAAAAATCACCATAATGAGACGTTTTCCAAAACCTGGTACTGACTGTAGGATATAGAGGTCCTCATCTGTTGTCTCCTCACTGCACAAAATCAGGTGCATGCTTGACTCAAATACTTCCTTTATTTATCTTAATCATCTCCTAAAATAAAAATTAGCATTCGAGTGTGATGCCAGCTCCAATGCCATCACTTGAAAGTTGTGAAAATCCTGATTAAAAACCCAGACTGAGGTGCAAAAGAAAGTGGGAAAGGTAAATATGCTATCTTGTTAAGGCATTCATTTACATTTCCATATCAAAGGCATTATAATGTATGTTTTTCTACTTCCATTTTTGCTTGGAAGAGTGATGTGATTTCTGTGACAGATCGATTTTTATAACTTCTGGCATCTTCATGCAGAGGCAAAATGATGACAGCGGTGGTAGTTTGGGTTTAGCTTGCTTCTGTAACTTCCTTGCAGCCTCCGGAATAGTATTCTGTGCACAACGTGGAACAATAAAGCTGATGTTTGTTCATAATGCACAGCATAGCTCCTTGCTGCTCTTTGGTGATCACAGAAATTCATATTAAGCATCCTTTTGTTCTGTGACTTCAGAAACCATGCCTTGATCTAAAACGGTAGTTTATTACTTTTAGAAGGATGCTTTTATGCTGGTAGAATCATCAGAGAGGGAAAAGGACTTTCTAGTTTCACAATGTGATGTCTGGCAGGTGCTTCTATTTTTGAAGTTTTTAAGAAGTTAATCTGAGACCAAATGTATTTTTTAAATATCTTAGAAGTTTTAAATTTGCTTTTTTGAACCTGGCACCTCATTATGATTGTGCTCAGGAAAAAGTTGATGCCACACACAAGACACATCCATAAAATGTGGGGTAGACTTGCATAATTGGGGAAGTTCTGCAGAATTCTTTCAGTATCTCTTTCTCATGGCTCTCCTGCTATTTAGAAATGGCTAATGGAGTATTAACCAGAATTTTAAAAAACCATATACATTGGAGAGGAAAAAAAAAAAAACCACAAACCCAAACCTGTTAGAAGTATGGATAAGATATTATTCTAGGGAAGTCTGGCTATATCCTTCTTTGAAGATGGAACACTTTGGAAAGATGCACTTTGAGAGGAATTAAGATGATCAAGATGTGTGTTGGTTTTCATTTAAAATAAAACCCAACCAACACACCCTAACCACTGGCTTCTGTTTCTATTTCTGTCAAAAGTTCCTCCTTCATCTTAGTTAAACCATTCATTTTCTGTTTTCCTACACAGGATAATCAAGCGCTAGGACATGGGGTGGGGGAGAGGAGGAGCCCTCTGACAGGGATGCTGAACAGAAGCTAACATACTGCTTGTGCAGAAGTGGGGTAGCTGAGTCCTGTTGAGCAGGGGAAAGAGTAGAAAATGACATTGGGAATCGTTTCTTTTCTGTCATTTGGCAACTGTAGTTGTTAAGTTACCAATTTAAATAACTGGAGCACATGTATCTGATTGTTCTTACTGAGCTTATGCTTACGATACAATGCTCTTACTGGCTTAACTTTGTACAATCTTGTGCAAACTAAGCTATCAGACTAAGACTAAATTAAAACAAAAAGCCCAAATGCCTTGTGGAGAGGACCAGTGCAACAAAGGGAATATAAGCATGCTTCCTGTCTGTACCCTATTTAGCTTGCAAAAATGCATTGTTGCCTTGTGTGCAGGCTTGCGTGGATGCCTGATGAGGGACAGTGCTTGAATTGAAGTTTGCAGTGTTGCTGCAAGTGTAAATATTGCCAACTATCTCCTTTATTCAAGCACTGTTTCCACTCGATTGCCAGGGAAGCTAGAGCATGCCAAACTAACCAGGGGAATATATTTTATATCCTCTTTATCTCTAGGACTTCAGTGTCCCAGGCTTCACAGTCACTCCTTTGTAATTATGCATGACTTAAATGAAACTTTGTTTTTCAGGGAGCAAACTACTGCACTGCCATCTCCTTGTGAGTGGGACTGGGAGCACAGCTGTGTATCAAGCCCAAAGCATCTCACAGCAAGTAGACAGAGACACTCAAAAATCATCATTCCTCACAAGGTACTAGTC
The DNA here is from genome assembly GCF_034638445.1 of Ciconia boyciana. Lineage (NCBI taxonomy): Eukaryota > Metazoa > Chordata > Aves > Ciconiiformes > Ciconiidae > Ciconia > Ciconia boyciana. Next base: position 55,125,035 of record NC_132937.1, on the reverse strand, counting down.
AAGTTGCAACAGTTAGAACTGGCCATTAGTTTAAAATGACAGATTCTTGTCATGTGCTAGCTATAATGTTCATTCTTTTAGCTGTGTTTTTAAAACGTTTTAAGAAACTGTACTTAAGAGCAATACGTTGAAATCAGAACTAGTTCTTTTGGATTCCCAAAGCAACTTAGAATGAGCACACGCACATTTGCTGAAAGGTTGATGATATACAACAGGCCTCCAGAAGAGGAGAGACTTCTGCAGTGAACTCAATATTCTGCTAAAGTTATACAAATAATAATGCACAGGCCTGTACTAGTTCATGTCTTAGCTAAACATTGGTAAAGAGTGGATTTAATCTATGGTGATGTCTTCAGCAAATATAAATATTTAGCATGGGTTTGGGACTTAAGCACAGAGGGTAATATTAATGGGAATTGCTTAGTGAGTCAGTAGAGTCCTGGGAAACAGAATAGCCACACACAGGGAGAGTTGTTTTGCTGCATATTTTCTTGTAGTACATCATTAAGGTAAATATAATCCTTTTGGCATCTTAACCTTGCTTTTGAAACCTTTTCTCTAGTGCTTCCAGAGAGAATATAAAATGCGTCCTTAGTCTTATGTGTCAATCAAACATGCTTGGCTTGTTTTTGTAAGTCATTAACAGATGACAATTTTAAGAGAGCAAAGGTTTTTTATGCTGGTGAGTCACAAAACTATAATTGACTTATCTTTCATTCTTGAGAGGTGAATAGCTATTGCTGCTTTAGTAATTTACTTGGAAATGTGGGTGTCAGTTGTCCTGTGTTTCTAATTTGTGATATACTTAACCAAAGCTACTCATCTATTAGTTTAATGTTCTGGGAGTTAGGGGGGGAGGATGCTAGTTATTAAGACTCTAAAGACATGATAGCAGAGCAAAAAAAAAAAAAAGGGAGACATTGACATTATATAAAATAACAAACAAGCAAGCCCTGTTCACTTAGGGCACTGTGTGGCGGAAAATATGATACGAGAATATCAGTGAAGCATAGCTAGGCAGGAATGTCCCAGTTGAGGTCTCAGGCAGACTCTAGCATTTTCCTCAAAAAACTTTCAAGAATATGGTATGGTATGCAAACCTTACAGCAGGGAACGTGGGTACTTGCAAGCCCAACTCTTAGTGAAAGAAACTCCAGAACCATGTATCCACTAGAGAAAGACGCCTCAGAAGCTGCATCCAGCCACATTGCCTGTGGGCTCCCAGGAGTTGTGGAACTGGCAAGTGAATGACTGGGGAGGCTGTGTCCATCTGCTTTGTCCCTGATGACTGTTCTCATGATTCTCCCTTGCTGCCTTGGACTCTAACCAGCTCATTTCAGTCCTTCCTGAAGAGCAGCACCCAAAAGTGAGCATAGTACCTTCACTGGGACCTTACTGAATAGAGCTATTACAGAATAGAGCTGCAGAACTGCTTTATTTCTTAATGAGCTCGTCAGCCGGAGGTTTGCCAGTATAAATGGGATGGGGAGAGGCAGAGCTTTGAAGCATGGTTTTAGTGCTCTAAAGGACTAACTTGGCTGAAGAACTGCTATCTGGAGCTTTATTTTTTAAATTAACCTCTGTATCAGAAAAAAATTAACAATAAAGTTTTGTGTATGTTACGTCTTGTACATTCTGCATATTCTTTTGCTTGTTCTTAATAAGTATAATGATCTCCATGCGAATGGGATCTTTGTTTTCTTTACTGTCTTGTCCTAATTAATTTGAGCCCTAAGAGTTGATTACCATGGTAAACTTTTTGATGTTGTAGGGCTTGATTTGTAGTGAGGGAAGGCAGATAAATTGCTAAAAGCAGACGATTGTTTCACAGCCTTGCAAGGAATAGTCAAGAAACATGGAGAAGAGAGGAAGGAAATGAGATGTAAGCAAAATGCATGTTCAAACAGAATGTGCTCAATGTGGCGCCTTCTATTTAAAATGAACAAGTTGGGGGTGGGGAAGAGATTTCCTTTCACATGTTGATACACACTTTTGTATGGTATTTGAGAAGAAAAAGAGTACACACTTGTGTGGCTTGGATCTGTTTAAACTACTTCGTTATTTCATTCTTTAGAATAACAGTACTAGCTTTTGTAGCTTCTTAAATTAATAGAGGTCAAAGTGCTTATGCCAAAGAAAGTTGCTTCAATGTGCATAGTCCGTAGAGGAAGAGGGGGGTGTGTGTGTTTTCAGGTAGAGTCACTCTTCAGTCCCTGTTTCACTCTCTAGCAATAGGTCACACTATTTCATTTGCTTGCCTTACCAGTGTAATTTTCAAGACACTGCAGTGCAGTTTAAAACATTGCACAGATGAAAATGTGTTTAGAATAAATAGACTGTCTGTCTTTATTCTCCCCACTATAATTTTCTGTTGACTGTTATCAAACACCTTTGCATATTTTCATGCTGCTTTTTATCTATTCTGTGAAACATGCTATATGTCTATATTTTCTAATTCGCATGTTCTTTGCAAAGATGTAGCAACAAACAAAACAAGCAGTCTTGTGCTGTTTTTCAGCAGAATAAACCTGTGATGTGTGAGATCTAGTAGAACTGATGGTTAATATTTCAAAACTGATGAGAAAAGTATGCTATATTACTGTATTTCATACTGTTAATATCTCTAGCGCTGTTCCTAGTTGTTCAGCATATAACAGTGTTTGTCACAGTAAATTTTTTTTTTCATTTTTGTTAACTTGAAATTGAGTTTATAAATGGCTTAGAGCAGTGCTGCTTCTTGCTTTAAATCTTTACCTATGTGTTTTAAATTTTGTTGATTTGAAGCATCTAGGTAAATCTGTATGTCTAAAAAAAGAAAAATCCTCACCATGAGAAGGTCCAAATAAGTGGCCAGGTGAGCCACAGAGGATTTTGTACTGTTGATTACCCCAGAAGAAGTATGTATGAAGTGTGGGATGCTGTTTATGTTGGGCTCTGTGTTCCTTCCAGGGACATCTGTGCTTTCTAAAATAATAGCCTTCAAATTGCTGCTTTGAAACCTGGAAAGTGTGCAGAGCTGTGCATCCTTACACTAGACCAGAGATGGCAAACGTACCAGACCCTGCAAGCTGCATGCCAAAATCTTTATGCTGCATAATCACAAGCTGTACTTTGGAAGCAGAGACAAGGGGGAGGATAATGAAGGTGTTGCTCTGCTTTAAGCTAGCACTTGAGTCATGCAGTAACCCAGGAATTATAGGTTCCTGCATAGGTTAGGTTCTGGAGGCGCCTAAGGGGGAAGGGGGAAGAAGCCAGAGATGGAAAGGGGCCTCAGGAGGTTTCTAGCCCAACCTCTTGCCCAAACCAGGGTCAGCTGTGAGATCAGAATAGGTTGCTTGGGGCTTTACCCCGTTGGGGTTTGAAAACCTCCAAGGACAGAGATGGTACAGTCTCTCTGTGCCCTGGGTCCATGGCTTGGCTGCCCTCATGGGGAAAATTTTTCTCCTTGTATCCATCTGAACCTCTCTTGTTTGAACTTTTGCGCATGATCTTCTACCCTCCCACCCCACACCACTGTTAAGAACCTGCCTGCATCTCCTCCATCTCCTCCTGTTGGCACCAGTGCTGTTAGGTGTCCTGAAGCCATCCTTCATCCAGGCTGAACAAGTCCAGCTGCCACAGCCTCCTCTTGCAGGGCCAGTGCTTCAGCCCCCACCATCCTGGTGGCCCTCCATTGGATTCACTGCTACACATGGTAACAAGTGCCAAGATAGTATTCATGGCTCCTCTTCTCCAGTTCCCTCAAGATGGAGATTAAGATTACTGTGCTATACATGTGACTTAACCCAAGTGTAGAGCTGTGTGTTTGAACCACATGTAGCTCCTGAGCAGTTTAAGAGTCAGAGGTCGGCTACCTACACATCCTCTAATCCTGCAGGTTGAATCTGTTAGGGCCCAGCTTACTGTATAAAGAAGCAGACATAATTGGATTTATGAATCATTTAAGTAGGACTGGGCTGACTGACTTGTGTGATTTTGCAGGCTGATGACAAACAGCAGTCTAAAGAGATTGCCTGGAAAGGAAGGGGGGAAAGGCTGTTTGGCAACATGGTATTTTTAGAAACTTCTACAGTGCCTTTCATCGGAGGATCATGAACACTTGCTTGAAAACAAAAGCAAAACTGACATCTCTGTTCAGACAGTTCAACAACTGGACTAGCAGCCTACATTCCCAATATCTCTCGCTGAAATCAGTTCCCAGTTCTTTAAGGAGGTTACCTGTTTGCTATGCTGTCCAGCAGCATAACTACCTAGTGTTGAACTCTTAACATTTAAAAAAAAAAAAAAAAGAACTGGTTGTAAGAGGGGCCCCTGAAAAGGCTTGACAGTGGGGAGGAGGCAAGAGAGAACCTGAATCACAACGTGGTAACTGATCTTGGTTGCTGCAGGCAAGTTGCTGAATAGCCTTACTTGGTTGGCAGGAGCAACTGTGAGAGGCAGCTGCTTCTTCCAAATTTGCATCCTGTAGTGTAGTGTTAAATGGGTGTTCCCTCTGCTGATGCTGGAAGTAGCACAACTGCTTCATTCACAGTAGCATTAGATAATTTATGGAATACATCCTAGGTTTTGCATGACTCAAGCTACAGCAAGTGATCTCTCTAAATTAGTGCTACACAGACGGTAGATTCAATCTGATTGTAGGCAAACAATGTCTGCCTTGATTACTTAAACTGAAAATCTCAATGGGAAATGTGGTCATTTGAAGTTATTTGCATGTTTCTCATAGAGTTAATACCAATTAATCTTTCCATGGAAGTTAATTTTAAAATCTCTACACGCCTACATAACATTTCGTGAAATCCCCTGCACGTGATTCTGCTTTGTACAGTTATTGCACATGCAAAATAGCTGGTCCTAAACACTGCAGAGGACAGAGCTGCACATTTATAGCCCAATTCATGTGATTTTGACATGGTGTTGGTACCCAGCCTTTACTTTTCATGATGCAGTATCCTTTCCAGGACTGACTACAACTGTACCTGCACCTCCCGTTTCAAAGGGAGACAATGAGTGAAAAGTGCATGCAGCCATGCTTCCAAACACTCTGAAGCACACATAGACAGAACAGACCATTTTGCTGGGTCTCCTGTCCCTCTTCTGCTTGTGCTGCTGTCCCAGGTCAGTTTTGGCTAGTTTGTAGGTATTCTGTATAGTCACTCATGATGCACAATGGAGAGTCTTGTGGCATTTAAGAGAAGCTGAGTCAGGAGGAGGAGTTGTGTCTAATTATACACTTAAAGATACGCTCCTTTGAGCTGCGGTTTAGGGGTTTGGTTTTGTTTTCCTTTGGCTTACAGGGAAAGAGAATAGGGATGCTGTCCTCCCATGGAATAGCTGTTAGGTGTATTGGGTGCTTTAAGTACCTATTCTCCCTTTTCCTGCCATGGGAGGCAGGAACTTGTGGTGCCGGAGGAGTTCCTGCAGCTCTTGTCACTGGTTGCACTGCTATCTTGTATCCTTCCATTTTTAGTTTAGGTGGCATCACCCTCCCCTCATAAGGCCTACCTACATATCCACCTTGGGAGGATAGCTCAGTCAAAGGGCAGAAAGTACCTAGGAAGGCCTGAAGGTCTATTCTCTGCAGTTGAATTGCAGGATAAGTAACTTGTAAATTGTGATTACGTTGATAGTTACATCAGTCCATGCCATCAGTATGGGCATCTGGGCACTTGGCCAAGCTCTAGCGTGAGGATGAGCGCTAGAGGTCACTTACTGCTCACATTTGCAGGCTGGCATGGGATGATTTATCTGCCTATTGTGGCAGAGTAGCTGTTTGGTTTGAGAAAAGAAATAAGAAAGCAGGAAAAGAGATGTATCCTCTGTAGTCTTACAAGTGAGAAACTTTATGAACAAACATGGGAAATACTTTGATAAGCCCAAATGGATTGTTTTCCATTCTGTTTTTGCAGGAAACTGAATGAGACAAACTGATAGGCCCTTCCCAGGTGATGATGATTTGTGGTAAGGGATTGAAAGCCAGCCTATTTTGCTTGCATAAGGGTGGTCAGTTCCTCCATCTGTGTTGCACTTACCTCAGGCTAGCTAAGTGTGTTAACCTTGGTTGCTGCCCTACAGCTCAGGGAAGTACAGCCTGATAACCCCACTGTTAGTGATAGCACCGCGTGGCTTTGTAAGTCACAGAACATGCCAAAACGAGGCTTTAGACCAAGCCACAGCTTTTGTCTGCAAGAAGTAATCCTCCTTGGCCTTGGAAAGGATAGGCAGACCCTTACATTGCTCTGACTGGCACTGCCTGCACTCCCCAACAGGCTGTGTCTAGTGGGGGAATCAGAAATGCTACCCCTTCATCTTCTGCCAGAGCCTGCATGGAGGGAGGTGGCTGCAGGAGGCTGGTGCTCTACCTTATGCTGCCACAAACTTGATACGTGTGTTAAGAGACTGTAGTCACAGGGATCTAGTGGCTTTTCCTTTCTCTGTCCTACCTTATGTCTGACAGTTGCTCTCTTTGAAGAAGTATATTGCCATCTGCCTAAAACAAAAAATTGATCTTTCATCTAAAACTACATAGTAATCTGCAGCAAAATCCTGCCATATCTTATCAAAGCAAAAACCAGCTCATGTTGTTTTCATTGTGTCTTGGCATTTCAAGGAGGTATTATTGGACAGTGGCTTTCTCTGCTGATGCCGTGGCATAATATCCTATGCAGATGTTGCCAGCCAGTGTTAGCTCTTTGGAAAGTTGGTTGCAGATTGCAGAGATGTGCAGAAACGCTCAGCAGTGCTGAGAGGGGCAGCTGTTTTGCCCTGCCCTGCTGTGCCTCACAGAGAAATTCTTGATGCCAGATGCTATCACAGAACTCCATATGCACAAGGAGCCTGGCCCCTGTGCTTCATTTTTCCAAGCGGTCTTGACTTTGGTCGTGTACCAGACTGCTAGTGTTGCAACAAAAGTTGGACGGTGTCACTCGCTTGTAAAACTGAGAGGAGGGACCAGATGAAAGAAGAGCAAAGTTCATGCTTTGGCATTTTTCTGCCTTTTCTCTCCAAATTTGAGGCTAGGCCATACAAAGTAACATGCTGTTTGCATTCTTCTTTTAAAGCGTTGGCTTAAGAAAGCTCTTCCCTTACAGTTTGTCCTCATTCTTAGTTTCTTCCTTCCAAGAGTTGATTCAAGTATTGACTCACTCACTGAAAATAATGTAACTCCAGGAAGGCAGTAGCACTGGGAAATCAATCTTTATTTCTGAATACAAGTGTGGTTGAACTTCTGCCAGTCTTCTCCTCCTTAGTGCTTTTAGTGACCAGTCATTTCTTCAAGCTTTTGAGAATAGTTACCTCAAGAACATGCTTTTTAAAAATATGTAATTATGGCCTCAAAACTGAGCAATTCAGCCTCTGAATTAATAGCAGCAGTGTTGACTTTGAGATAGATGTGGAAGGGCTGCTGGGCAGTGGGAAGGAAACCCCACCGAGGGGTTTGGATCAGGTGCTTGAGGGCCTCCTAAAAACACAACAGAAAGGTCAGAAATGACCGGTGCATTCCTGTTTGACAAAACAGGGCTGTGGATACTGTCCGAAAGCCTCATGTCAGAATTGCTGCCCGGGCTTGGACCTCGGAGCCTCTCTCTCCCTTTTACCCTGTGACAGGCGTCAGCTACTGGCTGCTGCCAAGGCAAGAATACAAGAAATATTTTTGTAAATGGAGAATAACAATTCCTTTCTTCCCAGGGAGAACGAAAATGTTTCTTCGCCTCCCCGAGGCGTTTGCAGGCTTGATTGGCTGGCGGCGGAGGGCGGCTGGGCCCCGGCAGTACAAAGTCGCTCTGTGGCGGGCTCCTCAGTGCCGGCTTTGTCCCTGGCGGGCTCCGGCCGCCCCCGCCGCCGCGCCGCTCGGGCCTCCGGGGCAGCCCCTCGCCCGCGCCGCTCCCGCCAGGGGCTCGACCGGTTTCCTCCGGCCTTTCCCGGGCAGCGGGGCCGAGGCGGGAGAGAAGCGTGCCCGGGGCTGGCGGATTTGACCGCTAGCGGCCGGCGGGGCCGGCGATGTTACCATGGGAGCGACGCAGGGCTCTGCCGGGAGCGAACCACGGGAGCCCGCAGGGGGGGCGGAGCAGGTCAGTAGCCTCCCCCGCGCCCACCGCGCTCCTCCTCCTGCCGAGCTCGCCCGCCGGCACCCCCCCGCCCCGGCCGTGGTAGTGTCCCCCCGGCCGGGACCCCGCCGCGGCAGGGGGCGGAGAAGGGGCTCCGCGGCGGGGCTGGCGCCGGCCGCGGGGCGGGGGCTGTGAGGTGGGCCGCTTGCGGCGGGTGCACCTGCGGGAGCGTGTGCGTGTATGTAACGCTCGCTTATAGGTGTTAACTTAACCCGTATTCCAAACCCGCTTAACGTACCCGTGGCCGCTGAGGCGGCGCCGCCCGCGAGCGGCCGGGACCACCCGCCCTTCACGGCGGCGAAGCCGCTCGTATGAGGGGGAGGGCTTCGGGTTTGCTCCGTTCATCCCCGCCGCCTCGGGCTGGCCGGCGGCACTGCTGGGGCCGAAGGACGGTGGAAGTCCCGTGTTTTTTCAGTTAAATCGGAGCGGGGAGCTTCGGGCCGGCGAGCAGGAGCAGAGGGGCGTTCAGCTCTCGGGTGCGTGGACTTGCCTCTCTGTAATGCTGGCCTGTTTCTTACGTCTGGAACGCCGGAAGACAAAACGTAATTTTATATTTTAAATACTGGTTGTGCTCAGGATGCAGGTTAGTGTTTTAACAGAAAATACCCCCGTTTCTGTGGAGAAACAAACTCCCAAGTTTGAAAAAGAAAATCCTATTCTCCCTGGCCCTGCTTTGGCTTTTTGTTTTTGTTTTTTTTTTAAAGACTGTTCCGTTCTTATGCGAAGACGTGTTTTCCTACACCTACTGCTGAACTGCAGTAATCAATATCGCTACGAAGCCCCTGGAGGTAGCAAGCAGCACCTGTCGGGACCGGAGAGGCTGTGTGGTGTGCGTGTTGCCGTGCAGGAAGCTGAATTTATCTGTAGTCATCTCCCCCACCCCCGCTAAAACGTGGATGGAAGTCATATACAGAACTTATTTATGCCTCATAGTTTGTTTTGTGGCTTGTAGAATAGTCAGTACTGTAAGCATCCTTCTTGTGTATGGAGTCTGTGTGTGTTAGCCAGTATCCCATATTGCACGTTACGGGTATTTATTTGCCATCAGTGAACTACCAGTTGATACTTACTTTTATGTGATTATTTACGAACTACCAGTTGATACTTACTTTTATGTGATTATTTCTAGAGTGTGTGTTTTGGGGTTGGTTTTTTTGTTTGGGGGGGGGGTGTTTGTCTTTGGTTGGTTGGTTGTTTTGGGTTGTATTTTTTTCAGTAAATCACAAAGGTTGATCTGTGTAACTGTCCCTCTCTTACTCCACTCTTTCTTCTGTTATCTTCATCATTTCCTGTATTTGTCTGTTTCATCTCTTCTGAGTCCATCTTGTAAACTCTTTGACACAGATCCCATTGTATTTGACACTTCTGTTGCCGCAAGTAGGTGTAAGTAAGTGTAATCGTCTGCTGATGGTTCTGCTGAGAGAAACATAAATATCCATGACAAAGTGCGGGTGACCTGCCTTGCCGGCGTCTCTTGGGGATGAGGTTTAAATGTGTTGACCTGAGATGGATGGAAAGCCTGACTTGTGAGCTACAGCAGTTACAGAGCTTTTATTTACAGATGTATACTTTAGATGTACACTTTATATGGCTATTGCTTAAATACTTCATTTAAACAAAATCATAGTGAGTATGGACTGGTTCCTGAAGTAAGAGACCTTGCAGTATATTTCAGTAAATGGTGTACTGGTAGACTCTGCTGTCAGTCTGCTCCCACTTGTCTCAAATAGCAACATTTTTTGGACCTGCTTTTATCGATATTGGTGGAATCCTTGCCCTTTTGAAGTTAATGGCGACACTTCTGTTGGCTTGATAAAAACTGTGGGCTGTCAGGTCTCTACTAAGTGTATGGGGTTTCTTCAAACTGTTTTAGGGTCTGCCTTCATGTAAAGAAATAAACATTGAATTGTTTGGATACAGCTTCTTTTTGTTTCACAGCTGTGAGTCCATGCAGTATGGAAGTAGGCTGTGTTGGCTATGAATGCAGTGGCAGCTTCTCTGTCAGCAAAAAGGGAGCTTTGGCTGATCTTTCCTCCTGCCTGTTGTTTGAGACTATGAGAAAGCTTATGTTTCTTATGTGTACTGAACTTAAGTAGGGAAAAATAGTCAGTGTGGCTCCTGCAATGGTTATATTCCTTACATTACAGTTCTTAATAGGACCACAATACTGTTTCTTCTATAAAGACAACAGTTTGTTCATTATTTTGTAGAAGACGACAGAAAAATAATCTGGAGAGGTACTACAGCTATGATTTCTAGTTTCCTCTTTATTTTTTCTTAATAAAGGTATGCAAACAATATAAAATTTATGACTGTACTAGGAATTCTATTTTTCACAGCTCGTGATTATTACAAGTATAAGACAAATGAAGATTCAACTGACATAGGAAACATTTTTTGAGTCCTTTGTGTAACAGAAAGTGGTAAGTTGCAGTATTTTCTTAGGAAGCTGTCATTGATGGTGCAGGAATCTCTTTTGAGTGACCTGAACTGTATATGGTTTATGAGCCAAATAGTATAGTGTAATTAATGACTGTGTTACAATTGCAATTATGTAAAATCACTTTGTATTTTAAAATTGTATTTGGAATGTATTTCTTACCATCAACATGAAGAACTTGCCAAGAATTTTGTGTGATCTGTGGTGATAAGGCAGACATGTACTGCAAATACCAGCCTTAAGGCAGAACTGTGTTCCTGAATCATCTTAGCTGGAACGTGCAGTGGAAACTAATATATACATGCAATTATTCTTGATGCTGTGTAAGAATAAAACATCATCTAACTTACTAAACAGCAGGAGAGATGCCTTCATGAACCCTCCAAGGCATCTGTATCCAGTAACTTAGAAATACAGTAAAGATTAAAATGCTCCTTCAAGGCTGACAGTGGTAGCAGTTAACTAAGCAGGCAGATGATCGTCAGCAGCTTTCCAGGTGTTTGTGCCTTGTGTTGTGCTCTGTTAGATAATCAGAGATCAATATCTCTTTACGTATTCTGCTGCCCGAGTCTCTAGATCTGATTAACAATACTGCATTAGTGTTTCACAACTGAATTTTGGATAAATGATTCTTGTTAAAAAACCCACAATATCAAAAAAGAAAAAAATATTGCAAAAAACCCAGCTGTGATCTAACTGCTTCTTTATATAGCTACAAGAAATGATACTCCTATCCATTATTTATTTATTACTTAATAATGTATGTACTCAGCCTGCCATATCTTTCCCTTGCACATGCATGCCTATTCTGTGATGGGAAAACATTTCGGATGCTTACCCCTTATGATTCTTAGTCAGTATGAGCTTTTCGGAGAGAATGCAGGATGTCCAGCTAGGCTGTCATTCCAGGCTCCACAAACAAAACTGTGAGAGGCAAATTGTTGGCCTTTGACTGAACTGAGCAGCTTGCTGCCAGGGTCAGCACTTGGCACTGATTGCTCTTCTTTCTATGTTCCAACACTGCAAAAATCTGCTGGATAATGTGGGTTTCTTCTAGTGGCCAGGGCTGAGGATTCTTCTGTCCAGTCAGTGTTTCAGAAGCTTTCTGAAGAGTTGCAGAACAGGATGAAGAACAATTTACCTTTTTGATTAGTTTGTTTTCCTAAGTAATTTTTATTCCAGAAGTAAAAAGTGGTCAATGGTTTTGGTTATTCTGTTCATAGAGTTAAGTTGATATATTTTTAAAGCAATTGAAATGCTGATTGGTAGCATGCATGTGCGTGCTCCTTAGATGATGCCATCAGAACTCCTGTTTCTGTGTAGAATTGTACTTGCATTGTTTTGTCTGTGGACTACGTAGTGGTTACAGTTTGGCTGTAAATTTTTATTTTCTAGCACTTAGTGTCCTGAAAGTCTTGCAGTTTAGTGTCCAAGTAAGGATGTTGTTCCTGACCCAGTACTTTGGCAGGAGCTCATTTTCAGTTGCTGACAGTTCACAAATACTTGTATGTGCTTTACCTTGGTAGGATGTGTTACAGTAGGTCAGCTTGCAAAAACCCTGGGGCCAGACTTTTAAAGGCATAATGTTGATTACAGATGGGTGCCTACTGGCATTTCCAGTAGCTGCTATGCACTCAGTTCCCCTTCGGCAGTTATGCTTCCCTAGCTATTTGTGCGCAGTGCCCAGTGCACCTAAAAGGTTTAAGGATAGGTTAAGACAGGGGAAGAAGGTGGGGACATCTTCAGTCATGTGCCTCAGACACACTTGTCAAGCCATTGGTAAAATGTCAAAAGTCCTGTACCAGAGTACTGTTGGTACATCAGTCTTTGCTGTCCCTTCGATGTATGTGAAATACTTATAATCTAGTCTGACATATGGGAATGCCTTGAATCTGTTTTGTCATTTTCTGTGTGGCTTTTCATTTGATAGGTTATTATGATGCCTTCTTAATTTTAACGTTGCTATGGTGTTAAACTATAGAATTTCATTCATTAAATTTCATCCATTAACTTTGTTGCCTGTTGTAATAATTTGACTTAATTTTCCATTCTTTTCCAAGCTTTCTTTTCCTGATTGATCTTGTAGAAGCCAGTAGATGTGTTCCTAATGTCTTCTGCAGCAATAAGGATGGACTAAAAACTCTTGGATCATAATGATTTGAAAAGGGATTAAATTTTTCTTATATTTTTGTAAGGTTTGTTTGTCTATAGGCAGGTACATTACTTCTTTTTCTTCCAGATGGGAAAAAAGCAGAACACTTTGTCATGGTTTGCTTCTGCTTTGTGTGTCAGAAGGTCCTTGAAGTGTATAATGTTCTTTTATGTGGCTCAGACCACAAGAAGAAAACTTTCTGTTCCAAATCTCAGCTGAGAATGAACTTTCAGTTGCTACTAAAGTGAGCTTTGCTCTGGGTGGTAACTTAATGGAAGCATTTCTAAACCTTAATGATTCTGAGATGTTTAATTTCCTTTTAGCCACCTATGCAAAAGGATCCTCTTGTTTTTCTTTCCCAGTTCTTTTCAAAGCCTCATGTGGTTTATGAAGGTGACTAATAGCTGCAAAAGGAGGAATAAAATTTATTCTGTCACTTGCTGATCTTGTTCTGGTCAGCTTATTCTTTGTGTACTTCAGATTGTATTTCAGTGGAAATGGCACTACCTCATAGGGATGTGTCAGTTTGGTTTCATTTAATGGTTGGAGCAAAGTCTGAAGTTCCTTACATTGACGCTATATGCATTTGAAGTGTTGACTTGGTAGAAAGATTGCGTCAAGGGTCCTAGTTTCAAATTGTTCTGCTGGCATCCTTTCAAGTGAAGGAGGAAGAATGTCTGCAGATAGACTCGGATTAATGCTTTGGGAATGAATCAGCGAAGTGAAAGTTACTATCGTGATACTAAAGAAAAGGGGCAGCTGACTTCACCCCCCTACCCCTTGTGTTGATTTATTGGTTATTGGTTGACTGCTGCCATTACACTATTGGTAGGAATAATTTCTACGTAAGTTGGGTGGTGTTTGAAATGTTCTTTATAACAACATGTTCAGATGTTAGTGAAGTCATGCGCTAGTACATAACTGCATTGTATACTTCAACTTCACATCCAACTTTGCAAAAGGATTGAGGAGAAGGAATGGAGAATACTTGAATTTTACTGCTGTCATCTGCCCTTCTGTTGTTTTCTTACCTCAAAGTATTTTAGCAGCGTCAGCAGGTATGGAGTGAGTTTCAGTGTAACACAACTGTATAGTGGATGATAGGTTGCTGGTGATGCTGTCCCAGAAAAATTCAGAGCTGTGGGGAGCATTTACACTTAGTTTTATTGTTTGAAAAAGCAATTATACTCCTTTGGAGGCCCTGAGGAGGAAACTTTGCTGTGAGCAAAGGGATTCTGAATGTGTTTTACTGAAGCAGGTGCCGCTGGCTTAATCAACTATCTCATAGTAATTGAAATGTTGGGAGGAGCTTGGTGATTTTTTGTTTGTTTGCTTGTTTCCTCTTCTTCCAAACGTACTGGGAGGAGTATTAGTATAAGACATACGGACCTAAACCCTTCAGATGCGATCCCCAGATTTTCATTTGCATCCACGCATCCCACTGTATGGATGACAGAACTACTGAACTCCCTTTTGCACCTGATTTTGCTTTCGTTTTAGATATGTGAAAGACACATTAAAGTTTAGGGGTGGACTTCAGCAATGCTTTCTGGCGTGACTGAGTAGGTGGTTGAGACATCTTGAGAGGGAGAGGTGAGTTGCTTAAGACCTTTAAGGCAGGAGTATGGTGGTAGAAGGAAAGGAATGCAGAGAGGCATGACTAGTGTGACTAGAAAACAGCTAGGAGTTTGCTAATAAATCAGGCTGGCTGTTGTGGCATGTATTTGAATGATGCTGAACATGACTTCAAGCTCAAAACAGCTTGATTTTACAGAGATTTGGTATCTTTTGAATTGTCGATTTTGAACTTGTTTTTTAACAGAAATTTGAATTAGGTTCTTATTGTTACGGATGTTTAAATGCATTTGAAGCTTTTGTTTCTCTATCTTGTGTATCAGTGACCAGTTTGACGTTTATGTTTTGTGAGGGAGGTGATATGGCATTGATAGTTGTATGAAATGCATTGTATTGTGTAAATTTTATGGGGTTTTAGTCTTAGGTGTGGTCAAATGTACCATTAAAATTTATGCATTATACAGAACTGTATTCAGGTTTATTTCCATCAGCCAAGAAAAGAAAGCTAATGTGGCAATAGGCAATCTTACTGCCACAGGAATGCTCGAACAAAAGTGAAATGCTTCCAAGAATACGGCATATCATTCTTCTATTAATAGTTAGAACAAAGGATACTAGAAACCTTAATAGGCAAAGAAAATCTAGTTTGGTTTAGGACTAAGCTCAGAAACTAACAATTGTACCATTGTTTGAATTGTCTTGCATTGTGACTGGATGATTAAATATAAATGCTGACCTGATTGGATTGTGTCTCAGCAATGAAATGGCCTTTTAAAAACCAGTTACAGGAGCAGTAGGCAGGTACCCAGCTTGTTTTTCTCAAATTCAGGAGCTGTAGTTGTTGAATAACAAAGTTTATGCAATCAGAGAGTCTGTAAGGACCATGGAATAGCAGAAATGCAGTTTCTTACCAGTAGTCGCTTGATGCTGGAGTTGGTCACTTATACTGCTTGGTTTGCTATTTGAATATGGGTGCAGGAAGCCGAAACATTTAAAAACAGTGCAGTAGAAGGTGTATCACTGAAGTTGAATACAATTGTAATCAGTGCTTTGGACCATGTAATGCATATGGTGCTTTGGGTTTTTTCTTTCAATTTTTTATTTTAAGATGCTACAAGAGCAAAAGCTGTGCTTTGGTTGCAGAGAATAACTGATTCTGAAATGAGACACTGAAGGAATGGCAGCTGCACTTACATTTTCACAGTTAACTTAAATTTTTTTTATTAGTTTATCTAGCATAATGAAATTGATTATGCACACCTAGTGAGTTTAATTTACCTCCCCATCAAATCCTGATACTGCAAGTACATCAGAACAAACTTTTTTTTTTTATGATGCCAAGCAAAAAGTAGCTTGTGTCTATAAGCTTGAACTTAGCTTATGTACAAACTGCTTGAGCACTTTGATTCTCAGACTTCATTTGCATGAGCATCTTAAGGAGCAGAAGGTACAGAAACAGTGACTGGAAAGAGACGCATTAGGCTTTAGAGTTAAAGTGAATGGAGGTGGTTAAGTCAGAGATAGCCTTTAAAGCTGGCGCTGTATTAGGTGAACTGAAAGTTTAGCGTCCCTTCAGTAGCGTTACCTTCTTGTAGTGTATACAAAAAAACTTATTGGCAGCTTAGTCTGTGTGACAAGGTGAAAGTCTAGGAAAACCATTGGGGAAAATGTAACAGCAAATAAACTCTCTTCACTTTCTAGTGTGTATATCCGTATGCTACATACACAAGTATAATTGATCTGTCAGCCTTTTACCTAGATTAATTTTGATCTTCAGTTGAAATGGCTTGGCTTCCAGGTTTTTATCTCCTGAAGCCTTGCTGTTTTTGAAAAAGGGGTGGTGAGGAAGTCTACTTTATTGCAAGATTGGGCACATGCCTTGCCCTAAGATGTGAGGTTTGTTCTTCTCTTTAGAATCCCCTTCAATACCTATGGGAAACTCAATTAGCATTTCCAAGGCTCCTACGCTGGACTGGTGCTGCATGTCCCAGAACACTTGGGAAAAACAGCTTCTGGTTTTCCTCTGTGAAGCAATGTGTGAAAAGGAAGAAAATTTTGGTGAAAAAAATGTTAGTTCCCAGAGTTATTTCTCAAGAGGCAGAAATTGTTTTCTAAAAAAATAAAATAACTTAAAACATTTCTGCCTTTTTGGGGGGAAATGGGGTCTGTTTTCTTCTCCAAAATGGCAGTTTCATTTTTCAATTGAAGCTGTTCCCTCACAAATTTTGAACAATTGGTTGCTTCCTGTTGGGGGAAGCACTGGAACAATTGCAGTGTAATTTCACCAGGGTAATGACAGTACTGTTGGGCAAAAGGTAGTGGAGGGAACTTGCTCCTGAAGTAGATCTAAGCTTTATTTTTATGAGTTTTAGGTTTTCAGTAGGTAAGACCTGTGTATCTTGCAGCTGTGTTTTGGATACAGTCAGTTTCTTTTTTTTTTTTCTCCCCATCTTGAATAGGCTTTTGTTTAGTTTGTAATGGGATATTGTACTGGTTTTTGATGATGCATATGTATGCATCTAAGCTCAGTAGAATTCAGCTGTAACAAGTGTAAACTACGCTGCTCGTGTCTTCCATCCCATCCTGGAAAAGTTTAGAAGTTTTGCATGTGTATTTTGAATTTGTATAGCATGCAAAGGTTGTAAATTGATGTTGAGTTTCATGTTCTCAATTTGTTACACTCTGCTGGGTAAATCCTGCCTTTGATGCTTCTCACCATTCCCCCCTCTCCACCCCCGATAATGGTAAATGAGGACCTGCTCCTGGTAGCATACCATCAAAGCAGTTCAGGTGGCTGCTTTTGCATTTACCCTCTTCCAATAGTTAGAGAGGGAACAGGCAGATGTTAAAAAGCTAGTTGTTCAATAAGCATCATAGTTTTAAAAAGGCACCACACAATCCAAAGTAATTTCTGGGCACTGAATTGAAGTTATTAACTGTTGTTCTTACTGGCAGAGATCACAAGTGAAATACAAGTGAATGAATTTTAGAAAATTCCAATGTGTGTGTGTTGCTTGACTTCTCTGGTGTGATGAGAAATGATGCCTTCATGTCAGCAAAATCAGGACCTTAAAGGACCTCATGGTACTTCTTGAAAGTATAAACTTCTTATGTTCAGGTTAAAAGTAGCCTGGAAGAAAAAGCTTCACTCCAAAAATGTAACTATAATCTCCTTCTTATTGTTAGTGCTAAAACGTAGCATTTCTAACTTCAGGTGCAACTGTCATGTAGTATTGGTTCAAAATCTCGTTGAGAATTTTTCAGCTACCCATTTCCATGGTGTCTTGGTGTGACTGATGAGTAATATGCATGGTTTATCTCTGGAGTACCAGATGTTTCTCCCTTTTCAGAACATAAAACTGCTTGGGGAATATGTTTATTTCCTTTGTATAAACAGTGCAATTAATTCTTGAAATAATTGCAGTGGAAAGGCACTTAATAAAGCTGGATTTTTTTTTTTTTTTTAAAAGAACAGTCTTTTGGCTGACGATAGCATATGTGCTTGAGATAAAAGAAACAAACCAAAAAACACCTAACACCTTGTTTTAACATCACATATCCTGCCATTTTTAGTCTGAAAGAAAAGTTTTGAAATAGGATTTTGGCCTAACAAGATGTTAGGCATTTCTCTGAATTTTTTAACTTAGACAAATTGTATTTATGAAAATCACTCAAATGCCAACGTATTTGAGAAAGAAATAAACGAAGATACTGTGTAATATTGAGTCTAATTCTTCAGAGCAATAATACCATGCTGTGTGCCAAAGCAGTAGCCTGAAGTTGTATTTCTAAAACTCGAAAGAAATGCTGGATTTAACATCTTTATATGGGGCAGGGAAGCGGTGCGTGCCTCGGTTGCAGCATCACTGCCCCACCTAGTGTCTCTCTGGGTTAGTTGTGAGTCGCACACCTTGAATGTCGGCTCTGAGTTTTGCTGGCTTGCATGGATTGCCTGCATTGTGCAAAAACAATTTGTCAAAAACCTGGTGGGTTTCTTCTGGAATATGAGGTTTCCTACTTGTTTTGTTGGTCTGCTCTAGACTTCTCAGTGGCCTGCAAATTCAGTAGAAGATGGAAATGCAGCTCCTGGTGTTTGTATGCATTTTTAATATGCAGCATGAAGGGGAAAAAGAAGCTGCCTTTCTTTCTATTAATCTATGCTACAGGGGCAGATATATTTAAATAATAAAAATATATTTTTATTACTATATCTTAATATATTTATATATCAGATTATATCCTAGTATTACATTAATACCTACAAATTCTTAATAAATATTTCTCCTAGAATATCAGCAAACAGACAAGATACACAACTTGTTAATGGCTATCAGGATATGCTAGGGTAAAGGATATGCATGAGGGTAGTAACCTGTTGTTTTATCAAAGGTGGATTAAAAAGCAGGAGAGAATATATTTACTCATAGTCTTAAGTACCTTTAAAGCCACTCAGGAACTTTCATTTTCCTCTCTTTTCCATTAAAAGTTTTTTCTGTGTTACATTTATTTCCCTGCTCCTGGCTGGATGGCCAGGCTCAAAGAGTTGTGGTGAATGGAGTAAACTCCAGTTGGCGGCTGGTCACAAGTGGTGTTCCCCAGGGCTCAGTACTGGGGCCAGTTCTGTTTAATATCTGTATCAATGATCTGGCCAAGGGGATCGAGTGCACCCTCAGTAAGTTTGCAGACAACACCAAGTTGTGCGGGAGTGTTGATGTGCTTGAGGGGAGGAAGGCTCTGCAGAGGGACCTGGACAGGCTGGATCAATGGGCCGAGGCCAACCGTATGAGATTTAACAAGGCCAAGTGCCGGGTCCTGCCCTTGGGTCACAACAACCCCATGCAACGCTACAGGCTTGGGGAAGAGCGTCTGGAAAGCTGCCTGGCGGAAAAGGACCTGGGGGTGTTGGTTGACAGCCGGCTGAATATGAGCTGGCAGTGTGCCCAGGTGGCCAAGACGACCAATAGCATCCTGGCTTGTATGAGAAATAGTGTGGCCAGCAGGACCAGGGAAGTGATCGTCCCCCTGTACTCAGCACTGGTGAGGCCACATCTCAAATACTGTGTTCAGTTTTGGGCCCCTCACTACAAGAAAGACATTGAGGGGCTGGAGCGTGTCCAGAGAAGGGCCACAAAGCTGGTGAAGGGTCTAGAGCACAAGTCTGATGAGGAGTGGCTGAGGGAACTGGGGTTGTTTAGTCTGGACAAGCAGAGGCTGAGGGGAGACCTTATCGCTCTCTACAACTACCTGAAAGGAGGTTGTAGCGAGGTGGGTATCGGTCTCTTTTCCCAAGTAACAAGTGACAGGACAAGAGGCAATGGCCTCAAGTTGTGCCAGGGGAGGTTTAGATTGGATATTAGGAAAAATTTCTTTATGGAAAGGGTTGTCAAGCATTGGAACAGGCTGCCCAGGGAAGTGGTTGAGTGACTGTCCTTGGAGATGCTTAAAAGGCCTGTAGATGTGGTGCTTAGGGGCATGGCTTAGTGGTGGACTTGGCAGTCCTAGGTTGGACTTGATGATCTTAAGGGTCTTTTCCAACCTAAATGATTCTATGATTAAATATTTAATCTGTCCCTTTAATAAAATCTAGCTTTCCTACCCTGGTGCATTCTTGAAAGCGAAGCTTCATCTGATGGCTGAGTTGATCTTAGGTGCAGAGTTCTAACATTCCTTCTGCTTCATCTCCTGGTATTTAGCTGGTCCTTGGCAAGCCAGTTCAGCTCACAGAAATGGCAATAGAGTAATCCAGTGGGAAAAAATGAGCAGCTTTTTGATGCTTTAGGAAGCTGTTTTGGCTTACTTTGAAGAGCCAAACAGCAGAATTCATGGAGTGAGTCAAGGGGCCGCATGTAAATGAGCAAGAGGAGTGTGGAAATTGTTATGGTCAAAAGGAGGTTGTTGTTTAGGTCATATCTTGTGAAACTGTACCCTGCCTATGAGGCAGATGCATATTTGGGAAGACAAACCTGCATTGCCGACGTTGAAAAGGAGTGGTGTTCTTCTGTGAACCTTCCAAAGGTGCTCATTTCTAGAGGCGAGGAAACCTTAATGAGCCTGTGAAGAAGAAAGCATCTAGAAAGCAAACAAACAAACAAACAAAACCCACCTTGGATCTTTATTAGCTATTTCTAAGGTGAATTGTGACTTTAACTCAAGATGTTTTAACAAAATCCTGATTCTCCCCTTTCTTTCTTTCAAAGTGCTTGTCTTGCTTTCTGAAAGTCTTCAATATAATTGGTAAATGTTTGCCTTTAAATATACAGGAAACACAGTTTTCCTAGGCAGTATCTCACTGGCATGAACAGATAAAAATTTCCCTGAAAAACAGTTGTGTTGGGGTTTTTTTGTTTGTTTGTTTTTTTCAAAAGAGACTAGTGTATGCATTAGTCAGATATTTATACGTACAGCCTCCCCAGTTTTATTTAGGTGTTTCTTGAATACAGAGTTGAAACAATTAAAACTATTCAGAGATTATATGCTTTACTCGGTAATCCAGCAAAAGGATGCCTAATGCCACATTCTTTACTAGCTTCTTTTCAGTGTCCAGGTTACTTGTTATTCCCTTTATTTTTTTGAATTGCAGAATAATATTTGCAAAACTCAGATCCCATGCCTCTATCTTGATGTGTCCTTTCCTGTGCTTGGGCAAATTTCTGCAAAAATTCTTTTAACTGAGGATGCTATTTCATCACTGTGAATCATTCGAATAATGCTAGTTCAGGGACTGCTATTACGGGCAGATTGTGTGATATCCTTCATTACGTTTAAGCATCGTTTGTCATTGACATGCTGTGAGCTGGATTATGTGATATATTTTCAATTAAAAAGCACACAACTTGTCAAAGCTCCAGATCAGCGGAGATGTTCTGCATGTAGGCAAATTTTTTTCCATCTCCTTTGGCTTATTTTTTAAAAAATGTTTGTACACTACAAAATCTGGGGTGTTATGCTGTGAACGTTAGTAACAGGGCTACAATACAAATAAGACCTAGATGTATCTGTCAATTAGTATTCTCAGTCTAGTGAACAGTGCTGTTGCCCTTCATCTCCTCAGTTCTGCATAGGACTGGATTCTAGTTCAGTTTGCAGTCTGGAAAGCATTTGGAGTGTCAGTGCAATGAGCGGTAGAAAGGAATGCAAGTTCTGCCACCCTGGAATTTTTCCCCATCTGTTAGCTGGCTCAGACTCCCCCAATGGGAGAAGGTTGACCCCTGTCTTCCTATTGCAGGGGCTGTTTTGGTGTGAGACTTCTGTTTGACAGAAATGGAGGAAATCTGTGTGTTTGCTTCCTTGCATAACACATTTCAGTGGATCGGCTACTTGACTTGAAGTCAAGAAGCCTGAATTATGCTCTTGGCTCTGCAGCTGACAGCTTTGGACTGGGTATTTTTAAGAAGGAGTAGTTTTGCTAACTGGAAGCAAAATTCATAGTGAAGTAGCGCTGAGCACAGTGTCAAGTAATGACTGTGGGCATGGTCATCATGCTGGATTCAAACTGTTCCTGAAAGAAGTAAACAAAAAAACCTTAATTGTTGTCAAGTAAACAGTTCTCATTTGATGGTTTTAAAAGTTTTCATGCAACTTAAGAAGTAAAGACTGGTCTTTGAATGCCTGGAATAGGCATGTTGTACTGATGTAGCATTTGCCAGTGCTGTTGTAGATAGAATTTACAAATTAATAGCAAGTGAATAGTGTAATTTTTAAGTGAATATGATTAAGAAAGGTTTTTGACATCGTCACTTCTTTTGCATTAAAAACCATTCTGTTTGTGTTTCTGTATAATGACATGCAACTTATCAAGTCTGTGAAGAACAAATTGTTAGAAACGTTATGCTCAATTTATGTTTTCTTTAAATAGGTCTTTTTAGACAACCGTTACCTTGAGATTACTGATTCTAAATGCATTTTGGAAAAAAATGTTTCTCGCACAAAATCTGATAATACGTGACGACTGTGCTTGTTACAAGCAAAATACCTTTGCTTTGTTAGCAAGGTGTTTGTTCTTGTCAAGTAATTTGGGAGAAAGCAAAGGCTCTATCTAACTGATAATTATCCATTGGGGGGAAGGGGAAGAAAGGATTATCTACACAGCTCATTTCTACATGAAATTTTTTTTCTCCTTCAAAAGTTGTCATTCCAGTGCAGAGGTATACTTACTTGTACAGTATGTGACTTTTTAAAAACTTCCTGCATCCTGATAATATAACCATCTTGATGTTAACAACCATTTTGATTTTACTTGAGTGTGAAAGTAGAACTAATGATCTCTTAACATTGAGTTGTCACTTGTGTGTGTTTCTCCTTCATGACCCTACGAGGAGAGGAAAAAAAAAAAAGTGTTTCTGGCCTGTTGAAGAGCAATTGTATGTTACTCCTAGTGGGTATCTCTTGCAAACCATTTTTAATCACTTCTCTTCCTTTAATATTAGGCATTCATAATTCTGTTTCTTCAGGACGATCTGTTGCTCTTCTGAGGGTTGCTGTATTGGTGCAGGAGCCTACACAAAAAGTAGGAAATGCTTCTCTGAATTAGAGCATTTATTGGTAGAAAACAAGGTACCTCCTTTTTGTGACATGTTGGCTGTATTGTAAAAGATCCACTGGTAAATAGTTTTTCCTCATCCTCCTAGATCCTAATCAAAGATCTGCTGTACCATATGCAGATACTTCATGAAAACACTTCAGTCAGAGCCTTCTAACTTCAAAGTGGCTTGAACATCTTTCCTTACTGCAGGGAAAAGACCTGGTAAAGGTCCTGTTCCTCTTCAGTCGTTTTTCACTATGTTAATTAAGAATGCTTTGCAGGCTTTGGATATGCAGCTTGTGTTACGTGATCATCTTTTCATAGTCATCTTTAATAGCCTGGTAGGCTACAGCCTACAGCTGAAAAAGAGGAGGTGTGGACCTTTACACCACACACTGATGTACAGATTGCTTCTCATTTCACTCAGCTTCCACTGTCTGTTGAAGGGATCTCTTTGGGATCCTCCAGAAATTTAAGTGGATCAGCATCTTTGAATGCCTATAAATCTGTGGCCATCCAATTTTGTCTGTCATAATTGCCTTTATGCAGGCAGGTGACACGTGAGGACAGTTTCTGAATCCTCTGATAATATATCTGGTCTTTGAGACCAGGTATGCTGCCGACACCTTGATGCAGCTCTGGAGTCCCTCTACTTGGCTGCTCCTACCAGTGGTTAGAAGAGGCTCTGCACCCATCCTTTACAGATGGGTGACTTTCAGTTAAACTTGAAGTTCTTGATCATCTTCAGTATAGGAGTCTGTCTTTAGGGAATACCTGGACTCAGCTTTCAAGGTTTTTATGCTTAAGTCCATGGTAGCAGATGAAGGGATGGGGGGCGGGGGGGGGGAGATGGACCTCTTTCTTGTGTCACTTCTGTAACGGAGACAACAAGACCATTTCAGGTTTCCCTTCTGTTTACTTACACAGCCTTGTCTAGATTATGTGTGAGGAAACACCCTTTTTCTTCACTGGTTAGAGAGGAAGAGATCAAAACAGACAGTGATAGGTGTAAGACTTCTAGTTAGCTTTTCTGCTGGGGAGACCACGCCGAGGTAAGGAAGTTCTTCCTTCACCAAGGTGAGTGGAGGGATGCTGCCTTCTGCTATAAGACTTTGTTGTGACATTCTGAGGTTGCTCTGTTGAGTTTTCTGGGAGCTCTGCTTTTCTGTCACAGTCCTAGTTTATAGAACAGATCATCATGCTTAGGTTTCAATTTATTTTTCCCCAGATGATTCACAAACATTTTATTGTCGGGATAGACTCCCACAAAGAACCAAGGTGTGTGTGTCTCATTGGAGTTGAGCTTGCTTTCAAAAAGAGTTTCAGTTTTAAATGTGTGTGGATAATAGATGTCAAATAGGTGTGAAATGTGGAAGGCTTGTAATTGTGTCTGTAACCTTGTGCTGGGCATGAAGTTAGGTTTTAGTTTCCTTTACACTTTGTAAAGAGGCATGTAGGTAAGGTCAAAAGACAGTGTCTGGGACAGTGCTTGTTTGTTAGTTTGAAAAAAAAAAAATTCCATCTCACTTAAAAAAATTGAATAGAGGAATTCCTATCCTGGAGAAATTGTTTTCCTCCAAAATGAAATATCCAAATGCAAAAGCCTTCATCTTTCTGTTAACTCATCAGTCTCTTCACAGCTCCTGTTCTGACTGTGCAAGAAAATTTGCAGTAACATTCCTAGACTTCCTGATTTTTTTATTTATTTTTTACTAAATTTCTTTTTAGGTTGCTTTTAAATTTTGGTGGAGTCAATACATCCGTCTTTCTCATTTTCCTTTAGAGAAAAGACAGTCCAAAACCAAGGAATAAGAGTCCTTGCTGTTATAACCACTACAGCTCATGGACAATGTTTCGCCATTTTTGTTCTCCATGTCATCACAGTCTTTTTTTGGTGATATTTCTCCATTTGGAGTGCTGTTGAAGCTTTGTCAGAGCAAGGAGGAGGAGAGCTAAGACAGGGCTAGAGAAGTCTCAAATACATCTTTACATTTGTTTCTGCTTCCTGCTGGTTTTGTAAACATAAATTTAAAACACAGTTTTGGAAGCTGTGAATGGAGTCTGTTCAGAGGAATGAGTTTTTTCTTTAGAAGTGTTGATGGAGATTCTAAACTATTTTGACCAAACTCTAATGACAGTCTTAAACTACTTACATCCAAACATGTGCTCTGGAATGGGAAGCCCTAGTCAGAGGCTGGTGTCAGTACACTTCTCCTGGACCCTCTCGGTGCAGGCTGAACGGTGTTCACCCTCGGCAGCTCAGCACTGAAGGTGCAAGCCTGTGTTCATTCTACTTCTGCTGGCTAGTGCAGAGATAGGTTCACAGTCGAAACACAGGACATTGAATTCAGTCTTGATTTTAAATGGAAAAACCTAAAACACCCCCCCAAAAAAAACCAAAAAGCCCTCCACATTTTCCACTGCTGTCTGAATTCTTACTCTTCAGCAGTTAAAATTGTTCCACTAATGAAAAATGCAATCTGCAGATGGAGGTTTTGGTTAGCATTGTGTACTGAACTTGGCATGTGTTCCTATCTGTTCACTGCCTGTGAAACTTACATAAAGTCTAGGGGAAAAGTTCACTTAAGGCTTAAATTTCACAGCATTCATGCAGCATAGATGGAACTGATAGCTTGACCTATTTTCCAATAAAGTAATCTGTTTTGCTGTATGATTAGCTTATCATTCTTAAAATATCTTACTAAATGTTTGAGGAGAGGGAGTGTCTGTTATTTGTGGCAATTATAATTTTGTTTCTCTCTCCCTTTTTGCTTGCTGGAGCCCAGTCCACAGTTCTGCAAGTGTTTATATGTAATTTTACATGTGCAGTTGAAGGGATTACTCACATGTATACAGTCATTTCTGCATAAGGACTTCCTGGATTCAGCAGTTAAATTGTTAAGACTTGATAGAGGCTACTAAACCAGAGCATTACTCAAGATAATGGAGTCCAGTGGTAATTTTTACTATAAAATATTATAGTCAGAATATGAATTTTCAAATAATCTGCACTCTGCTTCTTAAGCCTTTTTTCTTTAAAGTTTCAAGTAGGTTCCTGGTGGGACAAACCCATATGTGCTTGGAAGAAGAATTACTTGCTACGTATCGATCTGGTTTTGGCGCTTTACTTTTTTAAAAAAATGTAAGATTACAGTACCGCTTTTTCCTGGGGTCTTTTAAAGTGAGAGTTAGTTAAACTCCTGGTAGGTTTCCCTACTGTGGTTTTGATGTGTTTCTGTGTGAAACTGATGGCAGGATTTGTTTGAGTATGTAGGCCACTATTGTATTAGAATTACATAACCATGTTGAGTGGTGGAAACAGATGAAAAGACGGGGATGTACTGCGTCCCCTCACAGATTATATCCTGCAACAATGAAGGCAGCTCAAGCTCTGCAGAGAATGTGGTCACATGCAGTCAAAAAGTTGGGGATTTTGAAAGGGCACGTGAGTTGCTTTTTGTTGCATCTTGCTGCAAGTCTTTTCTCTCCCCCGCCCCTTCCCCCCCCCCCCTCCCCCAACTCACTTTTATAGCCAGATTACTGTTGTGGCAGGTCTTCTGGTTTTGTTCTTCTTTCAGTGTGAATGAAGTTGTCTTTGGTGATCTCTCAGTAGCAAGTAATTGCATAAATCTCTGATGACTGTCAGTGAGAGTTGCAACAGCTGCCTGTTCGTAGCACACAGACGATTTTAGCACTTCAACTAGTTTCCTGCCAAAGATTCTGTTAAGCAGTTTATTTGGGGTATGTAGAAAGCACCTGTCATTTTGGTATATGAGCATTAGGCAGATTTAAGCAAATCCTGACTACAGTGTTCTAATTAGAAGTGGACTGACTTTAGTCACTAATGAATTTAGACTAGCTAATTACAATAATTTGCATTTACTGCAGGTAGCCTGCTATCTTTGTGAAACCTGTGTAGATTTGCAAAACAGTTACTATTAGTAGCTGGAGGTGGGGGTTCTTAACCATTTTGCCTGCCTTTCTCTCTCCAGTGTTGTGGTGTGCAATCTTGCAGTGAAATTGCGATCCTGTAAGGGATGCACAGGCTGCTCAGGATCCCTTTGTGTTTCCTTACAGATGAAGTACGAAGAAATTGGCAAGGTGATGGAGGCTTTTTGTAACCCATCACTTGATGCATTCTGAGGAGAGTCATGTTATTAGACGTAGGGTACAGGAATTTTGTGATTGTGGTTGAGACTTCAATCCTAGTTTTGATCAAGTCCTCAGCTGATGATTTATAACATTTGTAGTCTCTCCCTCCCTCTCAATCTTCTCTTCTCCATTAATCTGTCAGTATGGGTTAGCATTGTGGCAATGGCAAGCAGCAGTACATTTTATAATGTTAAAGAGATTATTGCTTAGAGATTTGAGGGAGTATAGATGTGTTTTGTGCCGTAATGGGCTTCCAAGGTGACCATTCAGTTCTCTGAACTGTGTTACAGAGCCTGCAAAGCTTTATCAGTATGGCAGAACTAGTCCTGTTGTCTTGGTAATTATGTTGCACAAATCAGCTTTGCAAGTACATAGTGTACTTTCCTTCACTAATATAGCATACAGCAAATGGGAGACAGTTTTCCAAGGAGCAATTTCTAAAAATGTGTGACTTTAACAAATACTTAGGAATTTGAAAAATGAATTATTTAATTAGATTTTGTTTAATGTTCAGTAACAGTTTCAAGCTAAAAATAAACCCCCAAAATTTACACAGAAAGTACCTGATACAGTCACTGATACTATGAGGAACTTTCTCTAGGCACAGATGAGATCATACTGTAGGCTCAACATCTTGCAAGACCTTAATTGTAGTGTCTGTAGGCAGTAGTTTCTCTTCCATTCTTATTACTTATTTTTGTGACCAGATACCATGAGACTTATTTGTCAGAGCAAAATAAACTTAACCCTCTTAGTTTACAGTGCTTTGATTTACTACACAATGCGTGTCGCCAATTGTGCATAAGGTACTTGTGCCACTGCTCATGGGAGGCCTAGTTTTCTGGAAGGAAATTCCTGTAAGCTTACCTGTTTCATACCCATAAATCTGTCCCAAATATCTTTACTGTGCTTTCCTCAGTCCTTTTTTCTGCAGTCTTGTACTGAATAAGCAGTCATTTCCCAGGCCTTCCTTTAGTAGATAGTGTATTGAAAGACCTGGTGTTAGGAGTTTCTGGAAGAGAAGGCATCTGTGCTGCTCTTTGTCTCTACGGGTAGTAAGCTCTTGTCGATTGTGTCCTGCCTGCCTTGCTATTTTGCTTACGCAGAGCTGGACTCAGTATTCTAGGCTGGGAGGTAGTGTTGGTAAGAACTGCATACAGTGCAAATGGAATTTAAGTGATGTTCTTGTTACATGTGTCAGTTGTTGAGGCTTTCATACAGTGAGAAGGATGGAAAAGATTTTCCGTCTCCCCTGCTTCTACAAAATTTGAACCCACCTGCTTGTCCTTCAGATTTTACCCATCATTTGATACTGTCTTTCATTTCTAAAACTTTCTTCAGTGAAGCCAACTGGAATTTAAATGACACTGAGGCCCTTCTTTAGCACAGACTGGTTTTCTGCAAAGCTTAAAAATATCATATGGAAAAGCAGGACAGTGATGGTGTAGTGTCGTGGTTTAACCCCAGTCGGCATCTAAGCACCATGCAGCCGCTCGCTCACCCTCCCCTCTCCTGGTGGGATGGGGGAGAGAATCTGAAAAGCACAAGTAAGAAAACCCATAGGCTGAGATAAGAACAGTTTAATAATTGAAATAAAATAATAATAATAAATTGTAAATGAAAAGGAAAATAACAAGACAGAGAGAGGAACAAAACCCAGGGGAAAACAAAAAAAACCAAGCAATGCAACTGCTCACCAGCCGCCAACCGATGCGCAGCCCATGCCTGAGCAGAGCAGTGGTCGCTGCTCCCCGGCCAGCTCCCCCCAGTTTATATACTGAGCATGATGCCATATGGTATGGAATAGCCATATGGTATGGAATAGCCCTTTGGCCACTTTGGGTCAGCTGTCCTGGCTGTGCCCCCTCCCAGCTTCTTGTGCACCTGGGAAGCTGAAAAGTCTGTGCATGGGAAGCTGAAAAGTCCTTGACTGGTGTAAGCACTGCTTAGCAACAGCCAAAACATCAGTGTGTTATCAACATTATTCTCATACTAAATCCAAAACACAGCACTATACCAGCTACTAGGAAGAAAATTAACTCTGTCCCAGCTGAAACCAGGACTTGAAGCCAAGGTCAGTAGCAGGTAAACTGTTTTCATACACGCCAGACAAGCAAGCCTAGCCACTTCTATTTATCACAGCAGCTCAGAAAAAGTGCTTAGTTAAAGATAAATTTTTTACTTGTGGAAGGTTCTCTGTGTAATGGAATATATGTAGTGAGACAGTTCAGTGTCAGCTAGTTGAAGGGTTAGAGATGTCAGCTGATTAAATGGCAATATCAGATAAAATAATTTCACTATATGCTTCAGCAGAGTAATTCACTGACCCAAGACACATAGGTTTTAATATTATCAGTTGTAAATGCTGCTCATTCTTGTCTGATCTAGACGAGTAGAAATTTAGATATACTTACTTGTATTATTTTTAATATAAGCCATCCTCTGCTCCAGCTATTTTATATTAATTTTTTAATTAGACCCAAAAGATTCTGGAAACTGGAGAGCATTGTTCATTTTCTGGGAGGACAGTGGAAATTTAACACTGTTCAGTGTTGTAAAATTCCTGGTAAGAATGCTGAATGTTTTGTGTATTCCCTCAGGAACTCTGAGCAGGACTTACATTTTAAGTTTGTTTTTCAGTACAGTAAATGTGCAATGCAAAAAGTAAACCTAGTTCCTTTCTGGGGAGCTCGGAATCCACTGGAAGAATACATCATGGGGTTCTTTGCATTCAAGAAAGAGCATCCATAGCTTGCTAAACAGTTGTGTGCTGCCAGAAGACTTTTACTCTGGAAGTACGGGGGATGCTTTAAAGTACAGGCATGTACTTTGTGTCACTTCTTGTGTCACTTCTCTGTCTATGTTTTGGACTTTAGTTGCCAGTAATCCCTTTAATGCCTTTAAAAAGACTGTTAACTCAAAACTGAGCTTCTGTCTGTCTGAACTTCAGTTTCTGAGCAAACTCTTAACTTCCCAAGAAAGAAGACCACCTTTAGCAGTAAAAGCAGATAAACCTATGGCTTGAGTATGTGCATGCACGTACTCATGTGATGCGTGGATTTTTCTTCTGCAATGGATGCTTTGCATTTTGAAGTGGTTGCAGTGCATCAAATATTGTGGCTCACTTTTCTCCTTATTTTACAGGGCAGGCTCTGAAGGGTCTGGCTGTGTACTATATGATGCATCACAGCTGGGTGATTATTCTGTATTATATTTTAAGCTGTGATGTTGGAAAGATTTCAGGTTATATGATGTAAGATAACTGATCAGTTCAGGATCAGTTTTAACTGGAAATGTGGAAAAAAAAAATATTTCTGAGAAGTGTCACAGAAATGGATATACCGGTGCTGCATAGTGATACACTGTGTTTTCCTGTAAAATTTAATTTCTTGAGGGGAACCTAAATGCTCAGTTATGTAATTCATAGTGGATGAAACATTTTGTTAAATCCACATGAGCAAGAAGCAAAAGATCTGAAGGCTAGTTCGTTTTGAAAACCTCAGTTTCAACTGCTAATCTTATTGCATACTGGATTGGAGATGTCTTCCTTAAGTATTTTGTGTGTTACTTGAACCAGGGCTGTATAATGCTAGCATGATCTGAATTAAATGCTTTTACTGAATGAAGCTTTTCCAGAAAATCAGAACGAGCTATTAAATCAGTAAAATATGAAGGGATTTTACCACCCCAGACCTATTAATATTTTTTGCCTTTTTAAGGAAAAATCATCATTAATTGAAACACATACATTTCATACTAACCCAATCAAATTATTAGAATATCCATATTATTTTTATACCTGTGTTTTAATGGAGTATTTCACATTTTAATTTAGATAGTTGAATGCTTTCTGTTTTACTAATTGGTTTCTGTGCGCAACAGGCCCCAGGCATGGAAGAGCTGATATGGGAACAGTACACTGTGACCTTACAAAAGGTGAGTGAGTGCCTGTTATATTTTTAGTTTTCAAATATTCAAGCACTGGTTTAGTCTAAATATGTTTTATGATAGATGTTATTAGTATATCTGAGTCTAGAATAGGATTAATTTGTGGTCCAAATCAGATATGTTTTCCATTTTAAAGCTTAATTGCTAGTTACTCATACAACAGTGTGACTCTTTAATGTTAAGAGTCAATTAAATTAACAATTTAAGTGTTCTATTTGCTATTGTTTGGTCTTTGTAATGACAGTATAATATACCACATGCCAGCCACATCGCTAAATTCATCATTGAATAACCTTAAAAACAAAGCAGATGGTTCTATCAAGCAGTTGTGGTTAATGTCCAGGCTTTATAATAATCACTGAACATGATTCCACTTATTTTTTTTTTTCTTTTTTAATACTTTAATATCTACCAGTGTAGAATCTAGTGGAAAACTACTGTCGTCAAAATTTCTAAAATACATGAACTATAGATGTCACATTTAACGGTTCTAAGAACAGAGGAAGTATCTCATTATGTAGAGTCCTTTTGAGTTAAAGAAAGTAGACCACTTTTTTGAGTTCTCTAATGGCTAGGCTGCCACACCATGGTACAGGATGTGCGCTTTGGTGGCAGTGGTGGTCTTCCCAGCTGTGCTGATGATCTGGGTTCAGTGAGCAGCCTGTCCTGCACTGCTTACGGTTTTTTACATGTTCTGCAATGAACTCAACTTGATGACTCAAGGTAAAATAGCAATCTTTCCTACACAGCCTGTTTTATGTGCTGAATTGTTGAGAAAGGGTTGTTTTTCACGTTACAGAGGTGGACAGGAGAAACATTGCAGAAGCAGACCTTAGTACCTGTAGCTTCCAACTTTTCAGATCTTGAATACTGTGTAAATGAGCATTACTTCTTTGCCTCAGAGACAGGCTTATACTACTGAAGTGGCAAAGGGCTATTGGACCTGCTGCATCAGCCACTACCAATGAATTTTACCGTTATTTTGAATTCTGTATTGTTTTGGCTTGAAGCATCAAACTGCTTCCTGTAAAACTAAGGTGCAGTAAGTGAAGTGCTGTTTAAAAAAAAAAAAAAATCACTTTTTTTCTCCTCAAAGAAATAACGACTTAATATTGACATTAATGGTACACGAGCTGGCATGTGATGAACTACACACGTTGAGTGTGAGTTGGGGGAAGACCACCACTTTAATTTGGTGTATTACTTTACCACTATGTTGAAACATTTTGTTTAAATGTAGCATAATTTTTATTTTATAGTGATAGGCGGTGTATGTTAAATGGCTGATAAAATTAAACCTGTGTGTTTAACAAAATGTATGGGTTTGTGCACACCTTTTTGTCTGCAGTTCAGTTATGCTAACAGTTCTCAGGTCTAGTGTTATAGACATGCTTCCTTAGCACCCTATTAAGTATTTCCCTGATTTTACAAATGCCATCTTAGGGCTTTTATGGATCTGATATTTCTATGACAACAGGTTTGACATAAATTACATATTTAAAGTAGTTGATTGGGAGAGAGGATAATTATAGAGAATTCACAAGTTCACTGCTTGCTTTTTGTAATCAGCCATGATCTTGTTTAGTTTGATTGAGGAGTAAGTAGTTATTACAAAGTAAATAGCAATCATAATGAAGATGAGATCCTGGAAAAGCTGTTCCAGTTTCCCAAGCATCACTAACAAAATAGATTTACCTAATAAATGGTTATTCATGGTGGAGCAAAATGTGAGCTCCGTTAGTGAGTCCTTTGCTTAATTACTAACCATCGCAAGGCTGTAGACTGAGGTTTGGAACTCAGGAACATGTCGTCCTGTTACATGGGTTGGTAAACCCGTTCCTTTTTAAATCTAGAGGTGCTATGTATTTCTGCAACTCTGCACACAACTATCGTATTTTAGCTAATATCTAGGTAGAGCACCACAGGAACATTCATGTTACTCTTCTTTCTCCCTATCAAAATTACTACGGATGGAATTGAGTTTTATTGTATTTGTTTTTTGTTGTAAAGGATTCAAAACGAGGATTTGGGATTGCAGTTTCTGGCGGCAGAGATAACCCTCATTTTGAAAATGGTGAAACATCGATAGTCATTTCAGATGTTCTCCCAGGTGGTCCAGCAGATGGATTACTTCAGTAAGTGATTTCTTATTTCTCTGTCTGGCATAATTTGAGGGACATGGCTGTAGAATAGGTAAAACCTTCAAACAGGCTTGGTTGAAATCCTGGTGATTTGATGCCCTCTTGAAAACCTAGATGTCAGTTTTAAATTAAAAAAACCCCAAACAACCAGAAAACCCCCACAAACAAACAACAAAACAAACAAACTCCACCTGGAGATTTTTTTATTCCCTATTTTGTAAGAAATTAAATTTCAGTGGTGTTGAAAAGCTTTTATAGTTAAGTATGTTTCTCTTAAGATTGCATTTCTTTTAAAGAAACAGCAGAAATACTTGGTATCTTAAAACATTCTCCCTGTTCTTCCTCTAGGAAACACATTTAGTGATCAATTGTTAGTTTTAATGTCTGGCTTATGTCAGTCCAAACAAGGATCTTCACTCCTAAGGTGTCAGGAGCAATAATGGGGGAAGGAAGAGAAGCAAAAGTGTTTGCTAAATATTTATTTTATATTTGAAAGAAAAAAATGGAAATAAAGTGTTTCTGTAGTCTTGCTAACATCATCCTTGGTGAGGCGACATCTATCATGGACAAGTAATTTTAAATCTGTAGGCTGAGGTAAACAGTTTCTAGCCCACTGCTGATCCATTTTTCATCCTTGACCTGGAATACCTGATGAGGACTAGACAATCTGGAAGAATGCCAAAGTTGTGCAGTAATAGTAATTCAAAAGAGTAGGTTCTGGCCATTTTGCCAAACATTAATTTTTGGTGAGGTAATGAAAAGGCTGTCATGGGAGTAGTTATTGAAGGACTGGATAAAAGGATTATTGTGAAGCACGTAACAAACCATTCTGAACATAAACATACAAAACCTTCATTTTATAGCAGTGATCCCTGCACAACACCAGTATCATCCATCCTGTTCCATAATCGCCTGTGATTTGGGAATAAAATCATGTCCACAAATTATGTAAGATCCTAGGTAAATTGATGATGACAAGGCAATACCAAGCAATTTGGGTACATTCAGGCAAAAAACATTCTGAAGAAAACTGAATGCAAAGCCGTTCCTCCAATGAACCGAGGAATATAGGCCTAACCTTCAGAGTGTGGGGGAATTACAATCCTGCAATCCTTTTTAGGGTGGAGTGAGCATAAATAGGTGGGAGCTGTTGATGTAGCGTTAACAACATTAAGTTTGATACAGTCTTTGGATGTATGGACTGTGAAGAGAGCTATTTTAACTCTCACATAAAGCCCGGATGAAACTGATAACTGGAATATAGCATGCGGTTCTGGCATACTCATTCCATAAAAGGAATTGGAAGGGTATGAAAAGAGGCACAAAATCATTCAGGAGTTAGAGAAAGTGACTTACAAAGAGAGGCTTAAAGTATGTAATCTACTTATTTAAAAAGAAGATTGTGATGTGACTTGATTACAGTGAAGAGAAAATAATGGGTACTAAAGATTTCTTTTATCTAGCAGAAAATGGCACGGTAACCAGTAATTGGTTGAGCTAATGCTCTGACTGTAAGGTTAGTAACTGAGTAGTCACCAGAATAAACTAATATGAGGAGTGGTAGATTTTTTTTTTTTTTTTAAAATCTCCTGCACTTCATGCGCTGAAATGCCCTTCTGGAAGATGATGTTTTTTAACTAATCATGTGTTACAAGGCTGTCTCCTGGGGGTGACTGCATTAAGTCTTAATGGTCTATTTGACATGCAGGAGGTCTGAATAGACAAGTTAGTAATCTCTTTTGGCCTGTGTTTTAGGACAGGGAGGACTTTTTGCGTATTATAGTTTGGTTGGTCCGTGTCCACCCCACCCCCCCCACTCCACCCCAATCATCTTACTTAAGAGTAGATGGGACCTAAATACAGTCTTTCAGAAAAGTGTACTAGAGTGATACTTGTCAAGATTTGTCTGAATACTGCTATGGCTGCAGCAATTTGAAGCTCTCTTGAAATTCTTATGTTGGTGTGAAAAGAATCTAGAACTAGGTGTGAAAGACTAGTTCTGAAAGAACTTAAAAAAAAAAAGTTTTTATGGTCATTACAAATATTCTTTAAAAACCAGAATCTTCTCTGACAGTATGGCAAGGTACTTAGCTGCATGTAGTACATGTACAAAGATACGCACCACTGCCCGAAGTCTAATTTTTAAACATACTGAAAGCTTCTTCTAATATTCAAGTATTGTAGCATTTGTATAACTAACACAGGTTTTTAAGCAAAACTCCCTGTTAAAGTAAATGAAATCCATAGTTTCCTCCTGGAAAAAAAGAAGAAATTTTGTTCTGGTGTTTTCATGAAGACTCCTCTTAAATCCTTTTTTTCTCTTTTTCCCGCCCCCCTCCCCCCCTCTTCCAGAGAAAATGACCGGGTGGTCATAGTTAATGGGACCCCAATGGAAAATGTTCCACATTCTTTTGCAGTCCAACAGCTTAGGAAAAGTGGAAAAGTGGCCACCATTGTAAGTAAATTACCAGTGTATTCACTCTAAAATGGTATGTATCTGTGTAACCAGTCAAGATCTTGGTTTTCTTCTAGGAAATGTACTATAAATTCATAAAGCAAAGCACACCTTTGCCCAATAGAATGTACAAAGTAAATAAAACAAAGCAAAGACATAGTTTCTACAGGTAAAACAAATGGAAATTAAACAACAGTGTCACGAAGTTATCCTGTTGAAAAACTGGAAATAAAATGTATGTCCTTGATCTTTAATTTTACTGAATAATGAGTGGTAGTTGGAAAAAAACAAAGTTATGTGAGGCAATCGATGTTCGGCATACACAGACCTTGTCCAAGGATTTGCTGTCCAGATAGGCTTCCATAGTTGAGAGAGGAATCTGCAACTCTCTCTTTTGGGGGCTTGTCACATTTTTCTTTTTCTAGATGACTTCTAAAAAAAAGTATTCATTACTCACACTCTTGCAGAGGTAAAAGAATGTGGTTGCTAATCTGATTTTTTTTTTTTTAAAAATTCTCCTACTGTTCTTTATCCTCCCAATTAGTAAGTATTTCTTCTGCACGTCTAAATAATCTAATTTACTGGTTGTTCTATAAATAGAACATTGTGTCTTGTGTGTGTGTGTCCCTTTGAAGTGTGAAGAATATTCATGTGTTGAATTTAACATTCTGACCACTGGAGGGGTTTTTTGTTTGTTTCGTATTGCACTGAACAGGTAGTGAAAAGACCAAGAAAAGTGCAGGCTGCTGCGCTGAAGAGAAGCCCCTCCCTTGACTATGAGGACAGAGCTTTAGATGTAATGGATGACCATGCCGAATTTGATGGGAGAAGTGCTCAAAGTGGATATAGCAACAGAAGCTGGCATAGTGGTAATGGAGGGCGCAGCCAAAGCTGGGGAAACAGCCTGGATCAGAGCTATAGAGATGAACAAGACAGAGGGCGTAACCGAAGCAGAGACCGTGATAGGGAATGCAGCTACAGCCGTGATCGAAGTCGTGGTAGAAGCGTTGACAGGAGCTTGGATCGAGACTATAGAAGAGATCGGAGCAGAGGAAGGAGCATCGACAGGGATGGTGGCTATGAACGGGAATACAGAGGAGACTACAGCCCACCCAGTTATAGTCATGGATCTCAAGCTGATCCTAGATATGGGAGGGAAATGAGGAGTCGAAGTCAGGACAGGCTTTGTTCCCGAAGTCCTTCGCCTGAAATACACCATCAACATGAGTACCTAGGACCGCAGGATCAGAATGGACCAATCAGTGTTCTCTTAACAAAAGGCAGACATAATGAAGGTAGGTATAGTAGGAGAGGAGAGGAACTGACTTTTAATACAGCATGTTATGTTGGTGGGGGAGGGAGAGGAGCTGAATATTCTCTGCTTTTACAGGTTAAATGTTGGGTTTTCTAACTGATTGCTTAAGTTGTTCTTTCATTCTTCCTGGCTGGTTTGGGTTGCTTTTTCCCCCAGCGCCTTGAACTTTACCTTTGAACAAAGAACTGTTCACCCACATCATTTCAGTCTTTTCAAGCCACTGTGTCCTTTGGTTTTCCATTTTCTCTGCCCTATTCTTCTGGTTCTGGTGGGAAACATGGATCTGATCATGATTCATATTACACTTGGCACATCTACAAAAGGGTCAGCTACACAGGGTGAAGCGTAGACTCTGCCTTTAATAGCACCCTTACTTCTTTCCTTCAGTATAGTTAAATTAGTTCCAAGGATTGTTTGGTTCTGAATACTTCAGAACGTAGTTAAAGAATACTGAAATAGCAACAGCTGAAACTGCCTTTCCTTGCGGAGTACTGGAGTGTGTAAATGAAAGCCAAAAGCCTGATCTTTCCTGTGCTGTGAAATAAAGACTCTTCTGCTAAAAAGCATATCTGAGATTAGGTTATGCATTCTTTTCTGTTTGGGTTTTTTCAGGGGAGTGTGGTGGTTTCTTTGTGGTGATTTTGTGGGTTGTTAGTTTTTTCTAATCAGTCCTGTTGTGATTTGTAAGAATTTTCTGCTCATGTAAGCTTTGTATGCAGGAGCTAACCTCTTTTTTCATTGACTCTGGCAAGGATCCTTTTCCCTTCTTCCTCTTCTTCCCCTGCATATAATGTTTCCACTTGTAAAGATAATGCAGATAGGTATACAAATAAGGAGAAATTTAAGGTGTCTGTTAAGTTTTGTATGTAGTTAGTAATTCCGTAATAATTCCTGCCATTCATATGGATACTTTGCAGACTCACTCAGATGTGATGATTTTTTAAAGCAGATAACTGTTTCTTTCCTTTTCCATTGTTCTAGGATGTGCGTGTTTTAAGAGTGTTGCCTTTCTTTTTACATAGCAAATATGCTGATCCAAGTAACATGGATCAAAGGGGAAAAAAGGCAGGGGGGGATCCTTTGCCTGAAACAGAGACACTGGGGTACAGATAGGACAGGGTCAGCATGCAGCAACTGGTAAAAAACCCAGCTCTTCTGTTAGCGCTTTTTGACCCTTTTCCCTCTCTATGCCATGCAAAATATGATACAGAGCGAGAATCTAGTCCAGCATGTTAATAAGCACCTCCAGAACAAAGGCGTTGTTTTGCTGTTGAACGTGCAGACTAATCATCCATCTGTGATTTGGTTTTGGACTGCTATTTGTTCTTAGTGTGGTGACAGCACAGATATAGGAGTTAGCTTAGGGTTAAGCGGCTTTACTAGGTCCATGTTTTTTTAATTTTTGTTTTCTCATGGTGTAATGGGGTGTGCTGCATGTACACTGTGTAGTTTTTAAAAAAATGCATCCTCGCTCATCTTCTAAACTACAGTCGATTATTCCCCTGATTCCAGAATATGGTCTCCGGCTTGGAAGTCAGATCTTCATAAAAGAAATGACCCGTACTGGCCTAGCAACCAAAGATGGCAACCTTCATGAAGGGGATATCATTCTCAAGGTCTGTTCTGGTTATAGTGCTGGCAGTTTAGCAGGCACTTGTTACAGTGGTTACTCTGGAGTAAGTTATGTTATAGTCAAGTTTAACTTGAGCACAATATGGACTTGTTTACTTGTAGTGTTATTGTTGCCTTTTTATGTCCAGATCAATGGTACAGTGACAGAGAACATGTCTTTAGCTGATGCCCGAAAATTGATTGAGAAGTCACGGGGGAAGCTCCAGCTGGTTGTCCTCAGGGACAGAAAGCAGACACTGCTCAACATTCCTTCATTGAACGACAGTGACTCAGAAATGGATGGTGAGGTTTAATGTGTATAAAAAGTTTCGGACTCTGTGCCGGAACAGAATGGAGCTTACAGTGTTTTGCTGTGGTAGAGTGGTACTAGGTTCTTTTAAAAACAAACAAACAAAAAAACCAAAACCAAACAAACATAAGTAATAGCCAGTTAAGCATCAAGCCCACATCCTTTAGGTGAAAGAATAATTTTGTAGTAATCATATAATTACATTTTGGGCAGGGGCAGAGATAGAAGAAGCAGTGTTGGTCTGGCAAAATCAATCTTACTTCTCAGAACAAGCAAGTTGGTTGCTTTAATAAAAGACTTCAGTTCTAAAAACAACTGGATTGGACTGGTCTCTCCTTCTGAGGGCATTAACATTAATCACAGCATTCAACGGGAGGGGAAAAAAAATGTCAGGACAAGAGGAAATTAAGTCCCCCTGGACAACGGGTTTCTATTCCAGCATCTATTCTGTACAAATGATCTCTCACAGCGTATGAGCTATTATCTCTCAACATAATCTTGTTTTGGGAAGAGCTCAGGATGTTTGAGGGAGCAGGGTGTTACATTATTTAGTGCAAGATATTTGCTTCTCTGATGTCAGAATACTGGGTGCAACTTTTTGTAGGTTTTACTGTGAAGACTGAGATACAGTTCAAGTCTGAGGGCTACTCTGTTTCTTTTGTCAGTGAAAAGCAATGATGTGAGGACTGTTGATGTGAAGGTGGTCTTCTGTTTGGGGAACCTCCATGAGACCTCAAATAAAGGGCTGCTAACACTAGTTAATGAGTCTATGGTACATTCAAAGTAGTTGTGTGATGTGAGTGTGTTTCCTAAAAGTTGTGTGAAACCTTCCTGAAATATTTTTAGGGGGAGGGGGGTGTCTGGGGGAGGGGTGGAAGCACTAAAAAGGCATACAGCACTTTTTGAATCCTAGTCAAATCCAACTTGGAACAGGAGTAGGCTTAAAGGTTCAGCATATCTTATATGTGAAAGCTTTGTAAATAAATGTGGTGATCAGATGTGCAGATAATTTAAACAAATCCTACATTTCTTGATTTGCTGCTCTCTTTACAGACATTTCTGAAATAGAGTCAAACAGATCATTGTCCCCTCAAGATGACAGATTACATCATTCTGATCTAGATTCACATTCATCCAATGAAAAGCTGAAAGAGAAACCGAAGTAAGAAATGGTCTTTTCTAGTCCATTTTTTTCTAATGCTTGTCAAAGAAATTCTTAAAATATGTGGCATTCTTATCTGATTTCACTACGCCTTTTTTCTTTTTTCTTTCCTTTAGTGCAAAAGATGATCCATCCAGTAGGATGTCCAGGATGGGAGCAATGCCTACACCATTCAAATCGACTGGTGACATTGCTACTCCTGCTGTTACAGTTGTAGACACAAACAAAGAACTGAAGTACCAAGATGACCCGGCAGGTCAGAGTTTGAAGTTTTTAGTTGCTTTTTTTTTCCTGGCCACAGAATGTCTACTCCCTCAAATTGTGTTGATATATCTAGTATACTCTTCATGTCAACCCTGTCCTGACACACAGAGAAGAGGTCTGTCTTTGCTTTGTGGTGCAGAGGGAAAGGAAAGACCTGAGATTATTTGAAGGGAGTTGCTTATTAGAATTACCACTTCAAAAAGCAAGTATTCTCCTAGAGCATCCACTGTAGCCTGTTGCCCTAAGCAGCCAAATGAAGCTAATCCTGAAGTCTGATCTGGCTTGCCTGAAAGAGTTGCGTATCCCTCCCTTGATCTTTTTATTCTTTTTCAAGAATTTAAAAAAATAATGGAAGTAAATAAATTCAGTCAGAGATGCTTGACATTTAAATCTGTATTAATCTTTGGCATGGAGGGGTTTGATTGCTATCTGATAGCTAAAAATTGCTACCATTTATAACTTATTTAATAGCTCAGTAACTTCTATTGGCTTTTACATATAGTGTCTCAACCAAAAGCAGTTACAAGAACGATTCTTAAACCCAGCCCTGAAGATGAAGCAATCTATGGGTAAGGCAGCACTTGCTGTGTTCTTTTGCACTCATTGTTCTTCCAGTGACCTGTACCTGGTTCTTGGTTGCATGGGTTTCGGGGTTTTTTGCCCATTTGGAATGATATTCCCTTTATAGCTTAATGCCAAGGAGAGATGACATGGCTTCTAACTGACCTTATTTGAGTTAAACTTAGTTTTAGAAGTATCTGCCTGGAAGGTATAGACTTGCCTTCTACCTGGAAGGTACAGAACACCCTGTGTTTCTGGGCTTGCATGGGAATGTACACAGTGGTATATTTTTATTCTGCTCTGGTTGGCACTTTGAAATAGTATTTGGAGTACTATGTCCATTTTGGGGCTCCCTAGGACAAGAAAGACATTGACACACTGGAGCGAGTCTAGGGAGTCGGTGGCTGCAGCATATGATGTGAGAAAAAACTGAGAAAACTGTCTTGTTAAGCCTTAAGAATAGAGGACTGAAGGGACATCTTACTGCTGTCTGCAATGACCTAATGGGTAGTGGGTGTAGAGGAAACAGAGCCATACTCTTCTTAGAGGGGTACAGTAGTAGGACGAAGAGCAAGGGACACAAGCTGGAATATAGGAAATTCTGACTTGATATCAAGACGACTTTTTATTATGAGTGTGGTTAACCACTGGAACAGCTTTCCCTTGTAGGCTGTGGTATCTCTACCACCAAAGATACTAAAAAACATAACTGATCAAGGCTCTGAACAACCTGCTTTGAGCAGAGGGCCATTCTAACCTGTGCAATTCTATGGAAATGTATTTTACACCTCTTCTGTTATTTTATATGTACACAAAAGACAACCCTCCCCTTCCCCGCAATATTAAGATACAAAGAGAATGTCCTCAATTTGATTTGTAAACAAGCTTGTTGCAAGACAAGGCCAAGCATACGTGTGTTTCTGTACAAGCTGGAAACTTCTATACAGAAATTTGTGTCTTTTCTTCAAATCCAAGCCTGTGCAGTCCATATTGCAGTTCTAGTCTCTGCTTAGAAATGAACAAAATACTGCTTCCAAAGTTTAGGGGGGGGGGAGGGGTTGATTTTTTTAAAGTGGTCAAATGGAACCTGGTCGATTCTTTAACAATTAAGATACTAAAAGCTGGAAACTGTATTAATAGGAAATCAACTTACATGTTTTCTTTTGAGAGTTTCCAAATACAGAAATTGAAGGGAGAGGAGCACTGAGATTTTAAGCAGAAGCCTGAAGATAAGGTTTTGAAGATATTCTGTAGCTTGGAGTATTTTCTCAGATGGATTCTCGTCTCAGATCTTTTCTGGGTTGGACCCTGCATATGTTGTCATTGATGTGCAAAGTAATCAAGTGATTATTTTGTTGAAGGGAAATTCATAATACAGGCTTAGGGTATTACTGAGAAAGGCTGACAGATAAGTACTGTCCTCTGTGTGGAAGGTCACTCGGGCATACAGCTTTTCTGACAGCAAAAAAGTTGAACCTAGTCCAGTAGCCTCTCCCACTGCAATATGAAAGGACTGATTGTTAACATACCAATAGAGTATACTTGGAAATATTTCTCATTACAAGAAAACTTGAAGCATTCTGTCTAACAAACATGTTAAACTGCAAAGAAAAGTGGTATAAATTTAATTCGTATGACAGTTCTCCAAGCATATAGAGGAAAAAACAATGAGTATGATTACTTATAACTCAGGCTGTTTTCACAAAAAACCCAGCTGCTCATCTGAGAGAGTATCCAATAAGTAGGGAACTATCTGGGGACTTCAGGAACAGGGAGTTGTTTTCCTGCTCTGTCAAGTCTGTGTGTGCCACTTGGTCACTCTTCCTAGTTCAGTTTCTACACTGAAAAATACAAATTCTCTGCTTCCTTCCCTCACAGAAGAGTTACCTGGGTAAATACAGCCTATATAGTGAAAGAAAGGGACTAAGAATATTAATATGATTTTGTTGAAAGTGTTGCAGTGTTTTTCTCTTGACAACCTGTTACTGTCATATGCCTAACATCTGGCCTTACTTCCTTTTTCTGCCTGTAAATCTTGTAGTCCTAATACAAAAATGGTGAGATTCAAGAAAGGGGACAGTGTGGGTCTACGACTGGCTGGTGGAAATGATGTAGGGATATTTATCGCTGGAATTCAAGAAGGCACCTCAGCTGATCAGGAGGGACTGCAGGAAGGAGATCAGATTCTTAAGGTATGAGTTACAAGTATGTGGCCCTGAAATGCAAATCACTTGTGTATTTTTTGGTTTGCTTTTTAGTGGAAATATGGAGGAAATTATGATCTGAGGAAGTCAAGTTATTGCTTTGGAAGTGTGTATGTGTGGTGGAGGGATCTTACTGAAATGAGTTTTTGAAGGAGACTTATATATCAAGCTTTAGTTTGTTTAAAGTTCTGTGGAAGGGGTAGGTGGGAGAAATATTAATCAAGAAAAATGCCCCAAGATGGGAGTATAAATGTTCTGTACAATGCTTCTTCCTAGTCTTGGAGGGGAAAAAATTGAGGCCAGCATATTTTTCTTCTTTTATCTTTCTCCGGTTTCCTTGGGTACCAGTGATTTATTTTTCCAGTTTGTGAATTATATCATCTATGCCATTTTGTTCTCTTACATTCTCCTTTTTTTCCTGAAAATTCTAATAGGAGGCTAATGTAATTTTCTCTTCTGCCTCTTTTCTTTTGTGATAGCCTTGATTTTCAAGGCCTTTTGGAGCCTGTTGAAGTAGAAGAAACACTCTAGCAGTGCACATCCAGGACCTTGTTATTTCAGAAAGATTACTGTTAATGGCTGGATTATTTGTGGCAACAGACATCCATATTGACTTAAAAAAAAAGTGTAATAAGGAAAGAGAATATTTAAGATATTTTAGATGAAACAAAAATCTTTGGTTATTCCTTTTATTGTTGATTTTTCAGGTGTTGATTTTTTTTTTTTTTTTTTTTTTTTTGGTACATAGGTAAACACTCAAGACTTCAGAGGCATTGTTCGGGAAGATGCTGTTTTGTATCTCTTAGAAATTCCCAAAGGTGAAACAGTGACAATTTTGGCTCAAAGCAAATATGAAGGTAGGTGCTTTGAACAAAATGTGTGTATATCCATGAAGCTTTTAAGCTCTGTTTTGTTAGTGAA
Organism: Ciconia boyciana; assembly: GCF_034638445.1. Classification (NCBI taxonomy): domain Eukaryota; kingdom Metazoa; phylum Chordata; class Aves; order Ciconiiformes; family Ciconiidae; genus Ciconia; species Ciconia boyciana. Next base: position 55,081,195 of record NC_132937.1, on the reverse strand, counting down.
ACTACAAATAATCTCCCTTGTGCTTATTCTTGATAGCATTTTAGTTACCCTCCTTTTCAGCAGTTTAGACGATAGCTGTATTCCATACCATGAGGGCCATACAAATGTGCATGTATGATGCATTTTTCAGAGCACTTTTCCATCTCTTTCATTGTTAGCAAATAGCATCTCATCTTAATCCCGAAGAGTGGCAATGTACTGTTTGCTCCTTCTGCTTTTCCATCTGTATCAGCTGGTCCAGGATCTGCTGTTAGCATTCCATTTCTGCTGTGCCTTGGCAGTCATAAGGGGTTCAGTCAGATAGCAGCAAATGGACAGTTTTATTGATGAACGGTTAGGGAGCAAGCAAAGCCTATTGGAGACACAGCCTACTGTAATATTGAAGTACCATTGATGCCTTTTGCGTTCGGAAGGTGTAAGTACCTCCTTCCCTCAGAGCTGTAAGGGCTGTACATGTACAAGTATAGAACACTCTTGGAAATGTGTGTGTAGGGCAATGGATGCGAAGGCTGGTTTTTTGCATCTTTTTGAGTGGAGGGGAAGAATTTCAAAACTATTCTCTAGAATGACAGCTTAATCTTTCTTTCAAGTTTAAAAAAAATAAACTGAAGGGGAGTTCCTGTTTTAGTCTACAGAGACATCATGGCCTGTGGCAGAGGGGATTCATTCTTCATCAGGAGCCACTTTGAGTGTGAAAAAGAGTCACCACAGAGCTTAGCATTCACCAGAGGGGAGATCTTTAGAGTAGTCGATACACTGTATGATGGCAAACTGGGAAACTGGCTGGCTGTGAGAATTGGAAATGAACTGGAAAAGGGCCTCATTCCAAATAAGAGCAGGTAAGGTGGCACCTGTCTTCCTACCCGTTGTTAGAAGTAAGGTTGTTTTTTCCAAATGATTTTTGCTTCCTGTGTCATACCTTTCTTTCTTCCCGCCCCCCACCCCCAAGAATGAATAAATTTTTGTCTTTACTTTCACAACAATTGTGCCTGTAAAGCTGTAGATTTTTAGAACCATGGCATTATGTGAGGAGAGGATGGTGTTACCTACATACTAGATCAGGTATTTGCAACACAGACCTAGAGCTCCTGTCTCAGCAATCAACCAAGCTTTGACCACTAGCTGCTTCAGTTCCTCTTCTAGAAAATGGGTGGAAGGTCCTATTTTTGCTGCTTTTGCCTTTTTTCCCCCATTCCCCCATCCCCTCCAATGAAATCAAACCAACCAACCAAAAAAACAACAACAAAAAACCTCTACACCTTAGGAAGCTCATGACTGTGTGCAAGAATACTCTGATGATTAATTTTTTAAAAGAACTTTAATGCTTGAATTTCTTTTGTATATCCTTATGGAAAATGTTTCAAGAATTTATTCCAAGGCTAATATTTCTTGGTAGCTGTAGTCCTTATTTTTGTGTGAAATACTGAGTGAACCACAGCAATGGTTTTTGCTTAAATATGCTTTCCTAGTCAAAATTCACGTAAGGTAATAAGAAGTGTTCAAATGTGCACAATGAGTAAAAGTATTAAAATTCATCAGCAAAAAAATCAGGGTATTTTTAGACTGTAGCTTTTAAGTTCTTGAGCATGGTTGTGATTTTAAGATGGAGGAAAAAAGCTCACAACTGCATTGTACAGAAGTTCCTGAAATATGCTTCTTATGTGACTCCTCTGCCTCTTTCCTGGTTAGTACATCTGTCCTCTCCATTAGTTGATCTGACCAAACCAGGCTTTGTTTCTATGCTGTAGTAACTTAACTTATTAAGGCCTAATGGAGAAGAGAATAGTGACAGTAATTTCTTAGGCCTTCAGTTCTGAGTTGCACTTGCTCACCACCTCTTTGCAGTTGCATTCTTTTATTTATGCTTGTGTGAGTTACCAGTTTAAGACCTGAGGACTCATTCCTGCTCAGCAATCTTGTAGCTGTGGTGAGTCAGAGCATCATTCTGAAACTGTGTTTGCTCCAAGGCAAAAGAACCTGGACTTCTCTATTCTTTCCGCCAGTCATGGTTGTCTGTCTGGCAAATTACCTGTTGCAAATTCAAAATCTGTTGTACTTCAGTGAAAGCGCTTTTGCCCTCTTTGACTAGTTCTGTACAAATGAACTCTGTGCCTTTTCTGTCAGAGCTGAGCAGATGGCCAGTGTTCAAAATGCCCAAAAAGATGGCTCAAGCGATAGGGCAGACTTCTGGAGAACACGTGGCCAGCGATCTGGAGTGAAGAAGAATCTGAGGAAGAGTCGTGAAGATCTGACATCTATTGTATCTGTGAGCACAAAATTCCCAGCTTATGAGCGAGTTCAGTTGCGTGAGGGTAAGTGAGACTGCTGTGAGCCAGCTGCCCATTTATTGCTGGCTGGTTTAGTGTCCAAATGTTTGGTCAGCTTAGTACGTGATTTTGAACAATGTGGGTTCAATGTTAAATTTGAGCAAGAGGAAGGGATGACGTTTTTCTCAGAATGCAAATTTCTGGATGCTATTAACTATTCTAAGAAAAAAGCTTTTTATGTTTTTAAACTGCTGCTGTTCTCCTTTGCCTCCAAATTACATGTGCCAATTTCAAGGTTTAAAATGAAAAAAAGGAAGAAACAAGCAGGGTTTTCTTGTTTCCTTAGCTTCCCCTTGGCTAGCTCTGAAAGTACAATCCATATGCCTGAGATCAATCACAATCTTTAGCTTGCTCATAAATACCACTTTAACATTACCTTAAGAGCAAATAAAACCCAAGTATTTTCAAAAGGTTGTCCAAATGTAATCAAGGTTGGTGTGGTCCATCTCCGTGACTCTAAACTAACTATATTACGAGTGATGTTGAGCAAGTCAAGATAATTTTCTGGGTATTCACACATGACGGTATTGTGGAAGAAAACAAATAAACCCACTGCGTCAAGGTTCATGCTGTTTTGCTGGATGGAAAGATTACTGAAGATCTGCTGTATGTTTTCAGAATGTAGAGTCCTCTCAATACATTTTCATTAGAAGGAATAAGGAAGCTGTTCTGTTAGAACAATCTCTTTTGCTTTCTCACCTGATAAAAAATAGCTTTCTGTATGGGTGAGGCTGTTGCATGAACTTTTGAGAAATAATTTTTTTTAAATATGTTTTTTAATATATTCAACTTATTCATAACCTTGTATAGTATGTGTCTTATCTGTGCCACTTCACTCATACATAAAATCAGTCTTATCCTACTTATCTTTTCTCCAAATATTTTTCTTTCAGCTGGTTTTAAGAGACCTGTGGTGATATTTGGCCCTATTGCAGATGTCGCTATGGAGAAGTTGTCAAATGATTTGCCTCACCTGTACCAGACAGCAAGTAAGTTGTCCCCCTAGCTTCCTTATCATCCTTAACTGAGAAAAGGGATAACTTAATAATCACAGCTGCCCGGCCACTCTAGCTAAGCTAAAATGTTGTCTTTGCAGAGACAGAACCCAGAGACGCAGGTTCAGAGAAGTCAACTGGGGTAGTGCGCTTGAACACTGTGAGGCAAATCATTGAGCAGGTAGAGTATTTCACTGTGAAAATTTCTGACACTCAAAGGCATGTTGTTTCATTTGTTTGCTCCTAAAACTTGTAGAGTCCTCAGAGCTTCACTGCATCTATTTCTGCAATAAGCAGACTTGTCTTAATGATAGGGCTGTTTTGAAATTGTTCAACAAAAATTTTTATAATTTTGATAGCTGTCCTCCAAGTGGGAGGGTGAACCTGATATTAGAAATTAAATTCTCCTTCCTTAGTCCATTCTAAATTTGAACAGAGGGGCATCTGTGTTTTACTATATGCTTTCTGAATTTGCCATGGAGGCTTTATTGTCATGCAGTGCTCTACTTGCTCTCACTGTCATCAGAAACTTAACGTTCTAGATTGCTTCAGAGTTACTACTGTTGAACTGAACAGGAAGTGACTGTGATAGCTAAGTGGCATCTACTGAGACTGCATTGACTCTTTTTATAATACTGTTTAGAGATCCAGTAAATAGGTGGTAATCAAGAAGCCTAGAAGACTTAGGTGAAAAGAATGTACTCTGCAGCTTATTGCCCTGAGCCCAATTAAGATTGATGTCAGAAGGGCTAGAATGTCACACAGAAGTCTGTTCAGAGCTCAGGCCCCACTGAAGCACACGTTTGAAAATCCCATTCATCTTTGCACTGGAAGTAGCTAAGAAGGAATGTATTAAATGAAAAAAGTGAGATTTGCCTTAGCTAGTAAGCGTAGATAAAAGCTCACAGATAGCACCTGGAATAGTTGTGGTAGTGGAAGCTGTAGTAGAGAGAAAAGCTAGTTAACTTTCACTACCTATTAAAAAAAAAAAGTGGAATAAGTGCATTTTACTTAACATGAGAGTTAGTTAACATAAGAATGTGGACATTCAGGCAAAAGCTGTTCAGAAAAATGGAGCTCAAAGAAAAAGGCTGCCTGCTGTGGCTTCTGAATGGTATAACTGTGGGAAAAAATCCAACAAGTTGTGGTCTTATTTGGACAAAAATATCCTGGTTTTCCTAGGATGCCATATTCCAACCACCTCCTCTTGTTCCCCACAAGCAGCACACTGACTGGGCTTTCTTGTTAATAGGATAAACATGCTCTGTTGGATGTGACTCCTAAAGCAGTGGACCTGCTAAATTATACCCAGTGGTTTCCAATTGTGGTCTTCTTTAACCCAGACAGTAAGCAGGGTGTGAAAACCATGAGACAAAGGCTATGTTCCACATCTAACAAGAGCTCAAGAAAACTTTATGAGCAAGCAAACAAACTGAAGAAAACTTGTTCCCACCTCTTTACAGGTAAGGAAGAATGTGTGTCTAACCTGCTTATCGAGAGAGTAGTGGATGTGACTGTGAGTCTTGAGACATCCACTTATTACCCTGCATATTAACTCATGCAGGCTGGAACTAAAAGGGTGCAAAGGTATGGTCATGAGCAATCTCTCCCTTGACTTTTTTCAAAGTTCCTTGTTCTGCCAAATTCTAATACAAGAGAAATGGTGAATTGGTGTCCTGTCATTAAAAGATAAGTGATTTAATAAGCTTGGGGAATGGACAAACAATAAAATAAAAATACCATGCTTCTGTCAATGACCTAAATGAAATGGCTGTTTAACATTCTCACATAACTAAAACAAAGAGTGTTTAACAGCAAAGACTGGATAAAGTCTTTGCATTTGCTGTGTAGATACACTTTTTCCTTCAATTTTTACAGCCACCATCAATTTGAATTCAGCCAACGATAGCTGGTATGGTAGTCTGAAAGATACAATTCAGCAACAGCAAGGAGAAGCAGTATGGGTATCAGAAGGAAAGGTAAGCTGTCAGTCCATACCGTACTATGGACTATAGTAAAAGTATATACAGATGTATCAAGATATCTCTTGCCAGTAAAAATCGTTCAAAATTTTGTTTGCCAGTGCTGGATAGGTTAGACAAGTAGACAGTTGATGTCTGTCTTGGTAACAAAAAATTACTTCTTATTGTTCTTCCTGTTATACTTTGGCGCTTTCATCACTAATGCTGTGGCTAGGGGAGAATGGTAAGGAAGGATAAACTTTTACAGGACTTTCCTTTATGATTCTGCATTAGACTTTCAGTTCTGCGAAGTCATTCTTAAGGAGTTGTTTGGCATGATGTTGAGACCTAACTAAACTCTAATTCTTATATATTTAATCTTTGTTCCTTAATTCTTACTGACTTTTCTCTAGATGGACGGCATGGAAGATGATGCAGATGATCGTATGTCTTACCTTACTGCAATGGGTGCTGACTATTTGAGTTGTGATAGTCGGCTGATCAGTGACCTAGAGGATACAGATGGAGAAGGAGGTGCATACACTGACAATGAACTTGATGAGCCGTTGGACGAACCAAGGATTTCATCTGTTAGCCGGTCCTCTGAACCTGTGCATCATGAGGAGGTGAGATGATTGGATTTTCAACAAGACTGTACTTTGGACTTTCTGAAAGCCCTGTATGTATGGCTTAAAAATGAGTTTTTTAAACCAGCTTTATCTTACCTGTGATAGTGGTTTAGAGCTACATTGTGTAGAGCAAAAATAGTAATAGCTCTGCTTTTCTGCCTAACTCTGTAAGTTTCCTGATGACGTCTCATCACCTTGAACTTTACAATTACATCTGCAGTGATTGTGGTCAGGTTGCTGACAGTCATTTGACTCCTGGTTACTGTTCCCAAAATAGTAAACTTGAGAGAGAGAAAAAATGATTGAATTTCTGGATACTGCAGTGATTTTATCTCTTATTTTCTCTCATAGAGTTCAAGGGCTCAGTTGAGAAAAGCTGGTAGCAGGGAGATCCTTAGAGAACCAAGTCCACCTCCAGCATTCAAGCCTGAGCCACCTAAGGTAAACTTGTAGAAACAAATCTAAATACAAAGTTCATCTTTCTGGAGAACTCTCCAGGGTGGCACATTAGGAAGAGCAATAGGAAAGATTAGATACTAGAAAACATTGTAAGTGTGGAGAGAAGGAATGACTGAAGGTATTGCAGGATCAAGCAGAGAGAAAAGTTTAAGGATAACAGTTGTCTTCAAGTATGTGTGATCTCTACATGGAATAAGAAAGTAGACTCCTTTTTGTGTCTGCTAACAAATTGAAAGGCACTTTTTTAGCTCAGCAAGAACAAATGTGGGCTAATCATCAGGAAAAGCATATCTGATGGCCTTTATTGTGAAGCACAAAACCAGAATCTACTACCTCTGAAATCAGTCTCCATCACTAGAAACTGATGTTAACTGTTGATTCAAACCTTGCTCAGGAATGATGCAGGGAAAAAAAATTATGACGTTTGGACACCAAATTCTATTTTAGCAATTCCTGATTTTCCCTGAGCCCAAAGTCCTTTCTTTACGAGGATGGGTGCCCACACATACTGCATATATTCAAAATATATTCAAGTATGCCTTGACAATGGAGACTGGGCAGAGTAGGACATGTATAAGGAAAATAAAGATGGAAGATAAAACAGACTTGGGTCCTGTGCAATTCTAAACTCCTGGTAGTGATATTCTACATTAGGTAGTACTGACAAATCATTTGGGAGGTCAGTTTTCTCTGTGCTGTCCCCTAACACACATTGTAGTTCTGGTAATCCTTAACAAATGGGACAAACAAGTCTAAATGTGCTAGTCTTCTATAGGTTGATGTGTAATGTATGAGCGTATGGCCAGAATGTTGCAGCCATTCAAATACCTTTCAAGTGTTACTTCGGATGAAGACTGACACTGTTAAATACATAGGCAAAAAGATTAATTTCGGATTAATGCCTTCATTTGAAATGAAAATTATGAAGTTTCTGATGTAACCTTTGTTTGCGTATTTTGTACTTACAGGGAAAGTTACAAAACAAAGAGGATCTGTATGACTTCCCCAAGAGCTATGACTCCAAATCAAGTAACATTGCTGTCAGCAGTGAGACTTCAACTGTATCAGCTAAAGCAGCACCACCACCTGTTTCTGTGAAACCTGCCTTTGGGCGTCCCATCCTGAGAAACTCTCAGCCAGCAGTCCCACCTGCAGAGGAGGAGGAGGAGGCAAAGTTGGAAGAGGAAGGAAGTGAACAAGAAAATACTCCAAAATCTGTATTGAGGAAAGTAAAAATATTTGAGGAGATGGATCATAAGGCAAGGATGCAAAGAATGCAAGAGCTACAAGAGGCCCAGAATGCCAGGGTATGAAGAGATGCACTCTCCCCCTGCTGTGCTGTCCAGCATATAGAACAGTGTGCGTCCTGAAAATGAAAGTCATGCCCTTGTGTTGCTTCTGGAGGGAGAAGTTTGGAAAACCACATGTACAGACATAACCATTGTGTGAATTTGGATGTGAAAAGAGGACATATTTTAAGGCTTCCTCCTGTAACTATAGAAAGCTGACTTCTAGTAATCCTGTTGCTTTTGGCAATCCATTGTTTTCACGTGCACTTTCAATTACTACTCTAGCAAAAGATTATAGAATTGTAGGAATATGAATAAGATCAGTTATCAATTTGTGCTTTAATTGTTTGAGATGTAACCGTGACCTGCTAGATCTACAGTCTAGGATCCCTAATGGATAGACTTAAAAAGAACAGTTATTTTTCTCCTGTTTTCTTTTAAAGCTTGAAATAGCCCAGAAGCACCCAGATATTTATGCTGTCCCTGTCAAAACACAGAAGTCAGAACAGAACTGGCCCCAGCCTATGAGGTAAGGTGTATCCAGTTTAAAGCATTCTGTCTTGATTGTTTACTTCACCAGCAGGAGAAAAACTGATCTTGCCAGTTTTTATTCATACAAGTAATCCTGCCTTAGTATATTGCTTTGTTGTTTTCTTTCAAAGATTACTGTAAAGGTGGGGCAAAATTTCAGTGAACTCTTCTTGTTTTTCAGGATATTTTTTTCTTTTAGTTCATTCATAGTATTTGAGTTACCTAGGAAGAAACACTATATTCTTTTGCTGAAATATTTGCAGAGGCAATTTTTTGCCCCAATCAGTATTACTCAGAAGCTTTTCTGCATTCATGTCCTCTGATGTCCATTATTCTGGTGCTAGGTACTTGATGACTGTTAGTCTATCCTAACAAATAATTGCTGTTGTAATTACTTAATAACACTCAATTACTTAAATGCTTATTCAGTTACAGATGTATTATGTGGGTGGGGAAACTGAGGATGAAACTTGCTTGAGGTCACCCATCGAGTCTCATGAAAGTAGTAGTCTTTCATTAAAATTAAATGAGTTCTGGACTGGGTCCACATGTGACACGATGGTCACATTTTACCCTACACACTGCATATTTCCATGGCTTGAGCAGCCACCTATGCAAGAGCTAACACACTGTATGATGGATTTTGTTGTCTGCTCTGCAAGACTTTAAATTTTTCTTGCCTCTTAATAATAGCCAATAGAAATGGGACTTTTTTTTCTATTGAATCAAATCGTTTGATGTCATAGTATATAATCTAAAATGCAAAAATGGAAAACATGAAGTGATTATTTTCAAGTTTTCTTGGTGGGTTCAGAAAAGCATACTTTTTTAATATAGCCTTGGATGCTTTTTCAAAGTAGTGAAAAGTAGTATTTAACCACATATGCAGAGTGTTTGCTTACATACAGAAATCAGTGCTGTTGTCTTTTTACAGGAATGTTAATGATTGGCCTAAAAGGCGTGTTTAAGCACTGGGGCAATATGGAAGGAGGATAACGTCTTGTTTTTGCACAATGTGGGATTGCAAAAATCATGGCTTTTGAAACTGAGGAAATGCCCTTCCTTGGGAGATTTTATTTCTATATATCTGCTTAGTGTCACATTAAATGGGTAGCACAACAGTGTATAAAAAGCAAATGCGTGGGTTATTTCTGCCCACTTTTAAGGATGAGACCCCTAGTGAGAGCCTTGAGTGAGGAGAGAAGGCTATCAATTTAAGAAATGTCACATAAGAAGTCTTCAGACTTTGAGACAGGAAATGGGGGGTGCAAAAGAAGAAGCAGGCATAGAAAGAACCTGGTGCAAAAATAATGGAGGAAAATGTCAGTTGGGGTAGCAGCGATGGCTGAAAACGTCTCTGCTCAGGGAATAAAGTACTGTAAAGCTCTTGGTATGTGTGTGCATGTGGAGGGGTGTTTAATAATTTTAAATTTGGCATTCTTCAGGTAGGTTGAGTAGATCAAATCTGAACATGGGGATCAAGCTTGATGGAAATAAAATGCCTCTCCAGATAGGCTTACCATGGCCATGCAATTGTTTGTGGGCTAGAAGGGGTTTAACTTGCTCCATGTGCCTTTCTAGGTTGTACATGGCCATAAGCCAATACTAAGTATAATTATTTTTCAGCTTTTCAGAATGGAAGTAAACATTATCTCTCTCTCCTTCCCTGTCTTGCTGTGTTAGCTCCAGACCTCCAGAACCCCAGAAACCTCCTATTAGACCTTACCTAGAGAACAGTGGCAGCTACGGCAGTGATGCAGAGGAGGAGGAGGAGTACCGTCGGCAGCTATCAGACCACTCTAAGAAGGGGTATTATGGACAGCCATCCAGATACAGAGACACAGAATTGTAGGCTTGCTAGTATGTGCATGTGTAATGCTCTTTTGAGGTTTCTTCCTTCACAGCCAAAGTGGAGCAGTAGTTAGTCTTGAAAAGCTATGTTTTTATTGGGGGTGGTGTTAGAGGGTACGCTACTCAACTTAGACATATCTATACGCTGGAACTGGAAGAGTTCATTTTTGGGGATATTATTTTGTTAGCGTCTAAGAAAAGAAATCACTATTGCCTGAATGCTGTTGCCTGTTTTATAAGGACCAAATCCTGAAAGTTTGTGTTAATTCTTGGTATTTTCATATTTCAACATAAAAAACCCTTTTATCCTTTTATTAATGCTGCCTTTTTGGACTGTTCTGCTGTGTTATGAAAGTATGATCCCAGAGATACACTTATTAATGCAATAGAACTAAATTTGAAAGTGTATTTGAAGAACAGTAAGTGCCTTTAACAAGAAGCATCTTAAACTGTTTGTTTTGACATCTGATACGTGGTGCAAAGCCATAACACACTAAAAGGGGATTTGACTGTTTTACCTTTTTTTATCCATTTCATGGTAACAATTTCCCTTGCATGTTATTTTTCTAAGTTCATGGATGCATATGTAATATTTCATAAATACTGACTGTATATAATAAAGGTGCAATTAACTGGGTTGTTGGAAAAGACCAGGATGTGCTTAAAAAGAGAAAATGATGTAGAAATTCAGTCATGTATTAAAATTTGCACAGACTGCAAATAATAAAAGATATATTCTAGACAAACCTTGTGTATCTTATTTTTCTTTTGAGCAGTATTAGTCTTCTAGAGTCTCTGACTTTGAGTATACTTACAGCAGTACACTGCGCAGTTCAGGGTCTCATCTCCTGCTGTTCAAGTAACTGGGAAACGTCACTGTTGATGTTGCTTCCCAGTGTTCTGAATGTTGTTTTAAAATTTGTTGTGATTTAGAAGAAAACTAACGCAGAACTATGGACTTCCTGCAAGACACTTCTCTTTTAGAGTATTAACTTCTGCCTCCCCATTCCTGCTCTTTATCCTTAATTCTGCTGTATAGAATAAAAATTCTTGAAAGGGTCATAGAGAAATTTATTTTTGCTCATGCTATAGAAAAGATGGTTTTCTAATTCTCTCTTAAAAAGGTAGAGTTTTCTTGTTAAGCAAAGGAATAGATGCATTTCAGATGAGGAAACTTGTGCTGCTCACCATAGATTAGAATCATAGAATAGAATCATTTAGGTTGGAAAAGACCCTTAAGATCATCAAGTCCAACCTAGGACTGCCAAGTCCACCACTAAGCCATGCCCCTAAGCACCACATCTACAGGCCTTTTAAGCATCTCCAAGGACAGTCACTCAACCACTTCCCTGGGCAGCCTGTTCCAATGCTTGACAACCCTTTCCATGAAGAAATTTTTCCTAATATCCAATCTAAACCTCCCCTGGCACAACTTGAGGCCATTGCCTCTTGTCCTATCACTTGTTACCTGGGAAAAGAGACCGACACACCCCTCGCTATGACCTCCTTTCAGGTAGCTGTAGAGAGCGATAAGGTCTCCCCTCAGCCTCCTTTTCTCCAGGCTAAACAACCCCAGCTCCCTCAGCCAATCCTCATCAGACTTGTGCTCTAGACCCTTCACCAGCTTCGTTGCCTTTCTCTGGACACGCTCCAGCACCTCAATGTCTCTCTTGTAGTGAGGGGCCCAAAACTGAACACAGTATTCGAGGTGTGGCCTCACCAGTGCTGAATACACGGGGACGATCACTTCCCTGGTCCTGCTGGCCACACTATTTCTCATACAAGCCAGGATGCTATTGGTCGTCTTGGCCACCTGGGCACACTGCCAGCTCATATTCAGCCGGCTGTCAACCAACACCCCCAGGTCCTTTTCCGCCAGGCAGCTTTCCAGCCGCTCTTCCCCAAGCCTGTAGCGTTGCATGGGGTTGTTGTGACCCAAGTGCAGGACCTGGCACTTGGCCTTGTTGAACCTCATACAACTGGTCCCAGCCCATCGACCCAGCCTGTCCAGGTCCCTCTGCAGAGCCTTCCTACCCTCAAGCACATCAACACTCCCGCACAACTTGGTGTTGTCTGCAAACTTACTGAGGGTGCACTCGATCCCCTTGTCCAGATCATTGAGAGAGAGATTAAAGATACCAATGTAAAATCGATATAAATATATAGAAATATAAATATCTAGAATAGAAATATATCAAAATACATATAGAATATATAAAAATAAGTATCAATATAAAATATTGATATCAATATAAAACTATTGATAAAGATACTACTTTCATTAAGCCTTTTTTCCATTCAGCTGGAGAGAATTTGTTCATGTTAAAACTTTTTCTGTTCCAGCTATGTTTTTAGATATGGGTTCATCTGTACTTCAGTGGCACAACTCTTTATCTTTGAAATTAATAAGTACTGCCTATATTAGAATGTAGTTTATAGTTTGGTTGTGTAATAAGAAAGCTAAAATAAGTGTCATGATCATTAGTTCTTCAGTGTGATTTTCCCCAACACAACCAAAGATCCTTGACTTATTCATTTAATGGACAGTTCTTATGTAGTGGGTAATTATTCTATGTTTTTTTTTCTCCTTGGTAGTCAGTATGTGGATACCCAACCCTTTATCCCCATCAACAAATAGTATTAAAAAGTATACATTTGTTTATTTTCATAATTTCAAACAAAATCCTCAGTGTACTCTAATGTCTCAGTTATCTCTGGAAATCTAGAGGGAAGCATCTATTGAAATACAGTGCTTCCTGATCAAGCTGCTATGTCTTAGTATCTGCTTGCTCCTGAGTACCTCTACAAACATCAGGGAATACACTTTCAGAGCAACTGTGCAGTGTAGGTGACACAAAACTAAGTGTTGATATGAAGCTCATCTGTTTGCTTTCTTTGGCGTAGGAGTGAGAGAAAATAATTTGGGATTGCATCTTTTTTTTCTTTCCCTGCAGAGAAGGAGTGGTCCAGAGGGTTGGTAATAGAGGGGTGGGTTGACTCAAAGTTGATGAGGGAACAAATCAGAAGCAAAGACTGAGCTATTTTTCCCAACCAGTTTCTGAGTCTGTAATCCAGTCTGAAACCATTCTGGTGCTGTGGCTTTGTTTTGCTCAACCAAATCTTTAGGGATAGATGTTGATTCCCTCACTTCAGAAATCTTTTTAAGGTGCCATGTAATGCAGAAAAAGTACTACTCCTTCACAGTCTAACAAAGGAGTTTAAAGGGAAAAATGTTCAGCTTTCATTGCAGTATCAGGGTGTCTGAACTCCGGAAGAATGTTACAGTATTCTGTAGGGTGCTGGGAGTCTACGCAATGTTGCTAATATATCCTCCTTTCCCTCTGAGTCCCAAGGGAAACTGAAATCTCAGCATCCACAGAATAGACTTTAGTCTTGGAATGACCAGCTTTCTCTCTTTGCCCATATGATGCTGAAGACAAAATAGGTCTTTTTTAATTGTCCTATTTTATTGGCTTTTGTACTAGCTAGCAGTTACAATTTGTGACTTATGTTCAATAGATTCAAACTTTTTTTTATGAGCCTGCCCTATTCTTGTGCTGTTTGACATGCATGAGTTCACTGCTGCTATAGAAAAAACAAACAATAAAATCGCACTTCTTCAACCAGCATGGAATTTGCTTTGCTATTTCCCCTTGAAAACGTTTGTAGGCAGTAATTTTACCAGGGGATTTCAACCTTGGTTAATTCCAGAATATGGAATTTAGTACAGAAGCATTATAATTAGGATGCTGCCAAGTCTGTCAGCCCAGCTGTGCCCAGCTCAGGAAAAGCAGTAGCATTTTCACAAGTATTGTGGTGAATATTACTATGGGCCTCAGACTAAAAGAGTGTTGTAGTCAGGTATTTAAATTCTGTCTATCCTTGCTATCCTTTGCTGTGTCAAAATCTAACCTAGAAAATCTAAGCCCTTTCAGAGGACACATATTTTCAAGGACATTTTTATCTCAGCAGTTGCTCTAAAATATCAGAAATTCATTAAAATAAAAGGGATGAGAAAGGTCAGATGATGAACTAGAACATGGTAAATCCTTCAAGATATGAAGCCAGTGACTTTAGAGAAACTTGACTTTGTTTTGCTATAATGCTTGACTCCATCCACCTTTCTACTAGTTAGGTTATCTTTTTGCTGACATTCTTAAATATTCCTTCTTTGTATGTGATTTGACATTCACGTATTTGTGCACTCTTGTCATTGCTTTCCCACAACTACTGCCTGTAGAAGATTGTGTTGACCTCTGAGATAACTATCATGAAGAGTAGTTAGAAGCAGAAATATAAACTGTGAGGATGCAGGGATTTTTCATCAAACAAGTCGTTGGATTGGTTTTGGGGTTTTTTTGGGTTTTTTTTTGCCATGAGCCTAACCACATGTAGTTTTTAATGGTTTAACCCCAGCCAGCAACTAAGCACCACGCAGCCGCTTGCTCACCCTCCCCCCGTGGTGGGATGGGGGAGAGAATCTGAAGAGTAAAAGTGAGAAAACTCATGGGCTGAGATAAGAACAGTTTAATAATTGAAATAAAATAAAATAATAATAATAATAAAAGAATATACAAACCAAGTCATGCGCAGTGCGAGCGCTCACCACCTGCTGACCGATGCCCTGCCAGTCCCCGAGCAGAGCAGTGGTCGCTGCTCCCTGGCCAACTCCCCCCAGTTTCTGTACCGAGCATGACGCCATATGGTATGGAATAGCCCTTTGGCCAGCTGGGGTCAGCTGTCCTGGCTGTGCCCCCTCCCAGCTTCTTCTGCACCTGGCAGAGCATGGGAAGCTGAAAAGTCCTTGACTGGTGTAAGCACTGCTTAGCAACAACTAAAACATCAGTGTGTTATCAACATTAGTCTCATACTAAATCCAAAACATAGCACAATACCAGCTACTAGGAAGAAAATTAACTCTATCCCAGCTGAAACCAGGACATAGGCATGTGTCAGCAGCATTTTAGCTGTGGATTGATACTTTTTGTGGCTTCAAAAAATGATCACTTTTAAAAAAAAAATATGTAAGCAGTCTACTGCTGAGCTAAAAGACTGTATTCTAGCTGTGTGATCTCCACCAGATCCCAGTAAAGATTCCAAATCTTTCTGGAGCTCCTCAGCATACAACTTATTTACTTGGGCTAGACAAACAGATTAAGAAATCATAAATAATCTGAACTTGCTATAGCAGTGGACTTCCAAAGGCCTCTGCTGTCTCAAAGATACTAAAACATGTAGGGAAAAACAGAGCTCCACCAATTTAAATAAACATTCCACTTTTCAAGACAGTGGAATGTTTATTTAAATTGGATTTTATTTTAATAACTGCTCATACTATTTTGCAGATAAAATTAAGACACTTAAAACTTTCTTGGGCTTCTTGAATCACATAAAAAGAGCGATGTGGGGGTTTAGTGTTAAAAAGAGAATAATGTTTATCTGATGTGGCACTGTTACAGGAAAACAAAAACTAAGTTTGCCCTATTTCAATTTGACATGTTTGGTATAACTTGTCATTAAAAAGTTAAAATAGCTGGTGCAATGATGTAGCCACCTGCAAACACTTAACTTCTGATTACCAGCCAGAGATCAGAGGCTAGTCATGCAAACAGTATGCTTATGCTGCCTTAGAAGGTTCAGATGCCAAGTTAAGAGACATCACAGCAGGTAGAGATGATTTATTTTTTAGGTACAGAGGCTCAGTACGTAACATATTCCCAAGCTCCACAAAACTGTTGAAAAGAAGGAAGGAGAAACCTTAGTAGGGAATAAATCTGCCCTGTATGATTCTTACTTTTGATAAGAGCTTGCTCTATTTCCTGATAGACAAACACATAGCACTTTATTCCTTCCAAAACCTTTATAGTAGCTTCAGATATGTATTCTCATGAATTACATCTGATATGAATGTTAATTTCATAATGTCTAGACTGCATCTCAAGAACTTAAAAACAATCTTTTACTTTATTTTTTAGGATGCATGCATTGCAGTAACTGAAGAAAACCATATGTAACTCATCTTAAGAGTGTACAAGGCTTCTCTAGAAATTGCCTTGAAATCACTGTGGATGCTTATAAAACTTCAAGTTGTATGTATTGCAGTAAAATAGCTTGTTCTATGCAAAGCAGATTGCAAGATTATGGTCCGTGATTTTTAAAGGGATGTTCAAATAATGAAAATCCTAAAAAGTTATTACTTGGTTACAACTTTTAATTTAGAGGGTTATGGGCAGTTATCTTGTCCTTGGTTTCGTGATTAAAGATAGCGTCAGCTGAAAATGAAGGTCCCTTATGATATGCCTACAATAGCCAGTAATATGCTCCAACAGGAAAAGAACCTATTACATGCAACTAAATAGTGAGTGAAACCGCAGATTATGGGGACCTGATGTTATTTGATGCATTTCAGCACCATTTTAACCATGGGCTATCCCTAGTTTGGTCCCATGAACTCAATGCCTGTTAGCAGTTGTAGCATTATCTTTGTATGATTTAGTTTCATCTGAAAGGAAACACAGTTCATGCATTCCGAGATGCCTCTGTGACTCCAGTCGGGGACAGGAATCTAGAAAGATGTTTCACTGAGGGCACATCCATTTATTTTGTCCCCATTGTTGGCACTCTTCAGTGATCCAGGAGAATCACTGAGATTCTCATGTGGTTAGTCAGTGAGCTAGACTTCGAGGAGCCTGAATGCGGTTTCTTAAGACTAAGGGAACAGGTACATATTCATAAAAAGGGTGTTCCAGTGTATCTTGCAGTACAGAGCATGTACGTGTGGAGAACATAATTTTTGTAAATAGGGGTTTACATTCAGGACACCATTCAGAATATGAATTTAATAGAACTACAGAACTTTTCAGATTTAACCCATAGTACTTATTGCTCCTATTGTGAAACAGCAAAAATTTGCATTTCAGTACATGCAATACCAGAGGCAGTGTTGTTTGTAAGAGCCTCTAGGATATTTTTCACCTTTTGCAAAGGCTGGATAGTTACTCTGAGAGTTTTAACATGGTTCTAATGATAAGCAACTTTAGTGGTCACCTGCCTTTGTATGGTTTGGCTGCTAAGTTGCCTACGCCTGACTAACTTACTCCAGACAACTTCAGGATCTATGGTATTCAGGGTTGCTCCTGCTGTTTTGACTGATCCCCAAACCGTTCCAAGTTCCCTGACCTACTTCAAGGTAGTAGTGAGCTTGAATTTTCCCAAGCCAGTGAAATTGAATTTGCCTACAGAGAGCACCATTGGTGTATTTTATCCACTGATGGTAAGCCTTTCTTGCTCCAGACTTTCCCTAGGGTCTCAGGGACCTGGGGTTCCTGAAAGCTGGTCTTACCAATAAACACTGAGGAGGGAAGGCATTAAGTATCTTGACCTTTTCCATGTCATTTGTCACCACGTCCCCTGCACCATTCAGCAGCAGGCCCATGTTTTCCCTAGTCTTTATTTTGCTGTTTATGTACTTTTAGAAACCCTTCTTGCTGCTCTTCACATTTCTTGCCAGATTGAACTGAAGGTGAAGTTTTGACCTATACCTTGTTTCTCTTGTAGGGAAGCAGGACTGACTCAGGGAAAGAAGTGGGGTTCACCAGTCCAACACAAGTGTGGATTGGGCAAAATCGGGCTCCTCCCAGTGTAATCGACTTGCAGCAGCAACTAGATCCCACCCAGTGAAAGCAGAGTGTCTCCCCATCCAAACCTACGTCAATGTCTGAGGAAAAGGCGACCTGCCAGAGGGTCTATCTTTGCCAAAGCCACTATGCTCTCATTCTCACCCGTGTTTCCGGCAGAACATCCTTACAGTATCATACATGAAAACAGAACCAACAAAGGGGGTATTCAGACTAGGTGCCAGCAAGGGGACATGCAGGCAGCTGACGGAGGCCCTGTACAAAGGAGGTGGTGGTGTCCTGGAAGGCCAGTCTGTGCACCTGCTGGCAGTGATCTTGAAGGTGACTTCTTCTGTCTTTAAGCAGTGAGAGCTCCTTGTGAACCTGCAGGAGCCTGCTTCAGTGACTGGGTTTGAGCCATCTGGGACTCCTGGCTAAATCCACAGTGAAGCGAAATGCCATGATTCAGGCTTAGAAAAATTTGGCATTTTGCTTTTGTCTCCTGTTCTGTCCCTATTCTTCTGCCCCTGATTTCTGGCAAACCCATGGGAAACTCACTTCACACTCTTCCCCAGCAGTCTCCTTAGGGAGGCATGATGAGATTTAGGGGTGAAGAGAAGGCAAAGAAGAGCTGTGTTCTGTTAACAGACTAATACAAGTTTGCTTGGCACATAGCCCGGAAGCTGCCTGCTGTGGCAAGGTTGACAGAACCTGGAATTCTACGGCTGTTGGGGGAGGCCCAGTCACAGATAAGAATTGCTGGGAATACCACAACTCTCTGGATTTTGTGGACAACCCAGCTCTTCCAGACCTGTCTTTGCCTGCTGTTCAGGAGGACTGAGGTGCCAACAGGGACGGTGTGACAGATGTTTAACTGGTCGTAAAGCTTCCCAAGTGAAACCAGACACATAGTTTTTGGTGACCAAAAGGCATCACTTTTTCCAGGGGATGGAGGACACAGAAACACTCCTCTGTGCACCCAGTCTCTGTTGTTCCAGCTGCCATAGGCTGTACAATGGGCATGTTCAGAAACCTTGCATGTCCCCCTCCCTGATCTGAACGTGCCTGACCTCAGAGAGGACAGGGGTTGAGCACCCTACTGTACTACCCAACCCTGCCATGGGATGTGGCACCAAGACCCACTGGAAAGTGGCAACACAAAAGCTGGTGGGCTAGGTGAGGAAGAGGGAATTCAGGCACGCTGTGCTCAGTTCCTCCTCCTCCTCCTCTTCATCCCTAGCGACCTCCTTTCCATGGCTCACCACCTGCAGCTCACCCAAACCCAGCTATTGCTGAGGGTGCGAGGTTGTGTCATGTCTGCAGAGAGGAATGACCAAAGCTGACTTTGAGGTTGCCTCCTCAGGGGCTTCCCAGCAAATCCTGCCCAACAGAGCCATTTCACTGGGGCAGAGACTGAGGAATGGGGGCCTAGAGTTTCCAGTGGCACAAACCAGCCACAAGCACTACCTCGGGTGCATGTGGACTGGTACTATCCTGGTTGCTGACCATTAACATACCATTTCATGGGCTTTGCTCTATCCAACATCTATATCACAGAGGCCTCAGACAGATACTAGTGTATCACTTCCCCAGGTCTCAGGGCCAGCAGTCAGGAGGAAAGGCAGCTGTGGTTTTATACACTTACTTTAACTTGGCGATGATGAGGGAATCCCTGAAGAGGCAAGTGGCCTCTTCTTACTCTTCAGAGCCTGGATCACCTGCTCACATTCACTCAGGACCAGTTCTGCCTTGCTGGGTTAAACCCAACGTGGCCTGGTGCTGCTCCACAGGACCAGAGGCCGCTCTGCAAAGCAGACAGTGGTGGGCCTGAGAAACACTGCTGCTGTGGAGCCTGGGCTGCTATTCCACAGGCCCCTCAGCCGGAGAGGGAGCACACCCGCAGCAGCAGCAGTTCAACCGGCCCATCTCGCCAAGGCCAAGAGGACTGCCATGGTGTGTGGCTCTCACTGACACCAAGGACAAGGCCCAGCTGGCCTGAGTGAGGCTGAGAAGTGGGGTCCTGGTGCAGGGGCAGCGCTCGTTGGCCAGACCATCCCTCTCCCCAGCACCTCCCTGTGCCGGCATAGTTTCATCCCTGCTGATGCCGGGTCCACGGCCACGGCCAGTGCTGGGTCCCAGGGTGGCACATTGTGGCATGCAGGCTGGAGCACTGAGGAAGCTGTGGGAGAAAAGGGGCCGTCTCCCCGGCACGCAGCTTCCCCCAGCACTGCCAGACGTCTGTCTCTGCTCTCTCCAGGGAGTGGGGGGAGCCAATTGGGCTGCCTGTCACTAAACTGCTCCCTGGGCACTGCGGGTCTTTGCCCCATATGCCCAGCACCCTTTTCTGCAATTAACATGTTTGAAGGAGCTAATTAGACCTGAGGAGTCTGCCATTTAATTCCTGGCCAGTGTCTCATTTTATCTGAATGCTCCCTGAGAAAAGAGGGGAGAAGCAGTCAGTGAGGGAGGATGTAATGCATTCAGTTGTTGGAGTTGGTTTCAATAACCACCCCCAAGCCTTCCCAAAGATCCACATTATCCCAGCATCCTCTGTTCACTAAGTTGTAATGTAAACACTGGCTTTGGAGCATGAAAACAAAGGTATCTTACAGGCCAGGGAGAACGCCTTGAGACCCTGGCGAATGGCGTGGATGTCCATGATTGCAGCTGCACTGCAGCATGCTGTGGGCACACTTCGGCACGCTTGGTGCTCGCTGGGGATTTAGGCCAGGCAGAAATGGTGACTGTGCTGGGCTGTTGCTGAGATCCCAAGCCACTGTGCTGTGAGCACCTGAGACAGTCACCCTGGGGGAACGGATGGGCCATGGGTTTGTGTTGACCCTTGCTCAGTCCATGGGAACAGCTTCACCCTGCATCAGGGCCTGGGCTCTGCTGTTGCCTTTTGGTCAGGAAACTTCTTGGGTTTACTGAAGCCCTTTTGAGCCCCTGATGGGAGGATGCTGTCTGTGTATGAATGCTGGGGAGGTGCCTTCTGGTCTCTGACAGGCTGAGTGTTACCCAAATAGCAGAGGTACTGTGTTTTCTTTTGGTCTGAGCTTGGTGGATCTCCTCTGCTCCCAAAGACTTCTGTCCTGAGCTTGCAGAAAGACAAAGCTGCTGCTGGTCCCCTGCTGGAGAAAGTGACCTGCCCTTCCTCTCCAGAGCTACCTGGAGCTGGGGTGATCTCCTGCTAGCACAAGCTGTCCTGTCCTGAGCTCACAGGGAGATGTGGAGTCTGCTGGACCTGCCTGGGGTCAGTGTGTCTTGTCCTGGGCTTGTAGAAGGATGTAAGGAAAAATGTAGGACACCCCCTCCTGTCTCAGAGTGTCATGCCTTGAGCCTGCAGGGAGATGGTGAGCCCGGGGCATCACCTCGTCCTGGAGCAACCTGCCCCTTGCACACAGAAGGCTGTTGTGACCCCAAATACTGACTACCTGTATTATCTTCATAGGCAGAGAAGATTTACAGAGGGGTTAGAATAGCTGGGGGAGAAATGTGCAGGATTCGTGGGAAAACACCCATAGCCATCCATGCTCACCCCCCCATACATAGCCCTGGATGCCTGACTGCACGCCACAAGGCCCCAAGCAGCCAGGGGAAGTGGAGTGGTGGGGGAGAAGTCCCAAGGGCCCCCTGGTGCCCTGATGTGGGGCACTGGGGCTGGGGCTGCCCCAGGGCGCAGGACAAAACACCCTGCCTATGGAAGAAGATCCCCCTGCTCAGTCATGTGGGGATCTTCTGGTGCAGGGGTGAGAAGCTGGCTGTGAACACCTCGGGTTGTCAGCTTGGAGGAGGGACCAGGAGGGGTGAGGTCCCTGCAGGGAGTCCAGCAGGGCAGCTGATGAGGGTGATGGTGAGCACAAGTCTTCCTGAAGCACCTGGAGGATGAAGCAGTCCACATCCTGGAGTATGGATCTCCTTGGAAGAGTGACCTCCCTGACAAGGGCTGGAAGGCAGGGCAAGGCATGGAGATGCCTTCAAGTGGAGGGGTCAGGGCTGACATCTTAGCACTGGTGCTGGCTAGGCCATACAGGGGTTGTGCAGGGCTGGACCTACTGCTGCCCCTAAGGCAGAAGTGACTGGGGAGGTGATGGTCAGGGGCCACCCAAGCTGCAGTGCCCAGGCTTTCTTCTGGAGTTCATGATCCTGCAGGGAGTGAGGAAGGGAATTAGCAGGTACCCAACACCCTCGGCCTCTCCACGTGTGCCCTGCATCCCCCTGCAATCATGGAGACCCTCCACTGGACTTGCTCCCATGTTTCAGTGTCTGTCCTGTGCTGGGAGCCCAAACTAGGGGATGGTGTTCCAGGAGCAGTCTCACCAGTGTGAAACCACAGGGCAGTATCCCTTCCCTGGGCTTCTGGCTGCACCCTTGCTCATGCAGTCCAGTATGTAGGGACCTTCTTTGCTGCCCAGGTGCACCGCTGCCTTGTGACCACGTTGTCCACAGGACCCAGGACCTTTTCTCCAGAGCTTCTCCCAGCTGTCAGCCCCAGCCTGTCCTGCTGCGTAGCTTTATATGTCCCAGGGGCAGGACTTTGCATTGGCTTTTGTCAAATCAGTGCCCTGAGGTTCCTGTCAGCCCATTTCTCCAGCCTGTTGAGGGAAGCAAATGGGGCCCCACACTGTGTTCACCTCTGTTTAAACAGAAAAGGTGTAGTGGCACACTGCCTGCAAAGGGGAGGACATTAAAGAGTACTTCTTCCTGTACTAATCCCCAAGGGATGCCACTACTTCCTCTCTGCCAGCTGGACTTTGCACCACTCCTTTGCAGCTCTCTGAGCTGACCTGAACCCCAGAATTTTCCACTCACCTTCTTATCCCACCTGTGGAAGAATGTAATGACACTGTGAAGGAGCAATGTCCTGCAAAACGCAACCCATATAGTTCGTTTGTTATTAGGTCAATACTGACAGGATGAGGATTTCCCTGCTGGATAACATAAAGAATGACTACAAAATTACACAGGGCCTGCTATCTTTCTCCCCATGCAGAGTAGGAGTGGGGCTGCTTCCTCAGGGACAGGGACCCAGGAGCCACAGGTGGCCACAGCACTTCCCACACCAAAAGGCACAACTCCACAGCACCAGAAGCAGGAAAAACAAGATGCTCGATGCAGTTGGAGAGCCCTTGCTGTGAAAGGCTCATGGAGGAGCATCCCTGGAGATCTCCCCTCCTTCATCCAGGTTCTCAATAACAGACAGTTCTCTGGGCAGCTTCAATGGCTCCACAAGACTGCTCTCAGCTCATGGCAACTGTGCTGGACACTCTCCAGATAACTTTCCCCAGGTTAGCTGCAAGGAAAATGACAAGAAATGCCACAAAGAGGAAAGAGATCACCCACATGGGAATGGCATGAAGACTTTAACAAGGCCCTTTGTTCCTGCACCTCTTGTATTCATTGCATCTCAAAGCTAGCCTTCACTAAGAAAGGAAGAGGAACGATCACACTCTCCCTTTCATCCTTCTTCACCCATTTGTGCCCACTGCTACTGGCAGGCAATCTCCTGCTACCTCCTGGTAGAAAGAAAACGCTCCTTCTCCTCCCTCACCACCTTTCCCATGACGATTGTGCCAAGGGAAGGAGGATACTGGCAAAAGCCAGGGCCAGTTTGCAAAACTGCACCCACCCCTTCTACTCACAGGTGACAGATCTGCACACATCCTGCAAGGCATCAGACAGGAGGGCACAGAAAGCAGAGAAGATGCCCCCATACCAAACTGCTGGAGTGGGGAGGAGGAGCACCCTCAGTGCCATCGGTCCCCCTTGGTGCCCTGACCCTCCCTGCTCAACCCTGAAACTGCTGGAGGCAGCACCATGGCCCCTTGCTCCAGCTCTGCCCTTCACCACAGCTGCCTCGTGGCACCATTCTGCCTTTGCTTCCAGCAGAGCAAAGTCAACAAGGACAGACGGAAACTTCTCGCCCACCTCGGCAAGACCTCCCTGGCCATTTCAGGTGCTGAGGGCCAGCTGGAGAAGGGCTTGGGGCAGTGGGGCAGCTGGGGGAGTGTGGGACAGGAGGCCCCCAAGGGGAGCTCACTGCCCCGTCTCCTGAATGTGGCCCCTTTAAAATGCCTATGAGGCTGCAGCTCCTTCCCTTTCCTCTCCCAGCTCTCTCTGATCAGCAGCCTGTCTCTGCACTGGCCTCTTCTTACTCCTCCAGCCCAGGCCTCCACCTCCAGGAGCAGACTACCCTGCTTGGCTGCCTTGGACCTTTTCCTCAGGGCACGCCGTCGTGTGTTGGTTACCCTTGTGGTGCCAGAGAAGGGAGAAATCCAACCCTGGCCTTTGAATGCATGCTACCAACCCCTGCCTGTCCTCACCTGCCAAAATGGTCTGAGCCAGCTCCTGCTGCTTGTCTCTGTAACTGAAAACTACAAATGCCTCACATATTTTCCCATTTCCTTATGTATTTGCCTCATATTTTATGTTCATTTTCAGGGTTATATTTATATGCATTTAATTTTTCCCATTTTTGTTTTATATGCTCAAGTATTTTTTATGACCTTTGTCATGGTATTCTCCAAGGCTGCCTTTATACTGTTTAGGTTTCATGAAAGTCACTATTCCCATGCAAACCTATCTTTGAAAATGTCTGGCTTTTTGAGATAAACAGAAGGGTTTGAAAAGCATTTTTGGTTTGCTTTTTTAGTACCTCTGTTTTTTCTCATTATAAAATGAATGTGAGAGATCTTCCATTTTAAAAAGGCAGCTGTCACTCAGAATAGTCTGGTAATTCTTTAGGAATTAACTCATTAAAAAATGAATGCCATGTGTATTCATGAGTTTAAAGTCTGAGCACCCTTTCACAGCAAATGACCATTCAATGGGATAAATCATGTGATATTCCAGCAAAACATCCAAAGAACCTGTCTATGCCCAGTGGTTTTGACAGTTCACATTCACAAGATGTAAAAGCCTCGGTGAGGGCAAAAAGACAGCCCCAGTGTGTGCTGATCTCCAAGTTGTAAATACAAGAAAGTAAATATACTCCCAGGTAATTTAGTTCCCTCCAAAAAGGACTGCAGGTCCTGCTCCTTTTTAAGCAGAAAAAAAGTCCCTGACAATGTTTTTATATGTTTTTATAATTAAGGTAACAAACCTTTAGTAACATAAATGGAAAGAGTAATTTTTTTTACTTCGGTGCTTCTGAAAAGTAGCTTATGATAACACCCCTTTGCTGCTACTTCATTGAGGACTGCTCTGTTAAATTTCTTTTCTGGTAAACTGAATTTGTAGCACTTAGGGGTTTTTTAGTTATTAGTTAATACCCTTATTTGTAAAATTGTACTTCTTGAAACAAAACTTTGGAAAAGCAAGCACGTACTGCACAAATGGTTTCAGTGAATTACTCAGCATAAGATAAAACAGTTATTTGGATTGGGACAGGTCAATGGGATGCCAAGAAATGATCTGCTGAGATGGGAAGGTCACGTAGCTAAGTTAGACCTTAACTTCTTAATGCAGACTGTAATAGCAATTGTGAATGAAATTGTAGCATATGAGCTAAATTAACTGTGCTCTAATCATTCAAAACTGAGTAAGGTATTCGTCTTCATGGCAGATTTTGAAGTAAAAAAAAAATATAAATTTCTTAGCTTTATCCATCCATGTGGAGTGGTTCCGGCTACAGTATTAAACCTGTACTATCCCATTTCTGACCAGTGCATGGGCACTTTTGGCTGCTCCTGCCTTTGCCCATCACAGCACGAGGCTTGCGCCTGGCCAGCCACATGGTCTTAGGATAAGAGCAAAGAATCTAATCTTGCCTGTATTTGAAGTTTTTGCCTGGAAAAAGTAATAACAAAGAAAGAATTTAGATGTATAAGGGAGAGGACTGGCAAGTTATAGCTGTGATGGAAAGCATAATGGAGAAAAACTATTTTCCTTTAACTTGGGCAGTGTCCAAGTTAAGGTGGTGAGGAAGCTATGTTGTGCAGTGACAAGCTGAACCTATTTGGACTCCTTTGTGGCATGCTGACTTACTTGTTAAAATCAGTGTGTTTTGAATGAATTAAAGGAGAAAAGGAACTGGTAGCTAGAGTAGATGAAATGAAGAGGAACTGGTTATTTTGATTTGAGAAAGCTGGTGTAAGGTTATAAGAAGTGATTTAACATGGGGTAGTTATGAAAGGCCGAAAGCACGCTATTTTGCAGGAATGTTCTCTCGCGCTGCTCCACTTGCCAGATATACATAGGCTGAACTATACATAGACTTACCATTTGCCTTAGTGCCTGAGACAAAAGAACCCATGTCATAAGGGACAGTGAATATTCATTTCAATCCCCTGTTGCATTATAAAATAAAATGGAAAACTTCCATTAGGGAAGCAATTTGTGACATTTTAGAAAGACATAAAATTGTGCATATGTTTAGCTCTCATCTTACACTCCTGTAATGAATACATATATAGCTAGATTACCTTTTAAGAGCAGATCTTTCTTGCATGGAATGGAAGATCAGATAATCTTTCTAGAATAATGATCTGTTAGGTCTACTTGGAAATACAGCTGTGCTTTGTAAACTTATTTCCTCTTTTCATTCTAGGTTAGAGTGGTCTGTGCTTCAACCACAGGCAGAGAAATAAACGGCAATATGTGCTGCAACTTCGTATCGCTCAGTTACCTCTTCCAGTCATTACTTTTAATGAGGTGTTTGTTTCTGATTTAAGCAACAAAGATAGATGATTAGGGGGGACCGTGTCCTGAATCATGCAATGTTACTACTATGCTTTGCTCTGTGCAATAATCAAGAAACTGGCTGAGTGGGGAAGAACAATTTGTTGTTGTTAAAAAAAAAAACAAACCAAACAAACAAAAAAAACCCAACCCCAAACCAACAAAAAAACCACCAAAACCTGGTGGACTAAGTCAAATGTAACTGTTCTGTGAGGAATAGTGGACAACTGACCTGTTAACACAGACAAGAGAATAAAACACCTGGACCAGCTCTATCTTTGTAAGAAATCTGGAAGAGATCATCTTCTATTTTTCCCCTTTGTAATGTTTGTGACACCCAGAATGGCATCTCCAACTCTTCACTGAGAGGGAAACATGTAAAAAACTATTTTGCAAGAGGAAAGAAATAACTTGTGTGTCTGGGAGATATAATGAATGTGAAGAAGTTTACCTGTTTAAATCAGTAGAAGGATTAAGCTCATATAATGATTATAGTTTGGAAAAAAATACTTGTGTATAATTTATGGAAATAGCTGTAGCATTATTTAATATCCTTCCTGAACTAAATACATTTTTTATTGATTTCATGATGATTGTAATATGTGTTTACCTTCTACAGCTGTATTTTTGCAAAAGTGATACATCTCCATGGCCATTTTGTATCTAACACAATAATGCACTTCAGGCCAGTTTTTCCAAAGTAATAAACATTCCCACTAAGTGAAAAGATTTGGTCCCATGTTATGCATTTTATTGCCCGCTCTGATTGTTCTTAGTCTTTTTATTTAATACTGTCGCAGGTGATAGGGGATTCATTTTTTCCTCACACTGGCAGTACATCCACTCCAAGGTTGCTTAAGAAACATCAGGGCACCCAAGGAGTTTGCTCATGTGAATAATTGTGCTCAGCTTAATTAATGACTTTTTAAAGCCTCCAAAATACCTATATGCTGAACACAAAGGAAGCCCTAAAATAGTATCATAGATCTGCTCAGATTGACTAGCAGATTGGGAAGGAAGCCAACCACATAGTAATGGGTGCAACAACAGAACAAAAACAGAGAGCCAGGTCTCAGACTAAAAAACAGTTTATCTATCTGACCTCTTCATCAAGACATAATCACCTGCAGAGAATTGCCTTTGCAATGACATATGTTTGCACAGAAGGCTGGGGAGACAGCAAAATGATCATTTAAGACTAGCTTTCATCAAAATAAAATCAAAGAAAGACTGGAGCCAGATTTCCCAATGTACTGTGATAGTCCTAACCTCCTCTATTATATGGCTGATCCTACTTCCAATCTTAATAAAGAGACTTCTGACTCATATATACAAGAAGTGGGTAACGAGTACTATGACCACGGCTGGAGGGGCCCTGCCTCCAGCCAGGTGGAGGAAAGGGACAACTGGCTTTACTGGGCTGTGTGGATTCGATGGCCTGGCACATCAGACCCACAGGAGTATAAGGCTCTAGGGGACACCGGTGCACAGTGTACCCTAACGCCATCAACCTATAAAGGGGCAGAACCCATCTGTATTTCTGGAGTGACAGGGGGATCCCTCCAGTATTGGAGGCCGAGTGAGCCTAACTGGGAATGACTGGCAGAAGCACCCCATTGTGACTGGCCCAGAGGTTCCGTGCATCCTTGGCATAGACTGCCTCAGGAGAGGGTATTTCAAGGACCCAAAAGGGTACCAGTGGGCTTTTGGTATAGCTGCCTTGGAGACAGAGGGTATTAAACAGCTGTCCACCTTGCCTGGTCTCTCGGAGGACCCTTGTGCTGTGGGGTTGCTGAGGGTTGAAGAACAATGGCTGCCGATCACCACCGCAGCAGTGCACTGGCAGCAATATCACACCAACCGAGACTCCCTGATTCTCATCCATAAACTGATTCATCAACTGGAGAGCCAAGGAGTGATCACTGAGACTCGTTCACCTTTTAACAGTCCCACCTGGCCAGTGCGAAAGTCTAATGGAGAGTGGAGACTGACAGTAGACTATCGTGGCCTGAATGAAGTCATGCCACCGCTGAGTGCTGCCATGCTGGACATGCGAGAACTTCAATATGAACTGGATTCAAAAGCAGCCAAATGGTATGCTACAACTGATATTGCTAATGCATTTGTCTCAATCCCTTTGGCAGCAGAGTGCAGGCCACAGTTTGCTTTCACTTGGAGGGGCGTCCAGTACACCTGGAATGGACTGTCCCAGGGCTGGAACCACAGCCCTACCATTTGCCATGGACTGATCCAGACGGCTCCAGAACATCTGCAATACCTTGATGACATCATCGTATGGGCCAACATAAGGGTGTCCATGGCACCTCAGGCCATGAAGGAAGAGATGCAACATATTGACGGGCTCATGATTGAGGGGTGGACTTGACCATGGACACTATTGCCCAGGTTATCCATGAATGTGACACATGCGCTGCAATCAAACAAGCCAAGCGGTTAAAGCCTCTGTGGTATGGAGGGCGATGGCTGAAATACAAATATGGGGAGGCCTGGCAGATCGATTATATCACACTCCCACAAACCCGCCAAGGCAAGCGCCATGTGCTCACAATGGTGGAAGCAACCACTGGATGGCTGGAAACATATCCCGTGCCCCACACCACTGCCTGGAACACTGTCATGGGCCTTGAAAAACAAGTCTGATGGTGACATGGCACGCCAGAAAGAATCGAGTCAGACAACAGGACTCACTTCTGAAACAACCTCATAGACACCTGGGCCAAAGAGCGTGACATTGAGTGGGTATATCACATCCCCTGTCATCCACCAGCCTCTGGGAAAATGGAACGATACAGTGTACTGTTAAAGATGACACTGCAAGCAATGGGTGGTGGGACATTCAAACACTGGGACACACATTAGCAAAGGCCACCTGGTTAGTCAACACTAGGGGATCTGCCAACTGAGGTCGCCCTGCCCAGTCAAAAGTTTTACATACAGTGGAGGGGTAGAAAGTCCCTGTAGTGCACATAAAAAACATGCTGGGGAAGACAGTCTGGGTTTACTCCTGCCTCAGGCAAAGGCAAACCCTTCTGTGGGATTGCTTTTGCTCAAGGACCTGGGTGCACTTGGTGGGTGATGCGGGAGGATGTGGAATTGCGATGTATACCTCAAGGAGATTTGATTTTGGGTGAGAATAGCCAATGAACTGAATGGTATGATGTTAATTGCTATATAGTACTGTATGTCATCACTACTATGGTTGCTACATGCCATCTTAACGGTATTTCAGTAATAATGACCCAGATTAATGAAGAATGAACTTTGATGAGACCAAGCAAAGTGCAGCAGTGATGGAACCAGAAGTGGCTTCAGCATGCAACAATCCAACCCCACACACCACCTCTCCTGCCCTGAAGGACTGTTATGACAGATGGAGCCCAAAGTCATGGACTAAATGAACTCAATGGACATCTTAGAGGGATGACCCATAGACTTAGGGAATGATATCTGTGTGCATATATGAAAGGACAGGAAAGGTGGTGGTGATTAATTGGGATGTATTGGAAAGTGTGGGACCTGGGCATGACGTAGATGGTATAGAATAAGGGGTAGATACTGTCCCGGCTTCAGCTGGGACAGAGTTAATTTTCTTCCTAGTAGCTGATATAGTGCTGTGTTTTGGATTTAGTATGAGAATGATGTTGATAACACACTGATGTTTTAGTTGTTGCCGAGTAGTGCTGACACTGTCTAGGACTTTTCAGCTTCTCACACTGCCCTGCTAGCGAGGAGGCTAGAGGCACACAAGAAGCTGGGAGGGGGCACAGCCAGGACAGCTGACCCAAAGTGGCCAAAGGGCTATGCCATACCATATGATGTCATCCTGAACAAAAAACTGGGGGGAGATGGCCGGGGGGGAGGCAGCCGCTGCTTGGGAAATGCTTGGGCATCGGTCAGCAGGTGGTGAGCAATTGCATTGTGCATCACTTGTTTTGTATATGCTTTTATCATTCTTTTCCCTTCCCTTTCTGTCCTATTAAATTGTTTTTATCTCAGCCCACAGGTTCTACCTTTTTTCTGATTCTCTTCCCCATCCCACTGCAGGTGGGAGTGAGACATTGGCTGTGTGGTGTTCAGCTGTCTGCCAGTTTAAACCATGGCACTAGGGAAAGCAAATGGCTGAATTTTAGAGTAATTTTTGTCTTCTCAGTTCATTCTCTTCCCATTTAACGCCAGAAATCAGAGCTGTGCTCTGCTGGCATTGATATTAATTTTTGCTCAGTTACTCGTATGGGGGAAAAGAGTATTTCGTCCAAGTATCTAACCTGTTCCCATGTGAGTATTTGTATTCGCATGGCACTTACCGTCCCTAAGTGAGATCAAGGCCTCATTTAATCAGCAGTGTGTATGAATTAAAATACTAATACTTATATTAATGCATATACACATTTTTTAATATATATATACACACACATATTTTAATGATATGACATCTGTCCTTTGAGACTAAATGGTCAAGATAAATAAAGGTGAGGAGAAAGAAAATCTTTTCCCTGAATGAAAATAGGTAGAGAAAGCTTAACTGAATTTTGAAAGTATAAATCATGCTGAGGAGACAGGATGGCAGTAGTATTCAGCAGTTCCCTGACCCATCATTGATAGTGTTATTTTATTTCATGTTCTTCCACTGCTAAAATATTAAGAAAATAAGGATATTTCTGTAACTTTTTTCTTTTAAATTCTCATTATACTTAATGTAGAATTTTTGAGGGGAGAAGGAATAGATAATCTAAGATATATATAACATTCTAATATCCAGCTGAAATAAAAAGAAAGTGGCAAAGAAAAAAAAAGACAATGAAGTCATAAAGCAGAAAATGAAAGTGGTAAGTGTCAAAAGCATACACAAGGGGGAAAACCTTAAAAACCAAAAAATGATGAAAGAAAACTTCTCCTACAGAATAATTAAATTTCAAGGTTTTTGAAGAAACGGGAGCCTACGAATGACCTTCAAAGCATCCCAGCCTGTCTCTCAGAATTTATAAACAGGAAAGGAGGAACGTAAGAGCTTATCTTTACCATGAACGCTTTTGGCTTGATACAAATTGGCCTCATACTGTTGTGCACCACCACCATCTCCAGTCTTCAATGCAATCACCTTCCTTTACAGCAAAGAAAAGTGATTGAGAACAGCCTGCAACTTTTGGACAAAATGGGCAAAAAGTTTCCTCAACAATGTCTAAGAGAGAAAATGTCCTTCAGATTTCCTGAGCAGGTTCTAAAGCCCAGACAGAAAGAGACTGTCAAAGTGGCCATTGAAGAGATCTTCCAACACATCTTCTATATCTTTAGCAAAAATCTGACTCTAGCTGCTTGGGATGGGACAGCTTTAGAACAATTCCAAAATGGACTTTATCAGCAAATTGAGCAATTGGAGGCATGTGTAATCAAGAAGCAGACCCACCACTTTCGGAGTAAAGAAGTCAACAGGCTGAAACTGAAAAAGTACTTCCGAAAAATAGACTGCTTTCTTAAAGACAAACAACACAACCTGTGCTCCTGGGAGATCAGCCGTGCAGAAATGCGGAGATGTCTTCAATTGACTGATAAAGTCCTAAGGAAGGTTAACAACTAAGGTACAAACATTTTGACCTGACATAACTTAGCTTTAAAAATATCCATATTTATTATTTGTTCTATGATCCATCTTGTGGCAGTGTTCATTTTCTAGTTCATCTGCTAGTTCATTTTGATTGTATTTAAATAATTGTGTTGCTGAAATTTATTTTGCAAATGTAATGTATTTTTCAATTTAAGTTTTTCCCTTGGTAAGCAAGGTGTCTACACTAGCTATAAATTAATCTATATGACTTTTCAGTGAGGGTTACTCCATAGGAAGGGATTGTAATCTTATGACAAATAGTGTCATCCTATGGTGTTTTCTGCTGAGAAAATGTGCTGCTACTTTCCATCTCTATTTCACCTACACGTAGGGAATCGTATATTTGTGGATGGAGTACACATCCCTCACCTTACAGGAATTGCTAGATTTGTACCGATTGAGAGTGTGTCAAAAATAAAGTAGTATATTGTTTATTTCAGTGGTCCTGGCTTAGGTTGAGACTATTCATTAGTCTTTCAAAGTTTGTATGCTCTTTTCCAAGAACGTTTTGGTTTTTTTTTTTTTTTTTACATTTGTGTCATCCTAATACTTGCTTTGTTCAAAGAGGTAAAGTAATTCTAGAAAGATTTGTCTACATCGGATATTGTTTGCAGTAGCTATGCTTCTGCAATAACTTCTCAGTTGGACATATTGTTACTTTTAATTGAAGTATCTTTGCCTCCTCCAACTATCTGGGGGAAAGGCTTTTTTACCTTCCTGCTGTGTTTCCAATTCACTTTAACTTCTTTCACAAGCTTATTTGAAATAAGTTCTCTACATAAAAGTACGCTAAAGCCACATCTGCCTGTGGCACATCCTACTTGCTCATGGATGTATTTATCCTGGCTACTGCAATCTCAAGCATCACCATTCAGTGCTGTGTTTTATTGCTGCATGAGATTTTCTGCCTCTTTCCCTTTGCTCACAAATTGACCCACAGAAACATATAGCCCTTGGTATTCCAATGAATTTCACCTCCAAACCACATAGCCTTGAGTAATAATTGCAATATAATCAAATTCTTTAAAACACCTTGCAACAAACTGGGCAAAAATCCACTAATTTCTGTGAGATCAAGACTGGATTTTACCCTTGGGGAATTGTCCCTGGGTAACTCCATTTCAAATGGTTGTGTTTTCCCTAGTCACTTGCTGTATGCTAGTAAGGGGGAAAACAGAGTTATAGCCAGGCTCTGTTACCAAATGAATATTGGTAAAAATTTGGTAAAAAACCCAACAACTTAAAAAGCAAGCTATTTATTTCCTGTGGCCAAGGCTGATGTACTTTGGCACAGGCTTCTGGGTCTGGCATAAAGAAGCAGAGGAGAGAGGGCATGGCTGTGGCTTCCAAGAGAGGGTGATGCTAGTCCCAGAGGGTTGAAATTGCTAGAGGTTCGTTTAAGCATCAGGTGAGGAACCACTTTAAAGCTTTCCCTGATCGCCAGCCATTCCGAAGAGTATCATTCAAAGGTTGATAATGAAAAGATACCTCTAAACAAAAAATTGACTGGTAAGAACAATAGCAATGGTACACCAGATCTCAGGTACCATATCTATGACACAGGTCTCTTTTGCAGGGTGTACATACTCTCCTCTCTGCCACTCATGGATGCGAGCTAAAGAAGTGACGAGAGACGTGGGTATCAGGTCTGAAGCTAAAACACCAGAAATAAAACCAGCTAACAACTTCACCGTGATCCAGAACAGCAGAAAAGACCAAAGAAACAGAGCGAACTGTCAGAGCCATTTTTCCGCCTGGTCACACCCTGCCACAAATGTTACAGCAAAATGCGTATTTCTTGGGCTTTGTAACTAACAGCACTTGAAATAGCCTCACTGCAAGACTGTTTCAAATCTTATTTCTGCTGCTTGTTTGGTTTTGCACTTCTTTAAATCTGTACAATAAAAGGACATTCAGACTACTTACCTTTCTGGTTCTGCTATCCTAGACGGCTTCTGCAATGCAGTAAACTGTTATTGAAATGGCCTCATTTTTACTGAAACTTGGAAATAGCATGAAATATTTTCAGCTGCTCTCTCATGAAGGATCCCAGTTTTTATTGCCTCACTCACCTGCAGTGGGAATATGTTAATTCATGGCCCACTAATTGTTCAGAAACTCTCATACCATTAAGCTTTTTTTTTTTTTAGTTCATAAATATCCTTAAAAATCTCATCACCAAATAAAAATATGTTTTGACATATTTCTGTCAACAGAGTACTTTGCAGTGCAGGGAAAAAAAACAGAATGGGCACTAGAGGGCAAAGTGAGATTATAGACAAGTGTAAGAATTGTAGGTGAATGTATATGTATTTTGGCAAGACAGTGTTTCAGCTCTTTATGTGTATGCTTCTTATCAATAAACTGCTATTGGGTTCACATTAGGTAATTGAAAGAAAAATTAACTATTCTTGAAAGAAAGAAGAAGATCTCAGAGCTGATGGACAGGAGCTCATAAACCAGCATTTGTTTTCAATTACTTTTTGGCTAACTGTGAGGTAATAGAAATTATTTGTACTGAGACAATGCCTAGAAGACCCATTTGAAGACGGGGACCCTGGAACAGACATAGTTGCTGAACAAATAAAAAGGAAAAAGAAAACTGCAAACGACTATATCTTTGTTTTATTCTTACTTTTTAATGAAAGGTAAAGAGTTAAAGTAAAGGAAGAAAGCTGAAGAGTCAGAAGAGCCTCTCCCTTCTCCTTGCCACTGTAACGTTTTGGAGCAACCGGTATTTTATCACCATTGTGTTACCAAGTCAGCTGTACGTTATGACCCTGTCTAACTGAAACCCTCTGGTATTTCTTCCAGTTAGTATTTTTCCGGAAGTTAAACAAAGGTAGCAAAATATAATTTTTAACATGCATTATTTTCACATGGAAATGAATAAAATAGTGAATGTGAAATCTCAAATCCTGGTCAAAAATTTAAATGAACAAAATGATGAAACAAAATCCTTCCAAGGTGGGACTGCTTGTAGGCCAAAAAGTTTCTTAAATTTTCTCATAAGACTCATGCACCAGTGCTGTGCAGCACAGGTCCCAGTCACA
This sequence comes from Ciconia boyciana, assembly GCF_034638445.1. Taxonomy (NCBI): domain Eukaryota; kingdom Metazoa; phylum Chordata; class Aves; order Ciconiiformes; family Ciconiidae; genus Ciconia; species Ciconia boyciana. Next base: position 55,046,182 of record NC_132937.1, on the reverse strand, counting down.
GTTGCGGCTGTTCTCATGGCTGGTCTCACAGCACCTTGTTTACATGTGCTGTGCTGCACTTTTTGGGAAACTGCACTAGAAGTGGTAGGGTTTCATCTATGTAGAGTCTGATTTCTGGAGTGGATTTATGGGACTGGGGTCAAACGCCGTGTATCCCACATGAAACTTCAGAATAGCTACAGCAGAACTGAAGAATGCTTATTCCAGAGTTTACTCTGGAAAAAAATATTCACAAGCCACAGTCAGCTGCAGCTGTCCAAAGCAATTCTTCCATGGGTTTGGCCTGTCCTGTCAGCTCCGGCTTTACTTCATTTTTAAACTGGGGGGCGGGGGGGAAGCAAACCCAAAACAGAGAAAAAAACCCAAAGCAAAACAGAACAAAAGCCTGTGAAGTAACTTTCCAAATAACCATCCAGGATTAGCCCTTGTTGCTAGGACAGAGAGCTGTGAACTCCTTCAGAGCAGCCACAGGGAAGCTGCAGCGGTGGCCGTGGAGGGGCAGGCGGACAGATGCCGGGATGAGGGCTGTGGGCTGGAGAGGGGGTCAGGAACTGCTCGTGGGGAGACGGCGCCCATGGACTGCTGCGTCCTGCCTGTCCTCACCTCTTCCAGCCCAGCCTGCCCTGTCAGGGGCAGCCCTAAACTGTTTTCCCCCTCCCAGTTGTGGAGGAAGACTGGGTCCTTCCAGGGAGCAACCAGAGGGGAGACTGAGAAATGAGGGTGACAAAGATACAGGATAAATCTTAAAAGAACGTGTCAGTCCTCCGTTTTGACTGACAGAATGAATTCACTTTGCTTTAGAAATGTAATGCAAAGCAAAAAAAAAGGTGCACAAAGCAGGTAAGATTGCATTTGGTACTTTCCAATAAGATGACTGTGCTTTTTAATATCCAAAAATCTTCCTACTAATCCTCATACAGGCCAGGATGAGTCATGTATATCAGTGTTTCCCACACTTCTACTGACATCAAGAAATCCTGGGAAGGTGCAAGGGCTTTTTCAGTGCTGAGGGTTCCTAGAGGAGCAAACTCTGACAGGGAAAGCGAGGACAATCTTTCTTCTCAGCCTGCAGACATGCCAGCGACACAGCCCATTCCGCAAACTGGAGGGCAGCTGCAGTGCTGCCGTGGGGCCTCCCCGCTGCAGCACTGCACCGCCAAGCCCACCTTGCTTCCAAACACAATTTAGGCTCTTCATCACTTGTGTCCTGGATGAATTCCTTTTCTCTCTGTACAACATTAAAATTGAAATCCCCAGCTCACATGAACTGGCAACCCTCTGTTTTAATTTCAGGGGGGCTGAGGATGAAGCAATGGTAAGTGATGAGCAGCTGAGCACAAAGAAATTCATGTCCTGCCTCAGTTCTCTCCTCAGGAGGCTGCAAGGTTGATTCATTTTCTAAGACAACCTTCTTGAGCCCAAGTGCTTGCAATTAGGATCCTAAAAACCACACTTCAGCAATGAACTTACCTTCAGCAATGAAGAATTCAATCTTCTAAACAAGTAGTATAATCTGCTTTTGAAAGTGTGGAAGTAAACACAGTTAACACTCCCCTCTACAAAATAACTGTTAAAACATAGTAATGCATTTGCAAAGTCAAAATCCACATTAAGGAGATTAAATACTGAGATTTCAAATAGCATATTTGCCCCCTGCACACCAGTTACCACCATGTCCACTCACTGCAACTTATTGTTGGCTGTATTCCTCCAGTTTCTTATCTTGGTTGGCCAGAACCTACACAACTTCCTCTGGACTTAGCTGGACTACTGTGTGTTATAGTTCATTTTCCCAGAAAGGAAATATCTTGACAAACATATTTATATAAAACAGAAAGCTTTTCTTCTACAAAGAAAAAAAAGCCTCTTTGACTCAAATATTTTTAAAAACGTTGCTCTCTCTTTAAGCAATTAATATACTTTCTCTTCAAGTCTCTTTTGCTTCGAGGTGGACTCAGTTCTGGTCTCCACTTTTTGGGAAAAGCTCACATTGGCTGTAACAGATCTTTTCCTGTGATTATAATTTTTTAATAGTTAAAAATAAGCTCCTGCTGCTTGTAGTAGAACTGATGCTGTTGTCCTCAGGACAAGCATCAAATCCTGTCACAGCTACTCACGTGTATTTAAAAAGGATTCGTGCTGAACGTGGTTACTGGTCACTGGAAGTACTTCAAGATAGTAAACCCTTCATTTTCTCTCTTTTTTCTTTTTTTTCTGCCTTTTTTTTTTTAAAGAAAAATAGGGCACATCTCCATCTCCCTCCCAGTTCCCCATAGCAGGGTAACGGTCACTATTTGTGCAAACTATTAAACTCCTGGAAAATGTCAGAAGCTATTACCACAACTTCCTTTATGAGTGACTTGGTAATGGCTAACACTTGAAAAAAGGGAAATCTCCCAGCCCATCAAGCAGTAATTCCTCCTTATTATTGTAGTGGCGTATTTGACGGGCCCGTGGGTCTCATCCAGCAATGAAATGGTGTGCGGTGAACTGGGAGGCACAGAGACTGTAGAAGCATGACTCATTTCAGAACTGGGTATGTCTTTGATATTTAGTTAATCCTTTCACCGCCTCCCTAGCAAAACCAGTGAATTTCCCACTCTGCTGAAAAGAGGCTGGTTGGGAATGAGAAGGAAGGAACCTCTACTAAAGGATAAGAATATTTTTTTAAAAATGTAAAATGAGGGATGCTATTTACAACACTCCCTGTAAGAAAAATAAATTGTAAAAAAACTGTTACCCTAAAAAAATACATTATATTGTCCCTGAATATGCAGATTCAGATTCTTTAAGAACAGTAGAACCAGATCATAATAATCAGCCTAAAAAAAAGTCATCCTTTGCATCATAAAAATAAGTTGCTTCCATGTAGAAATAGTTTTAGGAAAAACAGAATTAAGGTGTATTACAGAAACACAATGGTTTGCATTTTTATCCTATGCTGAGAGCATAGTCAGTAGTTTTCCGTTGATTACCTCCACCTGGGGACTGGGGCAATACCTTGTAGTCTGGGAGATCAATGCTTGGAAATAACGAATCCCAAAAATCAACATATTCCTACGGAGTTGTAGGGCTGGTTGCCAGTACAAAGGTCAATCTAGAGGCCAGATGCCCAGGTCCCTCAAACGCTCCCAGGAAGCGACAAGTAAGGAGGGTAAGGCTGTCACATCTCCTCCGAGTGACATTCTGGGAGGTCTGGACAGGAGCTGCCAGGAGAATCTTGTCTGGCTTCCCTCAGCCTTCCTCTTGTTCTGCTCCAGCTGCAGGGCAGTGGCAAGGAAATGCCACCAGCCTGCTTCTTCTGAAATACCCCTGCCTGCATTGGAGCTGAACTGTCCTGAAAGATGGGAAATGCAAAAGATCACTCATAGATGGCCAAAGCCAAACAGACTGGCTGGGAAGTGCTCCAAAAGCATTTCCAAACTTCATCCGTTTTTCACCTGATTAAATTGTAAACCTAAAACTCCTGCCAGCTCTGTATCTGTTTGGTGGACCCCTGTGGCAGAATGCATGCTCACCCAGTACACCTCTCCTCATCCTAAAGCAGCCAGAAACTTCGTCTGGTGTGACTTATTCTGTTAGATGATGCCAGCAAGTCAGCTCCAGTCAGGCAGGACCTGTTTGCAAGCCGGGGTCTCTGCTGAATTTACAAAATTGCCAGGGTGTGAGAGGCCTGAAGCTGGCATGGCTGCTGCTTCCTCTTTTGCCCAGTTTGAGAGTATAGGCAAAAACATTGACACTTTTCCCCGTTACTTGCTTGTGTATGGAGATGACTTTGCTTCCTCTGCTGCCTCTGCAGCCTTCCTTTTCTCACTGGCAGTCTTGTTCACATGACATAAATACCAGCCAGCACTGTGCAAGTACTCCGCCTACTAGTGAGAAAGAAGAGCGTCCAGGACTGCACCACAGCAGCCCCACAGCCCCCAGATAGCCCAGGATTTACTCTTTTACTTTAACTGAAGTCAACAGTACTGGAGTGTGTGCTTCCAATTAAGCACGTGTTTAAGAGCTGTGATTTACCAGTGCTTAAACTAGTGTAATCCACTGGCCAAAACATAGGGTTGAATTCAGGTAGCCAAAAAATCTATTCATGGAGGAAAGGAGACATAAAGTTAACTGTTAGGAACATTGAAAATTAATTTTAAGACACATGGTTTCTTTTCTTAAAACACATCTGCATATTGCTTTTATAGCAAGAATTTGGAAACAAAAGCTATGCATAAAAGGAGCAGATGGTCCTTTATCCTGGTCATGTTTCCTATTTGAAGAGAATGAAAATCTTTCCATATCACATGAAACATTTCAGGGCTGCTGTTAACTTTACGCATAAAGCTTCCCCTTGCAAAGGTTCCTGACATAAGCACCGTGCCCAGACAGAACATGTTTTTCCCACCTCATGACGCAGGGAAACCAAACATGGTTACAATCTGTTTAGATTTTGAGAAATCCAGGAGACTCACACTTAACATGTGCTGAACAGTCCTGGAGCTTGTTTTAAGAGATGCCAGAAGTTATATACAAGTAATTTTGATGCCGGTTAAGTAGTTTCTAGACAGAAGTTTGTCTGCAAGAGAAGTAGCTGGAGTGAAGAAGAAAGTCTATTTTCCAAAAATAAAAGCTACATTTTTTTCCCAGGACTTATTCTAGTCTTCCCATATCTGACTAACATGTGTTTCAATAGTGTCATTTAATATTTGCTTTCATCTGAATGTCTTCGCAGCTTACAAAATCGTTAAGTGTTTTAAGCATAAAAGACTTTCTCCAAACCCTGTACGCCTGGAAGCATTCCCACTTCCATCTAGTCTAATAAGAGCTGTTACCTCTTGTTACTGATCTTCCTTTCTCATATCCTTACGACATCACACTACAAAAACACCACTGCAAATCACACAGCTAAAGAGATCTTACATGCATGTTCAACTGCAAGTTGTAAACAGAAAAAAACTTGTATTTCAGAGAAGGATTTTTCTTGTGAAAGACAGATCCTAAGAGCTAGCATCAGGTCTGATTGGCCAGACCTACTACAACCCACTGGCCGAATTGTATTCTACACCTCCCAAAGAAGAAATTGAATATCCATGTAATAGTGGGTTTATGAGCCCTGTGCTTTGGCTCCACTGCTGCAGTGCATTGCCACTCAAATGGGTGTATTTATAATAGCATTACAGTTCAGGTCAGAAGCACACCTTTGAAGCAATTTTTCTAGTCATTGCCCCTTGCAATGCCTTGTTCCTCATCACAGGGCAGGCTTGGAGTGCACCAACGTCATTCCTTTTGGAGGACAACATCACTCCTTTCGCGTGCCATCACACCAGGAGATTTTTTTCCAGCAAGCAATGGGCATCCAGTCCACAGGGCCAACCTGCTGTCAAAGGAAAGCCCTCAAAATGCTCCAGTGGTGGGCACCACCTCCTCAGCACTGGGTGTTTTGCTCTGCCTGGGGCAGGGTAGCTCTGGCTGGTGCAGAGGCCCCAGCATGGGGCAGAGCCCCCTGCGCAGGGGGCTGCAGGCTGCCAAGACAGCCCCAGCTGCCCCCCTGCCTCTTGCCAGGCTGTGCCAGGGGGTGGCCAGCGCTACGGAAGGGAACCGGTATCCAGCTCGCAAGCTCTTGCAGGTGCCCTTGTCATCTGTGGGAGCTTTAACTTGGCAGCTGCCCACAAGAGGGATTTTCCACATCACAAAGCTAGGTGAGCTTTTACATATTTGCCCGATGTTTGAAAAGAGCTGTTCGTCCTACTGCTGGATCTTGTTACAGCCGTGAGCTCAACTCCTGGCAGTATTAGTCACACCAGTTGTCCTCCCAGAGGCACAAGTGTGGGAGCTGTTTTGCAAGAGCTATGGGTTGAGCCTTTCGTAAGTGCTTAACCCTTTATTTAACGCTGATTTATTATTTCCTCCTGAGAAAGAAATACATTCTTTAGCCTAGACGATGGCTCTTGGAGCAGTGAAAGTGAGCTGCCACACCAGCAGGAAAGCCAGGCATAACTGCGTGTCCCTTCTGCTAAGGTCCCAGATGGGAGACATGACCAGGAAAAACATGGTGTGCCACTGTGTTTGCCAGGAAATCACCCGCTTGCCAGGGAGGCATTTCTCACCTCTCCAGGACACCACAGGGAGTGGAGATGGTCTTGCCAGGAGCTCAACACCACTCGCAATAGTGATGAGACCCAGTAAGGCACATTTTATTCCCCAGACTTTATGTACTTGCACATAACATCCTATGCTCATTATGTCCTTGGTGACTTCTTCAGTCATAACATCAAACTTAAACCTCACTGTAGGATGGGATGTGCTTTCAACATGAGTGCCAGTGGGAGAACTTATTTATTGGCAGAAGGGAGTTTATAAACATGTTATGACATTCTTCTTAATCTGATTTATGCTGAGATATCCCAGACGCTTAAGGGCAGAAGTAAACTAGGATGCATACATACATTTCCTCTGCCAGTAGTGCCCATATTTCACAGGGGCATGAATAAATAGACATTCCGAGATAAGAAGTGGAAAATTCTTTCCTCTGTCTGAAGGAATTTAAAGTACTCCTTTTATGCTATGCTCCCAGCCTTCCTTATCATTTGATAGTGTTGTTAGCATTCTTGTAGTGCTGATTATTTAAACAGAAGAGAAGAATAAATTTTTAATTTTGCATTTCTTCTCTCCAGTAATCCTTCAAAATATTGCTCTGGGTTGAGAGACAAAGTTAGTGGGATTTACAGACTTACTGATACAACAGCAAGAAACCAATTTAGGTTAGGTTAGGCTAGGTTAGGTTAGGTTTCGTTAGGTTAGGTTAGGTTAGGCTAAGCTAGGCTGGGTGAGGAGCAGGGCAAATGGAGTGGAGATATTTGGGGTTAGAAACTCCTTTCTCGGGAAGTGCAGTGTTGTTCCTGCTTAGTACTACATACAGTGACGTCACGGGGTGGGGGAAGAGGAAAGAGGAGGGGTGATCTCCTAACAAACAGCTGTTGCAGCTGTGGAGAGAAAAAAGGAGAAAGATCAGGAGCAGCAGCAGCAATCCGACCCCTGCAACAGGTAATATCTCTTGAGCACAGGTGACCTAGACTACTCAAATGCGAAAAGGAAGGGGGAAAAAAAGTGGCGTGGGATGTGCCTGTGAGAGATAAGTACATCTTTTGTACTTGTTCTCAGCAGCTTTCTTCTTCCTGAGCTATAGCGCTTGCAGCTTGTCACAGGGGTGGGAGGGGGAAGGGGTAGAAGTTCAGACCAATATGACTTAAAAGGAAACCATGTCAGCAGAGGGGCTTTTCTAGCAGACCTTTCCTGCAGAAAAAAAAAAAAAGGAACATTGCTCTCTGGTTTCAGCCTGAAGGTTGCTTCCTCATGTGCAGCCAGCCAGTATGGGCGCAGGGGAAGGCAGCAGGGAGGCAGGCAGCAGGGCACAACAGCTCTGCAGGCAAGGAAGTGCTCAGTGCATGCAGGCCTGGGTGGGACCCCCATGAGAGGGACCTGTGTGTGGCCTTCATCCTGGCACCTTGCAAGGGACACCCAGCCGGACCGAGGGCTGCCCTGAGCTGGGTGCCGCTGCTGTGCTACCTGTCACCTTAGCTCAAGGGGGACATGGTCCTGACCACCTTCAGACACTGAGGGCACCTACCTCCGTACTTACCTCAGAGGACAGCTACCACAGAGACACACTGAAGACCTTCATGCTAAAAATAACAAAATGCAACAATTATACTTACGTGATTTTTCTGCCTGTGGAAATATGTCAGGCTTCGCAAGCTACAACTATTATCACTGGTAAAATCTCTGCTGGTGAATAAAAGGGAAAAGAAGATGTTTGAGACCATGCTGCTGTTGTGTGCTAGTTCTGAGTGGTTTTATGTTTCATCTACTTTCCTAGGTTTTGAGCCCAGAGAGAAAGCAGATAAAGTTTTCCACTAAGTAAGGTTGATCCTAAATATGATAAATGCATCCCATTAATGTAGTTGGTATAAAATCAGCCACATTAAGTAACGTGGAACCAACAACTAAAACAACAGACAGCAAGTCCAGCCTTGTGGGTCTCTCTACTGCAAGACCCACGTGTGTTTCTTTCTCCTGTTACCAACGCAGGCTGAGTGCTGAAATGTGCAGTGCTCCCCCAACGCCTTCAAATGAAAGCAACTTGAAAGTGCTAAAGCACATCACCCTGCAAGGAATAAACGCAGCAGCAGGTCCAGTTTACAAACCAGGCACGAGGGAGGCTAGGTGAGGTTTGTAAGGTCAGCTAAGTCTGGGGCAGGGTCAGGAACTGCACAGCTACCTGGTGGGTTGCTAGTCAGTGCTTGGTCTGCAAGGGTGCTGCAGAAGCAGGCTCTGTGAGGTAAACGTGGAATGATGCCCGCTGTGAACTGAGGGGAGCAGGAAATCTAATTAAAACCCTTCTCTTCTGCCCGTGACCTTTCGAATAGAAGCAGATGGCTGAATTTTGTGTTGTGACACATAACTGTCAGGACACTGAAGCAGGTTATCCTCAGTCTGCTTCTGGTTCTCTAGGTAAAGAGATCAGTTTTTGGATGAGAAAGACCTTAGAGAACAGTTACATTTCAGTTTCCTTTGATTACAGTGAAATCACCTTTTATTTTCTGCAGATTTCTTCACTTCTGTCAAAGGCTTCTGTTTGGTCTTAGGTACCTTTTGTGTGGGGATTAACACAGTAGGATGAAACCCCATTTTGAGATTAGGGTTGTTCCTTCACACAGTGGAGAGCATCACCAAGTGAGGGAGCTGTGCTGCTTGCAGCTCTGGGGCTGGGGTCGGTCCTCTAGGTAACACCGGCACGCTGTCCACCAGCACATCTCTGCACTTCACTGGGAATATGGGGCCCTCCTTAAATGCCATCAGTGTGTACACATTTCAGTTGTTGCCAGCACATTTTTAAGATGATGAATTCTAACATGCAACGGCTGCCGTATTGCCAAAACACTAGTGTGAAGCTGTGTTGGCAAATGTCTTCTTGGTTACGCCCTCTTTAGCCAAGATTAAGCAGTTTAAGAATTGTAAAGACAAAAATTTTCTAGCCAGCCAATGGAGGAAGAGTTCAGAAAATAAGCCCAAATCACTGAAAGACAAGTTCTGAGGATGAGAGGCAGATGTAGCAAACTAGACTCCAGAAGAAGAGAGAAATGGTATGCTCAGATTGCATTCCTGTACAAAGCCCACATGGCAATATCAGACCAAAGAGACTGGCGGAGGTACTGACTGCAACTTTCATACCCATTACAGCAATTGCTATCCATCCATTAATAAGGCTGTTTCTTAAATCAGAACAATGTTCTTCATTTTTTGCCCTTTTGTAATGTACAGTGCCCCATCTTTTTTTCTTACCACAAGAGAGAACAAAGTGTCATTCAGTAATACAGCAGATGGGATTTGGGGTCAATATTTATAGAGCTCACTGGACTTTACTCCAATTCAGTTGTATTATACTTTTTCCAAAAGGAGTGTTTATGGAATGCATTCCTTTGTCTGGGTCCTCATATGTCTTATTTTCATAGTATCAAAGGGCACTGATGCGTCTTGGGAGGTACATTATGCCAACAAATCTTTCTGTGCTTATAGCAGTGACGATATGAAATAGCAGCCATCCTGCATAACAGGAAGAGAGGAAGAAAGGCATTTTCTGTGACCTCCCTAAGATATACTTAGATTAAAAATTTAGAAGATCAGTTTATCTAGATCAATTTACAGAAGTGTGTATTGTTATTTATGGTCTTGGTCCAATGCTGGGAATGAAGAATATGCATTTATTGTATTTAGATATTTCTAAACACAGAAATTCACTGTGTTTGTTAATGTACAGATACAAATGAAACAATTTTGATGGCAGAGGCATACCATGTGAACAAACTGGATCAAAGGGCAACTTAAAGAGATCTTACTACTTATTGGGGCAGGAAATTAATTGGTCAAACACAAGAGATAAATTCTAGTACAAAATTAGCAAATTCATTTCCCAAAAAGGTGGACAGTCCTTTTCATAGCTGGAGGACAGGCAAGCCTCTCTCTCTGGAATAAGTCAGAAGAAAACACATTTATGGGAAAGGGAAATCAAGTATCTCCAGAGCCTATGAAGTTTTGCAAAAAGTCAGATTACCTATGAAAATTAGGTTAGAATAGCTACAAAAGTTAGTCTGCTCCAACAGGAGAAGATTCACTTTATTGAATGCAACTTGAAACACAGGCTGTGCAGAAAGACAAAGACCCTAATTTAATGTTTATCTGGAAAACCTGTAGAGCAAGTCGGTTAAAAAAGGGAAAGACAGATATCCTTCAGACTGCATCAAATAAAAGCAGATTGAAATGTGGCTTTCTTTTCCATTTCTTCACATACATTTTTATAAATACTTACAACTATGCTGTCTGCTGGAGGCACTGCAGATTATTTGCATTGTACTTCAAGCTGTCTTCAGTGCATGCTAGAGGCATGTCTTCTGGGAAGAACAGGATAAACCTCTCCCAGACGCAGAAGTCCTGAGGCTGGCGTCTGCGGGAGTCCAAGACCCTCAGCAGGGCTGCAGCGGGTGCGACCCCAGCAGTCCCTCAAGTCTGGTCACACCCTCAAGGCAGAGCCAAGCCAAGGGGCTCAGGCTTGAATCCAGCACTCAATGGAGTGTCTTTGTTTAGTTACTTTTTCCTGTGGAGGCACAAATTTCACCGTCTGGCCACAGATCAGCCTAATCATGGGTGGACACTCATAAAATTTTTCTGGGCATATCCTAGGTATACCAACAAAGGGAGCCTTTGATCCATTAGGGAGAGTACTGTTCTGTCTCCACTGGCAGACACAGGCAGTTTCCACTGATCAGTTTACATTTCAGCTGTTTTCCTTTGATTTCCTAACATGTCCAAGGAGGGTGCAATTTCTACAGGTCAAAAAGCTTGAACACTGTAGTAAGTCATACAGTTTGCTTTATCATTTTCACCTCCACAGCTTTACCATGAACACCTACCTCTTTGTGTATGACTTAATGCAATTCTGTGGGCATTCCTGGATATTTACAAATATGATCATCAGGTTCATGTCATTTGGAAAAGGTAGGATTCCTTCTATATTTTTCTTAAACATTTTAAGAGGCAGTAACACACAGAAGCATCAAATTAGGGATAAAGTTAGGATTCTGAATGGGTGTACGTCCAATACCAGGGCCTGTAATTTCAATTAGAAAAACATTGTTTTTTCCATTAAAAAGGATGAACAAATTACTGGTACCTATGTTCTGCCTGTATCACATCATGAATGAAGCTCTTGTTTTGCTGGTGAGCTTTAATATTCAGCAGCGTGCTAGTAACATTTGACTTAGACATAGACCTAAATGTGACTAGATCCAGTCATTACGGTGAACATTAATCTTATTGAAGCCACTATGAGGGAACATCTTTGTGGTTATTGCACATGACTATCTCCCAAAACATCACAACGTATTTCTCTTTCCGTTGCGTGGGGTTAAGGTACGAAAACAGAAAACCAGTGACTGGAAATTTAAAATTATTTATAATGGTGGACAATTGTAGGCACATTAAATACCTGCTTTGTGGTCTACTTGTTTTAGGAGGTGCCATGGGTACAGATGCAGGCAGGAACTCAACATCTCCTCATGTTTAGACATTTCTCACATATTTCCTCAACATTTCCTCATATTCAGAAATATCCTAAAGTGGTATCTCTAAACCAACACATCCTGCACGTGTTTGCCAGTGCATCAAGTATAGGGGATCCCATTATTTTCTCAGCTTCCTGCCTCTGTGTCAGAGCCACACACACAGAGGGGACTGCTTCCTCCCCGCCCCAAAGCTTTGCTTCTGCTACCCAAAATTTTGGTACTGTGTGAACTTGTCATCTCCAGTGGTGATAGGGCAAGAGCAAATGCAGTAGTTGGTCCAGACTTTTACTATATAACCACCCTCTAATTTTCCTCTTCACTTTGTCTGTAGACTCATTGGCCGACACATTTTACTCCATAGGACTTGTAATGCGCCTTTGCCAGTTGTTATCTGTATTGGAGATCCTACACATCCTCATTGGCATTGATAAAAGCCGTCTCTTCCCCAGGTTTTTGCAGGTAAGTCTACTTCTCAGGACCCTCCTCCCACGACCTACACGCTTCAGCCATGGCTGCCGCTGGGGACAAGCCCAGGCTGAACTACCCCGAATGGTCCACCTGCACCCTTCCTCAGGGAGCTTGGTCTGCTAATGGTTTGCTAACTGCAGGAACTGAGGCCTCAAAACTGGGCTGGGAAAGAGCTGCTTGCTCAACTTTTTTCTTTTTGAGTGAAACTGAATAGTGAGTGCCCTATGCCCAGCCCACAGCAGCAGGGACCTGGAAGATGCCCTGAGGAACGTCGATCTGCAGAAATGAGGCAGCCCCCATTTCTAAGGCACCACACGTGGCTGAGGATACTACCTCCCCAGCCAACTTGTTTACAGCCAGAAGACAACATTTCAGAGCCTAAGTTTCAGTAGCTAATTCTTTTCCATGCCATTTCCTCACTGGCAAGTGCATATTTATTTTGTAGACAAGCACAACACAAGATTGTGTGAGGTAGCAAAGGAATGGCAGTGAGAAAACCACCTGCGTCAAACCTCCTGAAACAGGGTTTGCTGGCAGTCATGGAGTGTGGAAGGAAAAGAATTGATTAAGAAAGAGAAATTAAGGGACTGAAGAAGAATTAATGCTGGGAGGGGAAATAAAGGAGAATTGTCATATACTTGCTGTAAGGGCCTCTGCCCTCTCAAACCTAGACATGGGCAAACTGTGGCAACATCCAGAGGTTCTGACACTGTTAAGGGGTTTACAGGGTATATGTTCAGCTATAGGCAGAAAGCCAGCCAAAAGATCACATGCTATAGCAGAAAACAAGATGATTCTCTGACGTTTTCCTTACCACACTCTTGTTTTCTGTTGGGAGTTAATCTCAGGTTTTGGTATTTTTCTTAATGCATTGGAAAAAGTAAAAATGTTGAGTTTACCTTCAAACCTTTCCAATCCTTAGTATTTGAATAATGGTGAAACTGGTATTGCTCTCAGCAGTCAGAAGGTAGAAGACTAAGAGTAGTTAGTTATGTTTTTAGTTTTCTGGATAGCCCATTTTTGTCAAATGACATATTGCATGGGTGAAGATGTTCCTCTTTTTAAATGCCCATTAGAAATTGATTGACTAATACAGGTCTCTGTTCTTTATGCTGCTAAGTATGGTAGCAAATTCGTCAAAATGCAATTAACTTTTCTTCCCTGACTAATCGGGGGGGGGGGGGTATCCTATCTAACATGTCCTGTAACAAATCTCATGTCATCTCTGGGAGAGAAGAGCAGCCTGCTAATGGTAGTAGTCATTAAAGCAAGGCTTGTCCTGGCAGAGTTTACACATTCCCCAGCCCTGACATAGTCTGTTCCTTTCCTACCCAGCCGTACAGAAGCAGAGATCAGGGAAGCCTGCACAAACACTGCTCTGTGTTGCTGCAAAAGACACTAAATACAAAATCAATACTCTGAGCAAGAAAATGGTGACCTTTCTTGGGTAGTGCAATTACTGCAGTGCTCTCCAGGGCAGCATGGAGAAGGTGGGTCAGGGAACTATACGGCACCGTGACTCCAAACATTTGCCTCACAACAACAGTATCTTTGGATCTTTACTTGGCTCTTTACCCAAGTGTTCTCTCACCACAAACGCAACTCTCTTGCCTTGATGTTAGCAGTAGTCTCATGCTGTCCAGGCATGGTGTACAAGCTCTTTGGTGCAAACTCTGCTTTCACTTGGGTTGCCCTGCTTTTGCTGTGAGGGTGCAGGTTAAGCAGTTGTGTGCCCACAGTACTCCCATGTGCCTTGCCACACTTTCCTCCCTGCCTTTCAGGAAAGAAAAAAAAAGATATATTTTCCACAATGCACTGGGGAAGGACTGTGAGAGATGCTTGCCTTACTGCAGCCTACTGGAGTACAGTACATAGTCAAGGCACTGGTAAAGCTTTAAGAATTTGATAGCGACTGCCCTGTTCTGCCTTCCCACCACCTGTTCTGACTCTAAGCTTAAAACGTATCCCTAGATGTATCCCCCAGGCCATGCACACGCATGCATATCCACAGTGAAGTTCATCTCAGGCAGTCTCTAGGATGAGAGAGCAGGTGGCTATAGCAATGTCAGGGAAGCACATGGGTGGAGGTAATGCCACCTTGAATAAAACAAGCTCTGAAAGCATCCCTGTGGTGGTTGGTTGTTTTGTAGGCATTATAGCAGAGACAAGATTTAAGCAGAGTCTGAATGAAGGATTTCTGCCTAATATCCCATTTATTGTGGTTTAGTAGCGTTTACAAGGAACGCTTTGAGATATGCATTACAGAGAGTGGAAAAGCAAATTCACAGGTGTTTTCTGGAAAAACCCATCCAGGATGTCCTCATTGAGGGACAAAGTCTCAGGCCACCAGGCACCTGAGAAGGGTTAGGTAGGCCAAGGCCAAGTCGCACCGTGAAAGAAAGATGAGTTCTGTGTGATGGATGCTCTGGAGGAAGAGAAGACAAGGGAGGGTCACAAAGTTGGTGCAAAGGGATGTCTCTCAGGGCATTTGCAGCTTGAATGATTGAGAGGAGGACAGGAGAACATGCCACTGCAATTGCCAAAACAGAGGATAATGAAATTTAGTAGTCTGGCTAGGGAGTAAAGGCTGATGGGACTGGCACTTTAGCAAAGGAGAGAGTAGGAAAGATGTAAGAAAAGACTGGTGTTTTTGTGAAAAAACCCCACCAGTTCTTCATCCTGTGCAAACATGTTTGGATTTACCAGACCAAAAGCAATGTACTATGGCTTTATGACAGGACCATTAATTTTTAACTTAATCTAAATATTTAGTAACACTTTTCTTACTTCTTTTTTTTTAAACGTTCACTAAACTGAAGGGCTATGTAAGGGTTTCAGGTACCAAGTATGATTCTGCACAGTCATGGTTGTTCAAAAATGGAAATGAACGTGCTGCCTGCTCCTGCCCTAACCTCAGCTAGTCTAATTTGCTCTGTTTCACTCAAGTGCTTCAAATGCCCAGGCTGCCTTGCGGAAATTTATGCCATTCTACAGAACTTGCTGCATCCTGTGAGAGACCAGTGCTGGGAGAGGAAGGAAATTCCAGTTTGATTTTAACACAAAGAACAAGAAGAAATGAAAAATGAAACCATTGTATTTATGCTTTGTGAGGTGTCAGTACATACTTCCTTTTTATGAACATGAAAACATAGGACTTCTATTTTGCCTTTTTTTTTTAATCAAGAGAGTAGCAACAGAGAATACCGTATTTTCATTCATGCAAGGACAGAGGATCCATAGAAGAAATGAGCCGTGGCTGAGCAGCAGCACATGCTTTTCATATGTATGTGTATATATGTATGTGTGTATACACATACATGTATGTGTGTATATTAATATATGTAGATGAGTCCATGTATATACGTATACAGACGTGTGTGTATAGGGGCACAATATCAACAGACATTTACTGGAATATCCTCTTCTTCAAGTACCACCCTGCCTTATCACTTGCTGAAAAGGTCCCCAGCCTCTGACTAACCGCTGCATCTACCTTCAATTTGTGTGGGTTACCTAAAGGTGCAAGTGCTATGAAAGAAAAGAGCACAATGTCTTGAAGGGGAATAAAGGCAAGCAGGCAGGCAACCTCCTGACTTAGAGGAAGGAGGTAGGATGCCACTGTCCATGCCACTGAGGCTGAGTGATGCCACAGATGCCACTGAGACTGCAGTCTAACAGGAACAGAAGACCTACAGGGGACCTGCTTTGTGTCAGGTCCAATTCCCTGCTCTTGCAGGTGCTTATAACCTACTTTACACAGTCTAATTACTGACTTCATCATCTGCAACTAGTGAGGCTGAGGGCCTCCACTGCTCCCCTTCCCAAACATCAGTCCTCTGATGGAGGAAACCTGCTGAGCCCCAGCTCGGTGACACTCACTGCCTCTTGCGCATCTCCATGTGCCCTGGGGAGAGAAAGAAATCCACAGCCTCTTCCCCTCCCAGACCATGAGGCTGAATTGTGGGTGTCCATAGCTGCCCTGTCTCATTGGCCAGTGCTCATCCTTTTGAAACTGGGGAAGGTACCTGCCTGTCTGCTTCTTATCCCTTTATCTCACTGAAATGGGATGAGCTCCTGATCACTTGACCCGTGCTGTTTTCTAGCACTGTTCCACCCAGCCACCTCTTGAAGAGCAAGCGACCGTTTGGAAAATCTGCCAGCTCTCACATCTACAAACATGTCAACTTTTTCATTATCATGATAAAGCTTTGATCTCCAGATGAGACAATTCCCTGTGGCAATTCCCTGAAATATCTCTCATATTAACAATGTTGCAGAACTCTCTCTCCACATACCAGTCTGATTTTAGGGTTGCTAACAAAATGCTGACACTACCAATACTGCACCCTTCACCAAAGTTATTTTAACTCAGGTTCTATTTTATTTATTCTTTCCAGCACACAATCCTGTTCAATGCTCACACTGCTTTTACCTTTGTTTTGATTTCCCTCCTGTGATGGTTGTCCCACCATGCTTCTCCTATCTCTGTTGTATCTGGTTTCAGATCCTGCATCAATACTTCCAGTTCCCACATTTTCTTGCCAGGTTCCTCAGCATCAGCGTACAAACACAGGACTTACTACCTCTCACTCTCTGTTTCCTGGCCCCTCTATACAGAAGTCTGTCAACATCTGACCTTCTTAGAAATCAATTCCTCAGTTAGGGACCAATGGGATCAGCAGCATAAGATGACAGTCAGGGCAGGGCGAGAGGCAGCAAAACCATTTTTATCTGTTGTGGCCCCTCAGCGCTTTTCAAGATGAGGAACCAGATCCCTAGGGGATGGACACACTCTCTTTCTGTATGAAAAATTGCTCTCACGTAATTTTGCTGAATAGTGAAGTGATGGCTGCTTTATCCAACAGATGTGGTTTGCAAATAAAGCCTGTAGCCAAAACGTTCCACACACGAGCCAGTAAACATTATACAGCAAAACTGCTGCACAAACTTGCTCAGAGGCCAATTTCTGATTTTGTTTAAGGTAGGAGTAAGGGGAAGGGGGAAATCAGTGAAGAAGAATGACTGCACTTATAAAAACCACCTTGTTCATCTGTTTTCATTTCATGACTTTTCACTGACTTCACATCTTAACCCATAAAATCATTAAACCTAAGGTACCTTATGGAAGAGATGGCAGGTGTAAAAAAAACTGAGTGAAGCTATATTGATTCATATCAACTGAACAGATGCATGTTTTCTCCTTCAACACTTTCAAATAGAGTGTAAATCAGAGTGAACTGGTACCGTTCCGGGAGAGTTTCACAAGCAACTGTTGGCAGTACTGACTACTACAGACGTATTTATTTTACAGAGCAGGCCATGGATACCGATAGGAAACTTGTCCAAGAAAGCTGCAAAAAGACACACTTGTTTTTAATTTCTCGAGCTTTAATATTGCCAAAGTATTTTTTTTAAGCTGGAAACACTGCCTGTTTAATCTACTTTTGTATCTTTGCATTTGTAAAGGCATACCTTGTGGGTCAGATAAGGTTCAATCACTAGAAAAATGTTATGACATAAATATTATGGCAGTAATTCACATAAATGACAAGCTTAAACCCACTTCTCCTAGCCAGGAATAAGGAGGAAAGACAAGCAAGAAATTCCACTTTTCCTCCTCCTTTCTGCAAATCTTACATGAGGGAGATCCCTTGGGGTGCAGATCTCCAAGCTATGGAAAGCAGGGCCGGGACTGTGCAATAAGCACTGTCTGGCACACTACCCACCCAAGGGCCCTTGGTATCCCACAGCCTCCCATGCAGCTGACAGGCAAGGAAGCTACCCCTGTCAGCCCTCCAGGCACCAGGGCGCAGTGGGAGAAGTCCTTGCTCCCATGACCTCAGCCGGCTCATCCCCAGGTTTCCTGGGCTACAAACCCAAGTCATCCCCGTTGGCAAGCAAACCTCCACCCTTCCCATAGCAGATCTATGATGATGCAGCCAACAGTTTCCAGTTCCCCAAGCTGGAGGACAGTGGGGCCTTGAACAAAAGGAGGCCGAGAAGTGAAACATTCACTGGAGCATTTGCGTAAAGCAAACTGGATTCGCTCGTGGCCTCCTATTTTGCCAAAACGGCACAGAAAAGAGGGCTATAGAAGGGGCTACCTGAATTCACAATTCTTTTTTCTTTTCAGATCACTGAGAGAATAATTGTTTTATTTGTCGTGATCAACAGTCAGGAAGAAGTTCAAGGGAAATATGTCGTGTGTGTTTTATTTTTCCTTTGGAATTTATTAGATGTGGTCAGGTAAGCAGTCAATGGCAAAACTATGAGGGGAAAATGGGTCATTCTTGTGAGCAGAAACCCACTTCCACTGTGCTGCAGGCTCATTTCAATTATTTTGAAATTGGTAGAAAAGCTTATTATCCATTTAAAAAAAAGCTTGGACCTTATAAGCTACTTACTGATTTTTACAAAAATCTGCATAGTTGAGAGGCAGAGTGACTTACAGAAGTAAATCACTGCATTAACATTTGTGGTTCAAAGGATGTGACCTTTTAAAAAAAATTTAGAAGGAAATCACAACTACCTCCTGGGGAACAGCAATTTCCAAAACTGATTTACAATCCTATTGCTTTATTATTATTTTTTTTAAACATCTCACTTCAATCCAAGATCGACAGCACAATAAGGCAGCACTGGCAGAACTTCTTACTAAGACAGAAAGACTATTCTGGTTTAATTGCGCTGTGCTTTCCAAAAAGCCAAAAGCTCCTGCTGCAGAGACTGAGAATTTTGGTGTAGTAGGGCATATATCACACCGCAGGGACAATGCACATGAGGCAAAATGGATAGGAATACAATTCAGGATTTTTGTTTCAGAAATTTTGTATGGTAGAAGGTTACCAGTACCTCCCTGTGGTAAAAGTATAATGGTGAAAATTCCACATTACTGACTTTTGCATCAATATCTGAACTCAGTAACATTTCTCAAATGTAACTTAAGCCTCTATGGACCTCAGTTTGTAGACTTACAGCAGGGAAGACATATGAAATTAAGAAGCATTTTAACAAGACACAGCCCTCATGGCAACCTCTGTATGGGAGCAAATTTTTTTCTTAACTTTTTTCTTTCCGCTAAAATAGTTTTCTGCTATTTTAAGTACATTGCTTTGGGGACTGACTGGGGAATATGGATTTAGGCAGCAAATATTATAAAAGAGATCTGAAAAAGGAAAGTGTCGGGATTGATAAGAAAGATTTTAAGTCAGCTTCAGGGTATTTGTACTACATGCGTTAACAAACTACTACTTGTATTAGTTATTTGGATTATTGCTCTACGCCATTTCTTTTTGAAGTTTGTAAAGCTAAAATAGTAGAACCTAATCCCAAATGAAAGGGTTCTGTGCAGCTGGAGAGAGGCCAAAAGTGTAAACAATATCAGCTGTAAAGTCCTGACATCGCCTAACAGTCCTATCAATGCATCGTTGTTTTCTATTGCTGCTAAAAACCACAGTCCAGCATCATAGCAGTAACAGTGGCCATTTAATAGGCAAGATACTGTGGTCTATAGCAGCAAATGACCAATTCAAATAATAATGCATAGTGCAACTCATACAGATTTAGAATTCTTACCTGATGTATTTTACAGCATCTTTGCCATGTCCTAGCATCTCAAAGAAGCCGCCATGTCTAAATGTGTACAGGAATCTATCCAATCCCTTAGCCAACTAGTCTTGAAATATTACAAGTTCTTCCACATAGTTCTTCAGGGACATAAATATCCTGTGCATTATGGCTAACAATATACTGAAAGCAAATTCTGCAAGGTTTTCTATAGCTGATGTTTCCTGCTTATACCATAAACAGCCCAATAAGGTGTATAGAGAGGGAGTAGCTGTTTCCTTTTAGTCTTGGGTTGAGATTATGCCTTAAAAGCAATAATAATAAAAAATGGAGATAATCCTGAGATTGCAGAGGGCAAACTTGAGAGAAGATGGTACATTTATAGCCTATCAAACTCTTCTACAGTCCAGGAATGATGCAAAATTAGTCAAATGAATTAATAAGAAGGGAATACAGAAAGTTTGTTTAATGCTAGTTCCATCAGAAACAGTCCTGGCTCACAGTGGCTTAAAAATTCTTATTTTTGTATCTCTAGTAAGACCACAGGGCAAAAAGCCTTTCAGCTGACCAAAAATGCAATCAGAGCTGTTTCTCTGGTGTTTGGAAAGCTGCTGTACCACTTTTAGATCAAACTAGCTAGAATTAGCTCACCTTTGGAGACTGATGTCCTAGGCATTCTGGTCTCCCAGTGAGCAGCAGTAACAGTCACAGTAAGAATAATACTGCAATACACTGGAGGGCAGCTGCTTTTTTTTTGCACCTACTTCCCCTTCTGAGGTCTAGTGGAAGAGCAGCTGTACTACAGAAGATTAAGTACCTGCGATTATCTTGCTGCTTAGCCTCCTCCCAGCACTGGTTTAGCTGGTTCAGCAGTCATAAATCAGCATTTTCTCAGTCCCAAGCAAGAGTCATATTCTGCCTGCCCCTCTCAGTTGTAACATCCTTATCTGAAATTCATCTTCTGATGGCCCAATATGAAATCATACTGGTTTCTGATAGCCTTCAGGCTGTATTGCTGTCTGCCTGCTCTAGGGTAGCACCACAGACAACCCTTCTGAAACAATGAACCATCTACGTTCAGACATCAATTAGAGCCAGAACAAAACTGTTGCAATATTGCTCCGAAATAGTCTCAGATAGGCAGCTCCAAGCTCTTCTGCAACTCCCTTGGACTTATTAATAACACATCTTTATTTTAAAGACATGATCATTCCCTCTGAGCTCATCTGCTGTTCCTCTTGCTGCAGGTACACTTACAACATGTTAGCAAGGACAGGAATATACTACCTACCACTGACATGGCTCAACTTCTCACTGTGCATCCCACTCTATCCCCTTTCAGTTCTGGCTAAAGGTAAGAAGATGGGAAAGGTACCAATGACTTGCTTCCTTAATCTTCTTCAGTAAAATTGTATCAGTTCAATTGTCATTTGTGTTTAAGATACTTCGTGTTGCCAAAGTAGTCATAAATGTTTATGTACTCTCATATTAACCTGTATGTCACCTATCTTTCTCTTTTCTATGCTTTTTTCCTTAATAAGGGTTCTCTAGGTTTTGCCTGTTTTTTTTTTTTTAATTTTGTTTTTTAACAGTGTGGGAAAACATCCATTTTTCTGGGTAAAGCAGGAAAATACCCCCACAAAAGACACACAGATTCCCCCACTCCAGACTGACCACATTAGACAGCAAGTCCGAAAGCTGCTTTATCCCCGACTAAGGCTGACTTTACTGGCTCAGACCATACTTAGCAGCTTATCATACTTACACCAGGAAATGTGCCCACTGAGATCATATTGAAAGCAGTGCAACCTCAGGTTGCAATATTATATTATATTATATTATATTATATTATATTATATTATATTATATTATGTTATATTATATTATATTATATCATTTTATTTATTATTTATAAATAATATAAAATTTTATTTATTATATTATATTTATATTATTTTATATTATATTTATTTTATATTATTTATATTAGCAATACTTGCTAATTCTAGTATTAAGAGCAATTAGTACCTCAGACCTACAAAACTGAACTCAAGGAGAAAACAACATGTGCATATGCATACGAATGACATGGTAAATTCAGCATATAATATAGCTATCTGTGCCTTAAAGGTAACTGACTTTTACATGAAGCTTTTTGATGATCTTCCACCTCCTTTTGACTAAAGATTTACCATGTTATTTTACAGCATTTGCAATTTGTGTATCACTGCCTTATTTTGAATCCTTTGGCACATATTCCATCAAGCTACCATTTCCATTCGCCTTCTCAATCTACTTCCCCTATGTTCTGAAAATGTACCTGCTAGTGCTGTTTATAGGTAAGTATCTCATCTTCCAGAAAGCTGGGTCTCAACATAACTGGGATGCCTATGGCAAGAAAAAAATCAAATCAGTATACCTCCTTTCACAAACTCTAACTCTCTCTGCCACATCTCCTGCAGACTACTGCAGGGAAGTTCATCACCAGCTGTTTTGATTTCCCATGTCTTTCAATACAAATAATTGAATTTGGAAGAGACATTGTGTGTGTGAGGCACAAAAATACAAAACAAAAATACAAAAATTGCTTCAATGACCCTGGCCTTACAGCTACTTACTGAAGTTGCCTTTTTTTTTTTCTAAATCAATTCCCATTTGATCGTACTCTCATTCTGTGCAACCCCTCCTCACTCATTCCTCCTAGGTGGTATGAGAAGTTATATCTAAATTGAGACTTTTACAGCTCAATTATCCAAAGGGAAGAAAAAAAGAGCCCACCCCAAAACCTGCATGTAAACAGACCCCTTCTTCTCCAGAAAATACTTTTGAAAAATTTGAACGGAATTTGGCTACATTACAGCCAAGTCTTCATTCTGTCATTGGCTTTAACACTAATTTGAAGGATCTCGTCTTTGTGATGCAGTGTTCTGTTCCTAAGTTCATGGAAGGAACTGTGCAAGGTTGCCAGATGAAGGCTCATACTGTTCCTTCTAAATGAACTGAAGACACTTTGGACTCTACTCCCTTGTTCTTACGTAATTTTGTGTTTTGATTCAGGTATGTGCTTTATCATCCAGAACCTCTTCTCCGAAAGGAAGGCACACCTAGGGACAGGAAACATCAAAAAGAAAAGAAGCTAAGTTGATCATCTGTTTGGAAATAAGAAATATATTCCCAGTGAGCTGCTGCATATCATAGGTTAAAAAGAAATTAGACAAAGATTTTCAATGCAAAACTCCTGTCTGCATGTACATTATCTGGCTGTGTAGAATTTTCAGAAAAGGCAGGTCTCTCTAATGCACCTCAAAAATGGAGCAGCTCAAAATAACTAGTTACTTTTGAAAGTTTTGACTTCAAATGGCAGGAGTTTTAAAAATGAATATTTTTTTTCTAACATATATTAGAGAACTCTGAAAAAAAATTGAAGAGTGCCTCCACTCACAATCACACTAACAACCCTTATTTTGGTGTTAATTCTTGCCTCAGCAACAGATACTCTGTAATTACAATATCATTTTATCTACAAGATTATTTTATATGAGGCCAACATGTATGTGCCTCATATATATATAAATGCTAAATTGACTAGAACTGGAACCTCTCAAGGAGCAGATGCTGGAAACTTAGCAGCCTTTGAGATTCACATGCTGATTAGCCCCAGGCATTCATGAAGGATCCCTCACATTCTGGCCCAACCTTCACTTCGCCAAACAAGATTCCAGAAAACGCAGCTAAACTACAAAGGCAAGTGATCACGTACTCATCTACTATATATTCAAGGGGATATTCAAGGCTCAGGAGTAAAAACTTATAATCATGTGTTTGGCCGACATTTAAGAATCTCTTTCCCCACAATTCTTCCATGCTGAACAGCAGACAGATACGCAAAAGAAGTGTGATGTAGTCAGGCCAAATATATGTTGTTCTTTAAAGGGAAGTGAATGACTATCAAAAGCCATGTGCAAAATTCTAGCCATGTTACTCAAGCGCATTGCTCCTCACACTTCTGTAGGACTATCTGTGAGAATGCAACTAGAACACAGTCTCTTCAAAGGCTGGGAATGAAGAATATGGACAGTAACCCAGTGGACTGTACAGGCAAAAATGGACAAATAACTGCTTAGATGCTGGCAGAGGCTTTTCTGATGTTTCATCCATATTGATTATCACCTACGTTTGAATTCAAGCAGGTGGGGGAGAAAAGTGAGGCCATTTTTTTGAGCTGGACTGAAAATTGGGGAGAGGGAGGAAATATAATAGATGAAGGGAGGAAAGAGAATAGTTGGAAGGAAGATAATATTTAAAGGGAAAATGAACACTATCACAATACGAATAGGCTTTTGCCTGTATGACTTTCTAAACCATGCAGCCTAAGAGGGCCTATAAGGAAAGACTGAAGCTCGCCTTGATGAACTCAGTTGTTACAGAAGGTCACCTACTATCATTTTTATTTATTTAATACATGTGGCAGACAATGCCTGCAGACTATTGTGACCACAGGAGTATTCACAAACCATAAGCAACAAGGTCATGCATGCAATAGTGCAAGGTCAACCCTGGATTTTTTTTCTGAAAGCACTGCAAACAGAGGTAGGAATCTGGAGCTTATGAGAGAAACAGAAGTACTTCCACTTTGGACTTCTGTCTGACCCAAACTGATTCAAATGTGGACAACGTGAAGAAATGTATAGAGCAGCTGAGTAGGATGCCAGCTTTGAAGAGAGCCAGAATAAGAACACTTCACATCAAACCACTATATAACACGCTAAAGGTGAAACATGGACATTTTTCCCCTTGGAAATTGTCTAATGTGTTTGTCATCAAACTGCCTGGAGTTAACATACCTTGTAGGAGGAAACATGACATACGATACTGTATTGGGTCTACGTGGCAAGGCTTTGGCAGTGGGGAAGCTGCAGGGATGGCCTCCCTGAGAAGAAGCCAGGAGCTTCCCCCATGCGAGACCACAGCTGGCTCCAGTCAACTCCAAAACAGAGCCACCGCAGGACACTACTGAGTGAAACAGCAAAGCTGATGGTCCCTCTGTGAAAACCTATTTAAGAAAAGGTAAAAAATGCTACGCAGTAGCTGTGAGATAGAAGAATAAGAGAAATGTGAGAGAAACAGCTCTGCAGACACCAAGGTCAGTGGGGAAGGAGAGGAGGAGGTGCTCCAGGCACCACAGCAGATTCCCCTGTGGCCCATGGAGAAGACCATGGTGGAGCAGGTTGTCCCTCCACAGCCCATGGAGGACCACGCCAGACAAGATATCCACACTGCAGCCTCTGGAGGACCCCACACTGCAGCAGGCGGATGTACCCAGAGGGAAGCTGCAGCCCATGGAGAGCCCACACAGGAGCAAGTTCCTGGCAGGAACCGTGGCCCACAAGGGACCCACACTGGAGCAGCCTTTTCCAGATGGACTGTACCCCATGGAAAGGATCCATGCTAAACCAGTTCTTGAAGAGCTGCAGCCTGTGAGAAGGAACCATGTTGGAACAGTTCATGAAGGACTGTATCCCATGGGAGGGACCCCATGCTGGAGCAGGGGAACAGTGTGAAGAGGAACAAGCAGCAGAGATGAAGGTTTATGAAATGACTGCAACCCCCATTCCCTACCCACCCTGCACCACTTGGGGAGGGAGGAGGTAGAAGAGTCAGGAATGAAGCAGTGAGGTTGAGCCTAGGAAGAAGGGAGGGGTGGGGGGAAGGTGTTTTTAGTTTTGTCTTTGTTTCTTACCACCCGACTCTATTTTTAATTGGCAATAAATTACTCCTCCCCAAGTCAAGTCTGTTTTTGTGCCAGTAAATGGTAAATAATCTCGCTGTCTGTATCTTGACCCACAAGCTTTCTCATCCTATTTTCTCCCTGTCCTGTTGAGGAGGCGGAGGCGGAGTGAGAGGAGCAGCTGAATGGGCATCTGGCAGCCAGCCAAGGTCAAACCTACCACAGATATTTATATTAAGCCATGTTTATTGTTTTATGTTAAAAAAAATCAGGATGTGGTGTTCTCCCTTTGCATTGATTCTTACAGCTGGCTAAAAGGCTGGAATAGGAGGATTCTTTAAAATTCACTATGGGGAGGACCCCCAAACCTAAACTGCATGTAAAAGGCATGAAGTTAATGACAGAAGACTTCCCCACCTCTTTCTGGTGCAGAGGTAACTTGGGGCAGGCAACTGGGAGATCCAGGGTATAAGCCTTCCATGTGTGACCATAGTAGGCCACTGTAACTTCAGTTCCAATGCCTTACCTTAGTTTCTGGAAAAGTTCAGGATTGGGCAGGCAAAAAGGTGCTTAAAAAGTTGTCCAAGTCTCTCCACCTCTGGGAACTTAAATCTTTGTTCAAAACCTGTTTCAGTCTTGAGATCCCAGCTTATCTGTATCTCCATTTAGATCATCTGATATCGGAATCAAAATAAGTGTTGTTCTTACATATCTCCATAAACACAGGCAAAATAATGTACTGTATAGACAAGGGTGAAGAAGTATTACTAGGGAAGTGATATATAATTTAAAGTGATTAAACAATCTCGTAGGAACAGAAGGGTATCTGACTACTACATTTGTCTGACATTTAAAAAAACGCTAGTTTTAGTACAGCTTATGTACTGTGAGATTAAATTCATAAATATGCATATGAAACACACACAGTGTGGAAAAGAAATTATACCTAAGTGCTAAAGATAGGAAAAAAAAAAAGATCCCTTCTGTTTGCCCACAGAACAGCTATGCTGGAGTCACAAGAACTTGTCCCACCAGTATCTTCACCACCAGCTGCCTTTACTGCCTTCCCACACATCTAAAATGCAGTGGCAACTAACTTGCCCACCTCAGTCCTTTAAAGTCATTGTCTCCAGAGCAGCGTACTATTTTGAAAGAGATCACCTAGAAATAAAAATCATATTCATTTTTCCAACACTAGCACAAAACAGGAGGAATAATCTCTCCATCATTGGCTATGTGTATACTTGCAGGTACAGCAGCCCAATAGGAATGGAACTATAGAGTGAAAGGATACACAATTAGGACCCAACAGGCAACTTACCTGCCTTTCAGAGGGTTTTACTTCAAACCAGCTCTAGTTCAGCCCTGTGGGCTAAACACACAGAATTGTAGAGTACACTGGAGTATTTAGAATAGAATAATTCCAGTTGGAAGGGACCTAAAATGATCATCTAGTCTGACTGCCTGACCACTCCAGGGCTGACCAAGTTAAAGTATATTATCAAGGGCATTGTCCAAATGCCTCTTAAACAGTGACAGGCATGGGGCATGGACCATCTCTCTAGGGAGCCTGTTCCAGTGTTTGACCACCCTCTTGCTAAAGAAATGCTTCCTGATGTCCAGTCTAAACCTCCCATGGTGCAGCTTTGAGCCATTCCCATGCGTCCTATCACTGGATCGCAGGGAGAAGAGATCAGCACCTCCCTCTCCACTTCCCCTCCTCAGGAAGCTGTAGAGAGCAATGAGGTCGCCCCTCAGCCTCCTTTTCTCCAAACTAGACAAGCCCAGAGTCCTCAGCCGCTCCTCAGAGGACATGCCTTCCAGCCCTTTCGCCAGTTTTGTTGCCCTCCTCCAAGGACGTTAACATCCTTTTTAAATTGTGGGGCCCAGAACTGCACACAGTACTCGAGGTGAGGCCACACCAATGCTGAATACAGCGGGATGATCACCTCTTTTGATGGGCTGCATATGCTGTGTTTGATGGTCCCCAGGATGCGGTTTGCCCTCTCGGCTGCCAGGGCACACTGCTGACTCACACGGAGCCTGCTGTCGACCGGCACCCCCAGATCCCTTTCTGCAGGGCTGCTCTCCAGCCACTCCTCTCCCAATTTATACTTGTCTCCAGAGTTACTTCATCCCAGGTGCAGAATCCATCATTTGTTCTTGTTAAATTTCATGCCATTAATGATTGCCCAGTGCTCCAATCTATCCGGATCCCTCTGCAAGGCCTCTTGTCCCTCAAGAGAGTCAACAGCACCTCCCAGTTTAGTATCATCA
Organism: Ciconia boyciana; assembly: GCF_034638445.1. Taxonomy (NCBI): domain Eukaryota; kingdom Metazoa; phylum Chordata; class Aves; order Ciconiiformes; family Ciconiidae; genus Ciconia; species Ciconia boyciana. The sequence goes on along the minus strand of NC_132937.1, from coordinate 55,018,537 downwards.
AACTTACTAATGGTGCACTCAATTCCTGCCTCCAGATCATCATTGATAAATGTATTGAACAGAACTGGCCCTAGAATTGAGCCCTGAGGAACACTGCTGGTGAATGGTTGCCAGCCAGCTGTAACCCCATTCACTACAACCCTTTGAGCCCTGCCCTTCAGCCAGTTCTTCACCCAGCGCACTGTGCACCTGCTCATCTCACAGTTGGACTACTTGTCCAGAACAATGATGCTGTAGGGACAGTATCAAAAGCCTTACTAAAATCCAGACAAGCTGCATCCACCACCTTCCTTTCCTCTGCTAGGCAGGTGATCTTGTTGTAGAAGGGTAGCAGATCCGTTAGATAGGATTTTCCCTTTGTGAACCCATGTTGACTGTGCCTGATGACTGCATTGTCCTTGAAATGCCTTTCAGTAGCACCCAGTAGGATCTTCTCCATAATTTTTCCAGGCACTAAGGTTAACTAACAGGTCTGTAGTTTCCTGGGTCTTCCCTCTTAAATCAGAGTAATGCTGGCTAGATTGCAGTCAGCAGGGACCTCCCCTGACTCTGAAGACCTTTGGCAGATGATTGAGAGGGGTCCTGCTGTAACAACTGCTAGCTCCTCCAGTACTCTGGGATGAATCGCATCAGGCCCCATGGACTTACAAAGATTCAACTGATCATTTACAATTTCAGGGTCCACAAAGGGAAAGTCACTGCTCCCACACGTCTTCCAACTCAGAGGACTGGGCAGCCCAAGGTCTATCAGTATTACTAAAGACTGAGGCAAAAAAAAAGCATTAAATGCCTCTGCCTTTTCTTCATCCCTTTTTGTCAGGCGACTATCTTCATCAAGTATTGGTCCAATATTTTCCTTAGATCTCCTCTTGCTCTTAACATACTCAAAAAAGAATTTTTTGCTACCTGACCCAACACTGGCCAGTTTCAACTCTAGTTGACCTTTGGCCTTTCATGTTTTCTCCCTACACATGCTAACCACAGCTCTGTAGCCTTCCTGTGAAGCCTGACCTCACTTCCAGAGATCATACAATTTCTTTTCCTCCCGAGTTCCAGGAGGAGTTCCCTGTTCAGCCAAGCTGGTGTTCTGTCCCGCTTGCTTAACTTTCAGCACAATGGGATTGCCTGCTCCTGTGCTTCTAAAAGGTGGTTCTTAAAAACTGACCAGCTCTCATGGATCCCTGAGCCCTCAGAAGAAGATTCCCAGGGGACACTGCTAACTAGCTCCCTCAGTAGCTTAAAGTTTGCTCTCTTGAAATCCAGGGTAGCAACTCTGCTGACCTTTTTCCTCATTACACCAAAAAATTTCAACTCAACCATTTAATGATCACTGTGGCCAAGACAGCCACCTACCATCACATCTCCCACAAGTCCTTCTCTGTTCACAAACAACAAGTCTAGGAGGGCACCTTTCCTAGTTGGCTCACTGAGTACTTGTGACAAGAAATTATCTTCGACATTCTTCTGGAATTTCCCAGACTTTCTTGTCACAGTGGTCTGGTATTCCCAGTTATGTCTGGAAAGTCGAAATCTCCCATAAGGACAAGGGCTAGCAATCCCGAGATTTCTCCTAATTGCCTACAGAATACATCATCAGTGCTATCATCCTGGCTGGGTGAGCAATAGTAGACACCCACAATGACATCTGCTTTGTCTTCCATCCCCCTAATCCTCACCCAGAGGCTCTCAACCACATCGTCCATAACTGTAAGGGCTGTACAGTCAAACCTTTCCTGTACATACAGTGCAACTCTTCCACCTTGCCTGCCCTGCTTATCCCTCCTGAACAGCCTATAGCCCTGCATCCCAGCACTCCAGTTGTGGGACTCATTCCACCAAGTCTCACTAATACCAACAACATCATAGCTCTGGGAACTGACCAACGCTTCCAGTTCATACTGTTTGTTTCTACTACTGTGTGCATCAGTGTACAAGCATTTCAGACATGCTCTTAAACCATAAGTGCTCCCTGGAGCTGCATTAGCATTGCCACCCTCAAGCAGTGCTATGCCATCCCTTGGCTTACCTTTTCTGCTGTATATGAGTATAGTTTAATTCAGATTTCTGTATACTGCTCCACTATGCAAACTAAAACACAGCATGTGGGCATTATCCAGAGATTCCCTTTAAGAAAAGGCAAACTTTTAATCTGAATTAAAATGCTAACACACACGCAAACTGACATGAGTAAAGGTGTAAGTTAGTTTGAAACAGTATGCTAGAGATGGCACCATTAAAACATGACATATTCAGCTTTGTTAGAGGTTACTTTGAAGTGCACACAAATGGAAATGTCATGCACTCAGATACTGACTGGGTGACAACTACTTTCAGTGAGTCCTACTGTACATTCACCTTTAGACTGTCTTCTTAGTATATAGCTGCATACAGAGGAGGAAATTACCATTATTATACACTATTTTGGAAATACAAATGAAGTACTGGGTTAATCCTCCACACACCTAATCGCTGAAGAAATGTCTAGTCACTGTGGGAAGCTCACTGCCATCACACAGTAACATTGTTAGATGAGAAAAGCCTGTAAAGAAGTCAGAGGAGAATTTCTTCTGCAGAGGAAATGTTATCAGTCCTGAAATGAAGATAATCCCTGCAATGGGGTGTGGCTTCTAGATGTAGGGCGATAACACTTCATGCAAGCTGGTCAAAATCAACAGTGCTCGCAGTAGTACTGCTCTGGAAGACATCAGGGACCAGTGCCCAAGCAATTATATTCAGTTAATTTTTGTCTACTCTAGTGAGGAGGATTGCTAAATACAAAACTCCTTTTAGGTTCTGCCTTAGCAAGACTGCAAAGTGGAAAAGTTCTCTATTCCTTCAGAAAGAGAAGAGTATTAAATAAGGAAAGTGGCAGAGGCTAATCTATTTAAGATGACAAAGGTGGAGAAGAGTTGCTGTATTGTCCCTTTTGCCTAGAGGCAGAGAAAAACTATCCTTATGTGCAAAGGAGGGTAAAGGAGACAAGAACAGTTATAAGTGGAAAGAAAACTGCACCTGTCCTGGAGCTGGGAACATAGCAGCCATTAGGATCATTGACTTATTTAAATGATCTTGATAAAGCCATTGCAAAATTGACAAGCATACTACTCCTTTCAGAAAACCTGCTCCTATTATATACCTTCAATGTGTCGTCACTACTGTGCAAGAGTGTCGCGTTATTACTAAAAAAGGGCTATCAGTTAAAAAAAAATGCTCATTCAGAAGTCTGTTACACTAAAAGATACTTTAGTAAATAGGCTACATCCAAACAAATTTTACAAGGTTTTTTTTTCCACCCATTCCTACAAAGCTTCCGTTTGTTAAAGGAATATTCCACTCCAGCTTTTGAGGCTCCCAGGTATCACTGAAACAACTCAACTGAAACAACTGAATGTGTATTTCTCATTTAGATTCAGCACAGCTCAAACCATGCTAGGTAGTTTGTAACAGAACAACACCCCATCAGTGAAAAACAAAATAGTGGTTTTCATCTTATGAGTCTTTGGCAGGAGGTAAAAGGAAAAAAAAAAAATCCAAAACATTCTGATAAGAAACCTCTTTGAAATTGGTTGTCTTGATGCCTGAATAGTAATATTATGCTTTCAAGTATGAACAGTCTTCTTCATTGGATAAGATACAGCATGCAGCTACCACCCATAAGCTTTAGTCCACACTGCTTTCTTCTTGAACTCTGCGAGAGATCTCAAGGCCAGAAGTGTAACTGTGAAGACAAGGACAAAGGACATTAATTTGTGCAGTCCAGACTGGAAAGGATGCAATTTTCCCTAGTCATTTTACTAACACAGGTACAGATTCAGTTCTCCTTTTACTGACTTTTTTCATGACTTTTTCACTTCCTAGCCTGACAGTTTCTGATGCTACTTCTGCTGTTCACAAGATACACTAGTCTCTACACCCCTCTGAAATGTGATGTTATACTAGGCCTTTCATCTGCTTTATGGCATGCCTCCTACTGAAATGGTATCACATCATCTGCTAATTAGACCATCACCACTTTGAAGCGGCACATAGATCAACCAACACTGCAGAAAGTTTGAATTCAACAAGCAGTGATGCAAGAGGGGAGATAGGAGGCACTGGGAAGGACAGAAACACAAAGTACAATGTCTTAAGTCCTCTGTGCAATTCACTGATTGGAAATCCAATTCACTGATTTCTCAATTCAACTTGACAGGATCATGCATTTAGGCAAAATCCAGTAACCAAACCAGTCACATTCTAGCCATCCAGAAAGGAGTTTCATGTTCTAGTACTGGAAAGCAAAAAACAAAGGAAAGCTCAAGGGAAACAAGGACTCATCTCAGTCAGGGCATACTGAGAATATACTGTGCATATCAGAATCCTCTGATGTACAGAGGAGATTCTCCAACAATCCTTAGCATTGTTTCTGGTGGAGATGAGCAAACACAACCAGGGAATTTTGAAATTTATCAGAGAGTGACTAAAGATTGCAGACCCTCAAAACAAGGCTAATTATCCTAGTAATGCAAAGAACTTGTAACCAGATTTCAAGAAGCCATGTTTAGGTCCAAGAAATCAGGTGATTCAAGGGAAGTGCCTTGTGTTAGTGGAAAGAAGCACAAGCACACTCACTTCACTTGAGAGTAGTTGTGGTGTCCTCTTAAAATGACTTGCACAGATTGTATTCACAATCCTACACCTCTAGGTGAGCAATGGGGTGCATGCTAGGGCCACAGGCCATTACTGTAATTCAAAATATCATGTACTTTCCATCTCTCTTTTCATACATCCCTCATTCCTCTATCCTTTCTTGTTAGACCACTCTACTAGGCTGTCATTGCCTGTCTCCTATCTTTTCCCCCCAGTTCAGTCTTCAGTTGCACCAGAATAAATTATTGTGTGATTTCTTTTCTAGTACTGGAGGATTTCCAAATAGTATGTTGCATTTTCTTTTTAAGGGTAACTTCAAAAACAATTGACAGATCTATCACTGAGATACACTTGTAGGACCAGATGTACCTTTATGTCTTTTGGATCTTCAGTGGTACTTTGTAAGCATCAGCAGATGAGACAGCAAATATAAGAATATGCTGCAGACAGGAATGCTAACTTACCTGTGAAGGCTTCCTTAAAGACAAAATATAGCTCTCCTACATGTGCTAATAGTATAGATTCATCTCACTCCTTTTAACAGCTGGATTTTGATCTGTACTGATAGTTATGGAAAAATAAGGACCCAATTGAAAATATCCTACCTTTCAGCAGGTCTGTGGATGATTTTGATAATGCTTCCTTAGGACTTTCCATCATATTGATCAGCCAGTCAATAAACTAAAGATTGAAATATAAAGGAAAATCTGAATCAAAAGAGAGTCTGTATCAGAACACCACAAATTCTTTTCAGTTTGACTGGCAACATCTGATTGCTGTTAAACTCATAGTTATCTAATCAGAGGCAGTGGCCAATCAAGCTTCTGACTAAACTAACCAAACGCCCTAGAGTACATCTCACTGTCAGTGCAATTTCTGCCATGGATGGACCTGAAACTCCCTTTGTTCCCTCTCATTACCTCAGCAATAATTCTTTGTAACGAAGAAGGCACAGTAAATAATTTACCTCCATCTTGCCTGTTCATGCCTTTTGCCTATTAATGCCTTTTGCCTTTCTTATCAGTCTCTTGCGCAAACATTTTACTGCAAATCCTTCAGAACTCTTACTGCCTTTGTCCCTCTTTTGACTTTCCTCATTTCTCATTGTTTTTCTGGCAGTACAGTATGCCTGGAGGACAATGTGGTGTTTCAAACTTACCAGGATGATTTTCAGGGCATAGTCTCAAATTCTTCCCTAAAGCCTAATTAGGCACTTGCATATCAACAGCCCACTCCTGCATTCCTCCCACATTCTGAATCCTGACTTCAGTGGTAACCCTGAGCACAGGAGTGTACAGGAGCCAGTCCTTAACGGATTCTGGTTTGCACAAAACAGCTGACTATTAATCTATAGTTTTATAACAATATTTCCACATATCTCAGCCACAAGCAATCTACAGTAGGCTTGCCAAATTAGGCACAATTTTCCACATTTATTTTCAACTTATACTTGAAAATAAATGACACATACTACAAACAGCACAGAAGATCAGTGATTGCCCTAAATTGCCACTGTGGTGATGCTGAACAGCAGAGGATCTGTCTTTCAGTGTTTAAAAGACTGACTTGCTGCTAGCAGCTGCCAACTCTCCTCTCCCAGCTGCACCCTCTTAAGAGTTTGACTCCCAACACTGGAATGTTTTTTGTTCTTTGCAACTCTCACATTTTACTGGAGAAACTACATTCAGTCTTCTGAGACAAGGCATATCTGATTGCAAATAAAGAAAAACAAGATCACAAAGCAGATACAATAGATATAGAGGAAATAACTGCTCCACCTAAGATTTGAGCTGACTACTAAAAATGGGGTGCTTTCTGACTCTTGGAAAATGCTTACCACTACATACAATTTTACCTTTGGTGTTTGTTCTTTCCAAGGCTCTTTAGCCAGCAAAAGCGAAATGCTGCTTGGAAGGAGAGTGAGAGTCTCTTGCACAGCAAGCTTGTCAGTGGGGTGCTTGCCAATGTGATCCTCAGATAATTCCGGTAACACCCTTTGGTGCTTCCATGGTGACCAGTTAGCACTAAGGCCAAGCAGTAATGGTGCACTATGGTCAGCCCAGGCCACCACAGAAGCTGCAAACAGCCACAGGAGGAAATCTATGCACTAAACAGGAAAAAGGCAAAAATGCACTTTATTAAATGAGTAATACAGAAGGGGAAAAAAAAAACCAATAAAAATCCCCAAACAAACAAAAATTTCAGATGGTGGCTTGCTGTTCAAAACAATCATCTGAAAATTCAGTTAACATTCAAAATGCAAGAACTAAAAAGTTCTTAATATTCTCTTATGCTTTGAAGCAGCATAGCCTTTTTCTAAACTCCAAATCAAACTAAAATGTCTACAGAAAGAAAAGCAAAACCACACTCTTCTAAAATAATCCTTTAGATTAAGGCTGATCCACATTTTATTTAAAATGGGAAAATAACTTCTTTACAGCAAGCTGACTGTTGAGTGAAATTAGAGATGGTCACCCTTGCAGTGCTACAAATGGTTGGGAAATATTGCAGCAATGTAATGAATGCCTTTCTGATCTAAGCAGCAGCTTATTTTATGTCCTCAACCAGAAGACTTAAACAGGTGAACAAATGTAACAATGAACAATATTAGTTCCCTAAAACTGTCCAAGCCCTCTTAAAAACAGCAGCTGCACATTTTTGACCTGCTTAGACAGTTCTACTGGTGAATTCAAATTATTCCTTCAATTTTTCTAAATACAGTAAATTTGAAGCAATTATTTCCTTTAGTTGCCTTTAGCTTCTATCATAATTTAAATGTCATGGTTATTTTAAAGTAATCTAAAGTACATTCACAAAAATTGAGAAGAATTTCTCTATGGAGGTAAGATCACAATCTTCTAAAATATAAAAGCATGGGGAATAATACTTATTACTGATGAATAACATGAAATACATCAAAACCTCCTTTTTTCCTGAAAGCTGCAAATTATTTTCACAGCATGTACCTCTTTAAGATCGACATTTTGTAAGGGTGTTGACTTGTATGCTAAGTTTCTGATGTAGCCCATAAGGTCTAGCAGCCAGTCCATTCTTTTCAGCACTCCTAGAAGAAGAACAAGGACGTTGACTCACATAAAACACTAGAATGCACCATTTTTCATTAAAAAGCAAGCATAGGGAATCACTATAGCAACAAAGCAGTGACTGTGGAAGAACAACCATCACATCACCAATACCGCTATCACATTTGATTCATGATTGCCACTAACAGAAGGCATACGGGCACTTAAACAGTACAAAAACTTTGCTTATAATGCAGGCAGCATACTGAATGCACAGAAAAAGGAATGCTGAGCAAGAATTATTTCACATAATGGCAGCCTGCAGGTCCTACTAATCCAGTCTGCATATATGACCACTACAGAATCCTAAAGCCTCCCTGAAGTTTTTGCCCCAGTACTTCATCTAAGTCTAGCACTGATGTCACTGTACTCTGGGCAAGAAGGTGGGGAGTGCTGCAAAAATCCAGTGCAGAGAGGATCAGTAAAATACAGTCAAGGCATGCAAATAAAATCAGCCCTCAACCCAAGGATGGAACATAATTCATTGATTCAGATTCTGCTGTCCAAAACCTGTTCTACCTCCTACAAACTAACAACCATCTTCACGTTCAAGACCATGTCACTTCATACACCACCATTTCCTTGTACTCTTTACATGTGCCCTCTTTCATGTTGCCTCCTCTTTTACCCAAAGGAGCTTCACTTCACTCATCCAGAACTCACTACTGTTTGAAGTTCTTCAACCACACCTGGCAGCTAAGGCATCTAGCAATGTAATGCTTTGAAGTTGTTCTGTGAACACAGGCAGCCAAAGATCCTTCTGCCATGAAAATGAGGAGACCTCATTCTTGCCTCCCTCTGTTCTTGTTTCTTCCTCCTTTATCCTCCTGTGTGATTCTGCTACTTCTCCTGCATCAGCTCCAGTTTGCTTTAGCAAACCAACTGAGCCAGCCCAACTCATTAACCCACCAGATAACTATCTGGTATGGTTATGAAGAGGCGGAAGGGCAATTTGTTTCCTGTGTTAAACTCAGTGCAGGGAGTTCAGAAAAGCAAGCTATCTCCTTGGTTCAACCAGTGTCACGGGAACACGCCCCTACCTACTGTGTCACACAACAGTAAGTCAGATATTAGATCTGAAGGTTAGCAGAATTGCACTATTACTGGGTCTCTGATGTGCTATGTACATTTCTAACACTACCTTACACTGAACGTCTTAAAAAGACTAGGAGACACAGATCTAGTCAAAACTCTGGTCTGCAAACCACATGGCTGAGATAAATTACTTGTAGCTGATCCACAGAAACATGAAGAATTACAGAAAAACATAAAAACAATGTTTGATAGAAGTATTTGAAGAGCAGAAAAATTCTGAAGAGTGCAGTTTCTAATATGGAAAAATTTGGAAACACTTGGGTTAAACCATCTTAAAATTATTTTAAAAGAATCAGTGTAGATCCATTGGTATCTGTTGATTTTGTTGCTGATTCTTCTTTAAGCCTGTCTTACCTGTGTTTTCATGGCTCACAATACGAGCATGATAGAAACTATGCAAGAGCATCCATAAAATATTTTCTTTCTGGTGATATCCTGCAACAGTATCAATCATGGCACTCAGGTTCATCAGAGGCAGTCTGCCTTGAGAAATTAAATACACTTTCGTGAATATGGCCTTCTCTATGTTGTTCTGCAAATGCAATTAAAAAACATGTTAAATTAAAACATACCTTTCTTGTGGGAACAGTAGATGCTGCATTCCTCTTTATATAAACAAAGGGGAGAAAATCTTTGATTATCTAGCAGGCTTATTTTTCTTCCAAGACACATTATGAAACAGAAGACTGTACATATTACTTTAATTTTACACGCCTCTAAACAGTCCAGCAAACTGCAAATCAGTACAGCTTGACTGTTTTCATACTGCTTTCAATTTTACATTCCCCTTTAAATTGAAATGAGCCAGCTTGACAGTTCTGGAGACTCAAGTGCTCTTGCAAGACAGATTCACTGCAGTGACAAAAAAGTTTTTCTTAAATGGCATTTTCCAGTCTGGAAATAAGAACTCAAGGATATAAGAAAATGACAGTTCAGCTTCCCTAACCTATTTAAATGCTTGATTCTCTAGTGAATCTGCCAGTAAACAGAACAACATGGTTTTATGTCATGGATGTTTGTTTATAACAATCTGATCTGAAACCATCAAGTCCTTCTACACACGTCATTTCCTTAGCATTTCAGCTGCTAAGAATTCCACTGCTAATTGATTCCACTTGTGAGCTAGAAACTGAAAGCTTTTCTATTCCATTGTCATCCTTAGCCATCTTGACCACCAGGAAACATTCTGAGTGTGAATGCAAATATAGCACATTAAGTCAAGAATGAAAGATTGTTCAGTCAAAGTATTTCACATTTTTAACAGAAGCAAGGATCCACCAGTTCAAGCACAGCTAGTCACTGGGATGCATTTACAGTCCATTTCAAGTAGGTAATTATGCTAACCAAAGAGTTACTATGGTCTGCTGTTTGCATCATTGGTCTGGGATTCAGAAGATCTAACACCATTCCTTTTCTGCCAACAGAGCCCTGCCTGAACTTGACCAAGTTACTTAGACTCCTCAGTTCAAAGCTCCCAGGTGAAATCAGTAGTATTTCAGTTGCCTTGAGAAAGTTTTGGATATGGGCTCTTATTGCTTTTGCTTCTCTCTGCTGCCTGCGAATTAGAGCGAGAACACTCTTACTTGCATGGCAGATAAAGCAATCAATGCTCCCAATGAGCTAAAACACTCTGGTGACAAGAAAAATGGTAAGACATGCTTGTTTCACATGATTTGGTGAGAAAAGACCAGGAGTAAAACATCATTACCTTAGAGATCTGGAGAATGCGATCAATCTCTGAATCAGCCATTTCTGAGATACATTTTGCTACAATGATATACATCTCCAGTTCGCCTCTCTGGAAACAGAGAAATAAATACATTTTTAGATGTATACTTCCAGGTTTCTTCATCATTAAAACTGGTGAGTCCAGGAACTTTGTTAATGATCATGATGAATATTTAATCTACTCTCTAGCCTTGTTTTATTTATTCTATTTTAGAAATTCTGTATTTGCTGGGGACTTCAACATACTTAATTATTAAGGAATAACGGCATCTGAAATCTTTCAAAGAGGTTTTTTTTTTAATGGAAGAATGCACTTCCTTGGAGATACTTTCTGTAGCTAGATAGTTTCTTTAAATCACTGTGAGAAGCTGAATCTTCTGTGGGGGGAAAAAAACCCCTTCTGATTGTTCTCTGCTTCTATTTTTCCATTACCATATCATTTAGGAGGGAAAAGTGTACATTAAATTGGTTTCACAACTTAGTCATATTCTAAAGAATATCCAAAAGTAACTTAAATTGAAATTATGCAGGCATCTTAACTAATATCACTAAAAATTTTATGTCTACTTCGTGTTTCAAATCTGATGGGTCAGTGCAAAAAGATGGGACCTACCATCAGTAAAAATATCCAGTTACAATGTTCATACACCTCATACTTATTCCTTACCTGAACCTCATTTGGTAGAAGCTCAAATATTTTCTCTACAGCCTGGCATAGAAAGCTCCAGCAGTATTGGGCTGGGTTTGGAAGTTTCATTGCTTGCATGAGCCCCTGTAAAACACACTGGCAGATTTCTGGGTTTTTTGTGCGATTCCTCACTTCAAATTGTTGTATCAGAAACACTTCTGTAAAAGACTGTAGTTTGTCTTCTGCAACATGTTTCATCCACAGGGGCAGGGATGTGAAAAGGTATTTCTGGGTTTTCATCTGAAAAGCAAAAACTTTTGCTTAGTTTCAGATTCTAGCTCTTCACTGACCTTCAACTATTGTTATAAAGGATGAAATTATAAGAAAGTGGCTCAAACACCACTTAAAAAAGCACTCAGTCATAAATACTTCTCAATTCTTCTTCCCTCTTTTGATGAATTGCTTGAATTAAAATGAGTTCCAACATGTCAATATTATATTTTCCTTAAAAACTGAGGAACTTTCTCTCAATGAACCCTAGATATCATGTCTCTGTACTGGCAGGACAATTGCGATTTCCCTATATGGTGCCCACTGCATTCCTATATAAAGCATACAGACTAACTAGACAACCAAGGACAGAAGTATGGTACTCCTAGCACCATTAATTTTGCTAGCTAGTGAGGAAGAATGAATAATTACCTTGAAGGAATCCAAAGATTGCACACACTGTGGCTGAGCTCATTTTGTGACCTCAAATCCCCACTGCAGTGAGAAACTGGTGCTCAGAAATAAAATCTTTCCTTTCTTTGGTACCTTACCAGTTATGTATCTTAAAATTGACAAGTATTTATATATCTGTGAATACTAATGAATTAAAAATTACAGGATGAAAATACCCCTTGAAGAACTGAAAAAGATCACAGAAATCCACAATGGATTTTCTGAGAATTGTCATGAACCTGCTCCTCAACTTGTATAAACTGACAGAACTGCATAGTCAAGTGCACTGTGGGATTCAGTTTTACATACTCTATCATGGAGTCCATGCAGTACCTCTGTAAGAACAACTGCACTGTAGTGGATGATAAGACCAAATTTGATTATACTATAGGTTAGTCTGTTGACTACCTACGGAATTAAGGCAAGGTTTTCAAGAAGTAACACGTTTTACTAGATCAAGAGACATTGCTGGAAGAAGCAGGCAAGCTTTTGGACAGATAGGTGGGACTTTTTTCTAAGACTATCAGCTGGTATAATAAAAGATACTTTTTCTCCCTACATGCTGTGCCTTCTTACATCTTTAGGTTATCAGAGCTATAGCATGAAACGAGAGAGAGGAAAAAGGTCTTAAGCAATTTAAGTAAAACCAATGTAGCAGATCTTAAGTCTGCCCTGAATTTCAAGGCCCCAGAATAGCCCTTCTCTCACTATAAATATTTGCTAAACAGTATTTCTGCAGAACTCTGAACTCATGAATCCTTTTCTGGTGACACATCCCAAACATCATCACTGAGAAATCTTATAGGAAAGAGGTGCTGAGGTCCCACAGATTTTCTGACATACGTACACTGAGATTGTAGACAAGGGGAGGTGCTACCCACATCCCCAAAAGCATTGCTGCATTTTGAGATGACTGGGCCTGTGTCACAGCCACTTGAAGGCAGAGATGTTTTACCTCATCACCTAAAGCAGAAGAAAACAAACAGAAGTTACGAAGAAATTATTTTTACTTTAAACTTGTTCTCAACTCATAAAATAAAGGAGGGTTATTGTTCTACTAGAGCACTACATTAAGATTTGCTTTTCTAGAGATGCTGCTTAAAGCTTTTAACACATACATGTTAGAAGTCTCCTCTTCCCATTCATGCACTTTCAGGAAGAAATCTCAGGATTTGTCCAAGTTCATTTCAATTCACTCAAGAACAAAAATGTGGGAATGGTAAGAGAAGTAAGAATTAAAAAACACCTTGCCAAATAAAGAGAAGATTTAATCTACAGAAGGAGAAATGAGTCAATATTCCTTCCTGCTAAATGTAGGAGTAATTTGCATTCGACCACATGTTTCTCCTCTTCCATGTACCCCATGTTCATATAACACATCACAGAACACAGGTTAGTCACTGTTACTGCTGTGGTGATTCGTTGCAGCATTCTCCAGGTTAACACGTGGGAAGAGCTTACTGTGCACAGAGGTTACGATGGTTATGGAATCCTTATTGGTTTCTCTTTAAAGTCCCCTTAATGACTGGAACAGCCTGTTTCTTAATAGAATAACTAGTCATAAATATGTTGAAGAGGTACTTTGAGCAATGGCATGGCTTCCATATAGTTCATGATTGCTACAGCAACATAAGGACAAACAATTTAAGTATTATACTAGCATTTGACCCATTAGACAGAAGATACATTACTGTTAAACGTCAGCATAAAATTTAAATAGGTGCTTTGCAAGTTAAAATGTTCTTACAGTAATGAAAGTGGCAATCTACATAGCATGACTTTTTATAAAGTTCACTAATGTTAGTGCATGAACAAAGCAAAGATTTAAGAGTCTAGTATCAGGCTCTTCAAAATAAAATATCTTATATGAGAAGTTAAGTCATTTGCAGAACTTGGGAAGGGCGAAATTCCAACAAGATACTTTGGTAACCAGTTCAAAAATTCTCTCTCACTAGCTTGGACTGCTAAGACACAAATTATGATTTGCCTATGACTGTTCACTTCAGAGCATTATTGAATAACAAACAGGTACTACTTCAATGACATTATATGGTTTCTGCTCAGCAACAACTGCAATAAACCTTGTAAGATGGCAAAGCAATCTGTTGTCTTCAATATGTTCACAGACGAACACATCTCCACAGTAGAATGTGAAACATTTAAGGTTCATAAAAAGTCATGAATTCTTAGACATGAGTAACAGTGACGTAGAGTGTCCAAGAGAACTGAGCATATAGTCAATTTTCATAAAAATATTCATGATATAGCTGTTCCAGAAGAAGTGTGTTAGAGTGCCACATTTCTAGGTGGACTGTTAGGTCGTAATACAACTGTTCTACATTATACTTTCTAGCACAACAGGAATATTGCTCATTAGCACACAGCAAGACCTATTTCTGCATGTATATACAATCTCCTATTTCTGCATGTACATATAATCTAGAGAAGGGTGTGCAACTTCCACAACATTACAGAGGGTCAGTCGAGAAATTATGTATAAAAATGCAGACCCTGATGCTGTCTGAAGTCAATAAAAACATAGCCACAAAACCGATGTACTGTTTCCTCTGGAATTTCCCTGATATACAAAAGTAAGACTCCTAAGTGAAAAACAGGAATAAAAAAATCCCCCATTACATTTAACAAGTTTCAGCTATTCATAAGGTTGCACACAAATTTGCATCAGCATGGACTGCAGAGCTCAGTATAGGAAATTCTTTCACTTATTATCACAAAAGACTTTACAATCAGTTGCAAGAATACCAAGTAAGACAGAAGTTGCAGCTCAAGTATAAGCAAAAATGTTTAATATGTAGCCAAATCTTTCTGTATCTAGCAAGGAGTTGTTCCTCATGGGACAGTTCAATGATTGCTAGTGCTTATACAAGCACTCTGTATAAGTAAAATAAACACCAGAAAGAAATAAGAACAACCTTCCATATTCTGGGCTCTACAGCACATCAATTTAAACACAAGAGCAATTGCCCAACCCCGTTGTAAAAGAATCTGCAAGGCCAGTAGTAACAGTTACATAAATCAGGAGAAACAAAACTCAGTGGGATCAAACAAAGGAATACGGAACTTTGTGCAGTATGTTGGGTTCTTTTAAGGAAATGAGTTTTACACTTAGACACTTATATCAAACAAAACAGGCACTGACAGTTATCCTGAGTAGAAAAATATTATACAAACTGCCCAACACATTATTTCAGAAAAAAAGCTACTCTCCAGTATGAAGAAAAAATGCTCTTAGAAGCACTGACAAAATCACGATCATGATGGAAAAAGGGATATGCTTTCCTCTGTCACCCAGTGTAGCTTAGTAGAAAGTGTATTTCAGACTAGTGATAGCTAGATGAACTACAGAGCAGTTCAAACTTGTGATAAAGCTGCCTGCAGCCTCTGACACAGGCACTGGACCAGCATTTAGAGGGTACTGAAAATAAGATACAACTAGTTGAGTTTCATGATGGGCTCTTCTTACTGTAAATAGTTCAAATGAGAAATTCAGTCCAATTTCACCAGTGTTTTAGCAAACTTCCAATACTGCTCCAAAATTCTCAGCTCTGATCTTCTCTAGTCTTTTCTTGAGTTAAAACAGTGTCCACATGGTGATCACAAATATATGTGCTTGCAAACATTAAGAAGTTGCACTTTTGCTTGAAAGCATAGTGAACACTTCAATCCCTGCAATAACTTCAAGCCCTGAAGTGGGCTCTAAAGTTTGTGAAAGCTGTATTAGTAAAGAAGTCTTGTGACGAGTGCAAACGACTTAATAGAAAACTGTTAATCTTACCAAAGTTTAGCCTCATCAAAGGAGAAAGAATGGATGCCCAGTTTACAGGTGGATACTGATGGCTTTCTCCAACTAATGCAATGGGTGCCAGTGCTACTTTCACCAGCTCAGCTGGGACAGATTCAGGGCCTACAACAGAAGATTGAATCACAGTCTGAATTTTATACACACACATTTGGCTAAACAGCTCAGGAAAAAAATGTTAACACTGCATTAAAGACCAATCTGTAGTGAAGAACTGAAAAGCATTATAAAATTACTGTAATTTCTTTTTGTATCTGAGAATTACCTATTTCTGTTTGTAATCAACAGTTGTATTTTTAACATTACGTCCTATCAAAAAAGCTTTTTGTTACTCATAAACAGAAACTTTCTGGTTCCTTCTCCTTGAACCAATTTATAAGTTAATTACAGATAGTGCTTATCTAGAAGGGTAGTATTTTTGCATTTGTTAGTAGGAGAACAGCAAAGTTTTCTGACACTGCTCTCCTTCACCAACCTGTAGGTGCAGGCAACAAAAATTGTCAGACAGGTGCTAACCCTTGCTACATACTGTGTTACTTAAACACAGGGAATTAACTCAGTGAAAGTCCTCCTGGAGGCAAGGCATGGACCATTTTACCTCCACTGAAAGCAAAGCCTGCTTCATAGGACAGTAGTGCGCTCACTTAATTCCACACAGGAATAATCTCCTCTGCTTTATCTCCCTTAAGACTGTACTCCAAGACACCTCTCTTTTACTAGCACTCCTCATGTAAGAGCATACTTTCTTCAGGTTCCTTTGCATTTATCGCTCACAGCAGTAACCCATTTGAATACCACTCTGTTACAGAGAATCTTAACCTAGGATCACTGAAATAAGGGGGAGCATAAAGTTTGCCCGATGATGGACTATTCCTGAGTTAGTATTCATTCTAATACTTAAAGTGATTTGACTTTCATTCCCACAGGGAAGATACATCATCTCACAGACACAGAGGGAAGGGGAAAAGGTTTAAAAAGTCATAAAAAATCAGTGGAGAAAGCTAAAGCCCTAACTACACAATGCTACCTTATCTTTTCAAGTGTTATTCAATTTTTTGTTTAGAGATTAAACATCCCACATTAGTGAAGTTGATATTAGCATTTAGAAGAGTCCTCTTAGCAAATAAAAGTGGGTTATTAAGGTCACCTTTTATAGTCATAGCAAATTTCCCAGAGGGATACTGTAGTTTGATTCCTTCTTACCTTTCTTTCCACTTTCAATGGCAAAGTCAATGGCAGCCCTGATAAAGCTGTTTTCAGGCAAGTAGCTAAAATCTGGAGGAACTGTGAAGACAAAAAGACTGTTTATATACTAAAACAAGTCAGCAAAAATTATAACTTCCAGCTCCCATGTAAATTCAAAGGCCAAACTGAGCTATGTTTGAGCTTACTAATTCTGTAGGTGACTCAAAGCATTTAGACTGATTATTGATAGATGCATTGGCCTTTCCACTTTTAAGGCAAGCTAAACATTTGTGTTGGTGAGAGGTTCCAGGTCTGAAAAAACAAATTCATTGACCAACTGAAAAGTCAGGGATAATAACTTCCTTCAAATGTATCAGCCACTGTGAGTCAGCCATTAAAAGGGAGAGCTTCAGAAGCTTAGTAAGTTTAAGACAACAGAGACATTCCATATCTATCTAACCTCAGGCACATGTGCCATGAGTATACAAAAATAGAAACTCCAAGAATCTTTTTTCTGTGATGAGGAAGTTTATCTACACTTCATATTATTTGTTCCCAACTTGGTTCACACTGAAGTGAACAGCTTCCACTTCATTAGTTGCCTCCTATT
Organism: Ciconia boyciana; assembly: GCF_034638445.1. Taxonomy (NCBI): domain Eukaryota; kingdom Metazoa; phylum Chordata; class Aves; order Ciconiiformes; family Ciconiidae; genus Ciconia; species Ciconia boyciana. The sequence goes on along the minus strand of NC_132937.1, from coordinate 55,001,036 downwards.
ACTGGTATTTCATCAATGATGTAATCCTGCCTTTATTTTACTAATGGATACTGAAACAACACCAGAAGGTAATGATGTATTGAAAGAATATTAATTTGTGTGCTAACTGCTACACTGAAAGGGCACAGAACACCAGTTTTTTACTTCAGCTGAACAGAGAAGATCTCTTCTAGAAAAATACTTTTGAAAAGTCAGCTTGCTCTTGTTATGGACCAGTTTTTAAGTGTTGGCTTTTTTATACAGTGGGAAGTACTAAAACAAAGAGTAGATTAACCAATTCTCAGGACACGGCGTGGATAATGTAGATGTCAAACACATGTGCCATTTGCAGTGTAAAACTTCTTTACAATTTATTCTATAAAAGAATAAAGACAGAAGCAACATACAAATTTGACCAGAACAACTTAGAATCTTACTTTAATACTGCAAGTAAAAGCAGACTGGGGGGATCTTGTTCAGCACACTGATTCCTGCTTCATGTTCCAGCCTTTAGGTCTGGCACACAGGACCATGAGGTCTCAGATTCAAAGGCTGTCATGTCATTTAATAGAGCTACAATGTCTAGCCTGTATTGTCTAATGTGTCCCTTGCTGCCTTTTTAACTAGGTGCTACTTCTATATGTTCTTTAAGCAGCAATAATAAAGCATCTTACCGGATGCCCTGTTCTGGGTAGAAGACAAACAGGACATATGAAGGCGTCCCAAAAGTCCTGCTGCATTCGTCTGAAGGCCAATCTGCCCCGAAAAACTGATTATCTGTTGAGACAATAAACCACTAGTTAGATAAATTTCCCTACGTTTCCTCATTCACACTGGACACAGACATTATGCAGTTTCTTTGAACAGATTTGTCCTCTTTGTGCAAGGTGTCACAGTGCACTCATGCACTATCCAAAGCAGGAAACAGAGATTACCTTCTTACCTGTGTAAGGGTTCTGATGACTTCATTAAGCTTACTTTGAAACTGGGAGGACTGAATGCTCTCAGATTTCAGCTGCCAAGTTAAAAAAAAAACGTGAATTTTATAAGAGAAAAAGAGAAACAACAAAACAGAGAACTGTGCTGAAAAGACAGATTACATGTGCACACATGCCTTTTTGTGGGGGAGTGGAGGAGAAAAGCAGAAAATCTATACGTCTGTAAACTCTTCCCCAATGGCACTGCACATGGGCCATATGATGGGAAAATGGAACAGACCCCATTTTACACACTGTAATTCTATCCCGCTTGGTTCATACCCATCATGACTCACTATTGCATAAATGGGATGCCCTGGTATATAACCACTGCTGTAAGGATGCAGAGGATGTCATTCCATCTTGCCCTCTAGCCAATTTTCTAGAAGACATAAAGGTACCACTAGCTTGCATGTTCTCACCTGTATCATGCCTCCTTCAGAGCCCACCAGTGCAACCAGCCCACTGACAGCAGCCAGACGCTGCATTGTCGGAGAACCCTGGAAGTGTAATTCAGGATCAGTGAGTCAATGCGGTCACACAACACTGCTGTAGGACAAACCACTTGTTTCTTCCAACTTAAAAACCCTGACTGCTATCATTTGTACACCTCTCATCCCAACAACCTTTTCAGGTCAGACTCCACCATGCTGGACACTCACTTATCCCTCTCTTGGTGAATGAACACTTTATATGGAGCTTCCCCCCACTCCTCCCCCAATCTGAAATCATCATGCATTTCTCCCTGACAAATCACTTTCTTCTAGCAGTCTGTATTCCACAAAATATGCCAGTGCAATTCAACTCTGAAACACTGTTTCTTTATTGATACTTACCTTCAGCTGCAATCTTAATGTCAATTTCAAATCATAATTTGAAATTGATTTCAAATACGCAATTTTGGTTACAATGAGATAAATTAAAAATATTATAAAAACTAAGGCACTATAATCACCATTCTGTTAGTCTAATTTTGATAAGTAGCACCTAATTTCACAAGGCATCTTCATTTAATAACCTAGATTTTATCCTTGGATATTGTTCCAAGTTAGTAAAGATGTAATTGACATGTAATTGAGATAAGCATCTCCCATAAATAATCCAAGCAGAACAGAAGAAGAAAACAATTTTTTTTCCTTTAGCAAACAGCCCAAATATACATTTTTGCTTCCAAATATCCATCAAACAGCATGTTCTGATAGTCCTAACTTTTCCTACCATCACTCCTGCAGAAGCAAGGAAAATTACATCCCTACTGTTTATTTAAAATCACCCCTCCTGCAAAAAACAGGGTATGAATTCAAACTCCTTTACCTCTGCAAGCACAATTTTTATCCAGGCTGGCATTAGTCTGTTACTCAGGTCTTCGGCCTTCCCATGACCACAAGCTGACAATCCATGTACTATTGAACCTAGAGCTAAAGCAAAACTGTGGGTCTGTAAGGTGAAAAAGACACATTAAAAAACAGATCTTCTCAAGGATTCTGTATTATTTTTAATATTTATTATTGAAACATTACTTAAATATTTATTATTTCCCAATAATTGGAAGTAATGCCTTTGTCTAAAGTACTAGATGCTTTTTTATTTCAAGTATTTTCTCATGCCAAGTGACACAGGATTTTCTGAGATTAAATACTGATCTTTGGCACATAGATTGCTCTGCCTTTATTTTACAGCCTTTATTTTAGAGCAGACTTTCTGATATGAAGATTAAAAAGCCATAGGAAAGGTAGTTTGTTTTGACTTCCTATTTTCCACATAAACATTCTAAACAGTTGATTAGTGTAATAGCAGGCTTTGATTCGAAACGGTTGCCTTTTTTTTTCTTCTTTTTTTTTTCTGGCAAGCATTTAACAAAAAAGAACACGCACTGAAATACAGAGATTTTTTGCCTTTTTAGAGGGTAACCCCAGGACACTGGGGATGAAACAGACACCTGGAGGAAGCTGTGGCTGTGGTTATGATGCACTGTTTGGAGGCTAAGGGAAAGCAAAAATTCAGAAGAGCACAGTAGATGTATTTTCCTACCAAGAAAAAGAATTTAAGAAACACATTATTAAAGAGACAAAAATTGGCAGGACGCAGGGACTAAAGACATGAAGAACTCAAAAGTTCCAACTTCCCTTCAAAATGCAATCAAACATATAAAATCTGTTTTTATTTCACTACCTGGTAATTGCTATACATCTGTAGACAATGCATTAATGGATCAAGTGATAGTCTTTGTAATTGCACGGTATGCACAACACGCTCAATGTTAGTTAATGCTAGCTAAAAGTAGATCAATGTTATTTTCTTGAAGTTACAGTCTGGGTAAAGCAATATCCAATATTAAATAGATAAGAGAAAAACGGAACTGAAGCAAAGCCCAAACACTGAATTATGACCTGCTGATTATTTTCCACTAAGGTTCGTAGTTTGTTCATGGTCTCCTCAGCCTCAGGTGCTTCTATGATTCCAACACTGAAAGCAGAGACACAGGAACAGGCCACAGAATAGGCAAGTACCTGAAAGAAAAAAATTATTCAATTCTGTTAGCCAGTGTCTGATCAAATTCACTGTGGCAATGTGCACATGGAGCAATGTGCTAGCATGATAAAAAAGCTATGACATTTTCAATTTATACTTTCAGATATTTATTCCCTCTCTGGAAGATTCTTCATTGATGCTAATATTAAACAAATACAACTAAAGCTTGGAAGTACTTCTGGGTTTATGTAGGTCAAACTCCTGATCTTCCACACAAGTGTAGTTTATTCTTCTCAACACAAGTATCTGATCGTTATTTATGTGAGCACACACAGCATGCTGTGATCCCATCAGGGCTACAAGCAGGTCCACAAGGCCAGAAGAGGAGGATGTAGTAGAACTGTCTCCCACACACAGTGCCTGGCACTAGCCTCATGTCCTTGCAGAAGGATTCCAAATGACACTGCTTTTCTGTTCTTCAGCCTTAGACATGGAGAATAAGGAAATGAAGTCTGAACTTTCAACAAGGCAACCGTGCCAACTGTTTAACTTCCTTTGTACCAAAGCTAAGCAACAGAACAACACATGACTATAAGGGAAGTAGAGAGCACCTATCTACTGTGCAGGACTGACAACAATTTGACTTGGAGCAAGTAATGCTCAGATTGTCCCTCTTGCTGCAACAGGCCAAGTTACCTCTCAAGTACAGGATTATATCCCAGCCATTTATAGCTCTGAAAGAGCTTCTTGTGCATCTCATAAGTATAGTAGCATTCGTCCTAGGGTCCTGGCCAAATTTTACTCATGTAATTATCTGTACAATTCCTTACAGAGATTTTAATTGAAAAGGGTAGGTTTTGCTTCTCATCTCAAACTATCTCATGATGTTAAACAGCTGCTGCCTTTCATCTCAGAAGTTGCTGTGCTGAACCCAGTTTAAGTTCAGTAAAGCACTTTGAGATCTCTGGGGAGAGATAATGATTTCATAGCTGTAAGTCATTTTAATGCAGGAACCATAAACTGCAAAAGGCTAATCCCCAACACGTATGTACTGCCAAAAAAATTAAACTCCATAAAAGGAGACCTTTAATAAAGAGCTTTCAGAGCAGTACCAAGAGGGGAAAGAGAATAGTACTACCAATCTCTGCTAACTCCCTTAGAAAAATAGAGGATTATGCAACTCAGCTGTTCAGCTGCTGCAGGCTTGCATACATCAGGTATAGGGTTGCTTTTTTTGTGCAAAACACCTGCTTATTCTGATTTTTGTTTTCTGTCGCAAACTCCTCCAATTTCATCAGTTTTCATTCTCAAGTTTTACCTCAACAAGGTTATAAACTTAGTGCATGGACCATGTCAAAACTTACAAGACATATCTTGGCAAAATAAATTGAAATGCATGCTCAAACTTAGCAGAGCTCAGTTTAAGTCTTCAAAACATAGTTATAAAGACAACAGCAAATGGGGCCACAGCAGCATTCGTAAGTGCAAGATTCACATTAGCTAGTGCCAGCAGCTTTCAAAGAAGGAAACAGCAGGCATATTGAAAGAGGAAGTATTAACATTAAGGTTCTCTCTGAGAGTAACTTGCTGTCTGCTTTCTAGTAGATCAGATGAGCAGTAAACTACTGCATATAAGAGAGACCCATATCCACAGTTACTTGGGACCCAACTTTCAACAATTTAATTTGAGGTTAAGGAATTAAAGGAACACTTTAAAGAATGATGTATGTTATCTTTTCAGGCGGTTTCCTAATGTTTGTGCAGCATTACAGGTTATTCTATTATTATTATTATTGTTTTCTTCAGCAGATATAAAACCATATATTGTGAAAGATATAATAGAAACCATGCATTGCAGTACTACAGATACAAAGCTTCAGTAAAAAGTCTACAGTTATTAAAGGGAAGCAACAAAGTAAAAGGAAAATTTAAAATTTGCAATAAAATAGGTCATACCTCCTGGACCCATCTGCTTTGGTCCTCGCTGCTGTCCAGGTATTTGCAGAGTTTTCGCAATGAAGCAGAAACATGCACTCGCGATTCTGTTTGGCTACTGTGACTCATAAGTGAAAGAACAAGTCCTACTCCCAAAATACATCCAGTGCTTAAAGAGAAGACAAAAGAAAAAGCATTAACTATGATAAGGCTGCTCTAAGGATTAACTATGCTATGGCTGCTCTGAACTCTCTTTTCACCCCAACATGGGTTGCTGAGCAAAAAGACCTCTTGGCCTTAACTAGCCCTGTGGACAATTACTTACCACAGCCAATTTTACAAATGGTTTTTATTTCACACATAGGTGACGCTTTTTGGGAGACACAGGATGAAAGAAAAGCATAAGAAGAAAATGTGTGTTTAAAATAAGAAATTCCACACATACAGCCTCATTATTCCTTCTGCCCCTGAAGAACCAATAGCTTCATCAACAAGCACATCAACTAGTGTGAAGGAAGTATGGATCCAAACTTCTACATCTGATTTATACTGATATCACAAACTCTGATATCCCAGTTAAACATACTAATTGAAGGTTCGCTGGCTGTATTAGGGTCTGTTGCTTTCGGACTCCTGCAAGAGGTGTTCCAGTTTGCAAAAATAATGAAATTAGTGATTGAGCCAGAGAGCGGCTAAGATGGCTGTACAGATCAAGGTATTCACCGGCATTTCAGAACATGAGTGTTAGGTATACATTCTAACCCGTATGTACTAAAATATGCATATGCAACAGTGGACCAGCTTCAACAGGGCAGACATATCCAGCACAACTAACAGTTTGATGCTGAAGATACCTAAAATTGCAACAACAAGAACATAGCTTCAAAGTACATAATTTAATAGGGCAACTGGCACGAACAGCTTTATGGTCTCTGCCTCTTTTTCAGATTTAACCAGAAATTCCATTCTGGACCAGAGAACACTTACTAAATTCAGCACCTGTGCTCTCACAAGTTTCAGTTTCCACAGGTCACCAGTCATAATACTGAAAAGTTTTGTCAGAAAATTCTCAAACAGTTCTAGCTGCCATCATGAGATACTAAAAGCATAGCAAATACTCACTGCTCTGAAGGTGATCTCTCACTGACACACATACACAATAGCTTAAAGAAGCAGCTCTTATCTGAAGATGAAGATTGGTTTTTTCCCCTCATGCATCTCCCTGAGCACATAAATGACATGCACTTGCACACTGTAGCGAGCTGTCAAATGAACGTGGCTAGGATCTTGGGCATTATTCTAAGCTTCTGCTATCCAACTTAAAAATGGGAAGAGTTACTGCTTTTACTCAGCTAAGTAAAAAAGAAACTTCTGAGGATAACTTCAGTCATATTTATAAGCTAATGTTTTTCAGCAGCTGGGGAGGAAGATGATGAGCATGGCTAGAAGACTCTGAGTGGTGTCTTGGCAGTGGTGTCTTCTTTTTCCAGCAAAGAGGAGGAAACAAATCTTTGGAATCAACATTTTTAAGTAACTGGCATATCTGAATTAATGAACAGCCAACAAAATAAGGACATGGCTTATACACAAAAGTTTTAGACACAATTTTACACTATTGATTGTTGAAAAAAATACACAGAAAGAAAACAAAGTTCCCAATTAGAGATACAGTTTTTTATGTTGTTGACTCTTAGCAGAGACCCAAAACATAAGTAGGGACTGAAGCAAGGGTAAAACTTCACCTCCTCTGCTCCCCTTTTTGTAACTAGCAATTGTTTTGACTTGGCAACCTTGTTTGTGATCTACATGAAATTAATATTTAAGTGCACTTCATCCACATGATATCTCAGATTTCCCAGCACGTTTTAGGTGTTTTACTGCCAGTGCATCAGACAAACTGCACTACTGTCATGACTCATCTTTGAATCTACTGTCATTTATCTCAATAAAGTAACTTGGCAGTGTCCAGGGCAGTACAGTCCATCGCATCACAGAATAAAGGATTTCATGAACAAATCATGAAACAAAATAAAAGGTTTGTATTTTAGGATGAAGGAAAAACAGGTATTTTCCTGATAATCCTGATAATACTGCGGTGAGTGGAGTCTGACAGGTTTCTGTACAAACAATATAAAAGTTTGATGACAGTTTTGATTGAAAATGCCTTAAAGTCAAATCAAACAGCTACTGACCTTGCAAAAAACTCCATAAAACCCAAGTCAGTTTAATGCTCCACACAGCAATTCAAAGGAAGGCTACTGTGTATTTCAAGTTTCATAACAATTTCCTCTTTACCACTTCTTTACTCAACATGTATCAGTGTTTATCATTTGCTCAATATTTCTCCAATATTTATTCTTACAGATGCAAGCTAGTTCTGCCATGCCATAACTTTATACAAAACGCCATATTTGCAAAGGTCTGGTAGAATTCATCCTCAATATGGGAAATGTAACAATGCAAGCCAGAAAACTCTATTGCCCCTTGGTATTCTCAAAAGCTTTTTACATGCAAGCCTTAGAAAAGGTCAGAGTTAACCCAAGCTTCAACATGTTTTTCTTTGCAGGAAGGCAGGGGGGTGGGGGTGTGTGCAAAACCTTCCAATACAGGATCATATGTACTGCTATGTTTGTTACCCATATGCTGTACTAACTGGAACACTGCCTTTGTTTTTAAGTTATTTATTTATTATTTTTTCCCAGTACACTAAGGTTTTGATCTCACAAAAATCTGTTGAATATAATCTACATGAATGACTGGAAAAATTAACAGACATGAATCTACAAGCTTGCTGAACCTATGCTCTATGTAAGTTAGGCCTGGGAGAAAAAGTGAGCTGTTATATAGCTTCTGTAATCAGTAAGTCCGACAAAATCTAGTAGCATAAAGAACTGTATAAATCACCTGTTGTACACATTTTCCACACACGTGTATAGTGAAAAGTGGTGTATCAGTATATTTCAAAAATATATTTATTTCAGTTTCTGTCTAACATAAAGGCAGATTTAAGGTCTCACAGATCTCTTGATACTGTCTGAGTGCATTCCATTTAAAATCAGAGTAACTGCAAAGCTCCTAAGGCTCTGCAATCTATGAAACTCTGTTTCAGTTAACAACTGAAGAAGCATCATATTAACATGCTTAACCATCTGAAATGTTTTTCCCCCTTTAAAAGATTGTGAGTTTCACTTTTCTTTTTCTTTCCTGTGTGGTTGCAACAGATAACAGAGTATTGATTTACAAGCATTATTCTCACAGTAACCTTTTCTGGGGGAAACTTTAAGTTTAGAGTACTCTGTGCAACTTACACAGACATAGAGATTCTTACAGAATGTAAGTGAACTCTCACCAAGCTAAAGTACTGGCTCAGGGAAAGATTCTTACTGCTTATTGAAAACGACTCTGTTTTCTTCACTCCTCTTACCTCTCCCCCCCCACACCGCAGTTTTAAAAAGAGAATTCTCCTTATTAAATGAAGAAAATAATATATAAACCCAATATTCCTATGAAGGCTGACATGATCAGTGAAGTGTGGTTGTGTGAGCTCCAGTTTGCACAGCACACACATCGATAAACCACTTTCTTATCTCAAAGCAGAAAAACAAAACAAAACAAAAATTCAGCAAAAGCCTCTCTTTCTCAACAACTTCCTTCAGTGTGTGAGACATCTCACTGAACACCCTGGAGAAGCGTGTTCCTGAGCAGAGGACCACATTTTTTAAAACAATCTGGAGGCATGCCGTGTCGCACAAGTTTACAGCCGGGCCGGCGGGGAGCGGGGGGCCGGCAGGGTGCGGGGGGCCGGCAGGGTGCGGGGGGCCGGCAGGGTGCGGGGGGCCCTGCGTTCCGCTAGGGGGCAGCATGAGCCCGGCCAGCGCCGGCCCGGCGGCGAGAGGTGGCCGCGGCCCGCAGGGCGACGGTCTGGTACCGGAGCCCTCCCGGCCCTGTGTAACCTCAGAGCAGCCGCAGGAGAGGATGTGATTACTGCTGGCATTCAGAAAAAAGGGAACTCCGTCCTCCCACATCTGCACCGCATTATGAACCCACTCTCAAAAAACTTGCAACCTATTTTAATGGAAAAAGAGAGTCACTGGTTTAGCGCAGGTGAAACACTGATGAAAAGGTCAGTGTTAATGCTTACATCCCACAGCTGGCTGTGCCTGTCATACTGGATGAAAAGGCTGGAAAGGCCCTTGCTTTGGAATAGCAGTTTTAAAAGTGGACAAATGCCAAACTTGGCCAAGTCTGCAACATGTACAGCTTTACATTACTTCTTTGCTCGCAAAGAGCGCTCACACTAGACACCAACTTACCATTAAGCTTTAAAAACATGTAGCCATTACACCCAGCATAAAAAACTACCCACCCTTCAATCTTCCCTCTCCTGCTTGCCATTGTTTCACGTTCTTCTGGCAACCTCTCGCTGCCAGAGAAGTATAGTTCGGCTGTTCTGTGAAGCATTTATCTCCAGCTAACAGGTTGCACGAACAAGCAGCAACAGGTGTAACAAAGCAACGCAGCCGGTACTGCCCTTGTGCACCATGGCTCTCACCCTGTGCCACTCCAGAGGCAATGCAAATCCTAAGCTATACAGGTTCACAGCCCAATAGGTGCAACTGTGACCCCTCGCAGCTTTTCAGAAGGTCCACTGGAGCAGGGGGGGCAAAGGCAAAGAGGAATTATTGCTCTGTTTCCTTTGAACAGGGAAGAGCCGGGCAGAATAACGTTCAAAATCAAATAGAACCCCGTGCACCCACACTGAGGCACTGAAGATACTGCATTTCCTTCCCTGATCTAAAAGGGAAATGACTACTGTGGAAGGCACATACTACTATGTTATGTTAGTTGTTTAATGGCAACTGACACGTGTTTTATTGTTCAATTATTTCAGGTTTGCCAATGCTAGTAATTGTGCAATACCTTTCAATAATTTCTTACCCTGCTGGTGGGCTGTTCCTCTCTTTGGGACATATGAGACATAACCTCAGCTGGTTAAATGAAATATATTTGCTTTACTCAGTATTCAACATGCCATCCACAGCTGTTAAATTAACAGCCTGGCTCTCCCAGATAAATAAGCCATGTGAGGCAGCTGCTCCCAGAGCTCACACTGTATTGTACACACATACACATTCCAGTAACAGGCTCCAAGGCAGAAGCAGCTACACTTCATTAAACACCTTGGCAACTGCCCAAGAGCACCAAGGAAGGACTTTCAAAAACACCTTTCATAAATGAACATGTGCAGGTAAGATGAGCAACCCTGCTCCTAGAACTGCTGGTATCTTCCCACTGCCTGTAAGCAAGACTGTGTGGTTCTCTACACATGCCCAAGGTTTTTACTCGTGGGTGGGCAGGGATTAGCAGTGGTGGTCATTGCTTCTTTTCACCTCACATCAGGGACCGTATGGAAAAAACTCCGTGTGTGTGTTAGATATATGCATATATGCATACACTTATATATGTTCATATATAAAGTATTCTATATATACATATATTTATGGACACACTCACTTAGAAGAGATGGTACAGCAGGAACATCCTGAAATTCAACAAGCACCAACTCACAGTCCTGCACCTGGCAACAGACAGACTGGGACCAGAGGGGCTGGGCACCAGCTCTGGGGGACAGCCTTGGGCACTGGTGGGCAGCAAGCTGAGCTGGGGCCAGACATGCACCCAGGCAGCAGTGAGGGCCAGCATGCATGGGCAGCATGAGCAGGACACAGCCATGACAGCCAGGGGAAGGATCACCCCTCTACTCTGTCCTCACCAACACACCTGGAATACTGCTCTGAATGCAGGAAAGACACCAACAAAACTGGAACAAGTTCATGGGAGGCTACTGAGGCAGTGAGGCTGGAGCCCTTGCCCTGAGAGCAGAGGCTGTGGGACCACAGGTGTTTCATCTGTGAGAAGGGATGGCTATGGGGGTACCCAACAGCATCTCCGGCACTGACAGAAAAGGACTGAGGAGATGTAGCTGGGCTTTTGCATGGTGGGAGGCTGAGAGGCAGCAGGCACAACCTGAAACATCAGATGTTCACACAGAGATGAGGACAGCCTAAAAGTGGAGACAGGGCCCAGAGATGTTGTGCTGTCTCCAGTCTTGGGGGTTTCAAAGCCTGACTGTAAAGCCTTGGGCAATGGAGTCCAAGTCCATGACTGAATCTGTCTGGGGAGGGATGTGGACCTCCGAAGGTCCTTGCCAGCCTGCACAAGTTGGTGATTATATGGACGTACTCAGAACACGCTGTCTCCTTATCCTATCCTTACACTCTTCTGTATAGAATTAAGGAATAAAGGCATGAATTAAAAAGGTGGAGCTCAAAATAAAACAAAGTATCAGCAGTAATGAAGAAAACTCACTTGTACTCCAGACTGGTGTCAAAGCAGCAGTCTTCCAGTACATCCAGGGACTTCATTAGAACTAAGTTCATCTGTTGACCAGGTACATCACTACAAAAACAAAACAAAACAGAAACAACAAAAAAAAATCCAAAACACAGCTCTGCTCTTTAAATCATATAGGCTATTAAACCTCCTTCTAAGACTGGATGTCCCAGTAAATAGAATTCTTTTCTTGCTGTAACAGGTTCTCATACTAGTCTGTAAGCAGTAACTATATGACTGGTCATTTCTGCCACATTCATATAAACATACTTATATACAAATAATAAGAACATATTCAGACCTTAACTGGCAACCATTATTGCTACAACACCCAGAAAGAAACCCAGCACCCAGGATTTGTAAAACATGCCTGATAGTAGGAGGATACTGATTGAACATGGTCTCATGTTCAGCTATTTATAAGCTGAAAATTCATGACATTTTAAGATATTAGCACCATAAATCTCTCTCGCCATCTCTTTGCCTAAGTTATTAATAAAAAAGGAAGCATTTACATCTCACTTGAAAGACGACATAGGGACTCCCCTCTTACAAAACATGTACATGGTTTTCTTAATGAACAGGACATCTTCAATGCAAACTAACTGTATGATTTGATATTAGCTATAGCTACATCCCTACAAGTTTTGCTGTTATTCCAAGTCAATTCTTGGAAGAATGTGTGAGATTAAGCTTTGAAATTATGCAGGGCACTAGAAGAGTAAAAACTGATATAGTCCATAAGAAATTTCTAGATAAATTTATTAATTTCAACACCCCTTGCCAAACAAACAAAAAACCCCCAAAACCCAAAATAAAGATTCACATACTCCAAAATAGCAAAGCTGATCTAATGTCATTCTCTTTAAGAGCTTTTTAACGTTTGTGTGTAGCTCAGTTGTCACCACTGACTAATCATCCAGAGACAGTCCATCCCCAAATTATGAGGCTGAGTCAGAGGTGGCAAGGCATCAAGACACCAAAACACGAAGATTAGAATGGAGCAATGCTGCACAGTTTTCTCACAAAGGCAGGTGCGTCGGAAACATTAGCTTCACAGAGCAAATTAACAACTGACAGCCAAATCTGTCTGATACCTGTGCTTGTGCACCAATTAAACATTTATTATGGGTATACAGGCAGACAGAATCCCTAGTAGTCAAGAAGCGGGAGGAGTATAAAGCCAAAGCTACTTCTTAAACTGAGGCCAACCCTTCTGTAAAGGAGGCATTTTCTACCAACTGCAGGAACTCTCTTTGCTGCCAACATAGCTGTAACAGCATGCCTTAAAGACACCCCATTACACTACTTCTGTTGTAGCTCCGTCCCCATATGTGTAACTCACATGATATAAGTGGACACTATCCAGTGTCCAGAGCACCACTTAGAAAGGAACCAATGAGAATTGTGAATTATTTTACAATTAAGTCTCCTACGGCAGGTAGTCGCCTTTACAAGTATACGTGTGGCTCTTCTAGCTGACTGCTTTGCAGATGTACTGTAGGATATTATGAAAATGAATCATTCATCCTGAAAGAATGGCAAAATATCCAGGATAGAACGTGGGGTGAGTGGGTGGTGAAGACTCATAATAAAAGACACTTTTCGAGAAATGTTGCAAAGCCCCTCAAGAATCATTTGCCTATGATTTGTAAATACTTTAACTCCAAAGAACTTAAGGCCACATGCAGGAAAAAGAAGAAAGTTATTTGCACACCTACATTACATATGGTAATCCTTACCTGACTTTTTCTTCATACAAACGTGAGATAAACATCCCCAAACCAAGGCCCATGTGGATTTGAACAGCTTGAGACTCATCAGCATTTGGTTTCCCAGGTAACCTGTCAGTCAGCATATTCAGGACCTCCTCAACCTTCTCCTTGCATGATACAATGAAAACTGGCACCAGGAGAGACAAAGCAGTGGCTGCACAGGAACGAGCTATAATACTAGCAGTATTTTCACCCGAATAAGATTTCTAGAAAAACATAAAAAAAGAATTTTTTTTTCCTTTCCTCTTGGGGGAGGGAAATAAAATTCCTTTCCAGGTAGTAACACTCAGCACTTTAGGAATTTAAAATAAATACCTATACAGCAAACAGCAACACAGATGTATTGCAATCTGGCAATAAACAGTATTTCATGGAATTGCCTATGGTAACTTTTCCATTTGCCTTACCTTGTAAACAGCTTAAAACTAGGGTAATTCAGAATACAATTTCTAAGTGTAAATAAGATTGTTAAATATGAAACTGTAAACAAAGGATAAGACAGGATGCAACCAGAATTTAACAGCTAGTCTGCATGTAAATACACTGGCCTATTTTAGTTTTCACCTTCCTTGTTAAAATATCCAGCAGCGTGATCAGACGGACAAACAGAAACCAGCCATGATGCTAATCTATTTCTGTAATTATAACACACCAAGAATTTAGTGAGTTGAAAAAAGCATCACACCGAAGGTGACAAAATAGCATGAGATTTCGCAAGATAACCAGCAGAGAAGCTTTCTAGAAGGAAGATCCCCTACAAAGGTTTTTAATTCCTTTCCATTTTGAAAGGTAAAACCCAGCTTCCTTTACTTACGAAGCAATGGACTGATTGTAAGTCATAGCCTAATGTATATTTATTCACTTACATGTGCAACTCTGAAAAGAAAAAAAATCCCATCAGGATGCAAGGCACTCTGCAAGACAGTGATTTCTATTGTGTGCTTTAGAATTTTACAAGCATAAGATTTTTTTTAATTCTTTTTTTTTTTAAAACAGAGTGGATTTTAGAAATGAAACATTGTTACATTGTTCCATCTCAAAACCACCTTTTTTAAACAGCTTTATTTTCAAAGGCAGGAGTCACAGAACAATTCAGCAAGAACTGCTAGTGCCAACCAAGTAGTTGAACCTCCTTACATCCAACCAGTCTAGCGTTTATTTAACACTACATTTTATTTGGTGATCTATGTCCCCTATCAGTGATGACAGGGGTCACATGCCAGAGCTGACTCAGGTCCATCAGTAATTTTCAGCTTTTTGATGCGAACATCTCACTACTGGACTAAACATAGTTCATGAATGCAGTTAATGAAGTTCCAGTTAGAAAACATAATAATACATCAGCAGGTTGGTATTTGGCCTTGTAGGACCCACGTTCCCTTCTGCATCCATGACACAAAGATCTCCAACCTGGTTGTTTTGACCACAGATAGTCAAGAGTTAGCAATACCTATTCCTTAAGGTCTATAGTAAGCTTTCAGTCCATCTCCAGGTCCTACTTAAGAACTGCCTGATACCTATATGGCTTGAGAATTTCAGGCTGGTTATCACACTGCAAGCACGTATGATACAACTTCTCCTAGCCTTCAGGGTTTCAAGAGATACTGTAAAATAAGAATCACTGGCTCCATAACTATTAGATTTTGAGAAAGTATGCACTTCAGAGCCCTAAGGAATAGTGTCAGAATCACTCAGGAGTTTGATAGTGTGGTCTGAGGAGAGTCTGTTCATGTTAGAAGGTTTTGTTTTGTACATACATGCAGAATATTCTAGGTTTTGAAGGTTTTTTTTGTTTTTAAAATTTCCTTCATTCATGTACCCTCACATGTGGTTTTTACTATTTTGGTAGTAAAGACAAACACTCAAGGCAAACCCAAACATAAGCAGAAAACACAACGAAAGAAAAAAGAACAAAAGCAAGGGAAGTTTTGATTCTCCCGTATTAAAACTACTACAGGGCAAACAGAACCATGTAAATCCACGCTAAGAACTCCAGGTATGAAATACAGATATATTCTCTTGCCTTTAACACCACAACACATACCTGGTAGAACCATGGGAAGACTTGACCTTTAGGGTGATAGCGGCTATTCACAATACTAAAGAGGGTCTCTGTGACCATAGAAATCCAGTGTTTTGTGGGAAGAAAATCAGGTTCAGTCTGCAAAAATCAAACCCAAATATTTATTGTTGTTATTTTTCTTAAATCAGGTCCTACCTGAATGAAGCTCAGCAGCTGATGTTCCAGCTATGATCCATCAGGAATGAGATTATTTTGTCATTCTTACGTACAGTCAGTAGCATGATTTACTTGCCAATGCTGACCCTCCAGACACTACTTTTGATCAGGTACTATTCAGTGAACACAGAAATGATGAGAAAAGAGGCTGTCTGGATTTCAGTGTCCATTAGACCTCTATCTCATCTGTCAAAACCAACAAATAAATGTTAGTCATTATGTTTCTTGTGAGAAGGCGCCTACACACTCTGACTGCTTTTGTATAAATCACACACCAGCTACAAGACGGCATTCACTGAGCAGGGTGAAATTTGAACTTCAAAATGTGAAGTACTTCACATCCACTTAGCAGCCCCCAGACACCTGGTCATATTGCTTCATTATATTCCACTAAGAGTAAAGAATCTCTTTCCCAGATTGACTCACCTCAGGCATCCCTTCAGTGTCTGAGGAAAGGCTGCTTTCATACTTGGCTACAGCAACTGCAAGACCAGTTAACGCAAAAATAGAGTTTCCTTTCACCACTGGGCTGTCTCTGGACAGAAAAAGGCAAACAGTTAAGCGTAATAGAGATGCAGGCAACAAAACATGTATCTGAATGCAGGAGAGTTATGGTACAGGTGGTCCAGGAGGGAAGGCCTTTGCACATAGCAACTTTATTGGGCTGTCTTCTATCTCAGCAAGTCTATGGCATTTCATCTTCAGGAATTAGAGAAAGAATGGGGGAGAGAAGTGTTTTAGTCTTTTTTCTTGTTTGTCTTTTATATAAAACCTAGTACACACACAGTTGTATAAAAATAGAAGCTTGCTTCTGCTATAATGAGAACTGCCACCCTGTAGAGCAATTAGCACTCACAGAAATGCATCAGTTGGTCTTAGCTAGTACCATCTCTACACAGGACAACACAAAAAGCTCTTCAAACAAAGAATGCTAGACAGGCAGGTGCCACTTCACTGCAACAGCATCTGTTCAGGAGATTTAGCAGAACAGCCATCACTGAAATCTCAGCTTAAAAAAAAAGCTTTTAATTACTCCCCTATGCTATGAAAACATTAACATCATGGAAAATTACAGGTTTCAAAAAGTACTAACTTCTACCACAGTGCAAACCTTTACTTTTAAGAAACTCAAGAAAAAAAATCTGCAACCTATAAATAAGAGAGAGAATATAACTGTGTTCAGTTTCATGAAAAAAAATCTGCAACCTATAAATAAGAGAGAGAATATAACTGTGTTCAGTTTCATGAAAAGATAGATGTTGATATCCCAGTCATTCCCAGAAAAACATATTGCAATATAATCCTGCTGGAACTCTCTCAGTTGTTTTACAATACCAGCTGAACAATACAACTGTACTAGATCACTTACAGTCTTACACTAGACCAATACACAATGTACTTACACTTTTTGCATCAGTCTTCCATTTCTAAAAACTTCCTCAACTGTTGCTGTAAAAATACACCTATGCTGCAAATGTAGGTATTTGTTCCAGATTCAAAGGTCTCATTTTCACAATAAAAATATGTTCTGGATTTCTGGTTTGCTTTTTAAAGTAAGACACACAGGTCTTAGTGGAATGTCATTGACGTCTCCGGTTTGGAACACTGAAACTATTTCCTTTCAGGTAAGAGATACCTACAAATAATTACAACTAGGTGCCTAGTTAAATTCTTTGAAATCTTCCCGTATCTCTTGCCTTAAATAATTTTCTAATCTATGTATAGAACCTTTGTTGTTGTTGATCATCAACTTCTAAAAGGTTACATTTCATGATGTACCTCAAACAGAGAGAAAATTCTAAATCTACACACTCGTGAAAGCTGGATGATTTAAATTTAATGAAGGTAAAAATAATCATCCTAACAAGCCGCAGGAGGAAAAAGAGCAGTGTCTTACTCTTTATAGAAAATATGGGGAAAAAAACCCAGTATTTTCTTAAAAGAAAGTCAGTAAACACAAGAAGTTCTAGGGATGTGATCTACGCACAGGAAATCCTGCTGTTACCTAAAGAAAATTCACCACTCCCTCCCAAATTAGGCAATACTTCTACCTCAACTAGTTTTGCTAATGAACTTCTATAACTAAAATAACTTTAATTCTGAGACACAGAATATGATATATCTAAAGTTTATTATTTTGTTCCTCCTTTATTTATCTCTTTCTACTACCTTACCTTAACACAGGTTATTTATTGAGTAGCTAAAATAGCAAACAGATCTTCCAATTTCATCCCTCTTTGAATGGTTCCTTCAAGATGGACTGACACGTACAGAAATGAAGCAGCTGGGAATACTTTAAATATCTGAACAATAAGTTTAAAAAGTTCAAACCTTTATGGGTTTGGGTCTTAATTAAAATCTCCAGAACTCTCAGCTCACAAAAGTATTTCAAACTAGTCTTTTATACATTTACAAGAATAGCAATGTTGAAACGGTCTGGGAGATTTCACCGTAATTCTTTCACTGATGACATCTTTATGATTTAAGATTTTCTAAGTACTTGTTCTTATAAGGATTCACTGTTTCTGATGCTTTTGCTTAACCTGGGGCAAGTGGCCAATTTCAGTTTAACCAAGGGCAAAACATAACAGGAAACTAGCTGCCAGTGGAGAGCGAAAGGAATAAGTCAAACCACTTTAGCAGCCTATGAAGGAAGGTTAAGATACTTATTGCTGCCTGAAAGCCATGTTCTAATTCTAATAACAAATGAACAAGACTGTCACAATCTGAAAACATGTAATTTCCTGCCTCTGGGGGCATCTGGGCACAAGACAGACACCTTAACAGAAAGTGGGACAGTTTTGAAGAGCCCATACTCCACTAAAGACCAGCCAACTTCTAGATAAATGAAGCTACTTGAGGCAAACAGTCTGCCAGTTAAAAAAATAACAGACTAATAGTGCATATAGCACTATCCAGGCTTTACTCAAAACATTAGGCACGAGCCTTTCTAATAGACACAGTCAGTGCTAAAAATCTCAAAGCACAAGGTGGGGAAGAGTTTCTTTCCTGAACAACAGTCATGTGAAATTAGCAGAAAACCAACTGCAGAAATATCATCTTACATCTTCTGCCAACTCATTCTCATCTGTAATAAATTAGCAGTTCTTACTTGGAAGCACCTTTGATGACATCGGTCAACATATCTCTGACCCTGCAACAGAAACAGAAAGAATTTACACCACATTCATTATACCATAGCATTTACTCAGCTAATTTCCCCTTATGCCTCATACATGTCCGTTCTAGGTTAACAATTATCTCATCTAGCTATCAGAATACTTAGCACAAATTAATCACAAGCACTAAAACTGTAAAAGTGCTTACGTACCACCCAACATTTCTTCGTGCTTATGTGTACTACCAATATTTTACAAAGGGCTCTTATTTGACTTCATACCACTTTTTGTAAAATGCAGGCTCATGCAATAGCCATTATCTGTTCTTTGAGCTGTTACACATAAATTTCCAGATCACTGTGCTATGTCTTAGCATAATAAAATGAGAATGTTTTACAATGGACAACCATAACAATTTATCCAACACTTGCTATTCTCCTGGAAACCACTATGGGCAGTTATGCTATTAGGCAGTATAGTAACCTGAATCCATTTAAATTAAAGCCATAGGAGTAGTTAAAATTTCTTACACATTACTGTAGTTGATTTATAATAGGCTACTTGTCTATGTTATTTAGTTTTGCATTCATATCAAGACAGAAGCAGAGATGCAGTGAATCTTCTGTATTGCCAGGTTTGGGTGAGGAAAGAGATCCTCTATACTACAACATACAATACTATCCTGGCCATGACTGTCATCCTACAGAAAAAGATACATTCCAATCACAGTTCCACAACACGTGATTAGAAGACTAAAAATGTATGCCTCGTAAAGTAGGGCCATATGTTATAAGACCGAGTTATACAGTCATGCTTTAAAAGAAACCTACTCAGGCTTTCTGTCATAACCACACTGGTTTTGCATGCAGCTTCAAACCCACGTACACTAGAAACACTTAAACCAACTTGGCAAATACCAATGCAAAATTGCACAGTACTTATACAATAAAGCATTAACACTAAAGTTTATATTAAGCTGTCCACAATCAGGTTAAATCCAGTGGGGAACACAAATGCTTAATTGATACTGAAGTTAGAGCCCTGAAGCATCAAGCAATTAAGGGGGAACAGGAAAAGACATGAAAGCTAATACCAGGCTCCCAGTTCACTTATTGTTTTGATTTCTCTAAAGGGAATTCTGTTCATTTTTGACATAGCTTACATTAACACTGTTTAGGAATTACAGAGCAGAAATTGGTTCAGGAGAAATCTACAAAAGCAGCATTGCTATAGGCATTCTTCTCACCTGGAAAATGTTTTCTCTTTATACCGTATCAAGAAAGGGATCAGGCAGCGGAACAACAGAAAACTGTAGAATTTCTTCTACAGTTTATAGAATGATAGCCACATCATTCTGGATCTTACTATGAAACCCTCTAATCTACACTTACATGGAATAAAACAACAGACACAAATTTTGCATTCCTGTTGAGTGGGACTTAGTAACACCTTTTTGATTGAAACGGGCAAAGGGCATTTTGCTTTTGTTTGTGCATACTTTGTTCCCAATGCACTTATGAACAAGCACAGAAACAGATATTTATACTGTCCATGGATACGTAGTTATTCCTCTCTATGAAGCCTCCCACTTCCCACCTTGTCCCCTTGGTCATGCACATACATGGCTAAATCCTGACAGACACTCCTCAGCTGACTGAAACAGAAGTAGTTGAGGATATGGATCAGGGTGTGCTTCATGTGCTTGGTAAGGAAGGGGTAAGAAAACCACTTGGTAAGAAAACAACATCCTCAGGCTCAACATTGCCAACTGACCATACGAACTGAGGTGTGTCTCAGTTCACTACGACATACATCATACCATGGCTTACATTTCTTTTATCAAGCCATTTTCAGTGAGACAGCTCACTTAGTCTCTACAAGTAAGTTTTGCTCTTTGCATAATCCTTCTGCTTTAACATGACACAAAACAAATACAGTTTTCCATTCCTTCCAGTTGCTCACACTACGAAGTTTCAGACACTGTAGAAAGGAAGGTACCTGTGAACCCATGCATATAGGAATCCTTACAGAGAGTTACCCAGTAGCCTCCTTCTTCACGCCCCTCACCCTGCCTTGGTCATTGTGTCTGGTGGTTTTTTTTTTTTTCATTAGTGCTCATACAGCCTTTAAACTTGCAAAACTAAAGGCTTTGAAGTCTTCCCCTCCTCTGCCCCCTCACTTGCCATTACAAGCAATCAGGAGCAGACAGGCACTTCCTTACCAGAGCCAGGCTGTAAATTGTTTGTACTGCACCTCTTCAGGATCCTCTTTTCCATGTTTTAACTGCATCTCCAGCTCTGCCTGCCTCCCCTGCAGAATTACAGAATAAGTCAGAAGTGGACCTTACATGGCCAATCACCATAAGATTTCTTCAGAGAACACTGAGGTAATGAGTGTAGCCTTTCACTTGAGGGCTACTTCATAGGTGAACTTGACTGCTTTACATATGGGATCCAACTATAATACACAATTTATTAAGTAAAAGAATTCATGACTTTTTAGCCTGAGTGAGGAAAACAAGCTGCAGATGGCACAAACGGCCACAGATACTGAGACATCTCTCCTAGTCCACGCAAAGAGACAAGTTCCCTTGGGACGCAGTACAACAAGCAGGGAATGAGATATAGAAGTCTGCTAGCTAAAACGGATTCTAACAGCAGAACATCACTTTCTTGATTCACTACTTAAAGCAGAATTCCTCATCCTTTTCCTTTCTATGACCTCAACCTCCCTGTGACCTCCTACAACAGTTCTTTCTGTACCTTAAAGGAGATTATATGGATTCTGGCCTCTAACAATTGTTATCTAAACATATTAAGCAGCTTTGGTTTAATGTTCAGCCTCCAACAGTGAGACAACTACATCTCAACTTGTTTAGGTCATCAGTTACTGCACCTTAGTAGGTTCTTAAGCCTTAAGTAAAAAATATAGGCACATAAGCTGTGTTTTTCAGGTATTGAATGCTTGTAGTTTGGGTGTGCATAAAAACCTGAGAAAACAAGAGAGTCAATCCTGTAAATCCAGATGTCACTCAAAAGGTGACTCTCCACAGAGATTAAAGGAGCATATACAACACTGACTAAAGAGAAGGCTGCATAAAAGCTATGCAAAAACCTATTGCAATTGCAATTTCCCCAAATACATAAACATCAGCTTAAGTTCTGTACCAAACCAAGACCTGTAGGATCATCATGATGAGGTTGATTTCAGTCTCAAAAACATGCTGAACGCACAAATTGGCAAAAGTGCTTAAGCATGTGAGTAGATGTTGTGGTTTATACACAGCTCCCCCCGCCCCCGGTGAGATGAGGTAGAGAATCGGAAGAGCAAAAGTAAGAAAACTCGTTGGTTGAGATACAAACAGTTTAATAATTGGGAAAAAAAAATTGTAATGAAAAGGAAAACAACAAGAGAGCGAGACAGGAACAAAACCCAGGGAAAAAACAAGTGATACAACTGCTCACCACCCCCTGACCAACACCCAGCCCATCCCTGAGCAGCGATTGCTGTCCCCCAGCCAACTCCCCCCAGTTTCTATACTGAGCATGACGCCATATGGTATGGAAAAGCCCTTTGGCCACTTTGGGTCAGCTGTCCTGGCTGTGCCCCCTCCCAGCTTCTTCTGCACCTGGCAGAGCATGGGAAGCTGAAAAGTCCTTGACTGGTGTAAACATTACTTAGCAACAACTAAAACATCAGTGTGTTAACAACATTAGTCTCATATTAAATCCATAACACAGCACTATACCAGCTACTAGGAAGAAAATTAATTCTAGCCCAGCCGAAACCAGGACAGTAGACACAGTAAAGGACAAGGGACTTTCAGGTGTCCAAAGGGGAAAAAAATCCCCACACAAGTGTTTTTGTGAACTGGACTCTATGAACGTCTGCCTCCAAAGTGTATAAATGATTACTGTACTAGCTGTTCAGAAATACTGAATTATGTACTATCCAGACTACTCATCTTATACTGTAGTCTCTTTTGGCCATCTCAGATGAAATGTACTACAGAAGCATAAGGAGTAAGTAAAGATACTAGGTCTTCAGTGAGGGACTTCAGAAGCAACAAAAGTAGGCTCTATTGCCCTGTAAAATGGCATGAAATCCTAGAGAGGCTTTCAGAAACCAGTTTGGTAAATGCCAAGCTTCTTGTGAAACCTTCCCTCAGAGGGGAAGCAAAATAGGAAAGTAATTAAATGCAAGCAACAATGGCCCCCTCTGTAGTTACGACCTAAAATTACAATTTGAATAGCTGCTGCCTGCTTTGTAATGGGGCTGGCTCGGTATAGAATGTAATTATTTTGCTGATGGCCAAGATAAAATTTGTTTTGAAAATGTTAGAGAAGCATATGTTTTGCAGCACAGCAAAACAAGGAACAGTCAAAGTTTCTAGAATTCGCTCAGCAACCTGAGCTGCTCACACTGAAAACAGCTGATGTGGCCTTGAAATACAACAAATAAGCCCTTCTAGTAGCACAAAGAGAGCCTTCTAGAAGGCAGCTATTTGTTCAAAGTTTTTTTAGATAATTTTCCTGTTAAAAAACAAATGACACTACATTGCTCTAGATATCAGGTCGGCTAACCTAATGAAAGAGAGGTTTTAAGATATTTCCTAATCATTAGAGAGGGTGAAAAAAATCAAAAGACTAATCCCTCACAGTGTGACAGCATTACATGCTGATTAAGAGAAGGTCGATTTAATGAATCATTCCTCGATAGCTTCTGTTCTCCTTTGTGATACCATTATTACAAAATTCCTACCCAAAATAACAGGTTAGAGCTCTAGCTAAAATTTCATATTCTAAAAATTCTAAGAAATGATACATTCTGCAATTTGACATAGGAACAAGACTGCAAGTACCTGAACTGTAAGCAGAAGTTACACATCTACAAAGTATCCCAGATTGTGCTGCCATTAACCGAAGACTCATTTTTATTTCCTTTTCATAAATTTTATTATTAAACACCTCAAGCTTTATTTTTAAATTATTGTAACATGCATGGATGCTCTTCCTGGTAAAAACAAAACTCATACCACTTGAATAAGCATTAATGTGGACAATACTATGTACCTCGAAATTACCTGCAGGACTGCACTGTAGGTTCGACTCATAAATCCTAACCAGGACTGTGGCAGCAGTATGGAGCGGTGCCATTCAGAAGGTTGAATGTTAACCTGTGCAGCACATCAGAAAGGGTAGAAGCAGTTACATTAAGTCTAACATATGCAGAATGTACGTTCTCCAACCTGTGATTTGCAGGCAATCTTTTGCTCATGCCCACAGGACATTGCACATGGCTGCAGGAAACTAAAATGATAATGTACTTCGTTCTCTTTTCTGGTTTTACCCACACCAAGTTTCAACTTCGTTACCCAGGCCAGACAAAACTGGTTGCTTCAGGTAGTTCAATAGGTAATTGATCCCAGAGAGAGCAGTGGAATTGTATGTGGCAATAAGCACAACACTTAGTAGCACTGGTAGACAAAAACACGTACATAACAAAGCTGTTAGTGCATTTTAAGTTTGTCATTGTTTTTGTAAATCTTAGGTGCTTCTAAAAGCTTTAAACAGACACTTAAATACAAGTAGATGACTATCTAAATACAGGGGAGATTATTCAAAAGGAGTCAGTATCCATGACTGGGGTATATATAACTATGCCTATGTGATTCTCTGAGTAGAATCACAGAATCATAGAACAGTTTGGGTTGGAAGGGACCTTTGAAGGTCATCTAGTCCAAGCCCCCTGCAATGAGCAGGGACATCTTCAACTAGATCAGGTTGCTCAGAGCCCCGTCCAACCTGTCTTTGAGTGTTTCCAGGGATGGGGCATCTACCACCTCTCTGGGCAACCCGTTCCAGTGTTTCACCACTCTCACTGTAAAAAACTTCTTCCTTATATCTAGTCTGAATCTACCCTCTTTTAGTTTAAAACCATTACCCTTTGGCCTATCGCACCAGGCCCTGCTAAAAAGTTTGTCCCCATGTTTTTCTTTCTTATAAGCCCCCTTTAAGTACTGAAAAGCCACAATAAGGTTTCCCCGGAGCCTTCTGGGATGAGCCCAAACAGCTTCATTCAGGCTGAACCACCTCAAGTCTCTCAGCCTTTCTTCGAAGGAGAGGTGTTCCATCCTTCTGATCATTTTTGTGGCCCTCCTCTGGACCCGCTCCAACAGGTCCATGTCTTTCCTGTGCTGAGGACTCCAGAGCTGGATGCAGTACTCAGGTAGGGTCTCACCAGAGCAGAGCAGAGGGGCAGAATCACCTCCCTCGACCTGCTGCCACGCTTCTTTTGATGCAGGCCCCAGATACAGTTGGCCTTCTAGGCTGCGAGCGCACGTTGCCGGCTCATGTCCAGCTTTTCGGTCACCAGTACCCCCAAGTCCTTCTCCACAGGGCTGCTCTCAATCCCTTCACCCCCCAGCCTGTATTGATACTGGGGGTTGTCCCAATCCCAGTGCAGGACCCTGCACTTGGCCTTGTTGAACCTCATGAAGTTCACATGGGGCCACTTCTTGAGCTTGTCCAGGTCCCTCTGGATGGCATCCTGTCCCTCAGGCGTGTCAACCGCACCACTCAGCTTGGTGTCATCTGCAAGCTTGCTGAGGGTGCACTCGATCTCACTCTGTCATTGATGAAGATATTAAACAGTACTGGTACCAATATGGACCCCTGAGGGACACCACTCATCACTGACCCCCATCTGGACACTGAGCCATTGACCCACTACGCTCTGGATGCGACCATCCAACCAATTCCTCATTCACCGAATACCCACCCATCAAATCCATACATCTCCAATTTAGAGAGAAGGATGTTGTGGGGACCATGTCAAAGGCCTGACAGAAGTCCAGATAGACAACATCTGTAGCTCTTCCCTTGGCCACTGATGTAGTCACTCCATCATAAAAGGCCATTAGGTTGGTTAGGCAAGACTTGCCCTTGGTGAAGCCATGCTGGCTGTCCCGAATCACCTCCCTGTCCTCCATGTGTCTTAGCATAGCTTCTAGGAGGATCTGTTCCATGATCTTCCCAGGCACAGAGGCGATGCTGACAGGTAGGCAGTTCCCAGGGTCCTCCTTTCTGTCCTGGGAAACTGTCCCTGAGGGCAGTTTCCCAGGGGGTCCTATTGACGAACTCCTTGAACAGCTGGAATTTTGCCTTCCTAAAATTCAGGGTCCTGACTTTACACTTCGCCTGACCCATATCCCTCAGGACTGTGAACTCCACCAGTGCATGATTGCTGCAGCCCAGGCTGCCTCCAGTCTTGACGTCACAAATTAGCTCACTTGCGTGGGTGACCAACAAGTCCAGTATTACATCCCCTCTGGCAGGGCTGTCTATACCTGGCTTAAGCACATAGATCAAACTTCCTTTAAGGAAAGGAATTGTTAAAAAAAGAAAGGAACCACAACGTTTCTTTCTAGGAAGCACCAGTATAGAACAAACAGGAGGAAAGCAACACCACCTCAAAGATAATTTAAAGAAATATGTAACAGCTCTCTCTGCCTGCCTCCAAATCTCACACAGGTATGACAGCCTCAACTTCACAACAAAAGAAAAACAGTAAACTACACAATCTGATGTACGTGCA
Source organism: Ciconia boyciana (assembly GCF_034638445.1). NCBI lineage: Eukaryota > Metazoa > Chordata > Aves > Ciconiiformes > Ciconiidae > Ciconia > Ciconia boyciana. The sequence continues at coordinate 54,974,551 of NC_132937.1, read as the reverse complement.
GAGACTTTCCTGAGGAGCCCAAGGTTGTTCTCTTCACTAAGTACCACAGCAAACTGTCTCAAAGACTTTTTCAAAGCATGTTGAAAACCAAAAATGAAGTCAAGTGATCTCAGCAACAAGCCATTTTCTAGCCCTTGGTAGTTTAATGAAGTAATTACAGGGGTAAGCTAAACAGAATGGGTCACAAATTCAAGGCTGCCAAGAAAGTTTTTCCAGACATCAGAGTCCTGCATGGTATATGTACCTCTCTCCCTGCAATTTGCATGTTATGCAATTTATAAATCAAATATATTAATTCACAAAAAACGTGTATCACAACTAAACAGAAGATTCCCTATTTCCCTCTCTCCATGACTGTCTTAATTGCAGCAACATTTTATTAAAGTAAGATAGGACTTCAGGTGTCCTTTCCTTTTAAACTGCTGTGTTTTCAGACCCACAAACAACATAAGCTCCGTAATTAAAACGATGGGTGTGCATTGTTTTATATATTCCACAGTGGGGATACAGAATTGATTTTTCTTGCTACTGTCCAATTATTTCTACTGTCTGCCTCTACCAAAAAGATGAAAAAATGCCATCACAGCCATTTGGACTCCATTGGAAATAAGTTATTTAATCTCAGCAGTTTCCAGGGTAATCAGTTTTTAATAAAGGAAAGGCAAGCATGTCAGGTTGAGGTGAGATGGGATATATCTCCGTATCCACTGTTTAAGGCCCACACTTTCTATTTCCAAATTAAAAGAACATGCCAGTCTTCCTGAGTTATGGAAAAACCCTGTGAGCTGTGATCAAAAATTCTGCAAAGCCTACCTAGAGTAACTCATCTTGCCAGGCTTAATCCCAGAAGATTACTATTCTTCCTTTTTATTCCTCCTATTTTATTACGGAGACTAGTCACTGTTAACGTGTAAAACACTCCATGCCTCAAGGTATGCAAAACCCTCCTTCCTCCATCATGTGCTCCACTGGCCTCCTCTGTACAGAATGGTTAACCAAGATAAACAACTGAACTCCCCTTGTCTGTTAGTTATCTTCCTAAGTCTTCCTGCTTCATCTCCTCTATTTTATGCCCCTCATCATCTACATAAAGCAGTCAATATCTTTCTTTACATGGATCTTTACATGTAACAGAAAACAAAGGACTATGCTAAAGCTTCATGCCCACTGTCAGTGAACTTAAAACAGTTTTGAGTAAGTACTAATACATCTATACAAATAAGTCAAATCTAGAAGTCAACCAATTAAAAGAGATGACCTACTCCACCCCACCACCAGTACAAATACACCCTGCAGAAAAAAAGAAATCTCATCTTTAAATTACTCAATTAACACTAGTCCTTCCTTTTTAGCCAAAATTTTATTCACACACCCCTTTCATCTCTGCTCATCAATTCCTCCAACAAGTTGATGAGCAGTCAAGGCTCCAGTCAGAATTGTTTGCCTTCAGTTCCTGAGGCATGTGCAGCAACTCCAGTCTTCCCCTTTGGCTCTACTTTGAAACTATTTTAGACTTGTGCATTTAGATTTGTCTGGGCTCATGGTGATCTATGAAGTTCACCATGTAATCCACACTTGTGCACCAGAGCAAAAGGAGGCCTTCAAAACACTTCAGGTGCTCACGCAGGAAATACAAAGCTTTAGGCATATTGTTGCAGTTAAAGCAACTAGACAACATGGTCTAATCAGGAAGGTATTATTAGCACCTTGCACATCTTACCTAAAATTTGCAGATGTGCTTGATGACCAGCAGAACTGCTGAGCAGCTTTTGATTAATTAACTTTCTTCATGGCAGTAAACATTTTGCAGATACGTGGAATGAGAGGATGACAAGAGGGAATAGAACATCTTCACATAACAGAGAAGACTCAAGTAAAATTCACCTATGACTGAAAATGATTGGACGTAATGCTGAAGATTACCACATCAGCAGTGCTGATAACCACTATTTCAGTACAGGAAACAAGCAGTCTTTACTTCTCTTCTATCACTAGATACACAATGATAACAACAACTACATCAGACATTGGTTAACTAATACTAGCAAGCACAGACAAAGCTGACAATAAGTGAAGTTCAGATTCTTTTGAGTGTGCAATTTATATGTAAGAAGATACTGGGCAGGTGGGAGGCACAGGGAAGGAGGCTCAAGGGACTTCTGAACCAACAACGAGTGGTTCTGAAACACTGCCACACTGGTCCTGGGATGTTCTTAGGAGGAAGCATAGCCAGATCAGGCTGCCAAGTAGTTTTCAAGGAAGACCTGTAGCCTGACATCTGAGGCAATAAGAAACAGCATGAGCTAGGAGCTAGTAATCTGAGCCTGGTGATTGATGCTTAAGAAGGACATGTCTCCCTTAAAAGACACACAAGCATAGACTGTGTGGGTGAAAACCCAGGACAGGGAATGCTGGCAAACCACAGGAGATACTACTCCTGTACATCAACACTTCTGAATACACATGGCACACGTTTTTGCATGCTTCTGCAAGATTGGAAAGTTATTTCAAATGAAATCAGAAGCTCATTTCCCCTCTCCAGTGCACCCCCAATAAAAATCAAACACCATGGCAAGATCTGGACGAGCTTTCTTTCAGCACTGGTGCCTTCGTGCTGCCACAGATGTTTGTGTATCGCTTACTCATTTTGCACTGATACATAGCCAGCAGAGGGCACACAAAACAAATTCAGGGAACAGTGAAATTAAGCATGTTTCTATCACTTCCCTGGGTATCTAATTGAGATAATACTGTTCAAAGAACCTAGAAAGTATGATATCATTAATGTTTATGGCCCATCTTAAAATTTGTTGTGGAGCAGGGAGACTGGAAATCACAGTAAGTTCTTTTGCTAAGTACAGCAGGTTTCCACCTAGATAGCCCTGCCAACTCACACGGTCCCTAAATTCAGCTCATCTCTAACAAGCACGTGGCTGTGAAAATGTGTTTTAGACAATACCCATATTTCAGTGAAATGTTTAGGCATGTAGTTAAATGATCTCTTCTCAGATGGGACATAGGAACTGCAGCCTCAGTGATTCCATACATACGGCTAGCTTTACATATCCATATCAATGAAATAGTGAAGTAGCATCTCTTTTCATCTCAAATTTTGCTTAGAGGCTCTTTTTAACGTACTTGCACACACACATTTCCAAATCCTCCTCCCAGCATTCCTTTGTGAGAAAAAAATAGCCTGTCTGTCTCCAAGGCACATTAGACTGAGGGGGAGAAAAGCAAAAATCTGTCAACAAACTTACTTCCTGAATATCGTTTCATCACTGGAGGAGACACATTCAGTGAATTCAGTAATGGAAACCAGCACAAATTAGTTCATAATCTGAACTACATCCATTGAAATACATAGGCACAGAAGAATATACTACAGCGAATTCTGTTGCAGAAAATCCAATTATCATCTTAAGGTACTTCACATACAAGGTTTGAATAAGCCCTTGAATCTCTTGATTACATCAAAATCAAACCAGGAAAGAAATGTACACAAGGAGCTTTCTACTGTAGTGCTCAAAGATGCATGTCATCAGAGCACATCTAATGAACACACTTAAAATAGGAGCAGGGAATGCTTCTTCCATGAGTATATAGAGTGCCTAACATTATTATTATTTATAGAGCAGTATTTAATACTGTACAACTCACCACTGGCACCCAACTTCGCAACTGTGTCTGTAAATATTACTAATTATTAGGGCAAAATAACTGTGCTATTTCCAACACAAAGAAAGCACTTGAATATTGAGAAACATGCAAAGGCAAGACCATCCTCCTCTATTTTAAAAACACTGCACGGGTTCAGACTGTCAAAGCCACCATTTACCACACCCGTATGCCAAAAGCAGGCCACCTCTGTGCTTTATGCTTGTAGCATGAACTGTTCCCTTCACCTCCACTAAAGAAAGAAAAGATGGGTAGCTAGCTGAAAGCCTAGTAACTTTAACACAAAACATACATTTACAGAACCAGCAAAACATACAGTACATGATGTGAACACATGTGACTATTCATCCTCATTCATTTTCACAACAGGGATAAGTGAAGCTGGTCAGAGATTATTCCTACAAACTCCTAAGAAGAATTACTCCAAAACCTGAAACAGTCACAGGTAATTATTAGCTCATCTAGCCCAGGTGACTGTGATGAACCCCAGGGACTTCCTGTGCAGTGTGATCCAGGCAGCTGTAGAGAAACCAAAGAAAACCCACAGTCTGTGTGACTTCTGATCGCTGTGACTACACTAACTTACATGTCCTCTCAAAGAGAGGTTAACAAGCTCTGTTTAATAATCAATCAAACAGCACATCCCTATGTCTGGGGCAAAGATGATCTTCCTCTTTCAAGTCACTAGTGACCAGCGCATTTCAAACGCACCACTGTTTATTGAACATATGTTCTGCCTCCCATGAGATACCAGTTCAAATAACATCAAAAAACCCTTCTGTGTCTTAATCTGATCCTGCTGACAGGTATTACAGCTGCATCCAATCCCTCAGCTAGAATAGCACCTAGGAGGTAGAGTAAGTCTGGCCAATTAAGGTTTAACAGTAAATTACTTTTTTACTCTTGTTGTTACTGTTAGATTTGAATGGCAGCTAAACCCAGGTATTTGTTATTTGTATGCTTTATAGACTTTTAAACATATAGGAAGAAATTCTTTCCTCTGCATACAAACCTCATGTAACTTGGTTCTTTTGGTAGCAGAATCTCAGGCATCACATTTTTACACATAAAGAATCTCACAAAAATGAAACTGGTTGCCTCAAGCCCCTTCCCATGCCCCAGTTTTCAAAAAACTAAGTGTAATAATGGCAACTAACCATATGCAGATACAGACAGATATGCAACCTGTAGGTTCATATTCTACAGATGTGAACATAGATCAAATCACTGAAGAGAGAAATACATTATTATGCCAGTATGGCAAATATACTGATGACTGCTAATCCCTAACTAAGGAAATGACAACTGCTGGGGATTTTTAGAGATAAAATAAAAGGATGCTTGCCATCTCCCAATTAAATGTAATTTCTTGGTGTTTACATCCACCTCATGGTTTTCTCACAGCTTTATGCTGACTGCAATGCTTCAAAGGCAACTTTAAGTCTTCTTAATGAAACGCTTCTTAAAAAGTCACTGTAAGAATTAAAAAAAAACCCAAAATAAAAAGGAGTCAAAGCAGTACCAAAGAAGTGTCATCCTGGTAATTTAAAATTCCTAAAAAACCTGCTTAATGCGCTGTGTTGAACTCTGAAGCAACTTTGCAAAAACACGTTAATTCCTATAGCCACTGCAGCAAAAAGATGAGCCTAGGTCCTACTAACTCAATTTTCTTAGACCAATACTGCTATTTGATAGTTTTATAGCTTAAGCTCCCTGTTTTTACTGTTAAACTCTGCTCCCCAGAAGAACACTGATGACTAAACAAACACTAAGGCATGAAATTCAGTCGGATGAGCCCAGGGATTTGTTTCTCTTCTAGCCAAAGGCCCAAATACCTTTTTCCTGACAACCCTAACTCCAACTGTCTCTATGTACAAGGGAAAAAAAGGCAAGAAAAACCTTTTTTGTCTTTTAAAGCATTGTAAGCTCAGAACAGAAATACTGCTATATTTTGATCAAAATTTTATAATTATTGTGAATTTTCACTAAAAGGGTGCAGTTAGGATTGTCTGAAGATCGTTTGTGTTTAGGTTTATACTTCAAACATACTTGGATTTCTTTTTAGTTTATTACACCTTGAATCAATTGACTATGTAAAATACTGAGATACTTAACAAAATATTTCTGTCTCCAGTCATTGGTATGTATTCACTAACTCCACCCTGTTCACCACATTCAATAAAAAAACCATACTTTGTCAAGCAAACCATTTTAAAATTGTGTTTCTATGAAGGCAGCTTGTTAGCACAAGAAAAGTAAATTTTTGATGTGCTGCTGGATGTTATAATCACTGCTAGTACGCACATATAAATGATTTAATTTTTTTACCAGATATTGTATTTGGTGCTTTAGTAGGGCAACAGGCGAGTGTTTACAACATAGCAGTTTAGAACTGATCATCGTCCCACTGTAATTTGGCTTATGTAACACTTTAGTACATGCCTTTTATTATAATATAATTAAATATGTTTTTTTCCAGAACCTCTGGCACCAAACCCAGGTCGCACTGAATTAAGCAACTACATAGAAGGCAGAGCTTTTCTTTCTGGATGCTATGCAAGCCCACACTTCATTCATAACTCGTTACTCTAAATCTGCTCCTCTGACATATTGTGCAATATCCTTGTGGACTTCCCCTGGTGCTCTCCACTGGAGCATCCAAGTAGCTAGAAAACATCCATTAATTTACTTGCACACTCCTGTGATGATGAGGGGTATTATCTCCAGTTTCTGCTTTCATTCTTTAGCAGTAAAGATGTCAAGATGGAAAATATCTATTAAATTTGCATACATGATTAGATACCTTGAGATCTGTGTTTAAGGGTGATTTTTGTTTTTTTATTTTTACTAGTTTGAGAGAAGAACTTGCCATCTGAAGTACTTCATAACCGTGCTGACACTGCCTTCATAACACAGTGTCAGGGAGGGATGTCTATACCCCAGTCCAACTGGCACAGACTGGCTTTCATCCTTGTACCACTTGGCCTAACTTCTACTGGGATCCATGTGGTGTCTCTGTGGCCACAAGACATGACTATTACTTTTTGTGGCTCTTCAGTTCAGAAGGACCAAAATGACAAGATGTATGATAGGTAAAAATTTATGTGTATGCTGGCACGTGGAAGTGTTTGAGAAGATGGTACAGAGCTGGAAGACTGCACTAGGTAGAAGCAGACAATTTCAGCATGGTGCACATTCACATTGCCCAAGTGGAAACTTCAGGCAAACTATGCTGCAGACAGGTTTGCTAGAGAGGGAACTACTTCATTTGCTCCAAAGAGACCAAGGGTGTGAACCCATACAAACGCAGTGTGAACAAGCAGAGAGCAGGATCTGAGAGCAAAGCCAGGAGGGAGCCACATGGATGCATCACAGGATCAGAATGTAGTGCCCATGCATTTTCCACTGCAGATACCTGCGTCCTGTGTCAGGCTTTCAGTTTGTAAACAGAAAACTCTCCAAACTCTGTGCACACAACCTTCCACTCAAACCCTGTGCTGTACTTATTTCTTAACAGAAAATGTTTGTTGTCAGTGATTTTATTAGCATCATAAAAGAATTTCGCAGCAGGTAGGCTCCAGGTCTGTTGGGTGTCAGTCACAAACCAAAATCAGGACCCAGACATGCTCCCACCTGCAAACCATTTCTCATTAATTCTACCTCTTCCAACTTCTGCAACAAGCACAGTATGAGTGTTGTTGGCTAAAACACTTCTTCTTACTGCACAGTTCTGGTTCACTGTCAACAAAGTATCCATGCTGTGCTCTGAAGAAAAGGCTCCTCTGTACAAAACAGCATACAATCAAATTATCTTTAATAGCACCAAATAGCCTGTACACAGGACAGAGAAAGGAGTAGTAATGGGACTGTTTAAGCTTTTCTACCTTTGAAAAGTAGAACACGAATTGGTATTCCTGTGGGGTGGACAAAAAAATATATTTAAAATGTCCAGATATTCATACATTGTTTTCATTTCTGGACATACTGCCTAAGACTCAATCTAAATTTTATAGAAATTTCTTTTATTGTCATCTATGCTCTCTTGCTCACATCAGACTGATAGAATTCATACATTCTTATTTATGTCCTGTGAGCAGAAACTTCACCCTCCAATGCATGTAATTTACCTCTGCAGCAATACAAAATGATCATATTAACAGAATTATTTTATGAACTTTTAAAGAGATTAATACACTTCCACTTGTGTTAGTAACTGCTCTCATTGGCATAACATTGGGAAAGGAACACTTATTTCCCTAGATCCAGTTTAACTACTTACTTTGCTTTACTGCTCTCCAAAATTTTCACAGATCAACTTTCGTATCAACCAGAAAAGTACCGTAATTCTAAACTCTCTGAAAGATTTTGTTACAAGCACTTTATTTTCTGTAATGATTAAGTGTGGGCTTATTTCATGCCCTTTTTCCAAAACTGCACCAAAGGTAACTGCATAGTTTCAGTGGCGTAGGCCTAATAAGTCAGGGAGCTGAAACATTTAAGAGAGAATAAAACAGCAAGTCTTAGCAAGGTGTAGATGTCATTTCCCCACAGAGTCCCATCATTGTTCAGACCTGCTATCCACCTACAACTGGTTACATATGACAGGTATAAGGCAGGTATAGTAGTCTGCAAGGCAGATAAAGACAAAGGTCAGCTTCTGTTTGTTCTACTGATTTTCAGAGGAGGTACTTCAGCAATGAACACTTGAAAAAAAGTATTTACATGTTCAATTCAAGTTCATTGTCCCTCACAGCAACTTTAGTTAATTATGATACATTCACGTATGCCATTTGCTAGCTAATACTAATTCCTAATTAGCATAAACAAATGAGGTAGTAAGGCAGGGAAAGAAGCCTACTACTTCTGGAAAGGGAAGAAAACCCTCCAACTTACCTCATGAATGAGGGCTACCAACATCTGCTGGAAATTGCGTGCCCTGCTGGCCAGAAATCGACTAATAGGCTTGCCATCTTTGCCCACATGGACTGGAAGGTCGTAACACAACAACATGCCAGCTTAAAGAGGGAGGGGAAAAGAAAGGTCAATACCAATACTCATGCTAATATTTCAGAAGTCTTGCATAAGTCACTGGAGAACCCAAAGCAAAATGAAGTTAACTTAACAAAGCCAACAATTTAAAAGCATATGTAAGCATATGCAAGTGGCATAAGATGTCATCGTTTCTTAAACTGATCCACTCTCAGATTCATAGAAATCTTTGCGTCAAAGCATGCATACTTGTCTAACTTCAAGAAAGTGACAGCTTACCTGCAAGGCCTGGCGTCATGCCTGGTTGTTTGTTCCTCTCATACATTTTCAGCAAGAAGTTTGGAACACCTGCCATGGTCTTCCCCTGGTCTGAGCGTGTGGTCCCTCCTCTCAAGGCAGAATGATACACACCACGGGGCATGTTGGTCATCTCCTGTTTCACAAGTGATGCTGCAAACTCTTCAAATGCTGGATGAAGTGCAAGAAAATGAGGAGAAAGGAAAGGGAATGTCAGAGTCTGATGACTGAGAGACCAAACAAACCCTGGAAAACCCAAAATGACACCTGTGCTTCAGGGGAGATATGCTTAGATAAACTAGTAATGACACATTCAGATGAAAGTTCAAGGTCAGAGAACTGAGAACTCCTAGCAAGTCTCTCTGACACCATACTTGCTGCCACTGCAACTTCAAGAAGCTCTAAGTCATGTCAGATACAGAGGCTGGGAAGAAAAATAGCCTTAACTATTCCATGAGCTGTTGATTGCATTCTTCGATTGCTACACCAATAACACTGGCACATGCTGTCGGGACAATGAGAAATAAAACTGATGTTTCTAAAACCAGGTTGCTCTTATAGAGATTTAAAAGAAGCACAATGCAAAGAGGGTAGATGGAGAGAGAAAGTGTATATGCAAACAGGGGATACAGAGAGAGAGAAGTATTACCTTGATTTCTGTTACCATAGCACTACAAATTTTTTATTAAGTTCTGTGCTCTCAAGCTATGCATTTTATAGTCTAACCTGGTATATTAATTCTGCATAATTTTAAAAAGTTATTGTAGATTTGTGAAGTCAATCTGAAGCAGCTAACTGCAGAGACACATTAGAAAACTGGTCATATCTCTGGTCATACCCTGTATGTACATATACATGACTGCATGGTGTTTGTTACCACATCACAACTGAGAGCCAACATTGTATCAGCACCTTGCAAACCTGATATGTTTAAAAGTCTGTTAGTGCTTTCGTTATACAACTGAGTTTCAAGGGGGTTTATAACAACTGTTTCACACTAGGCTTGAAACTTTGGCATACAAGTTCCCAAATCACATGCAGTCCTGCTTTGACTAGAGGACAAAGGAGACAAAAGGGCTCTCACTCATCCTTTCTGGGTCCAAGAAATACCTATGACAGCTTGGAATAACATAGTTTTATACTGGAACTTCCTCACATTTCCTGTTTTCAGCAAGTTCCCGTGATTTTCAGTAATGCTCTTTTCCAATTCAGCTTCATAGTGGAGTAGTAGCAGTCTAAATCTGATAGGTTTTTGTAGCGTGGCAGGAAGGGCACCTACATCTGGGGTTTTCTTTTTCTCCACCTGTAATGCCTATACTCTTCAAACAAAAACCTCAGAACGCAGTTAGCAATTTTCACTACAGTGATTCAGACAGAAACTGTAAATCTTCGTCCCCAATCCTCAACACTATATACTCTACCAACAAAACTAAATGTATTGACATGAAAATACTATCCACCTACCTGCTCTAGACTTTTATAAAAGCTTTTTTATTTAGGGTGGCTACAGTAATAGAGAAGAAATTCTCCGAAAGAGGACAGCTCTTTCTCTGCTAGTAACCATCCACATTGACAGAGACACCCTAGCACAGGTAGTATCACTGCTGTCATACTACTGCACTTGCTAGTTATGCCAAAGGACTTAATACTTACAAGCCATCCAAAAGCAATTCTTAAAGCAAGAGATGCAACCAAAGGATCTAGGCTGCCAGATATAAATCAAACTAGAAAATCTGGATAAATTTAATGAAACACCTAGATGTGCAGCAAAGGCTAGAATATCATCTTTTAATGCTTGGAATCAGTCTGAAGGAAAAAAAGAGGTAACTAACAGCACAGGAACAAAATTCTTAGCATCCTTCCTGCAGAGATATACCTCTTAATAATAATAATAATAATAATAATAATAACAACAACAACAACAACAACAACAACAACAACAACAACAACATAGCTGTTGTCTGAAGTTTATAGTTTGTTATATGGGATTATTTTTAATTCTCTGACTACCAGGTTTCAGACATCCAGAATTTAAAACTATTAAAATAAAAAATAAGGCTGTCATACCACTTCTGATACTCTGTAGACTCTAACGCTTTGACACAATGTGGAAACTGAAATGACAAATCAGTTTTAAAGGAGTTTGAGAGAAAATACTACCTAAAACTTCACTTTCCAATGCTTCACATGAGCAGACAGCCATGGTAAATTGAAATTACAGTATGTTCCAACCAACTGCCATAGAAAGTCTACTTTTACTTTGTTTTCTAATTTGTCCTCAGCTCTGTTCCAGAAATAGCCCCTACAGATTTGTTTGCAAGCTTAGACATTTTCCTCCCACAGAGCTGGAGAATGCACTTGGAAAAAAGCCTCACAATTCAATAGTAATGCCTGCACCAAGCCCACATTCTGGTTGGAACCTTTTAACTGCAGCTGCCATAGAAGTGTGTTCAACTCTTCAGGAAGAAGCGTGTGGAGGCTGAAAAAAACTAAAGATTTTCCTCCTGCAAGGATTAAAGAAGAAGGTGGGAAGAAAAAGCAGCAGCAATTCAGAGTTCAAGGAATCAGCAAGGAAAGGCAAGAAGAAGGGAGATCTCGCAAGCAGTGAGCTAAACTTCCTTTAGAAGTTTCAGCTGACTTGGTGTGCACTAACAAGGACTTCGGGGGAAACTCTGAGAAACACAGACTGTCTTCTTAAAAAGCATCTTGGTCATTCTCCTTCTAAGCAGTAAGGAAGCAGTGAATTAATCTCAATAATGTGTAATGGCAGGATTCCAGCAGATGAGATGGCACAGACTGAGCTCCAATAGAACAGAGACTTTGTGGCTCTTGGCCTACCTTGGACATTGTATCATGCACCCAGTTTCATATCCTTTCAGTGGAGCAATTAACTCACAACAACCACCCCTGCCAGTCACTAAAGTTTTTACTCAACTGTTCCATGTTAACTAGCAGTGTTACAAGACGACGACACCTCTGAGGGAGAATCTATTCAGTGATCGTTTGGGTTGGAAAAGCTATTTGCATATATGTTTTTATATCAGTCTGTGGTAGCTGCATCTTTTTATTCAGTCTGTTCTCTCTAAAGTCCTTTCTGGTTTCCCATCCTTCTGGTAAGTTGCCTATCTCAGCATCCGTTACACAGCTTGAGTTTTCTGCCCAGATACATCACACTCTTTCATTGAAGAAGGTTATGTCAGTCTTCCCCACAAAGATTCCAGAACTTACTAGTTCTAGTACTAGTTCTTACTAGTTCTAGCGCATGTAGACTCTCTTAAGTGAGGCTGCACATACTCTGGACTCCAATGCATGGAGTATTTAATGAATGGATCTTTCTAGGAGCACCCCCTGGGGGAAATACTGCAAAATATCTGTGTTATCTAATACTGTCTCATGGCAATGTTTACAGGTTGCAATCACACATCAAGATCCCCAGCATTCTGCTAACCGTGAAATAACAATGCCTGTGTCCAGGCACTAATGTCATAATCTTGTAATTGGAAGTGAAAGATAGCATTAATGAGAGTAATCAAGTGAACATTAAAAATTCTAAATACTAAAGGTGATTCAACTGCATAGGTGTCAAAACAAGTGCATCAGAGACCCTCTGTTGAAGCATACTTCAATATGCTTCACTATCAATATGCATCACTAAAACTAAGCATTAAGCATAGCACTAATATCTTTACTGATTAAGTAGATTTTGTATACAGCATTGTTTTAATACTATTAATACCCTATTTATAAAACACTATGGTTTTGGGTGTGGGGTTTTTTCTTCAGTCCGTGCTGGGCTAAAATACAAAGCTGCCTTTAAAAACATCTGCTCAGTCTTCCTTACTGAAGTTGCACTGTGATGAAACAATGGGCGCTTGAAGTAAATAATAAGTAACTGGCTTTTCCTATAGGACAGATAAGGATTTTAAAGTTATATTATAAGCATTTTTTCCACCATCAGGGCCTCTGACCCACTGTCTTCCTAAAAATGGGTTGAGGGTTTTGTTTTCCTCTGAACTTCTACTTTACATTTTTTCCTGCAATTTGGAAAGATATTTTCCGGGGGGGGGAAGGCTGCACTTTAACATACTTTAACATGACACTCCATTATAAGAAAGTAACATGTTTGTACAGTCACTGTGATTATAAATCTGCAAAGTAACCTCAAATACTGAATATATTATACCTCCTAAAACAGAAGCCGGCGTTAGAGACAACAGCTTGATATATGAAGAACCTGGAACAACAAGATCCACCTCCTTCTCCTCTTCTTCATCTTCATTCATGTCTGCCTCTTCCAGTGAGACAACTTCTGGTCGTGCCTGAAAGATTAAAAAAAAGTAAATGTCAGCACAAAAATTCCGAATCCTCATTACCTTTCATGATTCCAAGTGTCAACCAAGTGTCAAAAATACCAACTAAATATGAAAAGTTCCCCATTTCATTAATTTCACTCTATTTCATTAATTTGAAGCTGAAAGAATAAAAGCTTTTCTTCTACCTGAATGAAAGGCAAAACTGGTTGATAAAAATCACATGGGTATGTAAATCCATATCTGTAATAGTAAAATTAATCTTGACACTTATAGACTGAACTAATATTACTAAAACTTCATTTTCACTCTGATTCTTCTTCAATTAGAGCAAAACAATATTTTATATTGGCACTTTAATATACACAGAGCATTTCTGCTAGACGTTATTTTTCCATACGAATTCTCAGAATTTGAAAAACTGCAACACATTTAGAATGCTTTCAATGAAAACATATTTACTAATTTTCTAACAAGTGTCAAGTAACAGCACCAATAATAGAGAGCTACGTATTACCATGAAAGATTCAGTACTGCCGCAGTGTTTAGAGATTTCCTCATTCTATCTTGTGCTCTTCTATGCAAAACACATTTTTCATTTGTAAGGTTTATGCTGAACTTTTCTCATCGATTTATATAAAGCAAGTACGTTTTTTAATTTTAAAGTTCTTATTCCGACCTTTTCATAATAGCCAGTTACAACATGCAAATGGAGCCAATCTTGTAATAATGCAGTAGATAAAAACTTACAGAAGTATTTACTACGCCATAAAGTACTAATGGACTAGTGATTATTGCCTAGTCTCTCTTACAAGGTTATTGTAAAAAAAAAAAAAAGTCACACAGATGACCTTATATGTTCATCCCCTTGCACTCTTTCATTTTGTAAGGTTATTGAGTCAACTGATCAGACTGAAGTTCCAGAGTTTAACAGCCTTCTACATACTTAAAAGCTTTCCAATAGGTACCTCAATTTCTTTCTGGCTGCCTTTATCAACAAAAAAGCACAATGTTATGCTGTAAAAGGTCAGAACAGAAACACATGAGAAGTTTTCGGCTTACTTCCAAAAATAGCACCTACTTTTCAAACTGACTTGCCCATTTCAGGAACAAAAGCACTAAGCATGAGTGTGGCTGCAATGGATGAAGCAGTAATCACAAAAGCTGCTTAGTGTCAAGACTCAACTGCAAACATTAACAGAAGAGCATAAAAAACAAATCAGGTGCCCAAAAAATAACCTGCTGATTTAACTAATGAAATAAGAAAAACTACCTTTTGACTGCTTAGACCTCACTCAGCTCCATTTGTGCCTTTCCTCTCTCTTAAGTCTTAGTTACACTAATCATACATAATATCATCCCATTTCACCAGCAGGAGCTCATATTCCTTCTATGAGGCTCTGATGGTTGTCTGGTAGAGATGGCACAAGGCGCTCTTTCCCTTCCAAGATGACACAACCCAGGTCAGATGGCAGTGTCAGATGTCCTTACTATTAAACATAGAACATTGCTACCTGTTCAGGAAGATGAAGAATTGTATGTTCTTCAGAGCCAAATGATGAGAGTGATTTATAGGCTGAAATGGCTACAACAGCATCCTAGAAAATTAACAGGAAGAAAAAGAAAGTCACAAGCACAGCGTATGGTATTGCTACCTACTGGAAACTCCACATACAAAGAGCCTATCCACTAACCACTGAATGGTGGAAAAGACTTGAAAATAATAATGTTTTCCTGAGGCACACTCTCAATTGCTTACTTTATATATACAGTGCAAACTAGCAAGACCAATTATCCAGTCTTGATAGCAAACATTCTGATTGCTACACTCCATTACTGCTGTGACGTACAGTAGTAATGTACCATTACTACATGGTAGTTCATGTAGAAATATCTGAGTGTTGTGGTTTAGCCCCAGTCGGCAACCAAGTCCCACACAGCCATTCGCTCACCCTCCCCCCGGTGGGATGGGGGAGAGAATCTGAAGAGCAAAAGTAAGAAAACTCGTGGGTTGAGATAAGAACAGTTTAATAATTGAAATAAAATAAAACAAAATAATAATAACAACAACAACAACAATAATAATAAACTGTAATGAAAAGGAAAACAACAAGAGAGTGAGAGAGGAACAAAACCCAAGAAAAAACCAAGTGATGCAACTGCTCACCACCTGCCAACTGATGCCCAGCCAGTCCCCGAGCAGTGATTGCTGCCCCTCAGCCAACTCCCCCCCAGTTTATATACTGAGCATGACATCATATGGTATGGAATAGCCCTTTGGCCACTTTGGATCAACTATCTTGGGCTATGCCCCCTCCCAGCTTCTTGTGCACCTGGCAGAGCATGGGAAGCTGAAAAGTCCTTGACTGGTGTAAGCACTGCTTAGCAACAACTAAAACACCAGTGTGTTATCAACATTATTCTCGTACTAAATCCAAATCACAGTACTATATCAGCTACTGGAAAGAAAATGAACTCTACCCCAGCCGAAACCAGGACACTGAGCTATATTTAAACTAAAATACTTTGGTTCCACTACCCCTGTGGTGACAATGGTCCAACATTCCCACTGCATTACAATATCCCACGAAAGAATTGAGTTAGTTGTCACAGCTGCAGCTTTGCCAAGAGTGCTTCACCATGTCAAGCCTGAAGTCTACCAGAGGAGTCAAACTACTTTGTGTTACAACTCTCCTCGGCAGTGGCAGATGTTAGGACCATCAGTTACCACCTTTCATATGCATTACATTGCTTCAAAAACACTGTTAAACGGTCAATGACAAGACAAAAACCCTATTAGAAAATGAGATTGCTGACACTGATAACCTTGTCTTGACAGAAAGGTATAAAACTTAATATCCAGTTGCTGACACCAGGAATTAACATTCTCAGTTACATCACCTACCTTGTTTTGGGTGTTATTCCAAAGGAAGCTGATAACTTGAGCTTTGAATTTCTATAAAAGCAAAAAAAACAGGCATTCAGATTTTTTTAACCAAATAAGCAGCTGAAATAGAGGCAGTTACCTGAAGCAAACTGCTGCTACATCAACATGCACTGAGCTAGGAAAGTGGAAGGGGCACAGGTTTGAACTGTAGATGCATTCACATGTCCTCACATTCTGGAAGACGGAAACCTCTGATCAACCTTGCACTGGAATTTCTCACCTATCTCCCAGGACTCACTAACACAAGCTAAAATAATGAAACTGTATGGAAATGTGCATTATGATTAACCTGAATTAGGCAGTGGGTGCATATTAAAAACAAGCAGGCAGATTTAAAACTCATATACAAAGATACACTAAAAGAAGAGACTCACCTTAGTCCATGAGTACGTACCTCATATTCATTTGTATTCACTGTTAATGAGGGAACCAGGGCAAACAATTCATTCAGAGCTTTTAAAATGAGGGGTCTTGTATCACAGCTCAGCTTTGGTGACAGAGCATTCCATGTAGAACGGATGCAAACAACCTGGAGGGAAAGTGGGAGGCACCATTACTAACAGTAATTCCAACTTGACTTAAGCAACATTTCTTTCCAGCATTTGCCTTCTTTCTTCCTGCTTGGGAACAGGAATTGATATAGGGTTCATAAAAAGAAAAAGAAAAAAGAAAGCAAGCATGTTAAAAATTCACCTGTATTAACAGTGTCGCAGTATATTAATTGACATCATACAATAATACTGCACAATGCTTCACTAGATAAAGCAGCTTACATAAGCCCTGGCCTTCCACCAGCTCCTGTTAGACTACACTGTTAGACTACACTACCAGTAGAAATAAATAGGACACTGTTAGCAATACACATAAAGCTTTAGATGCGTCTTCATATAACACTACTGCTCTATTCCACTTGTTCAAATTAGCTTACAAGCAAGCTACCTCTGGGAGTTCAACGGGATGAAAGCAGAGGAAGCTACAGAGGAAGCTATGTTCCCTGGGAGCCCTCCAAAACAAAATGCCCTTTACCTTTACACACAAGCAAATCCAACCAAATTTGCAGAACACAAGAAGAATGCAAAACTGCAGGAATCCAGAAATCGCTGGGAAAATGTCAAACTAAAATAAACACTAATACCATGTCTTTATTAGCTCTATACTAAGTAGGTCAGTTCTTACAATTTATAGTGAGAAATCACTTCAATGAACCAGAAACATAAAAAAAAAAAAAAATCTGTCAGGAAACCACAGATGATAGTAACATCATGCTTCCAATTGTTAACTTACAAAAACTGTGAAACTGGTTTGAAAATCATAGAATTTATTTTTATTCTGTTAATAATGGATTTGGAGTCTTGTCATTTCCTTCCCAAGTCCTTAGAACACAGTAACTTCAGCCTTTTAAATCTGCCTTTCCAGTTATACTAAAAACCAGAAAGTAACTGTGCATTAAATAGAAGCTGAAATCACTTTACATACACTGCTGCAATCCCAGCTGTTAGGTCCTCAAGAGAGAAGGAAGGGGGATGGGGTGGGGTGGGGTGGGAAGCAACCATAAAATATTGGCAATGGCAGGTAAAAACAGAGGTATGTGCAGGCTTCCATGCTACAAAGAATCCAATATAAACTAGAAAAATCATGCTTTTCCTGTTTTTTTTTCAACTTCGGAGGCCAATATTTGGTTATAGGACAAAGATATCCTGAAAAGCAATGTAAATTGTTATTGCAGATCATAAAATTAAATACTCAGAGCACGTTGCAGGGTATGGTTCTAAGGTTGGTATTTTTTCACAGATTACAAATCACTGGGAAAAAACAACAACAAAAAATTGAAATCTGCCAACAGAAAGGTAACACTCTGCATAGAAAGAAATCTAAATTGCTCTTTAATACCTATAGAGGGTATGGAAAGCTGAATAATTAAGTTTTAAAATTTAATAGTACTAGATACATGTACCCCGGTGGTTACATAGCAAAAAGACTATCAGAAGAGAATTCTCATGCAGATCCAGCATACACTGGGAAGCATTACAGCATGGTAAAAAGCATTAGTTAGCCAGCTCAACAGATCTGAATATTTATTTTAATTATATACACCAAAAGCCAAAATCCATATGAGATTGTCAGCTGTAAGAAAAAAAAAAAAAGGGGGGGGGGGGGCGCGGCCGGGGGTGGGAGTTCTACAGCTTGTTTCTCACAATTGAATGGTTTCATTAGCACCAAACAACAAACCCTCTCCCCACTCACTCAGTGTTTGATAAGCAACAACAAATCTCTTGGCTTTTTTGCCCTAGCCAGCTATGAGTTCTAGGGCTCACAGACATTACACTGAGTAAAAACAAGAACCAAGTGCGTTATAAAACATATTTACAGCAACCTCTGTATTACAGTGTTGTTTCACAGAAAATATTAAAATATTGGCTCTGTTTATCAAGTCAGTAGCTAGTTCACTCCCATGGCAAGCTGTCTGGAAGAATATTCTAGAGACATGCTTTACTTTTCAGACCTCAATTCAAAAAGGCACTCCACTTTTGGCCTAGCTTTAAATACATGAACAATCCCACTGAATACAAGATCACTTTTTGTGCTTAAGTTCATTATTATCCTTAAGCACTTTACCAAACTACCCTTCATTCAAAGTCATGAGTCTCCGAAATTGTTAAGTAAATTGTCATCAAGGCACTTGAGATATTGTTCCTGGAAACTCAGTGCCACACATAATTAGTACAAAATTTTACAGTATAGATAGAAAAGAGTTATCTTTTTGGTCATATGAAAGGATGAGGAGGCAGATACTGGAGTTTTATTTTGTTGAAGCTTTGGAAGAAAGTGAAGGCTTTGATTTCTCCCAGCGGAAAAAAGGAATAATCACAGGAGAGTTGTACAGACTAATTGTTACAAAGGCATTTTGATTTCTTCGGACAGAAGGTCCTCCTAAACTAAAGGAATTACTGCTGTGCAGCAGTAATGCTGCACAGAGATGAAATGCAAGCTTTTATTTTTCTCTTCTTCTAGTGTTGCAAGTCAGCACAGCACAGCATGAATATAAGTACAGAGGGATTTTTTGAAAGCTGCAAGCAGTAACATTCAAATGAAAAAACTGGCACTGTTCCACTTCACCCAGAAATTCCTGATGCTCAGCTGTATTTCCAAGAAAACATGATTCACGCTTCAGATGACAATAAAACCTGCTTTATTCAGAGCACTCACACACAAAAAAAGTATCCACACAAATGTGAATAGTTCCACTTAGGGATGCTAAAAAAAGCCCTATCTGTCTACTGCTTATGTTCACCGCAGTATTTTACGAAGAATAACAGCAGCGTACAGGAAGATTTCAAGCTGAACTGTGGCCTACTCTATAGGTTCTTCTTCAAGTCTGAAAGTGATTTGAATAATTTTATACATGCTGGAAATTCTTCAGACTGTTCCTCACACCAATCCAGAAGCTTTTAGAAATCTATGATGACTTACACAGTCAAAGCAAATGGCCTTTCTCACCTTCCAACTTGAGGAAAAGGAAGTTCAAGAAGTATCACTCTGGTCCTTTTGGAAAAGGAAGGCAATCCAATGAAACACTCATCTTCAACTTCAAATCCATTCACGGCTAATACCCCTATTCCCATTATCCTCACCTCATTACTCCTTCAGTAGGAAGGGAACAATTTACACTGCAAAATCAGCTCAAACTACCAGTTTAACTCACCTACCCACCTGATAGTCAAATAAGCACCTTCACATTCCTCCATGTACTCTTAGATGAGAGTTTGTCTTAAAAATTCACAGTTATTTCACTATTTGCTTACTGGTTCCTCTTTGCCCTAAGACCTAAAGTAATGGGCAACTACTAGACTGATGATGCACACAATCTGTTCATCATGCAAGTCATCTTTTTTGTATGCTCACAGGTTTGTATTCAGCTTCTAGAGCTCAGACTGAACCCTAAGATGTCTGGTGAAAAGATCAGCTTTTGTTCTGCAGGTAGGGCACCGTGATTTCAAAAGCTGATTTCACCAGATGCTGCAGTGATTCTTTGCTGAGCAAAATAGGGACACTGCACAAGCCTGTTCCATATGCACTCATTCTGGTGTAAAGCTTATCAGTCTTTTTTTTTTTTCCTTTTAAACCATTAATCTATGCTCTTTATTAAGTATATCAAAATAATGTCAACATTTACCACTAGGACTGATGCACATTTGAGATGAAAAATGAGCTGTCTATATATCAATGAGCCCGTGTTTCAGACCATCCACACGCTCATTGCTGTGTCAGGTCACATTCAAAACATTTGGGGTTAGGTGTTTAGAATGTTTCTAAGGATTAGAAATTATGCTGCTGCCATCAGTGATGTCTTCTGTATTCATCCTACCTTCTATAAAGCTGAAAGACAGTATACTAGGCCGTAACTACTCTCTAGCTATTCACCACAACTTAATCAACTTTGTATAGTGAAGAAAATAATGACTACACATTTACACTATTACTCTAATTACAGCACAGCAGTGAGACATAATTGGTGCTGCTTAGCCCTTCATGGATAAAAATAAGCCTCAACTGGCTTATTTTCACCTTTAAAGATCTGCATGGCAGCTCAATGAGCAGTCACTACAACATTTTGCTTTTCTAGGCACTGAAAAACATATGTAAGATGCTCAGCCAGTAATACAGGTCTAGCTGAAGAATTATACAAAAGTCACAAAAAGTAGTAGTCAAGTTCCACAGGAAACTTGACTAGACAGTAGTATTGGTACTAAAACCTTCTCATTTTTCCTTGTGAGATTTTTCTAGTTGCCCATGCTCTCTCTCTGTAAGGAGCCATGTATTCTAGTGAAAACTTAAGTAATTTCCCTGCAGCATTTGGTCAAACCTCACGTTGCTCCCTGTGGAGAATTTCACTTCTCAGATTTTGCAACAATACCTAAAATAATTCTGTCTGGAATTTATCTGTTGCTACCATTTGTCTTTCAGATTTCACGCTCCACTGCAACAAAAATGGGGCAAAACAGGAAGAGCCACAAAGCAAAAAAATGCAAACCCCAACAAATCCCAACAAACACCAACTTCCCCCCACCCCACGAAACCACAACAACAAAACAAAGAAAAATACCAAACCCATACCAATGCAGGCTTAGAACCAAAGTCTAGACAAAAAAGAAAAAATAGCTATGGCAGAGCAAGGTATGAGTATATATACTCAGCCTTTTAAAGGGGAAAACATACCAGAACTGCAAATCAAAACTCTTCTTTAAACAATCTGAGAAAATGCCATGAAAATTTCCTCCTAGTCTATGAAATTAAAGCAAAGTAACAGAAGACTCAGTCAAAGAGAAATACAAATTCATCTATGTAATGAAATCAAATGAAGGAATGTTTATGAACATATTCCACAAAGGCATTAAGAAAGATAGTTTTAATGTTATTCTTCACTGAAAAAACCAGTATGCTGGGTATCACTGAATTCAGGTAATTGCCGGATTAAGCAGTCACTTCAGTGAGTGCAAAACACATTTTAGAGTGCAATTTAAAAAACTGAAGATGCCTTTTGAGTTGAATCCATTTCAAGAATAGCAAACCCATGAGGATATTTCTATGGTAACGACCACTGATGGCTAGAAACACCTAATCTGATAACATTCCAAGAGAAAATTATGCCTCTCTTTCCCATCTTTCAAAACACACTGTTTGCAAGAATAAGAAAATATCTCTTCCAGTATTCAGAAAGACAGACGTATCCGTTAGCACTATAGGTTTTTACCAAACTAAACTATCTAGAAATTTTAACTTTGTAACAAGCTAGTTGTCTGGAAATGGACAATACACCTTGTATTAATATGCTGAGAAACAAAGTTATGTGTTCATGGGGTCTCATTTGATATTGTCATTTAGGAAGATTACAAAATGATTAGCTAGCCAAGAACGTTTCATTTCATTATTTCCTATAGTATCACACACATTCTCCAATTTCAGCTAACAGGTGAAAAAAAGGCCATAAAAAATAGGCAGCAATCCAACAGAAGTTTCAGATTTAGCAGATATCCATACCACGCCTAAGTAATGGGAAACTGCACTCTGTGATAATTGTTTGGAACAACTAGACGTATTAGCATTTTCAGTGTTAAACCCCACGACAGATGGAGCTAGTGAAATCTGCAAGAACAACATATCAAATGTCTTTTATCAGCTACATTGAAACAACATATTGGTTTTGTACCAGGTATATTTGGTATGCCAAAAACATGCCCTCCATTAAGTCACACATAAACAATAGTATTAAAACAATCATATGGTACCTTACACAGTGTTCCACTGAGAGTTGTTTTCCACACATATTCATGTACATGTAAGCATCATATGCACTAAGTGCAGTATTACTGCCATACAGGATCTAGTACTTAGCAGACTGTAGTGAATAAGTAGTATTTCAGTAGTTTTTTCAACACCAAAATACTTTCACTATAAAATCAATTTTAACTATTTTTTTCTTTTCACAGACAGAAAGGATTTATTTTCTTTACTGTATGTATAAAACATTCATACTAATAGCAGAGATTATATTAACTTACTACTGATTTGAAATCTATTGATATATGTCTATCTTGAGAGGTGGAAGTCCAGCAGAAATTGTTTTTCTACTGGCTAAAAGAAACAGGCTATGTTTCTAAATCAGTTTGCAAATGCTAAACATTTTATTGAAGAGCATAGGCATCCTTTACTTTCAGAAAAATGCATTCTTCAGTACAGCAATATACATATGCCAGCATATGCAACTTTTGACTGTTCTGTTTTTGTAATCAATGACTTGCCAGTCTCTAGCATGCTCAACATGTGCTGAAATGTCTTACTAGACTGCAACTGTCAACATGCTGTCTCAGTCAGGATCACAGCATACAAAACATAACACACAGTCCCAAAATACACCAAGTCTAACAAGTTGTATTACTTGAGAGATGAACTCCTTAGGAAAAAAAAAGCTGGATCATACTAAACAAAAAATGTTAAGATTACACTCACACTTTTTTGTGGGTCTTTTCAGTCTTTCACAATCAAATGTTTCAATTTCCTCACTCATCACTGCTCTTGTATTGTTCTGGAGGGGAAAAGGTAAAGTACGCCATTTTGTTTGTTTCCCTGATATTTGTATTTAGGGGGTTTGTTTTTAAATAAAAGGAGATCCAGACAAAAGAAAGTGCTTTAGCCATCAAAAAATGTTGCCAGCAAAGTTTCAGACTTGACCCTTCATCATAACACTGCCACTATCTGAAGCCCTAAAGTGAGGAGAAAAAAAAAATTAAAAAGAACCTACAGTTTGGATGAGGTCTTGAGGTACTGGCCAGGCACTGAGACAAAATCCAAGATACAGTATATCAGTTAGTTGTCCAAAGTCCAAAGGTGTGCAGCTCCAGTCTTACATAGATTATAAACTCAAAGAACTGAAGGCTCAAGTCCTGCAGAACACTGAGAAGCTGGCAGGAATGAGCAGCATGAAGGGTCTTAACTGTAACACAGAACAAGGATGCTCCTATCTAAGGCATTCTCCTGTCTTTTCAGTATGTGGCACTCTGGACCTCTGCTGAACACAGGATCATCTTCACCACAGTCCTGTTAAACAGCTGTGCATGAAGCTAAACAACACAGATAAGAATCAGTGGAATTCTCCAAAGACAGAGTTTTCTCCGATTAGAAAGGCACATATTATTCTAGCAGCTAGTTAAAAAGCTCTGAATTGAGGAACTGCTCACATTTCTAGGATCCATTGACCACACTGGGAACACAGTGTTCTGAATTGCAACCCCACTTCACATTGAATTCAACACAGTGACAAAAATAAGCATCAGCCTATATCAAACTCTTTATTAAATGAAACCACAAAACTGCAGAGACATTATCATAGTTCGAGTAATAATATTTTTCAGTTCTGTGGTGTTCAATTATATAACCACAATTTAGAGCCACTGAGCAAAGTTCCTTTGCCATTTCTGACAAAATTAAAACTCTCCTACTGTATGATGGTTCTGATCTTTTAAGAGCACCTTAAATTTGATGGAAATCCAGAAACTTACCAACAACACCTGGAATGTTTCTGCTTTTGCCAAGAACACTTGCAATAGAGTTCCAAGTCTAAAGAAGATGGTCCTATAAGATGCCACTCTGATAGATGCCAGCTCAAACATGAAAACTTAATTCAATAATCCAACATCCAAATGTCAGATCTAAAAATGTCCCAACCAAATTTTGGTCCTTTGCAGTTAAGGTGGGAATGTTTGAAAAATTGCTTTGCTGCATCCAGAAATCATAAAATACTAGCATTTTGGAAACTGTAGCTCTTCAAGAATGCAAAAGGGAAACTTTTCTAAATATCAAAAAAATAACTTTAAAATAGTGCAGGTGTATGTTTGTGTGTTTCACTTCTCATCGGATGCCTTTAAAATAAACACATCCTTCAAATGATTACATTCTCTTCTGCTACAATATCAGGCATGTTTGCTTTGCATGCTTCCCAACCAAAAATAACACATTGCCCTTGCATACTCAGTTAATAGCAGAGGAGCTTGCAGGAAGTCACTTTTTTCCTAATTTTAAACACTGTTGGTATCAGCAGAAGAAGAAAAATTTTTCTTTGTTACAAAATGACAACAGAACCAATATGAGTTCATTCAGGTTGTTAAATTCTACTTAATTTTAAATTAGGACAGAAAGAAATTCATTAAAAGCAGCTCAAGGAGACATCTGTTAAGAAGGGCATGTGTGTGTGTTTTTTGTCTCAGCTAAAGAAATAGTGCACCCTGGCATATACCACAACTTAAAAATTTTTGTTGCATTCTGAGAAAAAGGAGAATTTACTGTATGTCTCACCTGTCCAAACACTGCTGACAACTAAATGCTTGTTTTTGAAGTGGATCTCATACAACTTCATACTGGGTAATAACCCAAATAAACTTGGTGAATTGATCGGAAGAAGGAATGTGATTTAACCTGGCTAAACATCATCTGGTACACAATAAATACAGAAGCTAGAGGATATTAAAACCATCACTGAGCACAGCTGTGCATTCTGACCTGTCATTAATGGACTTGATCCTCAGTTGCTGTAACACTTAAAAATTCCTTTAAAAAGGAATTTTTTCTTTGTTCCTTAAAAAAATATTTTTTTACTCTTAAAAGGTTAAGACTGTAGAATTCCTTTGACTCCTTTCAGAAGGCATTTTCTAGACTCATAACATAATGGTAGTCCCACAGAAAACCTCCTACCAAATGACGTAATGTGAACCAATGGAGCAGGGGGATGGGAACAGCGGGGAAGATAGGAGAGCAGCACTTTACACACAAATTTTTTAAAAGTACATTAAAAAGTTATAAAAGCAGTAATAATCTTGACATCATGTCTTTCTGGAGGAATAGGTGACTGTGATAAACATCTTGTGATGAACTTTCTCTGCTAGTCATGAATCCCCAAGGAAAAGCCCTGTGATTCCAGAGTCACTGCTGAGCTGGACAAAGCTGTCCTCTGACAATGCAATACGCTCTAGGAAACTAGCGAGATAAGAGAACTTTATGACACTGATACGCCAATTACTATCTGCAGAAAAAGAATCAGTGCTAATCAGAAAATGTATGTTCACAGACCTAGACACACTAGTGACACACTTTGGTAAAAGTTCTTTTTAAGTCTGTTTTCTTCTTTATGTTCTTTGTGGTTTTTTTAATTCTGTATTTATTCAAATTGACGTATCATTGTCATCTGGAGACATGAACAACCATATAACTTACAAGCTCTCAGTTCTGGTACAGTACATTTTGTTCTACATTTGTATTCTCTTGTTATTTTTTAAATTTATTTTAAAATAGCAAGCTTACTGCTGGACAAAGCACTGACTGGAAACATATTTGCTAGAGGGGAAAAACTAAAAGCTAAGCTTTACTGATGTCAAGGAGAGAAAAAGCGCTCATTCCAGGTGACCTACTAACCTTAAGAGGGTGTGAAATCATGGGAGAAAATAGGGAACAACAACATTTAAATCAAATTTCACTTCTGATCTGGGGCAGAGCAAGTCAGAGAAGCACATCATTTTAAACAATATTTCCTCTGAGACAAATATCCATTCATACCAAATCTCAGCAAGGTTGGTGCACCAAGTCTGTAACAGAATCCTTGATTCAGAGAATAACTTAGGTTGGAAGGGACCTCTGGAGGTCACCTAGCCCAACCAACCCACAAATGAGGGCCAACTGGATTAGGTTACGCAGGGACTATTTAACTTGCTTTGTAAGGAGGAATGGTGGCTTTAATAGTGGTAAAATAATAGGTACAAAAATTGCTTGTAACATTCCTTAGCTCTTTATGGTTGTTTGGGTTCACCCTTTCATACCTGCAGGTATCACAACCTCTTCCAATGAAAGCAAGTTACAAGATTCCTCTCCTTTTGGGTGGATCATGGACCACAACACTTGCATAACAACAGCTCTCAAGCCTTTTGATTGCGGTTGGCATAGCTGATCGTTCCCTGTGATCACAGTTCTGCAGCCATCATCTTACAGCCTATGTGTTTTCTATCCTAAAAACATACCAATTGAGAAAAGGGGTTTTCTTCTTGATTTTTTGAAGTCAAGACATACTTATACTGCTCAAAACTTCTGGCACTCTGAAAAAATGACTTAAGCAGAACTGGGGTCTTCAAATAACCTAGAAAACGCAGCTGGGAATGGGTCTCATTTAACAGCTTTCTAAACAACTCCATCACCTCTTAGCAACCTTAACATCTCTTCCTAGAGTATGCACAACAGAAAAAAGGGTATCCCAGTACAACTGTAATTCTTATTAAAACAATCCAGTAGGTTCAGCAGAAATACAGAACAGATTCCTTACTGTGTCATTCTCCCAAAATGATCTTCAGATAATTACTCTTGAATTATTTGTCTTCCTTTCTAGCTTTTTGGTAAAACTTTAAAACTGAATCAGTATATCCAGACAGTAAACATGTCAGTAACCAAGTCAACATATGGTATTCATCATTTATTGCAGAGCAGCTCCACATCTTTCATTATGATTGCTTGAAATTCAGAATCTCCTCTAAACTACAATTAGGATCAAACTTATCAGAATCTTTCCAGAACATGTAATTGCAGCAAAACCCACCAGACACATCCTCTACTGCTAAGTGTTACACTTAACAGCAAGCTACAGAAATACCTGCAACCTGCAAAAAGTAAAGGGCATATCATTGCTTTGCCTAAGTGCTACACACTGTGACTGACCAATAAACCCCTACAATAGAAGAACACTCACATGGGCAAAGGTGATGTGCCCATGAAGCTCACAGAATGATGCAGGGTGGGACTGACCACAGCTGTTGCAAAGAAACTGACTCAACCCAAAGAGGACCTTTGTTTTAGATACACAGCTATAAACAGTTCAGTGGATCAACTGATGGTGTTAATGTTTCTCCCCAGTTCATTAAAAGAGTGTGAACATGTCCCTGAGTCAGTCAGATCAGCCTATGGGGGAGTGAATATGTGGCTCAGCCCAACATAGAGTATAAAAACTAGACAGCCAACAAAAGAATTTCGAAGACAGCAACGGGCTTGAGCTGGCTTCAACCCACATATTCCTTCCTGGTGACTGGGGACACTCAGCACCGTGACAGTGAGCGTATTATAGAGACCAGTAATGGGAATCACATTGGTATTGTGATTGAACTGTATATTGCAATTGCCATGTTTTGGTAAGTGTTACTTACATTTGCATTGTGATTTTGGTATATTTTGTATCACTCTGCTGAATCAGAAATCCTGTGTAACAACTATCTTCAAATAAGTAAATATGATATTACACATTACATCCTCCACGCATGGAATATCTAAAATAACCTGGTCAGAGAGTATTGGACTCTTGACACACACTGTGATAACAAAAAAAGACCCTGGCCGCCCTGACATTTGTGGACAATATCATCTAGGAATAAATTAGAGTAAATAAAACCATTTTCTTTTCAAAACAAATTTTGCCTAACACTCCAAAACCAGCTGACTTGACAACGTGATGGTGCCACAGAGGCAGAAGCGCTACTATTAATCCTGAGGATTAACAGCCAAATCACTCCTCAATGCCATTTCCACGGTAAAAAGTTTGGCCATGATCATTCTGTCTATAGAGTTTGTCCACATTCAGATGCAAAATGCTTACATTGAAATTTCAGCTACAAAAGGGGAATGCTTTTTGTGGACTACATAAGCAGTTTTCCAGTTTCTGCTAACAGATTACAACTACTTGGAGCAGAAGTTTCCTTAATTTATTTTGTGTCTGCAATGACTCCAACACAAAGTTGAAGACCAAACAGGAGAAGTAACATGCAAGTTAAAAGCCACTGTTAGTGTTTTAAATTACAAAGTTTAAGACAACATTTATTAAAATTTTAAGTCATATTGTGTGCTCTGAAGAAAATAACATTTTCTTAAGCTTAGAAAAAGTAGTAACTTCTCCACCTAAAATACACCGACGAATTTAGTCTTCCTGAAGCTATTCAGTGTCCCTCAAGCTATCACTGTATACCATTTCCTACAAAAAGTGCAAGAGTACTATCTATCTTATTAGCAAAACCAGAAGACAAGGTTAGAATTCTGTTCTGGCCCCGAGAAAAAAAAGCAAACAAAGTGCTGAAATACATAAAATGGCAAAGCCTGGGAAAGCAAAAATAGGGAGAGGAAGAGAAGAAAACAATATGGTAACATCAGCTAGACTACACTAGTATGCCACACATCCTAATCAAGTGACAGAAAATTAAGTTGCCACTGTAGTGAATGTTTCCAAGATGAAAAGAGGTTGGGTACAGAGGCAGGTGCAGAAGGAGGAACTGTTTGTGACTAGATGACCTTTAAAGGTCCCTTCTAACCCAAACTATTTTATGATTCTATGTTGTAACATAATGCATTCGTAAGAGGAAAAATTAAATTTACATTGCCACAATATCTTTGACATTTCCAGCTTTCAAAAACCAGAAATCACACCAGTGATGAAGATGCACTGAAATGGATTTTGGTAGCCGACTTGAAAGTGGAGCTAGTAACACAATTTTCATTCAATGAGGGCATAAATCACACCGTTCAGATGGAAAAAAACCAAGAAGCAGCAGCACTTTTAGGAGCAGTAGCAGCTAATCAGGAAATCAAGTAAAATGGCAAATATTCTGATGGTAGGTGTTCACCAGAACAATGAGATTGAACACAGGCCAATAAGGTTCCTAATCAACTTATTTTACTCACTCATTCAGTATGTGGAAAAAAACCTTACCTATACAGAGTTCACCCTGTGAGCCTGGCAGCTCCCTTCAACAGCAGATCTGCACAGGTAGGGAATCACACCTACACTACTGGCTAAAGAGTTCAAATAAAAATTATGATGTTAACTATGTACAAGGCCAAGGATATAAAGTAAAGCAAAAAGAGAACGAGGAGTAAATCAGACCTGAGAAAGTGAAACTGGCAGAAGCTTGAGCCCAAGAAGGTGGTAATGATCCTCTGACAACATCACAACACAAACCCACCATTTTAAGAGTACAGTTTTTAAGTGTACACTGTTTAAACAACATCCAGCTTTGTAATTCCTACTAAATGTTAAACTTAGTCAACATAATTTGTTCTCACACAATTTTTCAGTTCATTATATTACTATGTTATGCTGGTTTCTTTCTGACCAATAAAACAAATAAATGTGGACTGAGGGAATAAACAGCAAGAAACCACTTCCACAAAAAGCTTGGAAAAGGATTTTAAATACTATGCTTAGCATTTTCATTCTTGAATGTTTCTTGGCTTGCGTGCATTACTTGATACATGAAATCAATTAGATGCCAGGATAGATGGCCTCATAGGAAGTACACTGGCTTCTGTTGAAATCACTGGAAAAAAGCCAAAATATTTGCCCAGCAATAGGAAATGTGGCCTGGCAAGAACGGTGTGTATTTTACATTTTTGATGTGCAAGTCATTGTGAACTATTCATTAAAGGCCTTTTGTTATACCTACCAAAAAAAGTGGGGGGGGAGGGAGGGCTAGCCCTTCTTGTAAGTCCCACAGAAGCTAAGCTAATACTCTTAATGCTATTCATGTAGTACGTACTTTGGGTAAAGCCATTACCTTTACACAAAACAATTACTGCAGTCAATAAAATGGAAAACTATTCTTCCACAACAATCGACCAAAAAAATCCATGTTACAGCATGTTTTAGTATAGCATTATTTTCTGAGACTCTCAGAACTCAGCTTTGACAAAGCCACATGGTGTATAGGGTTCCATCATCAACTACATCAACACTATACATATGAAAACATAATTTGTTATATTGGTTGACTGAAAAGTAGGTGCTCACTAAAATCCTACACCTAAGCAGCTGCACATGGAAAAGCTCAAAGAGATTAAATCCCTTTCTCATGGTTATCTACTGAGACAGTGGCAGAGAGAGAAAGCACCAAAACAAAACCCTCTGACCAACCTCTATGAGTATGCCCTTTAAGGTTTCTGCCCTGCAAACTGAAGTCTGAATACTAAATAAGGGACAGACTGTATTACTTAACCCAAATGGCTACCCGCTTTACCAAAACACAAGAGAATTCTCTATTAAAGTTTCAGTATACCTGGGTGGTAGATCTGATCTCACAGAACATTACACTGGCATGAAATTGGGGAAAAAAAGCAAGCTGAGGAGGCCCTGGAAAAATTAGGACAGGAAAAATTGCTACCTGTCCACAAAGTGATTCTTTCCTTCCTTCCATCCTGAGTACCTGGAGTTGTCTCAGCCTTCCACTTCTCAACAGTGGTACAGTATGTCTATTCTAAAATTAGGCTTTTAGAGTAGGACGTGACATTTGTCATAGGCTTAGCTCCTGCTTCTTTGCAGGAAACAAAGTCTAAATGTAGTCCAGCCTGGGAAAACACTGCTTAAATACTGAGGCCAGGATTCAAAGAATCTATGTGACTTTAAGAAGAGCCAAACTCCATACCAAAAGCAAACACAGTAATTACCCTGAGTAAGCTGGTTCTTAGTAGACACTGTCTGAAGCTTTTTAGCTATACTGAATACTAACGTCTATGGATTGCTAACCATTTACTATGTTGTTCTTGAACTGCTGACGTGATTTCAAACGTATAATGTGGCAATGGCTGGATTTTGTTGGATTGGCCTCACTGCAGTAAATAATGCACTAAAAGTGAAGAAGTGGATAAACTTAAAATTGCTGTTTGGCAGAGAATGGGTAACCAAATATTCCTGCAGGCTATCATTAGTCCACTAACTCAGATGGCCTGCATAGTCCACAGTTTGTTTATAGTGTGATTCACAGAATGTCTGTGCCTGCATCACCACGTCTGGGATGTCACTGTGGAAACAAAAAAGCCTTGGCTCCTAACTCAGGGATATTGTAGGATCATAGGACAATTAGGGTTGGAAGGGACCTCAGGATATTCCTAGTCCAACCTCCTGCTCAAAGCAGGGTCACTATGAGATCAGACCCAGTTGCTCAGGGTTGTATCCAAAAGGAACGTGAAAACCTCCAAGGATGGAGAAAGCACAACCTCTCCGGGCAGCACGTTCCAATGCCTACTTGTCCTCTTCATCAGTAAGTAATGAATGCATTAGAGTAAAACAGAAGCCTCCCCATTACAAGTGATTTCATTCCCTATCAGGTACACTGTGTGAATGAGACCCAGCAGGGCAGGCCAGTAAGAAGGTATCAAAAATGAGATTATTTACTTTTCAGCAAATCAGAATTATGTGCCAAACAACTGTTCTTTTCAAATCTCAAAGAAAAATGCATGGAACATTTGATGTCTTTGAAACAAACTGCAAAGCTGACCTAAAATTCCAACCCATGCACTGAAGGGCTGACATGCAGTAGTAGAATTTCACACTACAGTTTCCCAGGAGCAATCAACTGATGTTGGAAGAGAGGAAATAAATTTGTCAGAAGTAAAAAAAGTTCAGCAACAAACCAATGCACTCTTAAAAAAAACAAAGCCAACCAGGAAAAATGTCCTTGACCCACAAGCAGAACACGAAACACAAGGACAAGCCAATTTAATCTTACCTCAGCCTCACAAAGTGCCTGAAGACCCTGTAACACTATGGCAGCAGGTGAAGCTTGATCAGGTTTTGTGCATTCATTTAACACCTGTGAAATTGCAGCCAACATGTCTGCTCCATGCTGGTATGGCCTAAAGGAAAAAACATGAGATACAAGGCAATATTCATGCATACGCACAAGTTCTATTCTATACCCCAAAATTCATTAAGTATTGGTTTTGTTTTAGTGACAACTAAAACAGACTAAAACTGGGAGGGAAAAAAAGATACAAGGGAGAATATGATAGAAAGCTCTAAAGGCTGAGTGACATGGAGAATTAAATCACCAGGCATCAAGTTCCAAATAAAAGATCACCAAGTGGTTAAGCTATGGAAGTTTTTGTCCAAGGATGCTGTGTATGCTAAAAGATTACATCATTCAGGAAGCGACTGAGAAGGAAAATCCACGTGTGCTATTAAAGACACTATTCTTTGCTTCTTTGTTGTAGTCTTCTCTAAGTACTCACTACTGTGTATTGGTGGACAGTCTGGCAGCAAAAGATTTTGTCCCTCTTACATCAGATAGGAGCTTTTTTCCAAATCTGTTGCTGCTGCAATGTCATTTGTCTCTTCTTCAATGACTGCATGGGCTGCTTGTTTGCTTTCCAGTCTTTTAGTATCCATTCTGTTTTACTGGGCAGTGGTGTGGGAGGTGTCAACTACTGATTCAGCAGTTCCTCATACTGTTTCTGTAAGAACTTGGGGTAAATAGCACCTGGCTAGATGATTCACATGCATGGAACATTCAGGCTTCCTCTATTTGCTCTCACTTTCTTCCAAATAATTTCTAAATGCACGAAGAACGTGCATACACCTGAACTCTAACTACACCACTTACCTGGCAAAAAGAATATTACAGCTGCATTGAGATTTATCTCTTGCTTTTAATTTTTTTTTTTTTTTAAAATTTATTGAAAAATGCTGTTTGGCAAAATTAAAGAAGGTTGAAGAGGTAAAGGAAAAGGTATTTTCTTTAAGAATTTTATTTTTTAGTTGATGATTGAAAGATACATGAATCTTCCCAGCTGTTAGTAACAAACCCCCAAGAAGGAAAGGTAAAAGTGGAACCCAAAAGATAGGTGACAAAGAGAAAAGATGGTACTGTGCACATAAAACCAGGAAGTAAATGATAATGTGTTTAAAAATAATCTTTACAGGAACTGTAAATTATTATAAAGTACTGATATTCACGGATTGTTAGAGCTGGAAAGGATCAATGTATCATCCAGTTAGACTTGTACAACTGTGTTCTGTGGTCAGTATTATGTCTGAATAAAGTCCAGTAATTTGCATGTGACAAAATATAGTTTTCAGAAAAGCACCCAATCTTCCTTTGACTAGATCAAAAGACAGACAGATCATTAGTTGTTTCTTCTAATGTTTTACCACTCTCCTTTTATACTTTGGAAGTGGTGTGCTTTAAGTTTCTACTCTGGATCAGTATAGGAGGCATGTTTTGTTTCAGGATGAAGACATATTAATTTTAACATTATTTATACATGCTTTCTATTAGTTATAGTATAAAACCCAAAACTTACTAGCTGCTGAGATTAGCAATGCCTGAGTCAGTATCTCATACAACTAGAAAAATATTACCCACAAATGATATAATAGAGTAGGTAAAAATAATTATGCAGCTTTTCTGGGGGGGGAAAAAAAAAAATGTTTTCCCTTGCAAAGACATAAGATGGGTAACACTTTTGCTTACCTCTGCCTACAAATATCTCTTATACAAGCAGCTTTAGCAATCAGCTTTTCCCACTGAGCATCTTTATCAACAGACAAAGAGGGCATATCGGACATTGCCAAAAACTTCTGCAATTCTGGGTAAATTCGATCCTAGAAAAGATATAATTTAAACATTATCATCACACCTTCTAAAGCTGGTGACAGGATTTTCAATGGCTAGCACTTTTACATGACTTCTAAATACCACTTTTATTGCATACCATACTTTGCTTTTCTTCATTATTGGAATCTAATGCTGCACTGAGAGTTAACTGGCTTTTGTAGATCAAATCTCTATTGCTACTTTATATACAGAGAAGCAAATTATTGCCATGTAACTAAGGTATTGTTCTTACTACACATTATGAAAAGTAGAAAGCTGTCCTTCGAACTATTTTTTTTTCCTAATTTCAGTCTGAGACCTGATGAAATGAAGAGCAGGTTTCATGAAAGACATACTACTGAAATTTTTCACTAAAACAGAATCCGTATAGGCACCACTTCCACCATTTAGTTTATACTGTTGATAATGAGATACTAGTATAAGCAATGTTCCAAAATTAATTTCCTTCTTTGGTTAGAGGTAATGAAGTTTTTCAACTACACTTATCTTAGTGACACTACAAGAATTTTCTAACCTGTCTTTCCCATAGAGATGTCATCAGCCGCAAAGTAACTGCTCTAAGCTTTGGTGTGCTCCCCAGCATGTGTATGGCACGTAGAATCTGAGCTACACAAACCTGAAAGAAATTTTTTAACCAAATGTCACTGTTACTTTTTACGTCCAAGAACAAAGACTAATCTACAAATCATTATTTTACAACCAAGTACAACAAGGAGATAACTGTCCAACTGCAATGTCAGAAAGAAACTGCAAGTTGTTTTCTGAAAACTTTAGTGCATAACGAGTCCAAGAGCATCTTCTTATGATATAAAGATGATACAGTGCAGACAATAAAGCATAATGAACATTTCACTCTTTAAAACAAATGTCATATCCCATCCAAAATATCAGAAAGTTATGCTGAAGCTTACAAATCAGTTATTTTAAGCAAGCAATGCATTGCTCAGTCTAAATAATTTTTTAAAAATAAATGACCTTTATTGATATAGTTTTTGGTTTACTAAATTT
Organism: Ciconia boyciana; assembly: GCF_034638445.1. Taxonomy (NCBI): domain Eukaryota; kingdom Metazoa; phylum Chordata; class Aves; order Ciconiiformes; family Ciconiidae; genus Ciconia; species Ciconia boyciana. The sequence goes on along the minus strand of NC_132937.1, from coordinate 54,939,362 downwards.
TTTTCATTCTGACCTTGTGTACACCCAGTGTAGGCAATGTATACAATATATCCCTGTAAAGTGCAGGCTCCAAAGGTCTTCCCAATTTAAATACCAGAACTGGGATCAGATTTGGGACCTAAAATAAAACAAAAGCAGGAAATAAACTTCAAACTAGGTTGCCAACACTGTATCTTACATAAGACACTGAACTTGTCAGAACATATTAGAAACTCCTACCGTTTCGCCTTTTTTTTCTGCTAATAGGAAAGAGAAAGGAAAATTCCAAACTCTGTAATTTCATAGGACTTACAATTTATTTCTTTTTAAGTTATCATCTTAAAAGCACCTTGTTATGTATGTTCAACTGTAACCACTGCAATAATCTAATTTCCACAATAAATTCATTTTTACTTGAAATTCCATTACAGGCACTGAAAGGAACATGTAATTGAAAATGGTACATTAAAATACATAGCAAATCAATGAAGAAAATATTCCAATTCAGTTCTGTCATTACAGAGGAATTCTGATATGTTACAATCATATACCACAAACCTGTCATATAATACTATATAATTTACTGTATTCTTTATTATATGGTACAAAACTTCCAGAGAGCTGCCCCTGAAGTGACAATGAAGGAAAGGAGACTTATTTACCTCCATTCCCCTTTTATTCAGATGAGATTTTCAGTATTTTCATACCTGCAGGGCCTTCAGTTTTTTCCTGTGAACATTCATATCACTCCATTGTAAAATTAAATCTACTCATGATGGCCTTGCTTTTTTTCCCCACTTGATTTTATGGATACTTAAAAATCAATTACACAGCACTGGTTTACATTCTGCCTTTATACAGTAGTAATGATTTTCACTTAGCCACATGGGTTAGTCTTCCACAGATAAAACTTTTGTTAAAAGATAATGTAATTCCCAAAAACAGAAAGGCTAATTAGAAAATTTAGTATTTAGCAGTAGTCAGTGGATACAATTATTTCTGAGTCTTCCAGCTTACAGAAAATTATTTTCCTTACATGGTATACAGGTTATAGAGTTCTCCATTTCACTTTTAGTGTTTACCTCTGGAGTGAGTCACCCTTGGAAGAGTTTTCTTCCTCTTTAACCTCAAATTACTTTAAGTCTAGAAAACTCATTCAGTAAGTCCAAGATTGGAGGCTTAAAGCAGGAGAACAAATGTGTATTAAATCCCATACATACTGGTCTCAGCAAAAAGACTGAGCAAGTCTCAAACCTAACGTTTACAAGATTAGGTCCAACCTTTAATCCGATCCATATTTCAGCAGTCTTACACCTCTGAGAATTTATCCTGGTAATGCTGACCCTTTATATACATATATAGGTGGTTTATACAGCCAGTGGTTCAAAAAACTATTAATGGGACATTCTGCTACAACATTCTCTCAATATGCATTTTTACATGAGCAGATGTCTTCAGATGATAAAATTTTTCACTGTACAAAGGCCTGTCTCACTCCACAGAAACTACAGAGCAAGAATAATGAATAAAAATCCGAGAGCTCTGGGATTTTGCGTACTTCCCTCTATAATTACCAGTTCCAAATTACAGACGAAAAAAAATACTGTTTGTTCTACAAGATACCGCTATCTTTACAAGTGAGCGATCCAAATTCATCCTTCCACAAACTTAAGAACTTTGTTCTGGAATCTATATTTAATATCTAAGGAATTAACTATAATACATTATTTTTTCAGTTTTCCAAATACTACTTGACATTCTTAAACAGAATAAATCCCTTTATAAACCAAAATTTCCCCACATTTTTGACTAATTGACTAGTCTGTCTCCCTCTCTCTATTTCCTGAGGTACTCATCACCCCATCACCTGCTTAGACAGAGGACTGGCTTTACTGTAAATCTTTCAAAGCAAAATCCATAAAAGTGACTGAGAATTTAAGGTAGTATTCATTTGAGAAGACTTTCACACCCAGGAGCACTTTCAGTACAAGTTTAACAGTGCCTTGCTTTCCCACCTGTTTATTCCAAACTCAAGGCATCTTCTTAGCAAGCACCCTCCCTCCCCTTTCTTTCAGACCTTTGAACTGAAGATAAGTTGGGCAGTTTTCCAGTTTTTGTTGTGTACTAGTTTTGGCTAGGATAGAGTTAAGTTTCTTCACAGTAGCTAGTATGGGGTTATGTTTTGGATTTGTACTGGAAACAGTGTTGATAATACAGGGATGTTTTAGTTACTGCTGAGCAGTGCTGACACAGAGTCAAGGCCTTTTCTGCCTCTCACCCCACCCCACCAGCGAGGAGGCTGGGGGTGCACAAGAAGCTGGGAGGGGATACGGCTGGGACAGCTGACCCCACCTGACCAAAGGGATATTCCATACCATATGTCGCCATGCTCAGCATATAAAGCTGAGGGAAGAAGAAGGAAGGGGGGGACATTCAGAGTGATGGCGTTTGCCTTCCCAAGTAACCGTTACACGTGATGGAGCCCTGCTTTCCTGGAGATGGCTGAACACCTGCCTGCCCATGGGAAACAGTAAATGAATTCCTTGTTTTGCTTTGCTTGTGTGCGCGGCTTTTGCTTTGCCTATTAAACAGCTTTTATCTCAACCCACAAGTTTTATCACTTTCACCCTTCCAATTCTCTCCCCCATCCCACTGGGGAGAAGCAAGCAAGCGGCTCTGTGGGGCTCAGCTGCCCTCCAGGGTTAAACCACAACAGATACAAATCAAATTTTTTTAAGTTATCTTTTACATAAAAACTGAATGGCAGATAAGGAAAACAGAGATAAGGTATCAGAGATTCAGATGAGGCAGGATCTGTCAAGCTAAAACTTCATATGAAGCACAAATATTTCAAAGAGAACCTTCAATCCTCCAATTATATACACATAATGACTAGTTTTCTAAATAAAAGCTGTAGGAGTGAGACTTCTTCCATTAGATGAATTAAAAGTTTTTGTACACAGAAAATGTAAATTGCAAATGGGTTAATTAAACATCCTGCCTTACACGTATCACAAGACTTAGATTTATGCAAATAGAAGACTGGAAATCTGTATAGATCCTTTTGTAGGAATCTAGGCTGCAACTGTAGGTTTCAAAAGCCAATGTGTAATAAAATAAATCAATCAATTTTCAGGATTTCAGAGATAATTCAGTGGAGGTTATTTATTTATCTAACTGTGCATATCTTACAGCATAGATCAGCATACAAGGTGGCAGTGAGAATAGCTCATCTGAATACGCAAAGCTCTAAATGACAAATTTAGCTTTTCACCTCAAGCATTCCTCTGGCTTTGTCTTTTTGCAGGGTTTTTTGCTTTTGCTTCTTCACTCCCAAAAGCTGAATCTATAATAAAGACTACTATTACCTTAAAACTAAGGGTAGAATAGATGGACCCCAAGAACGAGTCACCCACCAAGATTTGGTTTTATGTCACATTCTCTAGAGCCTTGCCCCAGTGTGAACATTCACAACCAGCATTCTTAACCAACATTCTCTCAGGCCAACCTAACAACCTTGTCTCAGTAGACCGAAGTAGCCCAGACAACTGTATGCGGAGGTAATTTTGACATATTTCTAAATACCATTAACTGTATAAAGTAACACCAACTTTGCAACAATTCAAGGTAGGTTATGAGATGGGTATCACTCCTCCTGTTCAAGTGGCCATAAACCTGACTTTCACCACAACAGTGGTGGTGCTTTGCAAGTTGCTCTGAAATCATAAACCTGCTTTTCTCTCATCAAAACCTTAACTCATCCAGAATAAACAGTCCCATAAAAGAAAGACTAAAATATATTGAGAAGTGAGATACTTCTCAGAGTAACATACTCCCCGAGAAGCAACCTGCCTTGCAGTTCTTAGATTCTCTCAGATTTTCTCTTGTATGACAACAAGTAAGAACCTTTTAAACCCCAAACTCCTTTCAGACCTATCACATGGGTTTACACCACGGAATTCAAAGGAGTCCACATACAACCCACCTCAAAGCATCACCTTGGAATGGGGCTTTAATGAAACTTGGGGAAGGGAGCTCCTCAGTAATTCTCTGAACTACCTTTTCTTCTCTGTTCAAAATAACTCCTTCCCGCCCCCCTCCACCTGGCTTTATTCTCATCACAGCTCAAGTGCTATTTGAGAGGTACATAGCAATTGGGATCTTTCTCCCCCACCCCACTCTCTGGAGGCTTCGTTAAATTAACCCCTCATATGCCTTAATCACCACATTCCTCCTAGCTTAAACGTCTTTGAAATGCTTGGTCACACTTTCAAGACCATCCTTACAATATTTTATAAATCCTGCATCATAAGGAGTATTCCTTGTTATCACGGTATTCTTTAAAGTACAAAAGCAGGTGGGGGAAGCAAGTCATTCCAAACTCACCTGCACATGGCAGAGTTTGATTAACTTCAATTCTGGTCCCAGTCAAAATTCAGTAATAAGATGTCTGCCTTAACATTGAAAAACAGAAAAATGAAACCTTCACTCAAAACACGAAATTTAATTTGCTGCCCTACCTCTCCTTCCCACTCCCCAATTGTAATTATTTGTTTAGACTAACTTATGCACAATGCCATTGTATTCCCCACTTTACCCATGCCAAAGGGATAACAGCACTGCCTAAGAGAAAATTATGTTCATTAGTACACAGGAAGAAAACTAAAATTGATTTCCTGATTAAATTAAATAGAACCCAAAAGAAGACTTGAGTACCAAAGGCTCAACACCCTCAAAGGAAGAACCTGTGTTGGTTAAATCAAGTCTTAGGGAAAGGGAAGCTTGCACAGAAACCAAATCATTCAAGAAGAAAAGAAAAATCCCCTTGAAGCTAGGAGACTTGATAGATGGAAGAAGTTTTATTTCTGGGCACCTGCTGCACCTTGAGTGTTAAGAAAAAAAAACAAATCAGCTGATTTTCTGTTACCTAAATCTTTGAATGATACAACGTAAATCGCAGGGCAATGAGCAAGCAATGGACATCCCATGCCTCGGGGGGGGCAATCATTAACACTAACACAGCAACCTGCATCATCATTTTAACTCCCAAAATTATCAGGGAGGTCCCATGTGCTCCTCCACTGAGATATATAAGTTTTCCATACTACTGTTAACACAATGTGTGAACAGGCAAGAAATGTCTTCTAATAATATTATCCAGACAGCTTTGTATGCAGCAGCATGGTTGGAAGACTCTCAACTCTAAGAATAAGAGTGTTTTCTTAATTCTTTAAACAATAGCCATCCCTGATAAATGCTGTCATTGGTTTACCCTGTGCTGGACAAAAAGGCTACATAAAACATCAGTAGAGATGTCAGATATGTCATTACAATGATCAAACTCCTTACTTAAGTTCCTTCCTTCCGATCTCTCCCCATAGTGCCTCTTCCTTTCACCAGAGGCAGGGTCTTACACAACTCCATTTGGTCTTAAGCTAGTTCTCTATTCAATAGTCTACTTCCTGCAACACTCTCAGTTGTAGCTACATTGGACTATACGTATGGCAATTAGATCTAATCAGACTAAGGATTATAAATTACATTCATAATCCCTAGTTATAAAAGCATTCAAACCCTTTAAAGTCAGTCTGCTCAGTCCTATCCTTCATCAGCTGTGATGAGAAGTTCATTCCAAGTCCTGTGTCCACATTAATTTTCTAGTTATGAAGTTTATTCTACACTAAACAGGTATTAAATGAAAGTTCTACAATGACTTTTACACTAACACCTAGTAAACAGATGCTAAATTTGATTTACAAAATTCTCAGAAAAAGACTAAGCATGTCCTACTATAAGGCCAGTTATATATTTCCTTAAAAGTATTGTCCTTTGAAGTTTACTTGTTTTGAACTGTATATTCAAATTATAAGATTAGAAAAAACCCAAAATGTTCTAGTACAGCAAAGCCGCTCCTCTCTCCATCTCCGTCATGTAATGGATAAACAATGCTGTAACTAATTTAAATATTAAATTTATGCTAAACCTTCATCAAGGGCTTAACAGCTCCAAAAAGCTGATACGACATTCATTAGCTCCCAGTAGGCAAGAAGCAGCTCTGGAGAGGGAGAAGCATGCTGCCTGGCAAGACTGCCTTCTGCATCCACCATGCTCCTGGAGGATGCAGCTGTTAGGTCAAGTCTGTCATTAGCAACCTGAAGAAGGGTTTCAGGATTATGTTTTTTGTTTGCAAAATGAGTTTGCAGCTCAAAAATGATGCCAAGATATCTCAATAAATCTCCTTTTTAAAGTAAGATTAAACATGCGAGACAAAATGCTTTTATTTAATAAATAGGTCTGAGACCCGTTCTCACTCTCTGCAATTGGGTGGTCTGATTTCTTTTTTCTAAGCTACAGGACAGTTATTCTTCTTCAAAAGCACAAGCTAAGGGAGGATAGCAGGGGAGGAAGATAATCCTTCTCTTCTGTTCCTTCACATTTCCTTACATTTTACTGAAGAGAAATTGTCCTCATGCAGCCCTTGTGTCAGAACACAGAATGAGAGACAGCCAGAAAACAGTAAGTCAAGTCATGTTCAAAAGGAAAAACCCATTTCAAAAAATATAATCCAAATACATATTAACATATGCTGTCCCCATTTTAAATTCTAAATGTAGGCTATCAGTTGACATTATTCCCACCACACTTTCTTTGCTCATATGCCTATCCCGAAGGGTTCTTTTTGGTCAGTTTTAACACTAAGAGATCATTCCAGGCCCCCCACAAAAAAACAACCAAAAGGCAGGAAAAGAATGTCACTGCAAAGTTCCAGGTTTTATTTCTGGGAAATGTTGGGCTGAATTTTGGAAGAGAGGTAGCACCAATCTAGTTCTCCAGTAGGCAAGGCAGTGAAATAAGCAGGTTTTCGAAAGCATTCAGTACTCTGGCATTTTCAGTATTTTTTTCTTGCTGACTGGAGCAAGAAAATTCACACAATTGAAGGAACCAGTTTTTCACATAAGTGCACAAATGAAGATAAGGTTTTGTTTTTAAAAGCTATGAAATAAACTGCTCTCAAAAAATCAGAAGGACTTTTAGAGAACATAAGATAGGTTATCAAAAGTTCCATGCACTCCAGCAGGATCCTAACCAATACGCTTCAACTATGAAGAATCTGTCCACAAGATCTGAGACAGTTTCCCTACAGCTACTCTCCAAGCTTCATATAATCAGACATGGAATAATACCATCAGGCACCACCTGAGTGAGCCAAATCCAGTTCAACATGTCCTTAAACATGTCTTCTACTTGAATAAAAATGTATTTTACCTTTTTTTTAAATGCACTCCCAGCCCCCAAAGAACACAAAATAATGCATCTTCAGATGGATTTCCCAGAAGGGTGTCATTTACTATTAAAATATTTCATTCCAGCAGTTGAAAGACCATAAAAGAACGGATGTCCTCTAGAGCCTTATAATCCTCTAATAATGGTAATAGATTTTGTGCTACTATTCACCAGTGACCTCTCAGTCAGACAATTTAATTTCTTCCCCTTGCAGCACAGCTGATTTCACAGAGTGTAGTAACAGTTTTTGTACAATAAGAAAATTCATCCGATTAGAAAGACTATTAAGCCTTTCATGAACAGCATGTGTCAGTGCGGCCTCTGCAGTGATTTAAGACAGCCTAAAAGCCTATGTACTACTCTTAATTTGTCAGCCTTTTAAAAAGATTTCTGCATTTTCTTCCATAGCGTTTCAGACCATTACTCCAAAATGCCTCAGCTAAAAACAGATCTGATATAATTACTAATCTTGCACCACAGAAAGGCTTTTACTCAGTGGGGAAGGAGGAGGTACATACACGGAAGTCCTCTGTAGGCTCTCTTCATGGAAAGGGTAAGAAAAAACAAAAATAAAGCACAACCAGAACAATGTCTGCAAAATCAATTAAGGTAATTATTTTTAAACCTAGCAAGGTTTTTAAAATGCTCCATTAATTTACTGCAGAGACAATAGACTCGTTATAAAAACAACATTCAGTGTGGAAATGGGAGATCCTGTTTGTGAACCCTCTCTTGTGGAGTTGTAATAAACATGAAAGCAATGAGGACAGCATTCTCAATGCACATTCTTTCTGACCCTGTTTTGTTTTGAAACACAATTCTTCAACTCAGATTTTGCATGGCAATCACCAACAGCTTTTCAATTCAATATCCACAGCTACAACCACTAATCATCTGAACCACAAAGTAACAGAATTTCACTAGCAGCAGAATTACTGATTATCTTGATCGTTTAAAAAAAAAAAAAAAAAAAGGCACTACACAATTCTTTTTATGCTATGATCCTCACCATGACATCTCAGCACTCCCGTATATTCTGCTGTAGTACAGGTAGTCCACAGTTTGGCTGCAAAGTTGACACTTTTTTTATTTTGCCCTGTGGACATTTTATTTACCTTTTGCAAGGCTAAGCTCTGAGGTCTACTAGCCCAAGTTTACTTTGATTTGAACATGAATCAAAGACATGGAATTGGGAATGTACCTGTATTTATGTGGTTTGATCTTCTTTCCATTACAAACACCTGGGTTTAAACTGAGTGTTCAATTGCTGCTAACACCAAAGGACCAGATTCAAGTTAATATAGGTGACTGTTTAAAAATACCCTTGGTATTAACAGCCATTTTTTGTTCTCTTCTTTCCATACCTAACCTCTGACTTTGTTATTCTCTTCTTCAGAACCGCCTTCTAATTACTATGCTGCATGCCACCTTCCACTGCGTCCTTCAGAAAGTGCCCTATGGAACTGAAGACTCAAAACATTTAACAAATTTGTTGTGATGAGCTTTCTGCTTTCTTAACTTAAAGGACATTCTAATCACCGTTTTACCACTTACTTTCCCCATCTTTTATAAAGCACCATTTATTTATGTGGGACTGAATAAAACACAGAACCAAATAAAGCAATTCCCAAAGTATTACTTTGCGATCAATATGTTATCAATATTGCTGCCATCAATATTGTTGCCATCACAGTGCCCACTGAGTTTATTAAAGTAATCGGTTATTTCCCCCATCCATGAGCTTCAATGCTTTCTCCCCCTGTAGTAACTACTTTGACTGCAAGAGAAAGACCAGACAAGTCCTAGGTAATTCTTCCTGCCTTACAGAGAGCATTGGACCTACAAGAAACAATGTGATAATCTTTCACTGCAGTGCTGTGCCACACTGTAATAATCTCTGCGGACCCATTACGCAGCCTCAGAAGTAAAACAGCTTGTCAGAGTCAAGACAGATGCCAGGTGATCCCGAGTTCAACTAAGCCAGACAGTAAGTCCCTGTTTTAAAGCGTTAAGATACTTTGGAATAAAACATGCAATTTAAAAGACAGCAATGCATTAGATATTGCTAACTGGAGAATACTGAGGTGTTCTTGGTTGCATTTACCTAAGGACTGAGAAGGAAGTATCATCCCAATTAAGCACAGTATTTATCTCATGCCAAATTTCCAAATGTTACCCAGCAGAATGCCTGCTGTATAACTAATTATACTGATTGCTTTATATGTTACTACTAAAAAAGATGCTTGAATACTTTACGTATTTTGCAAAGAAGTATTTTAAAGCCCACAGTAATTTAAAAGACTAAAAGCTCACCATTTGCAGTCCCTGTTAGCAAATGAAACTGAAACATGAGCCAGTTAGACGATATCAACAAATTATGGTTTGAGTTCTGCATTTTAAACAACAGTTTCTAATTCACATGGACTTCCGCTGATCATTAGGGAAGCAGAAAATATGATGCAGTTTGAACTTCACCTTCTCTTTGCATTTGGGCACAAGCCATTTTTCCCAATGCCAGGAAGGACTTTTTCACCAGCCTGAAGGGCTTCTTATTTCTGAAGTAGTCAGACCACAATAGTTAGCTCAGGAGGCTATGTTCATCAATCTTATTTACTGTATTGGTGAACAAAAGCTTTGCCTTAAAATAAGCAGAACAAAGTAGGTAAACCCATTCATGTCATGCCAAACATCAACAACTTTGTGTTAAATTCCTCTCTCCTGTATCTGTCTAAAGCTTCTGTAACTCTGCTGACTTGCATTTAAATTTGTCTCTAAAACTGTTAATTTAAAGTCAGTGGAGCTATTCCAGATTACTCCAATGAAATTCAGAAGAGAATCATGCCTACAGTCAGAGTTCAGGCCATTCTGCTCAGGTGCCATATTACTTCAGTAGCTTTTTTTTCAGCAAGTTATTGCTTTTTTGAATGACTACCAAATTACGTTTTGAACAGCTATATCAAATAGTTAATAAACAAAGCACTATGCCTTTCCTCTTTCTGTAATATGCCACTGATTCATCACACAACTCAAAGACCTATTGCAGCAAATCAAGTTAGAGACAGTCTGCAGACAAAAACAGGAAACTCACAATAAAAAGCCTGGAGTTACCTTGGTGTTTTTTACGCAGCTAGCTAGTCACAAGAAGAAAACTAACTGACTTGCAGCAGTTTGGATCAGAACTGAAGAAAAGTTTCCCAGGATAGGGCAGATGTATGTCTACTGCAGGTGTCATAACATGTAGCCATAACTTACCTACCATTTTCCTAGAGGATAATTAATTCATTTACAAAGCCTAGGGCTTGTATCCCTGTCTGCAGACTATTTAGTGGACCTGTCAAACTAATCATAGTTGGGGTGTAGTACTCACACTAGTTTTGAATGCTGACTTTCAGGAAGAGATTTTCAAGAAGAAACTAAGTTAAAGAAGAGAAGAACAGGTCGTTCTACATCAGCTCAGCTTTGCTTTTACAGACAAGTGCAATTCATTTTGCTTACTCCTGCCCTTTGAACACAATTAGGTGCTTCCCACTTAAAGTGAGAAAATGAAATTTTAATAACTACCTTGCCAAATAAATTTAGGTAAACAAAGCATCTATAAGCTACCTTAAGCTTTGTGTCTTCCCTCAAAAACCTGTCTCTTGCAGTTACAAGAGAAAATACATCTGGAAGAATGATTTCTGACTGCCAGCTTAGGATCACGTTGTCATGGTCGGATCACAATTTTCATTACCTGTAAGTTTTACATTCTTCCCCTTGTCATTGATGAGCTCCACACCCTTCCTCTCAACTGGAGCTCTAAATGGCATGCAAGAAATAAAAAGTGTTATTTTCCAGCAATACCATCCTATTCTTAACATGCCTGCTTATTAAAGGATTCCCTTCTTTTTCCTAGAGATAAGACACTGAGATTGCTTACTTTATGCTACCAGCTTTCCAACTTGTACTTAAATAATATGGTCAATATTTCATGCACTTAAAGCATTGTACGCAGCACAATAAGTAAATTTTTTAGCATGGGCTAAAATAGCATACAATAAGGCTACTTCTCTACTAGAGTTGGTAAAAAAAAAAAGTCTTAATGGGTGATGTACTTCATACAATGCTCCCCTCAAATCTATTACAGTGCATATAACCCAAAACCCCAGACCTCTGATGATGATAAACTCATGAATGAAACACTTCTTAACAGAAACCTTAGCATTGTTAGTAATGCAGAAAACCTTTTTCTAGCTGTGAATTGGATGACCAAGGCAAACCTATATCCTCAGGTCAGAACACTAACCTGCACTTTTAGAAACAATATTCAAATCTATGGTTTCCTTTACCTTTCAACAAAGAAAATGTGGGGGTTTTTTTTAATATATTCTAACTTAAAAAGCATAAAGCCACTTGTTAAGAAAGGCTTAAAAAATGCTCAAGGCTTCCATTTCTTTCAAAGCAGTTAAGTAACAACTTACTGAATGAACTCTACACCATGCTCATTCCAAAAATATTAGAGCATGCCATTGTACCTGGTGATAAGCAGCAATACCACCACCATTTGGTAAATGGCTCTCCTAGCATAGGTTGTTTGGAGTTTTACCATGTCAGGAAAAGTAACCTAGGAACTCTTACTGCAATATATTTATTTCTCCCTGCCACAGACCACCAGAGCCCTTTGTGATCCAGTATTTTTCACCATAAGGTTTTAATTTTAACACACAGCATTGGTATCTTAACTTAAATGGAGTAATAAGAAGCAGGTGACAAATTAAAAGGAAGCTAAATATTGCATGAAGCAGCAAAAGCAGCTTCAAGTGCCCTCTTGCCACAGCTGCCTGAGAAAGAATCTTTTGCTCTGGGAAGAGTACTGTGAGGTTCTGACTTGCTCACATATTTTGTTATGCCTTTTTTCTGCTTTTTAATTCTCCCCTGTTTTGTTTTATTTAACCAGACAGTGGTAAAAGTGGTACCTCTAGAAGAGGTACAAGGCTATAACAGAATGGAAGAATTTTAAACCTGTAGTTTAAGAGAAAGAATTCATCCACGTGCGAGAAAATAACAGTCATTCTAAGGAAGTAAGAAAGAACCATTACGTGGACAAAGTAAAAATGGGAAAAGATATCCTGAAAAGAACAAAAAGCACTTCATTTTGCACATTTCCACCAGATGCCTAACTTTGAGGAATCAGTTCTAACTTCTAGCAGCACAGAATTTCCACTGACGTCAGACTTCTAACATCCCAGGGCAGCTGTTCTACACACAATTCAACAAGGAGTATACCAAGGGCACTGAATAAATACTTCAAAAATAATTATCTAGGAACTAGATCCTGTTCTTATTTTGAACTGTAAATGAGCTGTGTAGCCTTCCAGGTTCTTCCTAAAGCAAGTATCAATACTGTAATTCAGGCTTTGTATAAATACTCTCATCTTGAATCTGCAACTACCTGTGTATTAACTAAAATGAAATACCGTGCTAACATTAGCATAATGATAGCAGCATGCACAAGACAAAACAGGAACTTCAAGATACAAAAAAATGAGCAAAGCACAACACTTCCCTATTCAATTCACATAACAGGCATGGATGTACTATAACACCAAATTGCCCAGTAACTTTTCTCAATTCAACTGATGGCTACTTGTGGCTTGAAGTGTGCTGCAGATGTGCTGCAGACAGCTCAAGCTGGCTGCACCCTTCAGTTTAGTTTGCAGTTTTCTCTTCACTGCTCTACCTCTTCCCAATATGCTGCATCCGTATCTACTACGCTCTAGTGAGACCCCACCTGAGTACTGCATCCAGCTCTGGAGTCCTCAGTAAAAGAAAGACATGGACCTGTTGGAGCAGGTGCAGAGGAGGGCCACGAAGATGATCAGAGGGATGGAACACCTCTCCTATAAAGAAAGGCCGAGAGAGTTGGGGTTTTTCAGCCTGGAGAAGAGAAGGCTCTGGGGAGACCTTATTGCAGCCTTTCAGTACTTAAAGGGGGCTTATAAGAAAGATGGGGACAGACTTTTTAGTAGAGCCTGTTGCGAAAGGACGAAGGGTAATGGTTTTAAACTAAAAGAGGGTAGATTCAGACTAGATATAAGGAAGCAGTTTTTTTACAATAAGGGTGGTGAAATACTGGAACAGGTTGCCCAGAGAGGTGGCAGATGCCCCATCCCTGGAAACATTCAAGGTCATGTTGGACGGGGCTCTGAGCAACCTGATCTAACTGAAGATGTCCCTGCTCATTGCAGGGGGCTTGGAGTAGATGACCTTTAAAGGTCCCTCCCAACCTAAACTATTCTAGAATTGTTCCAGTCAAAAAACAAAAACCAACCAACCAACCAACCAAAACGGGGGGGTCGAGGGGGGAGGGCTATGCTACAGATGCCACAATGAAAAATCCTTTAAAGATCAATGAAACCTTCCCTTTTTTATTCCTCCCTCCAAAGTATTGTATGTGTCTATTTTCTCAAGCTGTAGCGAGAAACACAATGGGTTAAATGTGTTTGGAGGTTACGCACTTCTTGGAAACCCAGCTACAGTTGGTTTGGCTAAGATGTAAATAATACATTTCACTCTCCTTTTCAGAGCAGTGGTCTTACAGTTCACGTAAATTAACATATTCTACTTGTTCTTCCATGCTCACATAACACTTACAGTCCTGACCAGTAATGCTACAGCGAAACCCTGCAATTTTCCCCAGACTGAAAACTGGACTTTTCAATCTGTTATTGTGTGTCTGAACAGGAGTCAGAATTATTTTTTCCACATACCATCCAAAAACCAAACCTTTATCTTTAATACAGAGGTTAACAAATTTCAACACTTGAAAAGACAGAAAACAAAAAACCTGGAACTAGCATCATTTATGCCTAGAAATATAAAATAACTAATCCTCACAAAATCTGATTACAAAGCAAAATTATGACTGAATACAATGCTAGAAAGACAATAAAGAAAATTTAAAATGCAAAACATTTAGTCAAACTGAGAAAAAAAATTAAAGAAATCACATGCTCCCAAATCTGTATCAATTTGAGTGCATTATGAAACACACCCATACAAGAAAACAACAAAACAAAAGGCCAGCCTGAAAGAGATTTGAGAATAGACATACAGAAGGTTAACAGCAGGAACAGATGAAGCTGTCACCTGGTTTAAAAACTACTCCGGCTTAAGAAATACAGTCATCTCCAAAAGTACTGTATAACAGGCCTGGTTTAGCACAGCATTTCAATATGTGTTCAACAGCAAGCACATCCTGGACTGCTTCCCTGGATCAGAACTACAGTGCTTAGCACCGTAAGTCATCAAGTGCATATCCCATAAGCTGTATCTTTTTCCAACTCTTGTGCTGCAGAAAATTATAGCTCTTTGAGACAGAAAGCAATTTTTTAAAAAATGAAGCAAATAAAGCTTGTCTTTATGGCACATCTGAAATTTGAAGCAACACTTCTCCTTTCCCTACATTTTTTTTTTTTTTACAAATAAGATACGATTGTTTCTGTATAACACTTCCTGCACTACCTATTACTGTTTCTAGATATCCCCATTTAGGTTTCCAGGTTCTAAGTATAAGCATACTGTACGTAAGTATAAGCATACCGCAGGTAAGTATAAGCATGCCGCATAATTCTGGCTTGAATTCAGTACTGAAGCGGACAAAAGACTACGCACATATTTTTAAGAAGCAAGAACAGAAATATCAGAAGGGACTTGGCAGTCTTCCAGTAACCACAAAAGAACACAGAGAATGATTTATGAGGTCACCGAAAGTCAGAAATGGTTTAGTAGCCTCAACTTCTTCATGTCATATTTTCATACTTATTAGACAATATCAACAAATAAGCCAGTCTTTTTTCCTAAGCCTACACGACTAAAAAATACTCAGAGACATAATACATATTTTGCTATAAGTGATACACAAAAGGTGAGTTCCAGCCAGCTTGGGGTATATGCGTGTGCATGCATATGTGTGTCTAAGGGCGAGACCGCAGCAGGGCTGCCTACTTGGGGGCCAGGGGAGTTGCAGACAGTGGGGGCAGGGGGGGGAGGTGGTGTGCATGTGTGTCTCTCACTCTGCAGGATGGGGGGCAGTCTGCATCAGCAACTGCAGTGGAGCTGCGGCCTCAGGGGCTTGTATGTCCAGATGCCAGCAACTGGTGAGACTGGGATCCCGGGGCCACCTACTGTGCACTCTATGCCCCACTGCTGGAGGGATCCACACTGTACATATCATACATATCCATACATTGTACATATATTCCTACTAGTAGACCTCCATCCTGCCCAGCCAGAAACCAGAGTAAGATGGGGCCTCTGGCGCTGTTCTGTGTGTTCTTGTGAGCACTCTGTGTGTCTGTGTTACATACATAATAAGCACAGGTATGTGGTATATGAGTGTGCTGCATATGCACGGGGAATACAAGCACAGTCTTGCCACTTGTCAGACCTGGAGTCACAAAGCTGTGGCCGCCTTGCCTCTCTTGGGCTGCAGAATCCAGCCCAGCTGCTGTAACAAAATGTAACAGTAAGTTTTTACCTGAGAACAATCAGCCTTGGCTATTTCTGTAGCAGCCTGGAGTACATCACAAAGACTGTCTCCATTTTCTTGGATCAGTAGATAAGCCAGCAGAAGAAAAACATGGGCAGGGACTTGAGTTGTAACAGGCAGCAGTGATTTCACTGAAGATAACCAGTTAGTAACTGCAGACTTCTCTTTCATGAGCTCTAAGATCTTCCAGGTTGTATACAATGAGCTGTAAGAGCTGGTTATGGGAAAAAGCAGTTTGCAGGACACCTGAGAACAAGTGAAACAAACAAAATTCTCAATCAAGCAAATAAGGTACCATGAAAGAACAAAGAAAAAAAACTAATCCAGTTCTGTCATCCAAACCACATCTTTGTTTTAGGGTCCCAATGTCATAAATGTAAAGAATAAATTGCAATACATTTCTTTACAATCCTTTATATGAGTTCTTGCACTAAGGATGTTTGAATGGGTTGCTAATTCCCTACTCAGGAGTTCCCCCTTTATTTGGCACCCATCATTCCTGTTCCTGCTGGTAACTACAGTGCTCCTTCCTCACTAAAATGGGCACAATAAAACTGGAACACATTAACAGCTTCTGTTCCTGACAATGGCAGGTGCACCACAAAAGTATCACCTACATTATTTTAAGGAAATTCTCTTAATTTTTGATAGTACTTAATAAAACATCACAGTTAAAGTTAATCTGATTTTACATTTTTTGTTTAACTGTTTCACTTCTCAGAACAAATCTTCTATAGATGCAGTGATGGAAGGCAACATTTAGAAACAGAAAAGTAGTAAAATACTGTCATGGCTTAGTCCCAGTCTGCAACTAAGCACCACACACCATTCGCTCACCCTCCCCCCTGGTGGGACGGGGGAGAGAATCTAAAGAGCAAAAGTAAGACAACTCATGGGCTGAGATAAAAACGGTTTAATAATTGAAATTAAACAAACAAACAAACAAAAACACAAAAACCCCCACCACAATGTAATGAAAAGGAAAACCACAAGGGGTGGAGGGTGTGGAACAAAACCCAAGAAAAAACAAGTGATGCAACCACTCACCACCCGCTGGCCAATACCCAGCCCGTCCCTGAGCAGCAATTACTGTTCCCTGGCCAACTCCCCCCAGTTTCTATACTGAGCATGATGCCATATGGTATGGAATAGCCCTTCCGTCAGTTTGGGTCAGCTGTCCTGGCTGTGCCCCCTCCCAGCTTCTTGTGCACCTGGCAGAGCATGGGAAGCTGAAAAGTCCTTGACTGGTGTAAACACTGCTTAGCAACAACTAAAACATCAGTGTGTTATCAACATTATGTCACACTGTATCCAAAACACAGCACTATATCAGCTACTAGGAAGAAAATTAACTCAGTCCCAGCTGAAACCTGGACAGTATCCACCCCTTATTCTATATCATTTACATCATGCCCAGGTCCCACACTTTCCAATACATTCCAATTAATCACCACCACCTTTCCTGTCCTTTGGTATATACACACAGATATCATTCCCTAAGTCTATGGGTCATCCCTCTAAGATGTCCATTGAGTTCATTTAGTCCATGACTTTGGGCTCCATCTGCCATAACAGTCCTTCAGGGCAGGAGACGTGGTGTGTGGGGTTGGATTGTTGCATGCTGAAGCCACTTCTGGTTCCATCACTGCTGCACTTTGCTTGGTCTCATCAAAGTTCATTCTTCATTAATCTGGGTCATTATTACTGAAATACCGTTAAGATGGCATGTAGCAACCATAGTAGTGATGACATACAGTACTATATAGCAATTAACATCATACCATTCAGTTCATTGGCTATTCTCACCCAAAATCAAATCTCCTTGAGGTATACATCGCAATTCCACATCCTCCCGCATCACCCACCAAGTGCACCCAGGTCCTTGAGCAAAAGCAATCCCACAGAAGGGTTTGCCTTTGCCTGAGGCAGGAGTAAACCCAGACTGTCTTCCCCAGCATGTTTTTTATGTGCACTACAGGGACTTTCTACCCCTCCACTGTATGTAAAACTTTTGACTGGGCAGGGCGACCTCAATTGGCAGATCCCCTAGTGTTGACTAACCAGGTGGCCTTTGCTAATGTGTGTCCCAGTGTTTGAATGTCCCACCACCCATTGCTTGCAGTGTCATCTTTAACAGTACACTGTATCGTTCCATTTTCCCAGAGGCTGGTGGATGACAGGGGATGTGATATACCCACTCAATGTCACGCTCTTTGGCCCAGGTGTCTATGACGTTGTTTCAGAAGTGAGTCCTGTTGTCTGACTCGATTCTTTCTGGCGTGCCATGTCACCATCAGACTTGTTTTTCAAGGCCCATGACAGTGTTCCAGGCAGTGGTGTGGGGCACGGGATATGTTTCCAGCCATCCAGTGGTTGCTTCCACCATTGTGAGCACATGGCGCTTGCCTTGGCGGGTTTGTGGGAGTGTGATATAATCGATCTGCCAGGCCTCCCCATATTTGTATTTCAGCCATCGCCCTCCATACCACAGAGGCTTTAACCGCTTGGCTTGTTTGATTGCAGCGCATGTGTCACATTCATGGATAACCTGGGCAATAGTGTCCATGGTCAAGTCCACCCCTCAATCACAAGCCCTTCTATATGTTGCATCTCTTCCTTGATGGCCTGAGGTATCATGGGCCCACCAAGCTATAAATAATTCACCCTTATGTTACCAGTCCAGATCCACCTAAGACATTCCAGTCTTAGCAGCCTGATCCACCTGCTGGTTGTTTTGATGTTCTTCAGCGGCCTGACTCTTGGGTACGTGAGCATCTACGTGACGTACTTTTACAACCAGGTTCTCTACCCGAGCAGCAATATCTTGCCATAATTCAGCAGCCCAGATGGGTTTGCTTCTGCGCTGCCAGTTGTTCTGCTTCCATTGCTGTAACCACTCCCACAGGGTGTTTGCCACCATCCATGAATCAGTATAGAGATAGAGCACTGGCCACTTTTCTCATTCAGCAATATCTAAAGCCAGCTGGATGGCTTCCACCTCTGCAAACTGACTCGATTCACCTTCTTCAGCAGTTTCTACAACTTGTCATCTAGGACTCCATACAGCAGCTTTCCACCTCCAGTGCTTTCCTACAATATGACAGGACCCATCAGTGAACAGGGCGTATTGCTTCTCATTTTCTGGCAATTTATTGTACACTGGGGCCTCCTCAGCACGCGTCCCCTCCTCCTCTGGCGATATTCTGAAATCTTTGCCTTCTGGCGAGTCCATAATTACTTCCAAGATTCCTGGGCCATTGGGGTTTCCTGTCTGAGCCCGTTGTGTGATCAGTGCGACCCACTTACTCCACGTAGCATCGGTTGCATGATGTGTAGAGGGGACCTTCTCTTTGAACATCCAGCCCAGCACCGGCAGCCGGGGTGCCAGGAGGAGCTGTGCTTCAGTACCAACCACTTCCAAAGCAGCTCAAACCCCTTCATATGCTGCCAATATGTCTTTTTCAGTTAGACCATAGCGGGCCTCAGATCCTCTGTATGCCCAACTCCAAAAGCCTAAGGGTCAACCTTGAGTCTCCCCTGGTGCTTTCTGCCAGAGGCTCCAGGTAGGGCCATTCTCCCCAGCTGCGGTGTAGAGCACATTCTTTACATCTTGCCCTGCCCGGACTGGCCCAAGGGCTACAGCACGAACTGTCTCCCGTTTAATTTGTTCAAAGGCTTGTTGTTGCTCAGGGCACCATTTGAAATCGTTCTTCTTCCGGGTCACTTCATATGTGATTGGGCCTATGATCAGACTGTAATTTGGAATATGCATTCTCCAAAAACCCACACCACCTAAGAAAGCTTGTGTTTCCTTTTTGCCAGCTGGTGGAGACATGGCTGTTATTTTGTTGATCACATCCACTGGGATCAGACGATGCCCATCTTGCCATTTTATTCCTAAAAACTGGATCTCCTGTGCAGGTCCCTTGACCTTACTTTGTTTTATGGCAAAACCGGCTTTCAGAGGGATCTGGACTATTTTCTTCCCTTTCTCAAAAACTTCTGCTGTATTGTCCCACACGATGATGTCATCAAGGTATTGCAGGTGTTCTGGAGCTTCACCCTGTTCCAGTGCTGTCTGGATCAGCCCACGGCAAGTGGTAGGGCTGTGGTTCCAGCCCTGGGACAGTCCATTCCAGGTGTACTGGACGCCCCTCCAAGTGAAAGCAAACTGTGGCCTGCACTCTGCTGCCAAAGGGATTGAGACGAATGCATTAGCAATATGAATTGTAGCATACCATTTGGCTGCCTTTGACTCCAGTTCATATTGAAGTTCTCGCATGCACCACGGCAGCACTCAGTGGTCGTGTGACTTCATTCAGGCCGTGATAGTCTACTGTTAGTCTCCACTCTCCATTAGACTTTTGCACTGGCCACGTGGGACTGTTAAAGGGTGAACGAGTCTCAGTGATCACTCCTTGGCTCTCCAGTCCATGAATCAGTTTATGGATGGGAATCAGGGAGTCTCAGTGCGATATTGCTGCCGGTGCCCTGCTGTGGTAGCGATGGGCACCTGTTGTTCTTCAGCCCTCAGCAACCCCACAACACAAGGGTCCTTCAAGGGACTGGGCAAGGTGGACAGCTGTTTAATACCCTCTGTCTCCAAGGCAGCTATACCAAAAGCCCACCGGTACCCTTTTGGGTCCTTGAAATACCCTCTCCTGAGGCAGTCTATGCCAAGGATGCACGGAGCCCCTGGGCTACTCACAATGGGGTGCTTCTGCCAGTCATTCCCAGTTAGACTCCCTTCAGCCTCCAATACAGTTAGCTGTTGCGATCCCCCTGTCACTCCACAAATACAGATGGGTTCTGCCCCTATATAGCTTGATGGCGTTAGGGTACACTGTGCACCGGTGTCCCCTAGAGCCTTATACTCCTGTGGGTCTGATGTGCCAGGACATCGAATCCACACAGTCCAGTAAACCCGGTTGTCCCTTTCCTCCGCCTGGCTGGAAGCAGGGCCCCTCCAGCCGTGGTCATAGTACTCGTTACCCACTTCTTGTAAATACAAGTCAGGTGTTCCTTCATTAAAATCAGGAGTAAGATCAGCCCTTCTACTCTGTCTGGAGAACTGCCCACTGGTAACTGGAGCAGCAATTTTC
This sequence comes from Ciconia boyciana, assembly GCF_034638445.1. Lineage (NCBI taxonomy): Eukaryota > Metazoa > Chordata > Aves > Ciconiiformes > Ciconiidae > Ciconia > Ciconia boyciana. The sequence continues at coordinate 54,918,470 of NC_132937.1, read as the reverse complement.
CTGGAAGAACCCCCTTGTGTGACTGTTTTTCCTTGCAACTCACATAGCTGTGACTCTAGGGTGGAGGCAGGTTTTCCATCCCACTTCCTCATGTTCTCTCCATGGTCACACGGAGCGTGCCCCATGGTGTGTACCCTTCATATCCTCTCTCTTGAGCAGAAGAATGATGACTCCTAATAGCTGACTGGTCTGTACAGGTGGAGAGTAGGACCTAGCCTCTCTGAGTTGCTGGACCTCCCAGCACAGTTTCTCCACAGCCGAGACAAGGGAGGAAGAGAGACGTTCTTCGTATGCCCCAAGCTGGATAGCTGCTTCATCCACCATTGTCCCTCTTCATCTTTCCAGGTCACTACCACCAATGAGTTGGCATACGATGCTGGTGCGGTCCGCACCAACGTCCGCCACATGGGTCGTGTGCACCGGACTTCATCTGGATCTTTGGGTAACTGCTCGTTGTCCAGGTCACCATAAATTACCTCCAGGACAGCTAATTCCCTCAGGTACTGGATACCTCTCTCTGTGGTGGTCCATTGGCCTGGGCGATATATAACATCTTCCTTGAAGGGGTATCTTTCCTTCATAGCTGACAGGAGTCACCTCCAGAGGCTAAGGGCTTCTGCCCCTTTTCCAATCGCTTTGTCAATGCCCCCTTCCCTAGAAAGGCATCCCAGCTGTTTGGCCTCCTTACCCTGTAATTCCAGGCTACTGGCCCCATTATCCCAGCATTGAAGCAGCCAGGTGACAACGTGCTCGCCTGGACGATGGCGGAAATCTTTCTGCATATCTCGCAGCTCACTCAGGGATGGGGATTGGGTGGTTTCTGTCTCATCCATAAGTTCTTCCTCTTCCTATCTTTGTGATGGCCCTGCTCTTTCATCTTCCCTTTCTAAATGAGCTGACTATTGCTTCCAAGTTTTCTTTTTGTGTATAGGAGTGACTGATACCAGCATAGGTTGGTTCCCTGGTTCAGCTGCAGTGCCTGTCACGGGGGTTGGAGTAAGTGCAGTGCACTTACAAAGCGCAGTGCCTTTCGCTTTGTCGCCAGATCCAGAGACCTTCTCTTCCCCCTGGGGGTACTGAATAGTGTTGAACAGGGCTCGGTAGGCATGGGCCAGGCCGCAGCACATTGCAGTGATTTGCGTCTCCCTAGAATTGCCAGGGTGACAGCATACTTCTTCCAAATATTTTACTAGTTTTTCAGGATCCTGCACCTGTTCAGGGGTGAAGTTCCAAATCAGTGGAGGTGCCCACTGTCCTAAGTACTTGCCCATACTATCTCACACTCCCTGCCACTCAACTATCCAGCCTTGGGGCAGATCTCTGCGTGGTATTCTTAAATAGTTGTTTAACCTTAAACAAGGCCTGAAACACATTCAGGAAACATAGCAATAGGAACATGCTGGTTTGAACATCCCAAGGATATTTACAATTCTCAAGAGCTATTGTAATAAAGCCTGGAGGAGAAGGGGAAGGTGAAGGAAGGTGTCTCTCCCATAGATTGGCTCTCTGAGGAGAAGAGGTAAAAAGCGTAATTATTAATAGTTTCTGTGAGATGGCTCCCAAAGCATGGGGATGACAGCAGTATGGAGTACAATCTCACGACCAAGAATTTTATCATACCATAAGCCAGTGTCACACAGTACAGCAAAGCGATAACTTTAATCCAACTCGCAGAGGTGATAAACAGCACCACAGGGAGCGCGTATGGCAAGTAAGGTGTTGCGTAACACAACTCTGAGAACAATGAATCAACATTGTCACCAGCGACTATTAAACTAATATAATGAATGCTTATTACAAATTTATTTTAACATGCTCTGGTCAGATCTGCTGTTATCTCAATCCTTTGAGCCCCACATTGCGTACCAAAATGGACTGTCGTGGTTTAGCCCCAGTCAGCAACTAAGCACCACACAGGCGCTTGCTCACTGCCCCCGGTGGGGATGGGGGAGAGAATCTAAAAAGGTAAAGTAAGAAAACTCGTAGGTTGAGATAAGAATGGTATAATAATAATAATAATAATAATAATAATAATAATGACAACAACAACAATAATAATGATGATGGTGATGATTATGATAATGATGATGAAAAGGAAAACAACAAGAGAGAGAGAGGGGGGAACAAAACCTAAGAAAAAACAAGTCATGCAACTGCTCACCACCCACCAACTGACGCCCAGCCCATTCCTGAGCAGCGATTGCTGTTCCCCAGCCAACTCCCCCCATTTATATACTGAGCATGATGCCATATGGTACGGAATAGCCCTTTGGCCAGTTTGGATCAACTATCTTGGCTGTGCCCCCTCCCAGCTTCTTGTGCACCTGGCAGAGCATGGGAAGCTGAAAAGTCCTTGACAGTGTAAACATTACTTAGCAACAACTAAAACATCAGTGTGTTATCAACATTATTCTCATACTAATCCAAAACACAGCACTGTATCAGCTACTGGAAAGAAAATTAACTCTATCCCAGCTGAAACCAGGACAAATACATATGAGGAATCCTCGTAACTGAGGCTTTTATATACGTAAAAATATGTAATTTTAAATGTCCTGCAAATTAATGCAGAAGTTCAAAGCTTTTCATTAAAACAAAAAAGCTTAATCCAAGGCAAACCACCTTTTTCCTACTAATTCTTTGTTTCCTTAGAAAATGCAATGTTTTCAGAAATGTCTTTCCATTATCTTTCCATGAAGACAGTAGTAGGCAAGCAGTATTTAGATGAAGAACATTTCTATAAAAATCAGGTCAAGAAAGTATTTGAAATGAGGTCTCCAAATGAACATTAAAAATGGAATTCAGACTCCAACAGGGCAGGTCCCACTCACCTTTAAATTACCAGGGGAAAAAGAGATTTTGAGCAGCAAAAACTGTTCTCCATAAAAGTGCAGAACCTCATTTTAATCACACTGTTCCATGCAATGTAAATTTATTTTGGGTAATGGAAGGTAGAGTGCCCCGTACTTTAGATTACCTTTTTAAAATAACATTAAAATTAGCTTATTCCATTACTTATGCATTACAATTACTGTATGTGAAAAATTCAGCAATCTATAATGCCATCTCTCTGGCCGGCAAGATCACCTGGAACCAAAAATCTCTTCTGGAGACTGTTGTGAAACTGCCATTTATTGATAAAGGTATTTAAAATTTATCCAAGGACATACGGACATACAGTGGGCTAAGAAGAGCTTAAGGATCTGTAAGTTGTACTGTTTAGTTGCCTGCCCCTACAAGATCATAGGACTTGAAATCAAGATCAGACTATTACAGTTTTTTGGGTTTTTTTAAATGCTTGGAAGAAACTGCTAAAATTCATAGAGCCGGAAATGTTATATTGATATTTCGTATTCCACATTACTTCACTAAAGGTGTTGCCATACAATTGTACTCACTCTCTTCTCCCTTTATTTCAGCTGCATGAAAATAAGCTATCACCAATTTTCACTTTAATGCTGCACCCCATTCAAGCAGGTTAGGTAGAAAATTTCAGTTTGCCAACACTGAAATATATATATAAAATCCCTGAATTGCAAGGTAGAAGTGCAGGTTAGCCACATCCTAATATTTTTCAAAATCTTGGAACTACAAGCAGAACAACTCCCCATTACCATCACTGCCAAAAAAAAAGCCATTGAAGAAAATATAGTTTTTGAGTGTGGTTACAAGCAAAAAAGAAGCATACCGGCTATGGAAAGGCAACCACATACCCACTGAGAACTACAAGAACCTTGCTAGGGCAGACAGGAAGGTTAAGGCTCTGCTAGAACTGAAATTGGCCAGAGATGTCAAGAAGAAGAAAGGGTTCTTCAGATATGTGAGCAGTTAAGCAGGAGCACAGGGAAGACATAGGCCCATTACTAAACAGGGCAGGGAAGTGAGCTACTAATAATGCTGACAAGGCAGAGGTTCTCAATACCTCCTTTTCTCCGTCTTTACCAGTGTAGCTGGACCCCAGCTCACAGGATCAAGCAGCTACAACAACTCATGTGTTGACCTACCAGTAGCGGCCCTCTGCAAGGGCTTAACCCACATAAATCAATGGGCCCGGAGGGAATCCACCCCAGGCTGTTAACAGAAGTGGCTGACATTGTTGCAAGGCCACTGTCTATTATCTTTGAAAGGTCTGGAGATCAGGGGGCATCCCTGATGACTGGAAGAGGGTAAATGTCACACCCATCTACAAGAATGGCCCAAAAGAAGCCCCAAGAAACTACAGGCCTATTAGCCTTACTTCAGTCCCTGGGAAGGTGGTGGAACGAGTCCTCCTAGAAACTATTACAAACCAAATGAAGCAGGTGATTGGGAAAATCCAGCACAGATTTACCAAAGGCAAATCATGCCAGGCTAACCTGATCATCTTCTACAACAAAATAACATCTTCTCTTGACATGGAGAGAGCAGTGGATGCTGCTTACCTGGACTTCAGCAAAGCATTCAACACTCTCTCCCACAGCCTTCTCCTGGACAAACTGTAAAGATACAGATTGGATGAGTGGTCGGTGAGATGGGCAGGAAATCATCTCACAGGCTGCACTCAGAGGGTGGTGATCAATGGTTTTTACTCAGCCTGGCAGCCTGTCACAAGTGAGGTCCCCCAGGGATCAGTACTGGGCCCCATGTTGTTCAACATCTTCATAAATGATCTGGATGATGGGACTGAAAGCACCCTCACCAAGTTTGCTGATGACACCCACTAAACTGGGTGGTGAGGTGGACACGTCAGAAGGGAGAGCCATCTTTCAGAGACCTGGACAGGCTGGAAGAGTGGGCTAGCAAGAACTGTATGAAGTTCAGCAACGACAAGTGCAAAGTCCTGCATCTGGGACAGCACAACCAAAGACCCCAGCACAGGCTTCCCTGTGTGGCTGGGGAGCAGCCTTGCTGAGAGGGACCTGGGGGTCCCGGTGGACAATGAGCTGAACGTGAGTCAGCAGCGTGCCGCTGCAGCAACCAAGGCAAACTGGATCCTGAGCTGCATCCTCAGGGGCATTACTAGCAGAGATTGAGACGAGATCATCCCACTTTACTCAGTGCTTGTCAGGCTGCACCTGGAGTACTGGATCCAGTTCTGGTCCCCACAGTTCAAAACAAGATGCGGACAGGCTGGAAAGGGTCCAAAAGAGGGCCACAAAGATAACCAAAGAGCTAGACAACTTGCCCTGTAAGTTAGGTCTTTTCATCCTGGAGAAGAGAAGGCTCAAGGGGGATGTCACCACAGTTTTCCTGATCTTGAAGGGCAGCTACTAAGAGGACAGAATCTCTCTCTTCACAAGGAGCCACATGGAGAGGACAAGGGGCAAGGGGTACAAGTTGCACTGGGAGAGGTTTCATCTTGATACAAAAAATAAATTTTTTACAGTGAAAACAATCATTCACTGGAACAACCTCTCCAGGGACATTGCTGGAGGTTTTCAAGATGCGATGGGACAGGTTGCTAGATAATCTCATCTAGGATCCCTTTCCCACAAAAGCCTGGACCAGATGATCTTTTGAGGTCCCTTCCAACCTGGGCTGTTCCGTGATTCTATGAAAATATAGCATAACTTAATTATGTTTGCTCTTAAATACTCTTATTCATAGCTTGCTCACAGTGGATATAACACTTGCTTTCTTCTTCCTTCCTCTTTTCTTGCCCATTTCCAGTATGAGGAAAGTCTAAGTAAGGAAAATTCATTCAAGATTGTATTCTCTTAGCACTGATATGATCCTACAACACAAATGGACTGAACCAATGGAAACATTAAATAGAAATTCTACATTTTTTAATCTTTCAGTTGAGAAACAAAGGTTATTGGTGTACTTTTTACAAACAATAATCAGGCAAAATGAGTGTCTGTCTCCCCATTGTCACTGCTAAACATGTATTACCAAAGATCTGCCATGCTACTTGCAATGAACTCCACAAAGACGCCTATCAGTGAGACAGAAGTGAAGAGACTGTTAGAGAATTCCCAACAAAAAGAAGTGTCTTTTCAGTTTAACATGGCTAACAGAAAAAGTTAAAGTCATCACAGATTTTTTAAGCCCTTAACAGAAAAGCTTTCACATGCTTTTTGAAGCAAGGAGAATACCGGAATTAGTACAACCAAGTTCTGTTACAGGAAGCCAGTGTTATACAATGTACCATAATCTGTGTGCTACAGTAGTCCAGTAGTCTTGTAAAACATTAAACTAGCTTCTAAAACACCACAGAAAACAGATGGGCCAGTGACACAGAGCATAAAGGACTGAAGTACTTGCAACACCTCTCACTGAAACAAACCTCCAGTGACATCTGTACAGGCTGCTACCTCGAAAGTCCCATTAAGAGGAAGTGAGCAGTCTTCTGTACTTAAAGCCATCCCACAGGCTAACCTTTCAGAGCAGAATAGGAGTGTAGGCTTTAGTGAACTTTAAAACATTTATCTTTCATTAGGAGTACAAATAGACTTGCCTTTTCAGATTTGTGGAAATGGAAGATGAAGTTGGAGAGGGATTTCAGGACAAGGAGATATGGTAGAACTCAGAATTAGCATTCTTTTCTGGCTCCAACTCATCACGTCACCACCCTCCCTACACCACACAACAGGGGTGGAAAGTAGAAAGGGAGCTTAGCTTCTGCAGTGCTAAGCACAGCTTGATCAAAGAGACTTGCTGTCATCTGTTCTCAGAACAGATGGGACAAATGGGTGGAGGGCAGCTAAGTGGGACATCAGTAAATAAATAAAAACAAAAAAACAACAGCACAGGTAAAAAGATCCAGCATAATGAGCTGAAATTTGGTAAGTGGCACTTATGTGCTCTGTAACTCTCTTTAGCCAAAGGAGAGAGAATGGTAGCTAACAGTCACATACGATGGTAAGGAAAAGGATATAGATGAGTAGAAAAAGCAAGTCTGAAAGAGACAAAGTAAGTATACATAACCGTGTTTTCTACTAAGTCCTGTTACTTGATTAATAATGCAGGTGAATTCTTTAATCTATACAGTCTCTAAAAGTAAAAAAATCCCATCTCCTAAATAAAACAATACCTAGCATACAAACACACTTCCACTTTACCAGTAATCTAGTTTTATGGACTATACATATTTTTGAGTGTTTCCATACAATGTGTTAAATAAAGAAGCTCACACATGTAGAGTCTTTCCCAAGTAGCTAGGTGTAATGCAGCAAAATTGTTAAATGCATCCCCTACCTGCCCCAAAAGAAGGAAAAAAAACCTTACAACTTTACCGATTCCTTTTTATCCTTCACACCTTCCTCCTGTAATATTCCCAAAAGATTTACAGCCAGCTGCTGCCTGGTATTTCCAGAATCATCCTCTGATAAGCAGTCCCCAACCGTTGCAGAAGATAAGATCTGTAGCACAGGCATCACCAAAGTAAGGGCTGTGGTTGAGAAGTTCCGGGGTTCTGAACAGGAAAGGAGCTTGTAGGCTATTTAAGACAAGGTGGGGAAAAACAAAGATAACGTAGGGAAAAAAGAACTAACATAATTTGTACTCCTAGGCATGACACAAACATTTCTAGGAAACACTCTGGTCAAGCAAAGTTAACAGTCCCCAGAATTACAGTATGTGCGTACTAGAGTTAAAATGCAGAAGACGTTTTGGTAAAATTCCAATTCTATTTAGAGACCCATACATTTCTGTTGTTTATAGCAAAGTAGCTAATGGCAGCAAGAAACAATAATGGAATGTAGCACAGCCCTTCGCTTTTACTGGAATAACTCCACTAATCAAAACTGCTAAGTCGAAAGCTCAGCCAAACATTGCCATGACTGTCAGGCCTGCCCTCTTAAGATCTGTCAAAAGAAACCATTCAGGATGCATGAATCTCAGCTGAGAACATCCTGTTGTTGGCTCAAAAATGAAACAGATAAGCTCCAAGATAGCAGGGAGCTTAGACTACAGTAACATCCATGGAAAAAGTCAGTGTAGCAGGAAAATTTATCTTTATTGCAGTTAGATCAAATGTTACTTTTTAAATTCAGGAAAAATCCTGCTTATAAAAGAACGTTTCACCACCCAGTCCAATTTCCAGGGAATGCACTGTTTATTTTCATAAACGTGAAGAAACAAAGACACAGTCTCAAGAGTGTGGATTCCTCTTTCACAAGAAGAGCTTTACCTAGACTCAAGACAGACTTTTGCTGACTTTCTGGTGTTTGCAGCAGTAGAAGCGCTAGCCCAATTATAAACTGTTCCACTGGAAATACCTACAAGGAAAAGAGAAAGAGGTTCAAGTCTTCTTTGTTTTTCAGCGGCATTAAACAGTACAAATGGGCAACAACCAAAACCTTGTAAGGAGTTTCTTCATGAATCACAGTGAGTGTACACACAGCAACACAGCACGTGCAATGAAGAATATGAATAGTGTAAAAATAGTATTTTAACTGAATAACTACAACATTTTAATTTGTTACTTCGTTCAAACTGTTTTAACTCCGTTTAAAACAACTCCCATACTAAAAGGTTAACTGATATATATAGAACCAGTTAACTTTTTGCCTTCTGAAGGTCTTCAACCAAGAAAAAAAAATTAGAAGCTTTGGAACAACACTGGTCACTTGCAGGTGAATGCCATGTATCAATGTCTCTCAATACTGTCTTAAACATGACATTCTTTAAATTTAATACAACTATTTTATTTTTTTCCCCATGAACTCTTACCTCTTTTAAAAGCTCGAAGTTGCCCTCTATTAAGGAGATCAAAGATGAGCATTCTCCTGTTACATTTAAACACACTTCACAGAAGCATAACAGCTGCAGACAAAACTGGGATAACTCAACTTTCCAAAACACAGGATAGCGCAGTAGGCTGAGGAATAGCTCTTGCAGAAAAAACAAGGCTTCTGTAACTTGCAGTAAGTCTTTAAGCTGCAGAGAGGTAGTTAAAAAACAAGACAAAACCAAAACACATTCTGGTTTAGTTCCCCTTCCCTATCTAAGCAGATTTCCCCAAGTTTAGAATTAGTTCTATTAGCTCTGCAATGTTTCCACTGCAAATATTACTAAGACTTTGAAGAAACACATTTGTAAACTAAACCCAGGAATCTCATCCAACTTCCCTGAAAAAACAATAGATGGACTGCTATTTAATGTTTTGAAGTAAAATAAGAAACATGTGAAAGAATAAAAAGATTTCTTGGTAGCTGATGAGAAAAATCCCTTTTTCCTCAAAATCAATAGCAAATTAATTCAGCTCTCAAGGTTCTCTAAGCAACATAAAACAAATTGTGTGGGGATTTCATATGGCAGGTAAATATTCTTCTAACAGAAGCATCCTGCTCTAGGATATTTCCTCTGTAATGTACCCACGATTTTAACATATGTCTCAAAAGAGAAAGGCAGTGGTGTTATCTGCTTCCAGAGCACCATGCAATCTACCTACTACAAAAATGAAAAGCTGAAGTGCAATACCCAAAAGCAGTCTCTCCACACTTGGAAGCCAAGTAAAGAGGTTTCAAGAAGCAGGTTGCCTCAAAATCCTAATGTGTTAGATGAGAGCATTTCTGCTCTTGAAAATTCTAGTCGCAGACAAACCCAGCTGTTCCAACCCAAACTCTGGAGCCAGCATTAAGGATAACATCCCGATTTTTAGTCCCTTGGAACAAATTGTATGAATGATCTGCTCTAATCAGAAGCCTCATGTCCACTGAATTTTTCAGCAGAAAATTCTGCAGGTGACGAGCTGTACTTTTGACAGCTTGGTTGAAATTGTCAGACAAAATGACTAGGAAGCACTTCAGCATTCATACAATACAGAGTATTAAATAAGGCTAAGCTTAAGGGAAGAATAAGAAGAACCTGAGGTTCAGAGAAAGAAGGAGAAGGAATGACAGGTTATAAAACAGTCCATCAAACAGGCTTCTCAAAGGAAATATTTCCCTTTCTATTGTGAAAGTTGTATCTCAGGCAAGACAAAAACATTCAAGTATTAATCTGAGTTTTAAAAAATGCAACAGATTTCTAGTTAAAAAAAAGTGCCAACAAGCATGGAGGAAAGAAAGGTTCATAACTAATTTTATACGTCTTCTTAAGTGCCATTTTTATGGCTAAACATTACGAAGTCAGAAGCTTGGTCATCCATTCAGGACACAATGTTATCCTGAAGTTCAGGTAGTATCCAGACAAAATCAGAAATGTCCCCATGACTAGAAAAAGTCAGCATGGACCTGTCATCACAAAGAGTAGACCTGAACCAAGATAAATTTGTATAATACAAAGTATTATTCGTCCAAAAGATAGTGAAAAGTAGCTACCAGTAAGAAGTAGACTTTACTAGTAAAAGTCCTCAGGAGCAAGATGCTACCAAATATCCTCATATTAAGCCTATTTAGCTTTACATTATCAATATTATCAAACCTTCTCTCTATGGCAATAATACCATAGCACCTCATGTCTGACTGAATATATTTGAAACTGAAGATGTTGCTCTAATATTAAAGAGGAAGGAAAAAGTACATAGGTACAAAAAAGCTTAACCAATGTCACAGTAAAGCATGAGGCAAAGTAGAGCTATTAACCTTAACCAACACCCTAGACCCCTAACCAAAGGGGACAAAAAGATTAAATCCCTAGCTCCTAGCAAGGATCACTGTGCAACTTAAAAATACATTCAAAAACTTCAGCGTATTCCAGAGGGATTAAGTTTTGTCTTCAGATCCACCAATCCTTTGTTACAAAGAGTGAGAAAGGAATATCTAGGAGTACTTAAATCATGCTTCTCATATAGTTTGTTTCATTTTAATATTATCCATGTTAAGTCAAAAATTGCATGTTTGACAAATATCTTACCACTTGACAACATTCTCTCTCTCATGGGTATCTCTACAAGTTTACTGTATGTTTACTGAGGCAACTAGTGGCAAATAATTACAGTAAACGTGTTTAAACGTGTAAATTTACACCTTAGCAGGTGCATCCGATTTGAACAATTAAAAAGTTTTACCTTCTACCAGAAAGAACCCGTTTGTTAGATTTCTGTACTACCAACAAATCAGGTCTATAGAAAATGGAAGAGAATGCTATATTTGCACACTTGAAAGGCAGTAATAATAATAATAATACTATCATTGCTTTGATAGCATTTATTTGGAAAAGGTGGGGTCAGGCAACACTGTACCTGAAGGTGTGGAATCAAATCACACAGAAGTTGAAGAATCTGGCATTCCAGCATGGAGGGTGCTTCTTTGTGGTTTGGACCATGAGGCTGAAGTAAGACCTTAAGTAAACCCATTCGTAGTTCAGCATAGTCCCGTAACTGAGATGGTTCACAATACAGGTATCTTAGAAATGGAGCCATTATGCCAACACATGAACTCTGTGCCCTGCAGTTCAAGAAATAAGTTTGCCAAGACTGCTTTCAACTGAAAACTTAACAAATGACAAGGAAATCCAAGCAATGTGACATTCCCTGCAATAATTTACAGGATGCCATTAACAGAAAGGTGTTATGAAAGGCATTACTAAATCTCACATAAAACCTTGACTTATTAGTACAAAGTATGGTCATGAGACCTTATATAGCAACCATGCAATGAAGTGCAATTGCAAAAAGACTCAATATTTAAACATGAATACTACTCATTACGTACTTGCAGATTATGACACTCTTAATTTTATTCTTTTTTTTTCTCATCCATTCAAGAAAGTGACTTTCCTTGCTGGATGCCATGAGAGACTAGTGTGCCATTCTGAAGTAGCATTTGGACAAGACTATTCAGAAATATCTTTTTTTAAAAAACCTAATTTCAATTTAAAAGAGCCATGCATTCTTTGACAATTTTTGCCCAATGGTCTTAAACAATTACATGAAAGAGGAACTGCTTTAACCAAGATGGTTTCCCAGTAAAAAATTTACTACAGAACAATTATTTTGGCTTGACCATGTTAGGAATACCAGCTGTTCTTGACATTATTAAAACAATCAAATAAAGCTAATGATCAATACATTAACAAATATACAGGGAATCAAAATTAAAAGTCAGTTTTAAACAAGACTCAGCCCTGATGCAGAGCTTCGTGAAGAATTCCGTAATAGATCTACAGCAACATATGTGGCGCTTGTTGACATCATGCTTAGGGACACAGTTCAATGGTGGACTTGGTAGTGTTAGGTTAATGGTTGAACTCAATGTTATTAAGGGTTCTTTCCAATCTAAATGGTTCTATGATTCTATATTCTCAGTCTAGGACTTTATTCCACAAAAACCTTTGCACAAAAAGCAGCAAAGGAAGTTTAAGATATTTTCCTTTTCAGCAAGAACAACTCCTGTTTTAACTTAAAACAAGCCACCAGCAAAAAATCCACTGTTCATTCCATCATTCAGATATCTGACAGGACCCTTCACAAGTCCTAGAATTAGCAGCTAAGTGGAAGAACAAGTCTGTAAACAGTATTTTAAAAATACTCTAATCAATTAAATTGAACAAAACACACTTTTGCTTAAAAGTCTTACTGCTGATCATGTAGTCCAGGCCCACTAGAAACTTAAGAGATTAATAAACTTGTTTACTCAGAGCAACAGAGTATGGAAGTCAATTTCACTGTACTATTACGCTGTTGGATTTGTATGAGTCTTCCAGAAAAAAGGAGGAGAGAGATACTTTTTATCTGAAAAGCATACATATAGGTGTAAAAATCACTGAAAACATTTGGCTTTAAGGCTGCTACAGCATTTTGTAACTTACACTGAAGCTTTATTGGACAAGTTCCTTGGAGGTAAGCATGAAGAAATGTTGAAATTTTTGGTAGCTTGGATATTTGTTCATCGTTAAAGATATTTTATATTAAGGCTGCGCCACTGATTTTTGTCTATTTCTTTTTTTTAATCAAGAAGCATACATCATTTTTAAAGATGTCATCCTTTACTGTGAGATATAATTGTCTGTGCTTTCCCTTTATCATCCCACCATTTTATATAGATGAGTTATACCTGCATACTACTCATCTTTTTTGACTAAGCAGTCAAAATCTTGACAAAGCAAATAATCAAAGTTGCTTATATTAAAAAAAAATTTTCAAAGGTGCTATCAATTTTGCACCAATTTTTCCATATCCATAAAAATTACATCAACATAAAAGAGTTAAGAAAAAAACTTAAAAAATCGATTTTTGATGGATTATTCTAGTATTTTATTAATATTCTATTTTTAATCTTTAAATGGTGTCATTAGGTTGGTTTTATAATTATCTTTTTTAAAAGACAAGAATTCTTACTGCTTATTGCAGCTGCCTTCAAGAAAAAAGTTAACTGAATTATATCAGTGTATCTATATTTGCTATTTTTTAATTATTCATTCATTTACCTCTCTGGACACTGATGGAAAAATACTGTTAACTGCTGCAGCAGAACTGGCCAGCAATCAGGTCTGTTCTCAAGGACACTGATTAATGGATGAGGAGTGTTCCTGAAACACAAAGAAATCACATTTGCATCTATAATGCAGAAAGTGAGTGTGCAAAATAACTATCTTCAAAATAAAAGCAGCTGTAGAAATAGACAATTTAACCCCCTGGTATTACCAAGTCCCTTTACCAGCTTTGCCAAGACTGCTACGCTGTCAAAAGAGCATGTTTCATAGGAACTCCAGGAAACAAGATTAAACCAAAACCTCTATTCAAAAAGTCTTGGTCTGATTTTTTTTTTTTTTTTTTAAATAAATGTCTAAGGATCACTGTTCAAATGTGTGGCCTGATTTTGGTAGCAGCACTGGGCTCTAGCAGTGGGCTCCAAGTAATACTACAGAAAAATTTGAACCACGTCACACATCAGTCCAGTTTTTCAAGCATAGGTACAAATCTCCGGCACCTGAGACCAATCAAGGTGACTGTCATCCCACATACTACTTTAAATCTGCTCCGAACTTACTTAGTTTTATTTCTTTCTTTTTTTAGGCAGTGAAAGAAGCAGGAAAGGAGTTAGGCTGGCCATACCACCAGCCTAGAGACCTCCACTATACTGCCAGCCCTCTGACAAAGGTTGCATTTGAAAAGGTCACTGAGGCCTAGTAGTCACCTGTTCTTCTCAGATGAATCTATCACCAACACCTTCCCCACCTCCAAAGTCAATGACTGAAGGCCATCTACACCACCTAGAAGTGTGACGCTTGCATCAGTGACTACGCTTCCACAGTAGCAGGTGGAGGGAAAGCTGGGCAGGAGGGGAGCCAGAAGTATATAATTTGTTCTGTCAGAAGCAAAACTAAAATCATTTGAGTAAGTTAGCATAAGAAAGGAAAACAGAATATTAGAGTTTGAACATTAAATTTCCTGCAGCAGTGGGAAATTGGAAAGAACTGGTGATGTGAAGGCAGGTTCATCGATAACTCCATCAGCTCCTTCTGGAGTTTACCCACTGTCCTTGCTGTGACTGGCCCACTTACTCCCACCTGCCTGCTAAGTGTCCTTATTTCCCCCAGTTTCCTGCTTCAGCCAACTACAAGCAGAGTGGTGTAGATTCTTCTCTGGGATACCAACAGCTTAACAGCAGACAACCAGATAATTCCCTGCTCTCAGAGCAGAAACAACTTTCCTAATAGCAAGAGAGAAAAGTTGGAAGAGTCTTGCTGATGCCCACAAATCTGCTAGACACATGTGAAAGAGCAGGGCTATACAAATAAATGCAAAGGGCAACAACTGCATGCACACCACACAAAGCTGGCAGCCACAGAGTGGGGCAGCATAAACCTAGGAACTGCAGATGCTGCAGACCACCACCTTCAGTTTGGTTAACCATCTTTCCCGTTCACATATCCAACAAATCTGTGCTACACACCAGTGAGACTTTCAGTCAGTTTTACCTATACAGCACTAGGTGATCGGAGACCCACCAATTGAAGTGGTACATGTCAAGAGAGACTACCTCAGTTTCAAACACTTACCATGCCTTTTAAATAAAATAATGAGAAAGAATTAAAAAAAAAAAAGAGAGAAGGACAGCACATACCCACAACACCCCACCCCACCCCCCGCAGCATAACATTAAGGCTCCTTGCATGTGTTTACAGGCCAGCTGACTTCCATGCATGTGAGCTGTCTCAAAGGATAGCAGATATGGAACACTGCAGTGAAGAAACTGTTAGTTTTCTTGATATACTGTTAATTTTATTACAGCGAGTGATACAGTCAAATAAGCCTTTTAGAAAGGATTTATAATGGTATTTGGTTTGTTTGTTACTGTTGTTTTAAAAACCTGCGAAGAGCAGAAAGCCCAAGATCTGAAGCAGTCTTTTTACTACAGAAGACAACATTCATTGAGACACACTCGTATTCAATAGCATTGTGCTATGACACAGCCTTCATCTTCATTCAGCAGCACCAAACAAACCCAGCTCCAGGTGAACTGAATGAGATCTGCAAGAATCCCATAAAAGAATTAAAAATATGTATCTAATTTTTTCCATTACATAGCAAATTTGAATTGTGATGTGATGGGGTATTGTGATGTGATGGGGTATTATGATATAATGGTGCATTAAGGCTTCCCCTAAGTGAGCTAAAGGGGTAATACTTACCCTGCTATAAACAGGAATGTTTAGAGTTATGCTACGCCTAGTAAGATACTATTTCCGAAAAAACATCATCTAGCAGACATATCCTTAAACTAAAAGGAGGTGCTCCTTATTATATTATTTTTACAGTCTCATTGTTAACATTGAATTCTGGGCACCTGACTAGTTTTGAGGATAATCAGAGAGTAATAAACACCACCATTAGCTGAATGAAAGGCCCATCAAGTTATGAAAGCTGGTTACAGACTATTTTACATACCTAATGCCTCTTGTTTTCTTCACAATGTGGTCAGAATAGAGCTAATAACCAAGGAAACTGCAAATATCTACTTCAATAGAATACAACAGTCAAATATGACAATACAACCCACTGAACTCTGCAGCTCTATAGCTCAGGTAACAGCATATAACTGCAGTGTCCTTACATGCTACAAAAATTCTTAATAAGAACTCTGAGATACCTGAAGAGAAAATAAGTTTTGGTCAACTGCTTCTCTTCAAAAACTTCAAACTACATTGGATCTTAAGGTGGCAGTATGTAGCAAATTTGCTCTGACAGAGCACTTCTTGCCATGGAAGGATATTCACAAAGCAAAAAGTATTGTTAATATGCTTTTAGGCATCAAGAAAAAGCTTTTATTTATTCAGAGTGACTGAACTGCAGTGCTCAGGACATCAGCCTAGAGGCAGTTGGTCTAAATTAAGAGAATAGTTAGAATATAACTTGTCAGCAAGTAGGTTAAACCAAATTCAAGTAATTTCTATTTAGACATGAAGACAACTGTGCCTTTAAGAAAACAGCAGAAATCCACAGGAATGCAATAAAATCAGATAAAGAAAACTGTTGCTAAGTCTTCTCCATATACAGACACATTAGAGCCTGTACACTACCAAGACCTTGCACGCATGAAAGCATATAGTTTCACACACTTACTGATCCATGTTCTAACAAATAGAACATTAGATGACGTTCTATTTGGAATTGTCAAAAATCACTCTGGGAAGTAGGACAAATACCATTGCCTAATGGGTACAAGGGAAAAAAAAAAGCCGGGGGAGGAGGGGGGCGGCAGGCATGGGTCACAGCAGATTTCAGTCTCAGCACTGAAGTCTTTTGCAGCCTATGACTGGGATAATTCCAAGAGTTGCAGGTGCCATCTTCCTTCAGTGTTGTATGAAGTCTAGAGAAAATTTACCTCAGCTCTCTGTGCAACGTGCTCCAGTGCTCATACTGAAATATTTTTCCTTATATCCAGTCAGAAACTGCTGCTTTTAAACTTATGCTCACCGCCCATTGCTCTTCCACCAAGAACCAGGTGCTGCTATTATTGGTAACCTTTCTTTTTCTTCATCTACCAAAGGTCTTGGGAGTCTGGGGAGGTCCTTGCTGACTGGAAGCTAGCCAGCGTTACTCCAATTTACCAGAAGAGTCAGAGGGAAGACCCAGGGAACTACAGACCTGTTAGTCTAACCTCAGTTTGTGGAAAAATTATGCAGAAGATTATACCAGCTACTATTGAAAGGCATTTAAAGAAATAACGCAAACATAAGGCACAGTCAACATGGGTTCACAAAGGGAAAGTCCTGTTTAACTAATTTGATATCCTTCAATGATAAGGTCACTCACCTAATGGATGAAGGGAAGGTGGTGGATGTTGTTTTCTGCATTTTAGTAAGGCTTTTGCTACTGTCCCTCATAGCATCCTCCTGGACAAGTTGTCCAACTGTGGGATGAGCAGCTTCACAGTGCAGTGGGTGAAAAACTGGCTGAAGGACAAAGCTCAAAAGGTGGTAGTGAATGGGGTTACAGCTGGCTGGCAACCATTCACCAGCAGTGTTCCTCAGGGCTCAATTCTAGGGCCAGTTCTGTTCAATACATTTATCAATGATCTGGAGGCAGGAGTTGAATGCACCATTAGTAAGTTTGATGATACTAAACTGGGAGGTGCTGTTGACTCTCTTGAGGGACAAGAGGCCTTGCAGAGGGATCTGGATAGATTGGAGCACTGGGCAATCATTAATGGCATGAAATTTAACAAGAACAAATGATGGATTCTGCACCTGGGATGAAGTAACTCTGGAGACAAGTATAAATTGGGAGAGGAGTGGCTGGAGAGCAGCCCTGCAGAAAGGGATCTGGGGGTGCCGGTCGACAGCAGGCTCCGTGTGAGTCAGCAGTGTGCCCTGGCAGCCGAGAGGGCAAACCGCATCCTGGGGACCATCAAACACAGCATACGCAGCCCATCAAAAGAGGTGATCATCCCGCTGTATTCAGCATTGGTGTGGCCTCACCTCGAGTACTGTGTGCAGTTCTGGGCCCCACAATTTAAAAAGGATGTTAACGTCCTTGGAGGAGGGCAACAAAGCTGGTGAAAGGGCTGGAAGGCATGTCCTCTGAGGAGCGGCTGAGGACTCTGGGCTTGTCTAGTTTGGAGAAAAGGAGGCTGAGGGGCGACCTCATTGCTCTCTACAGCTTCCTGAGGAGGGGAGAGGAAGGTGGAGTGGAAGAAGGAAGTGGAGAGGGAGGTGCTGATCTCTTCTCCCTGGGATCCAGTGATAGGACACGTGGGAGTGGGAATGGTTCAAAGCTGCACCATGGGAGGTTTAGACTGGACATCAGGAAGCATTTCTTTAGCAAGAGGGTGGTCAAACACTGGAACAGGCTTCCTAGAGAGGTGGTCCGTGCCCCACGCCTGTCAGTGTTTAAGAGGCATTTGGACAATGTCCTTGATAATATGCTTTAACTTGGTCAGCCCTGGAGTGGTCAGGCAGTTGGACTAGATGATTGTTGCAGGCCCCTTCCAACTGGAACAGTCTGTTCTATGCTATATATTTTTCAGTCCTTGGGAAGGCTGGTGTTAGGTCCCTTCCAAGTGGTCTCTTCTCCAGCCTAAACATGCCTAATTCCCTCCGTGAACTGCATGTGCTCCAGCCGTATGACCATCCTAGAGGCCCTCCACTAAACTTGCTCCAGTTTGTCACTTTTCTTGTACTGGGGACCCCAAAACTGGACACAGTACTCCAGATACCGTCTGGTAAGTGCCAAGGAAAAAGCACAATCATTTCCCTCAGTCTACAGGCTATGCTCCTATGCCAGTGCCCATCTTTCAAGTCAATTATTAAAAATCTGGAGAAGTTTAATTATTCTCATGGCTGTCTCATGAAGGCCTGGAAAAACACATCCCTCAGTGTAAAAGCACAAGCTAACAAGGATTAAATTAAGTAGTGTCATTGCAGCCTAAGTACAGACATTGAGAACAGAAATTTCATACAGCAAAAACCGTCAAGCTAGGATAAAAGAATCAGAGGTTGGTAACTGAAACTGGCAAATTCAGACAAAAAAAAAAGAGAAGGTATTTTCACGTAGGAAGAATCAGTCACTGGAACAACTTATCAAGCTCAGAAGATAGGGATTTTTGGTGGTTGTTTTTTGGGGGGGGTTGTGTTTTGTTTTTTTTTTTATGCGGGGTTCTCCCTCTGTTCAGGCAAGTAAATAATTTGAAGACACAGGGACTTTCGGAAAGCTGGCTGATGTGATGGACTACTTGAAGCATGTTCAGAAAATAGATACTAAGATCACAAAGTATGCACATATTACAGGTCTGGTCTTCATATCTGGGGCTAGAAGCCTGGCACTTCCCACATTAATTTGTTAACTTACATACATGGTCTTCATATGTCCACCTTCCTTGATCCTGGAAACATTTTACTAAAGTTACAGTCTTTTACAATCTGTGTACAAAGACTAGAAAGGCTAAGGTTATTGCCTCATTGCAACTTTCCAGGATGACAGCATCCAAAAGGCAAAAAAACTGTCGCTTGTCTAGCACTGGAATCCAGCAAGATCATAGAGAGGATCATTTATCAGGCAGCAAGCTAGAACTACTGCTCACATACCATGTCAGGTCCTTGAAAGTCCATAGTCCTGTATAGATATATAGTGTTATAGCAGCTGCTTATTTCAATAGCTTTGCCATATTTTAAGAACGAACAACCTTTCCTAATGAGAAGAGTATGTCTCCAGTCCTGTAAGTGCTGTTATGACACTGAAGTCAGCGGAACCTTCATAAAGTCAGCACATGTGACACATCAAGTCTAAAATTAAAATGGCTTACTATCCAGAAGGAAAGCAAGCCTTTTATAACAGATTTTGTGTGTTCTGAAACTAATATAACTGCACTAAATTGGATGAGGAAAGAAATCTGTTAAGCTCCATAGTGAACAGTGATTAATAACGAAACACCAAAATGCGCAGCCCAAAAAAGTTCCATTTGATAATGCTATTATTGGTAGGAAAAATGAGGTGTGTAGATGCAATTTATCGTCAATACTAACTTAAGAATTGCTAGCACAGCACTCTAAAACCCACATCTTCAAATGACATTACAGTGCTACCCTAAATTATTGCCAATGGGTTCAGGGTAAAGCAAAATGCACAACCAGACACAGTAGCTATCCACCTGTAAATACATAAGTGTCTAGGGAAACAAAGATAAATCTTATGTGAGAGGCAACAATAAAACAAAAATTATTTTTAAGTTTTAGGTCATCTCAACCTTTTTGTTACATCTGTGAACACAAGAGAGCTCCAATCTGATTTAGAGCACAAATTCAGTGACAGATTGCTTTTTCTGTATGAGGAAACAACATCTGCAGTCAACATACTTTTCCGCGTATGCAGCTGTGACCCTGGCCCTTTCAGAAAGATGGAATAGCACTTTACTCCATCAAATATGAACTCCTAAAGCATTTTTCTACCTGCTTTGAATTCTGATTTCAGAAAGTTGGCAGCTCTTCAGAATTTTAAGACAATAAAAACCATGCATGGTGAATCATTAAGAATAATGTAAAATACTAATTCACTACAAGAAGTTAATAGCTTTCAGAAAAAAATGTATAGCCAAAGTTCTGTACATGCATGTAATAACCCACCTGCACTAAGAATGCTGACAAGCACTCCTCAAAATCCCTCTTCCCTGCCCGCCCACTCAATTCAGCTTGAGCTTAGGTTACTGGCCACTATATTAATATGCATAGAAAACAGACAACCTTATGCCAGATGAGAGATAATAAATCCACCGGTAATGCTCAGTTTTAGTCCACAGGGAGACCAACTTGCAGACTACTTCTGTCTCTGCTACAGCTGGTCCTAACTTCATAACAAAAAGTGCAGATCATCCCATAAGTGAATTTAAAAATCACGTAACTTTTTTCGCACCTCCTTAAAAAAAATGCCAGCATATTTGTTTTGATATTTATCCATCACTGGAATACTAGTTGTTAAAAAAAACAAAAAACAAAAAACAAACAAACAAAAAAGACCCAACAAAAAACACAACAGCTTACGGAAACAATTAGGAATCCCAAAATTCAGTGATGTATGAGGCAGTTTTCTACGAACTTACTAGGGTAAAAGGAACACTTCACACTTTCTGTAGGAACAGAGGTAATCCCTTCTATATTTTCCAAGGTTAACTTGCTTAAATAAAGTGGAGAATCCCAGCATTAAAACTACAGAGGCTTACTCAGATGAAATCAGAAAACCTACGTGGTAGGTTGACCTTGGCTGGCCGCTAGGTGCCCACCAAGCTGCTCTCCCACTCCCCCTCCTCAGCAGGACAGGGAGAAAATGAGATTAAAAACTTGTGGGTCCAGGTAAAGGCAGTTTAGTAAAGAAAAGCAAAGGCCGTATGTAAAAGCAAAGGAAAACAAAAAGATTTATTCTCTACTTCTCATCAGCAGGCAATGTCCAGCCACTTCCTGGGAAGCAGGGCTTCACTATGTGTAGGGGTTGCTTCAGAAGATAAATGCCTTAATAATGAATGCTCCGCCCCTGCCCCGCCCCTGGCTCCTTGCTCTTAGCTTTTATTGCTGAGCACGATGTCATATGGTATGAAATATGCCTTTGGTCAGTTTGAGTCAGCTGTCCTGGCTGTGTCCCCTCCCAAAGTCTTACCCACTCCCACCATACTGGCCTTTGAAGGGGTGGGATTGGGCTGGAGAGACAGCACTGCTCAGTGGTAGCCAAAACACTGGTATGTTATCAACACAATTCTAGCTGCAAATACAAAGCACAGCACTATGATGGCTCCTATGGGGAAAGCTAACTCCATCCCAGACAAACCCAATACAACATAACCAGACAAAACCCCCAAAACTGCAAGACATTATTTTCTCCCATTTCTTTTCAGGAACTGTTCATGATATTACGTCATCACAAGAAGCAGTATTACAAAAGTAATTCTATTGTCCAGAATTAACATTGGTCTAAACAAAATTTATTTATTACCCTGTAATACTGGTTTTAAAATGTCCCAAGAGAGATGACAATAGCAAACTACATGAGAACATACTGGTGCTTTTTTGATTCTTCATTGATGATTTCCATATGAAATACTTTTGCACAGTTGACAGCATAATATATGAACACTGTAATAGGAGGTTACTGTTGGTTATTGTATAAATTCTTTTATTTCTTTCAGAAATCAAGTTTTAATGGCACTGACTACACAACTATAAGAACTATTATGTAACAAGTCGCTGAATAAAGACAGGCCTTTCTGTACACTAGAAACCAAAAGTCAGATCTCAAAAATCACAGGGCCTTGACCTACTAGATATTAAAAACTAAGTCAAACAATCTGACATCTCTCTTCGTTAAAGTTAATGGGAAGTAAAAGGAAAAACAAAAAACGTATTGGTTAAGTTTAAGTCTGCTGCTTATTTTCAGTTGTCTATTACTTTAAACCATTCTGAATGATAAAATTTCACCTTCCTTGTATGTTACTGGCAATTTCTCTTTTGGGAGGTGGGAGGAAAAAAAAAGGTAATAATCCTTCTTCGCCCTACTGGGGAGAGGCTATTTCTTTATTCCAGCCACATCCTACTACCCTCTTTTCCACACGGAGCCTGGATTAAGTTGCTTTAACTTAGCCTCTTCCACCAGGAGACTTTAAATAAGTTTGTTTACTACTAAAGAGAAAGTTTCCAAAAGAGTTCCATCTTACTACCCTTCGTTACCTGCTTTTTCCATTAAAACTGTTCTATAAGAGTGTGGACTTTGCAGAAAGAACTAATATAGCTAGAAAAACAAAGGCACACAGGATTTCAGGAATGCAAGCGCTTCCAGCACTCCAAAGTCTGTTTTACTTTTCTTCACTATTTCATTTTGCTTAAGTAAAGACATGAATCCTGTCTTCCAAATAGTGCCTTTTATATCCTTGAAGTATTACTGCTACAGCCTGCTACAATTATACCTCTTAACTGCATAAAAAGCAACTTGAAAAATGTTCATGACATCTACCAAGCTGGGACCTTCTCCAGCAAAGATACAATAACGGCTGTTAATGTCAGCACTGACTCATGGTTTCTCAAGAGCTGGATGAAGTCACTAAAATGTCCCCTTAGGAAGGCTGCTATTCCATGACAAGCAGCTTTATATGAGTAGCTCTGGAAGCACCTTTGAATTGTTTATTTTTACATGACAACCACTTGTAACAGTAAAAGCATTCAGGAACCTTACTTTGATAACAGGAATAAAGCAGGAAAAACAAGTGAGAGGGAAGTGGGCCACGGTTGTAAAATAAAAGAGTTATTAAAAGGACTATCAGCAATCATCCAGCTACTCTATTTGAACAAATCCCAGTATTTATTTGTTCCTTCTCACACACAGCCGTCATGTTGCCATTGCCCCTTTTGAGCTTATGGTGGCAATCTTATCCCTGTACTATAAAACTCTTTAAAACTTTCAATCAAAAAAAAATCACAAAGTCAGAGAATCATTTAGGTTGGAAGGGACCTCCTCAGATCATCTAGTCCAACCCATGTGCGCAACAGAGTCAGCTAGTGAAGGCTGCCCAGGATCACATGCAGTCAGGTTTTGGTATCTCCAAGGATGGAGATTCCACAACCTCTGTGGGCAACCTATGCCAGCTCTTGATTACCTGAACAGTGTACAAAAAAACAAAAACCAAACAAAACAAAAAAAAGAGACACACAGACTGAAAGCCAGTATCAACACTTACCTATGTTTTTTCTGAAAATCAGGCAAAAAGTTATTATGGTATCTAAATAAAACTGATGTGAAACTAACCTGATTCCATACAGATTCCGAACAGCCTCATCTCCATCTTTTCCCAGTTGAATAGCTTGAATTTGTAGTAATTTCCAAATAGTTTTTACTAAACCATGCACATTCCTGTTGACAAAAAGAAATATATTACTGTAATGAATGTAGTTACATCAGTTGATTCTTCTGTAAGAGGAGGAACCCGGGAACAAAACTGATACTCAAGAAGCCTTGAGTTCTCCTTAAGGACCTCCTCACATCTGCCTACGCAATTTTGGGCAAGTTGTACATCCACGTGTCTTTGTTTTCCTTTTCACATAATGAACAAAACAGCAGAGAGAATAATTAATGCATCGATTAAAAATTTTGATGGTTTGCTCCTACCATATCTTACAAGTACCTTTGCCGTCCCCACTTCACTGAAACTGGTGCTTTCAGTATGTTAAAAACGGAAAATTAGCTCTTCTCTGAATGCAAGTATACAAGTAAGCATCCAGCATGGTACACAAATTTCAACCATGCCACTGTCTAGCAAGAGAAAGCAAGAGAAATCACATTGTCAGAAAAAACATTTGAGACATCTAGTTTGTGCTGACTTTCAATCTCGGGAGCCAAGGACTACATGAAATAGATACATACAGCTATTTTATCTCCCTCCTCCTATGTTATTTAATTTACCATTCAGGAAATTCAAGAAACAACAGTATTTCTGGAATATTTATAGGATTTCCCATATTCTCCTGGGGAGACACTAATGAAATTAATGAAGTCCACCACAAGAGGGGAAAAAAAGCTCTGCGATCATGCAGTAAAGAGCTCAAGAAATCCAGAGCTTATTACTGCTTGGCTGAGCTTACCAGGACAACTTTCAAAATTTTGCTCTCCTTTTCATAATTAAGTGCTTTCCACACCTTTCCAACCAGACCATGCCAGATCCAACCCAATCTCTTCTCAAGAAAATAGCCTGGATTCTGTAATGAAACACTCTTTTACAAGGTGAAAATGTAGAAGCAGAGGAAAAGAAAGTTATGGTCGATTCTTTGACTTTTCATCTAGAACATGCTATACAATTGTATCATCATCCCCTAAAAATCTATTAGATAGGTTACTATTCATGTTAATAAACCATAACACTCCTCACTTTATTCACATAATGAACAGGAAGAGCTAACACAATATACAATTATAAGAGATAGTGACCTGATAAAAAGTTACTTCTATCACACAGGGCAAGATAAGGGAGGAAAAAGAGAATTGTGTGCTGGGCTTTGTTTTTCTTTTTTACTGTTCCCCCTTCTTTCCTTCCTAGCAGAAAAAAATCTGAGAAATCTATTTTATCTGTAATTCCACTTCTCCATCAGTGAATGGCTAACTGCAGGAACTCCTCAGACGGCGAGCTGGAAACAAGAAGTTATGCAGAATTTATGTAACCCTCTCATAGGACAAACAAACCATCATCCTCATTTATCACATGAGCAAACTGAGATACAGTAATATTAACTGTTTGGCATAGAGTGCAGCATGCTCCACAAACATATTCCTAAATTATGTATGGATATACACACATTTAGACTTCTAAGCTTTACCAAGAAGTCCAAACAAAATTAAGCAATTTCTATGAAAGAACAGGGAGACTTTACATGAACACTGTTAAAAGGCAGTTCACACACACAGGCTGGACCAACATCAGCACAATAATGTGTGGTAACAACATGTAATCACAAAGAAATATCATTACTTGATATCTACAAACACTTTACTGAAGACTCAAAAATTGCAAAGGCAAAGGATCATATGATTAGAAAAGCATTACCTAAAAAACCCTCAAATCATTCATAAAAGAAAATGTGAACACACAGGAAAATACCACTCTTAACTGCCAGACCTTTACTATCCTTATAAACACCTGCAGACAGACTCTTTTCCATAAGCTGGTATGGCATACCAGGGGACATCTAGAGATTCCCACAGTGGATCTCCCAACCAATAAATGCTTAGTTTCATATTCCAGATACAGGCAAAGTAGTATATTCTATCTTCTGTGCCTTTCATACTTTTGCTGGAAAACACTGACCCAGATCAAAACTGACAGAATATGCTTCTGTTTTCTTTCTTTCTTCCAAAAATGGACCAGTTATAAGATGTGCCTGTAATCTTGAAAATGTCTGGCTGTTGGCTCTTGAAACACTGAGATCTGACTATACAAGAAAGCATGTGGTTTGACAGAACTCTGCTGCAAAGCAACCAACAGGAAGGCATGTAGCAGACTTCCAAATCCCAATACAGTCAACATAACACACAGAGGAGGAAGGAGAGCCTTTTGGATGGGTATAGGCGAGAGAGAGAGAGAACAACCTTTTAGATACTTCACGGCTAGAAAGAGTCAGTTAAATGGGAATTTGCTAGCATGTTCCCCAGCTTCAATGGGGTAACTATGCAGTAAGGGGAAAAACAAAACATAAAGCACGCGGTAAGAAAGCAGGCTTCCCTCTTCTGAAACTCCTGTATTGCTGGTCCTAATTCCCAGGCAGGAAGTGGGGGGAGAATGGCTGCTTTAGGCTTTGCAGTCAGCTCCTGAACACAAGCAGCACAATGGTATGACATATTGCAAGGATTTCCCCACCTCCTACAGGTATGGGTGCTCAGGTGATAAAAACATTCTGAAAATACATATACACACACAGAAATCCTTCTGACAATTTCTTAAAGGTTACAATAATCCATTGTTTCACAGGTTTTTGACAGATTGACTTGATTATTTACGCTCATTCATTATTGAATACAGGCCAGAGTTTTCCCATCATCTTCTACACAGAAAGCTGGAGACCAATGTTAAAAATGAGTAAAACCATACATGTATATATTTACACATGTATACATATTTTGTATATATGCATACACACACAAACACACACATAAGTGTGATGCTCCCTGAAGTTTAAGCTCTTGGGGCATCAGAGGAAACTGAACACTGGGCCTAAGAAACAGTTATGGTACAATGATGCACCTGAGAAGTAAGAATAAATTCCCATTCATATAATGAGCAGATAGTGTGAACCACACAAGTTAACTCAGATAAACACTGGATGTTCACCTTTGACAAAGCAAAATGTCTTTCCCAGCATGCAGAATTTTATACACCTGACAAAATAAAACCCACCAGGTGCACTAAGCCCCTGCTAAATTCATCATAACAGAAGGAAGAGAAGCAAGAACACAACATGAGTAGTCTTTGCCAATAAAACATTCACCTAACTCCATTCAGCACTGAAAGGTGCTCAACACTTGCAAGTGCCTTTCTGCTGGCTGCCAGTGGCTGCTAATTTCATATTTAAGACACTGTGCACACAGCAGTGTAAAGCCACAGAGCAAACCTGGGTGAAAATTTGGCAGTGAACAGGATGGTGAACAGCAGGTCACAATTCTAAAAGATCCAAGGAAAAAAAAAAGTATCAGCACTGAAGTGAACCAATCTGAAATTGCCAGTTTAATCAGCTCCTGGGGCTACAAACATTTTAAACCTACAGACTTCTGTGGTTAGGCTATATAAACCCTGCTTTGCAATCCCTAGGGGATGTGGTTTGAATAGTGGCAGCTGGGGGGTGGAGGGAGCTACTTCAAAAATACATAAAAGGTTCCTGGGTAATTTGCCAGCACTTACTATAGCAATCAGTCATGTGTTGGTTTCACACATGGAAAAATCTAGGAATGGTGTAGAAAAGGCAGATCCAAGCCCTTTCAGTACATAACTCTGATTTTCAGAATCACCAAATCACAGAATCGTATAGGTTGGAAAAGACCTTTAAGATCATCCAAGTCCAACCATAAACCTAACACTACCAAGACAACCACTATACCATGTCCCCAAGCACCTCATCCAAACGTCTTTTAAATACCTCCAGGGATGGCAACTCAACCACTTCCCTGGGCAGCCTGTTCCAATGCTTGATAACCCTTTCAGTGAAGTAAAATTTCCTAATATCCAGTCTAAACCTCCCCTGGTGCAACTTGAGGCCATTTCCTCTTGTCCAATCACTTGCTACCTGGGAGAACAGACTGACCCCCACCTCGCTACAACCTCCTTTCAGGTAGTTGTAGAGAGCAATAAGGTCTCCCCTCAGCCTCCTTTTCTCCAGACTAAACAACCCCAGCTCCCTCAGCTGCTCCTCATCAGACTTCTGCTCCAGACCCTTCCCCAGCTTCGTTGCCCTTCTCTGGACACGCTCCAGCACCTCAATGTCTCTCTTGTAGTGAGGGGCACAAAACTGAACACAGTATTCGAGGTGCGGCCTCACCAGTGCCAAGTACAGGGGCACGATCACTTCCCTAGTCCTGCTGGCCACACTATTCCTGATACAAGCCAGGATGCCTCTGGCTTTCTTGGCCACTTGGGCACACTGCTGGCTCATATTCAGCCGGCTGTCAACCAACACCCCCAGGTCCTTTTCCGCCAGGCAGCTTTCCAGCCACTCTTCCCCAAGCCTGTAGCGTTGCATGGGGTTGCTGTGACCCAAGTGCAGGACCTTGCACTTGGCCTTGTTGAACCTCACACAGTTGGCCTCAGCCCATCGACCCAGCCTGTCCAGGTCCCTCTGCAGAGCCTTCCTCCCCTCAAGCACATCAACACTCCTGCACAACTCGGTGTCATCTGCAAACTTACTGAGGGTGCACTTGATCCCTTCATCCAGATCACTGATAAAGATATTAAACAGAACTGGCCCCAGCACAGAGCCCTGGGGAACACCACTTGTGACTGGCCACCAACTGGAGTGAACTCCATTCACCACCACTCTTTGGGCCCAGCCACCCAGCCAGTTCTTTACCCAGCAAAGAGTACACCCATCCAAGCCAACTCAATCCTAAATATCCCATTTTACACTTTTTATTTCTTGAAGTTCAAAATTGTATTAACATTTCATTTCCTCATAAAATGCTGATACTGTAACAAACCCTTAGCTGAACAGGAATTTCACATTTCTTAGTCTGCAAGCTACAGCTAATGAAACTTTCCCTCCACCTTACCCCAGGTTCTCATAGTCTAAGCCCAGGTGCTTCTACCTCTTTGTTAACAATGCAGATTCTTCCCTTAAGCCCTAACTGAAATAGTAAAATTTTGTCATTTGGAGGACAGTGGCTTGCAGAAATTATTCATATTATAAAAATCTATTTCTAAAACTGTGCTGGTTTTGGCTGGGATAGAGTTAATTTTGTTCATAGTAGCTAGTATTGGGCTATGTTTTGGATTTGTGCTGGAAACAGTGTTGATAATACAGGGATGTTTTAGTTACTGCTGAGCAGTGCTGACACAGAGTCAAGGCCTTTTCTGCTTCTCACCCCACCCCACCAGCAAGGAGGCTGGGAGTGCCCAAGAAGCTGGGAGGGGACACGGCTGGGACAGCTGACCCCACCTGACCAAAGGGATATCCCATACCATATGGCATCATGCTCAGTATATAAAGCTGGGGAAGAAGAAGGAAGCGGGGGACATCAGGAGTGATGGCGTTTGTCTTCCAAAGTAACCATTACGCGTGAGGGAGCCCTGCTTTCCTGGAGATGGCTGAACACCTGCCTGCCCATGGGAAGCAGTGAATGAATTCCTTGTTTTGCTTCGCTTGTGTGAGCAGCTTTTGCTTTCCCTATTAAACTGTCTTTAACTCAACCCAGGAGTTTTCTCACTTTTACTCTTCTAATTCTCTCCCCTGTCCCATCAGGGGGGAGTGAGCAAGCGGCTGTGTGGGGCTTAGTTGCCGCCTGGGGTTAAACCATGACAGTCCTTTTTGGCACCCAACATGAGGCTCAAAGGGTTCAAGATAACGACAGGTTTGATTGGAATGTGCTAGACTGAATTTATAGCTGTTATTGCTGTTTATCCATTAATCAGCAGGGTTGTGTGCTTGCCGTGGGGCTTGCTTGCCTTACTGTATATTACAGTCTAGCGCTCATTAGCGGCTGCTTTTTGCTTTTGCTGTTCGCTGTACTGTTTATCACCTTACACTACTGTGCCTGGGAACATTTTGATAACAGCAATAGCGATGCACCTGAGCTAGCAGATGGCTGCGGCACTGCTGCTGTTTCTGTGCTGCTGTACTGGACAGGCTGGAACTCCAGTATGAACTCAAGTTGAAGGGGCTGTGACGTGTGGATGAATCCATGGAAGCAGGACACCCTCACCCGTCTGTGGCATGGGCTTATCCACAGCCAGAGCAGGTACCTCTCGAAGCGTCTGTGGCCATGGTTATGTCTGTGCCACAGCAGGAATACCTCTGAAGGGACTGTGGCCCAAGGATAAGTCCACACCAGAGAAGGTACACCTTGAAGCACCTGTGGCTGTGGATGAAGTCCATGCTGCAGCTGGTACAACCTGAAGGATCAGTGCCTGTGCATGAGGTCATGCTGGAGCACCTCAAAGCACGTGGCCATGTAGAAGGCCACAACAGAGCAGGTACACCCCCCTGGAAGGACTGCAGCCATGGGTAAGGCCATGCGGCAGCTGGTATACCTCTGAAGGCACTGTGGCCCATGGAAAAGGCCGCACTGGAACAGGTGCACCTCAAAGTGACTGTGGTTGTGGATATAGTCTACATCACAACAGATAACCCCTGAAGAGACTGTGGCTCATAGATAAGGCTCCACTTGGAGCAGGTACTCCCCTAAGGGACTGCAGTCTGTGGATAAGTCAAAGCCAGAGCCGGGGCAAGGGGAGGTGCTTACTGCATTGTTAAACCCTATGGTCTGGTCCAAAGGGACCAGGGGTGGAGATTGTAATGGAAATACCTTTAAATTGTTGTAACCCAGGATTTGACTTTCCTGGTATAGGAAGTACTATAGCAGGAACCACCTGAACCAATTGAGGACAAGCCTTACAAGAAACAGTGTAAGTGCAGCAGTGACCTGACCTGAGCTGGCTTCAGTGCCCAATAACTCCACGCAACACACAACTTCTCCTGTCCTGAGTGACCACCATAACAGATGGAGCCCAAAGTCATGGACTAAATGAACTCAGTGGACATTTTGTGGACATTTCTGGACATTTTATGGACATTTTACAAGGGTGTCCATAGAGTAAGGGAGTGATATCTATGTATTATATCAAAGGATGGGAAGGGGGGTGGTGGTTAATGAGGAGGTATTGGATAGTGTGGGACCTGAGCATGACGTAAATGGTATGGAATAAGGGGTGGAAAATGCACTGGTTTTGGCTGGGATAGAGTTAATTTTGTTCATAGTAGCTAGTATGGGCCTATGTTTTGGATTTGTGCTGAAAACAGTGTTGATAACACAGGGATGTTTTAGTTACCGCTGAGCAATGCTGACACAGACTCAAGGCCTTTCCTGCTTCTCACACCACCCCACCAGCGATTAGGCTGGGGGTGCCCAAGAAGCTGGGAGGGGACACAGCCGGGACAGCTGATCCCAACTAACCAAAGAGGTATTCCATACCATATGATGTCATGCTCAGTATATAAAGCTGGGGGAAGAAGAAGGAAGGGGGGACATTCAGAGTGATGGTGTTTGTCTTCCCGAGTAACCGTTATGCACGGTGGAAACCTGCTTTCGTGGAGTCGTGGTTTAACCCCAGCCGGCAACTAAGCCCCACACAGCTGCTCGCTCTCTCCCCCCACGGTGGGATAGGGAAAGAATAGGAAGAGTAAAAATGAGAAAACTCGTGGGTTTAGATAAAGACAGTTTAACAGGGAAAGCAAAAACCATGCACGCAAGCAAAGCAAAACAAGGAATTCATTCACTGCTTCCCATGGGCAGGCAGGTGTTCAGCCATCTCCAGGAAAGCAGGGCTCCATCATGTGTAATGGTTACTTGGGAAGACAAACGCCATCACTCTGAATGTCACCCCCTTCCTCCTTCTTCACAAGCTTTGCCAGCAAAAACCTTTCCTAGGGATCCATAACCACCTATTGTAAACTCAGTATAGAATCAGCATCATCACAGCAAGACCCTAGCTGTAAAACAAGCAAGTCACACGGAGTGAAACAGTCTTTTTTAAAATATCTGATTTCTTAATCATTTCACTAGTTTACTCAAACCTAAACTCACCTTTGGTTCAGACTGACTGTGACAAACCTCAGCCTAAAACTGATTATGTGAAGGTTAGAAGGGGTGAAAAACATGTATTGAATAGCATGGTTCTTGCAACCTCTATGCTGAGGCCACCAGCATAATACATCATAGGTGTAGCACCAATTGGCTGGCTTGGCTAAAAACAATTATAGCATTCTCTAGGAAGAGAATAAGGAGGCTTAGCGCAGAAATCCAGTTAGCTGCCAAAAATCAGAAGAGAGAAAGATAACCCAAGGAACTTTATAAGGTTGGCAGATTTGAATGGAACCATCTTCCCAACGATCATTTGACTTCCCATTTATACATTTTATGCACAGTGTCTTTTTCCCACGATAACTGCATTCTCTCAGTATGTTGCACAGGCAGTCCAGCTCAAAACACCATTGTGAGACGTAGGTATTATATTTGCAGAATTTTGTAAGAGGAAGTAGCTGCAGAGTTAGGTAAAATGATTTCTTCCTCAGCAGACAAGCAAACAAAACCCAGCATTCCTAATCCCCACTCACCGTCTTATGGTCACTCTATTTCAGCAACTAGTTTTTTTGGACAGACTGATTAGGAAGCTGCTTCCCTCTCCCATAATGGCAGTTGCTGACATTTTCTTCCTGTTTCCCCATGATAGAGGCAACAAAACTAGGCAGGATTTCCACAGTTCCACAGTTCAAAGCTCAGAGCATTAGTCTGAACTGCTAACAATTTCAGCTTACATGCATAGTATACTCTATGAGTTCTTAAGTCAGACCCACATGGTCACACTGCAAAGATGAAGGCAATAGCCTTCAGCAGAGTGGCAGGGCAATGTCAGTCCTTAATGCTACAGGTTTTTTGAAGATACTGTCATTTACAGAACCTCTCCTCTTCCCCCGTATTTACAAGGGAAAAGCAATGACTGATAACCAGCTGACAAAAAGACACAAAATCAGGCAACCAAACACTACCTTGCTGACGGAATTAGGTTGAGAGCTCCGTGAAGAACGTAGTCAAGCTCAGCATGTTTCTCTGCAACAAGTGCCACCAACCCCTCAGAGCAGGCTGTTCGCAAGGCAACATTCTCACTGCAGCACTTCTCCCAAAGCAAGTTCAGAGCAGGAGTCTGAAGTGAAAAGCATGAGACACAAGCAATGAGAAAGCTGACATGGATTTCTCTTCGTTCATCTCAAACACACTTTTATTTAAAAGTCTGCTGAATAGCTTCTCCTGAAGTCTTAGAGAGCACAAGAGATGAAGCTGGGGTACAGATTGTACACCTAAGAAAGGCCTTTCCCAGGACAGCTCCCACTTTCCTGCCCCCTACTGCCTATGCCCTCAGTCAGGACAGGAGTCTCTGAGAAAAGGGTAAGGCAGACAAATTTTTCAGCTGTGCCTATGCAGGTGGGCTAGCATCAATTTCACTTTTCTTAAAAAGATCCAGATGTAACTGGAGACAACTCAGGAACTGCTATGTCAAGCTATGTTTACAGCAAGGTGTACTGCAAACAGCCAGAGGTAGGCATACAAAGGGCTATCCAGAGGTAAGTTGTCTTTACTCACCCTATGAAGTCCTCAGTTCTCTGCATTTGCTAGTAAGCACAAAGATTTGGCAGTATCCATCAAAACTGCTGCTTGTTTTCATGCTAAATTTGCATTCACAGGTTAGTTTGCTGACTTTGTAGCTTCCAAATGGAGAAATAAGGAACGTTTTTAAACAACTGAACACTGCAAAATGCTCTTCAATAAAAAGGAAGCCTGTAATGTCTAAGCGGCACAATCTTCTACTTCTTAGCATTTTAGATGGTGTTGCTGTATTTCAGTTAAATACCTTCATGGGGCAGCAAATGGGAAGAGTCAACTTGTAGCTCAAAACAGAATGTCATTTGGGAACATGACTATGATCAGGACTGTTGGAGGAGCTTCTGCTAGAGAAACTACACACCTCCAACATTCCTTCACATCAAAACTCAGCACTTTTCAGGTTTGGGTTTGCTAGTTTGGGGGGCAGATTTAAGACTTCAGACTGGAAGGAAAAATCCACAAATCACTTTCTGCTCATTTCTGTACAAGTCAGCTTTTGGGGAGGAAAAACGGAGGAGCAAGTCCTAACTAACACCTCTCCTACACTGCTGTGACACTTGCAAATGCCAGCATTTCATATGCCTCTCAGTTAACAAGACAGACCTGCACTTAAGCGAGCTTGACTCAACTAAAAGGCAAAGTATGCCTTTGCACCATGCTGTCTCAAAGAAATATAAGCTCTACTTAGCTAATATGAAATATAACACCAATACAGGTATGTGAAATGCCATACTCCTTGAAATTTTTACAGTGATGTAAAAGACTTTACTACTCAAGTGATAATGTCTCACCATATGGCACTTCACTTGCAGTAACGTAAATTAACTCAAATAACTCTCTAAACTGAGCATAGCTAGATGTTGGTATTCTGCAGATTTAAGACTTCTGCCAGTAAGACTTCTGATGGAATTAAAACTGCTTTTCTGATCACAGAGATTTACCGTTTCTACCTGTACGGGCAGACACATATTGCTAACTACGCTACTTAACTTCTAGGAATTATTAAAATTACACAGTGGGGAATGGGAAACCATAGAAAAACATAAACACATATGGATAGGAGAGAAGACAGAAGTGAAAGAATGCCACAGACCTGGTCAGAAGCCTGTCTGATCTTCTCTGAAGAAAGATTTTCTTTCAGTACTGCAGCAATCAGATGACCGACTGCCTAAAAGAGAAAAAGAAATAAAGAATACGTGCAGATCAAGCATTACTTTTCACTTATCCGTTAGGAAGAATTTACACTGTTGTTGCATACGATCGTTTTCTTGTGATTTGAAATACCAAACTTACTGGTATGGAAGCTGAAATACATTTTAGGGTCAAAAATCTCCGTAATGCTAGCATACTAATTTTTACTGTTATCCTGAGGCAGATGAAAAACAAACTTCCACAGGGCTCCACACAGATCCAAGGGTCTCTTTGTACAGAACCTCTTATAAAATTAGAATCAGGTACATACTCAGGAATTGCAGATATTTTAATGCGTGAACTGTAATAGACATTTACAGCTCCACTGCTGTACAGATCTCAGTGTACTTAACAGCACTGGTAATTAAGTACTTCACTATATAAGGCAGCAGAAGCAAGAGAGGAAGCGAACACAGCAACTCTAAGCAACTTGCCCAAATTTTTGCATTGCAAGTTTTGCTAAACACTGATGACAAACATACTATCATACCTTAAGCACTTTACATATCCCCTAGCATACCTACTGCCAGAAATGTTTCATTTACTTTAAAGAAGGCATTTGAAGTTAACAGTATTCCTCATAAAGCTATTCTGTGGCAGAGTTCACAAACAAAATCTAATTTTTCAAGGTCCTCAAAAAAAATGCTTCAGTTCTAAAGAATGAGGGCTTCAGTTCTAAAGAACAGAATATGTTTGTTTATTTGAGGTTTAAGATTAAGCATCTCATTCTATTTTAATAGAAGTAATGTCTGATTTCCTCAAACTGCCTAAAAAAATCTAAATGTGGACTGAAATACTGAAATACCCTCAAAGGCTTCAGGGTGTTTGAATCCAGGCTTTTGTTTTCTGCCTCATCTCTAATGCCTTACTCTGTCTTGTTTCATTATCATTGATCCTGTTGTGGGACAATTGCTGGAGATGACTTAGAAATTAAACTTATATTCACACCTTTAGGTAAGGTACAGCATTGAAGAAGATTCCCGGGTGGAATGCAGCTGACATGCAAGGAATCCATTCCATGGAAGTTCCCTAGGCCTGTAACCTTAAGACATCGGTGATGCCAGGGGAACTTGGTATGCTGACTCTAAGAAGGTACTGTTCAGAGGGTGGAGTGGTGTGGAGACGCCGCGGCCAGGCTCTGCTATTAAATGGGAACTCAAAGGTATTGCGTGTGACCAGCAAGCTTCACGTTTGCTACCCTGGGCCAACAGTATGTCATGTTTCTGACAAAATGCTGTCCTTTGATGAACTTTGCTCATTATAACATCATTATAATACCAAAACACACCTCCATCCCAAAAGCTACACGCCTCTAAGGTGTGACCACCCCTCACTGAGCTTGCGCTTTGAAAACTTTACAACAATCCTAAACAAAGGTATGACTAGAGTCACTCAAGCTCCACCTGAAAGGTGAAAGATAGTATAAAATGGCTTAAGAGAATGTTAGGGAAGATACCATCGTGTACCACTCTGACCTCTGCGATCAGTCGACGGGCTGAGCCTCTCTTCCCCCCCATCGGGACGCCTTTGGGTAAGATTCGAACACTTGGTTATTCCAAGTGCCTCCCCGGGCAACTTAAAAATTTCTCTAGAGTTGCTTTATTATCTGTTAATGCGTTTATAGCCGGCAGTGTCACTCATACTCTTGGTATGTGCTTTGCAGACAGTGAATTTATCACTGGTAATCCAAAGAATCTTTGTGTCTGTCGCTTTAATAAACTGCATTCTTCATTAATCTAGCCGTGGTAATTAGTGAACACAATCAGACTCTTTAAGTGTGGCCGTGATAGTTCACGCAACACGACTAGACTGGGGGTGCAGCACATTTAAATTAACGCTGTCGCCTTAACTCTGATGAACAGCTGCATATACAGTCCTTAGAAAATAACCGTTGATCAAGTCTGAGACTAAGACTGGATTTAGCCGCACCTAGACTCCTCTCTGACAAGTTTAGAAAGCAAGGGGGTTCTGTCTGAACCTCATGACTCAACGGAAGGGTTCCCCCCCTTAGCCGCTCCTCAGACTCCTACACGACAGTAATTCTTAATGCAACAACTGCTACACAGAAAACCCTTTCGGTGAGAGACAGAAAGACATCTTTTCATAGTAAAAGTACAAAAATGTTTCAGATGATCAATGTACCTAGAACAGCAGCTGCATCTACTCTTCTATGGTAAGGACAGATCCTTACTTTTGGAAAAAGTAAACTAGGAAGCCAGCAAGAAAAAAATAACAGTAACATTTCTGTTTTGTTAGGGTATAAAAAGACAGGAAGAGATTATTTTAAATGTTTTCAGGTTCATTCTGCTTTCAAGGTTTATTTACACTTCATTTAGATACTAGCTGCTAGCCTGACATGACAAATAGCAGCACTCTGAGATAACAGTTCACATTTTCAGGAAAGATGATGCTTTAAACCTTCCTAGACTACAAGGATTATGCCTTTCAAAGGTTTGGATACGTACTCTAACACATTTGACTTAAAAAGACAGTTAATTATTTGGGAACCTTACTCTCGTGAAAACAGAATGCAAAAATGGGACAAAGTCAGATATTTATCTCTGTTTCTTTGCAGCTATCCCATTGCAACAGCAACATGTCCCCCAGGCAGATTATATCTTTTTTACTGAACCTACCAAGAGAATCTTCTATTATTTTTTCTTTTTCCTGCTTATAAGGAACTTCAGAAACGAATTCACAACCACATCCTTTAAAACAATTTCATTACACTGGAAAAGGGGCTTATCAATAGAAAGTGGCTTTTGCAGTGAGCTATGCAGGGAAGTCAAAATGTAGATTAGCCCACTGCATTCCAAGAACTGGATTCACCAGTAAAACTTCTTGACCTACAAAACTCTGCTCAAGTTCCTCACTTTGCTCATCCTTGTCTGTGTAGGCTACATGCTCTGCAGAGCAGATGTCTTGGTTGGTCCCAGAAAGAGAAGACATCTGTCACAAAGTTGAATCCTGGCCTGATGATACTTTGAAGATTACAGCATGCTTTTCAGGGGCCACAGAATATAAGTGGAAACTAGCAAAACAACCAAAGCACAGCACAAAATCAACCAAAGCACATCAGTAGCCCTTAATGACATGTAGCTATAGCGATGAGCCAAGACATTTCAGCAATACTTGTATCATGGGGACATTCTTCTGCACTGAAGAAAAACGAACTGCTTCAAAGATGCCGAGTCCTACTCATCAAGGTTAGTAGTGACGTGAACTCATCCGCAGTACAGGACACTTTGCTAGACCTTAGATGAACAGGGACATGACTCCCTCACCTAAATGCCCAGTTGATCACAAGGGGACTTCTGCGTCTCTCTTACAAACTTAATTATTGTAAACCAGTGTAAACTGAGCTGAACTGAAAAGGCAAGAGACACCAGGTTGCACAGACTGCATTCACATCAACTTATTCCACCAAACAAATGGCTACATATTTAATACTGAATTCAAAACAGGAAGAGGAAGAAAACAGGGAAGTTAGCAATGATCTTACAGATCTGAAGAGAGACATTTTTAATACTGAAATGAGAGATGGCCAAAGCAAGGAAGGTGTATTTTTTAAACAGAGCCTATTACTTTCTTCATTCCTGTCCATTAAAAATACTATGATAAACACTTTTATGCACATGAGAAAGTTTCAGGTGAACATGATTAGGAGCCAATGCATAGATCTGAAAACAAAGGGGTTTGGTCTGCTGATCAGTGGAGCTGTACACAGTTATTCTTTGATGACATACAAGACTGCAGTAGTTCATCAGCTCTCATCACACAGGAAGAAAACAGATCAGTCCTAAAGACAATACTTTATAGAACTGTCAAGTATTTCGACCCCACACATGACATCTGACAACTCCTGGCTTCTCTTGAGATCACAGGATCACTAAAAACCATTTGGCCCCATCTGAACCTTCAAGTCCTGGAAAGTTTCCAATTTTCCTGCAGAGACTTTAAAGTGATGAGGTATTATGTGCAATGTTTGGATTATACAGAGAGGGAAATTAGCATTTGTTTGCAACTTCTATGGTTTTCTGCCTTTGGAGCACACCACCCCCCCAAAAAAAAAAAGTGTCTTCCTTATCACCTTTTTACCATCAGGCAGCAGGCCTTGGAACAAAGGTTTCCACAGACAATTCAATTTGTTTCATGCTTTTAAAAAAATTACCTGTGACTGAATAACTGCATTAGGAAATTCAAACCGCTTCTTGATGTCATCCAACATTTTGGCTCTGTCATATGACACTAATTCTCACTCTGCAAGAGAGATTAAAAAAATATACTTAGGAC
Organism: Ciconia boyciana; assembly: GCF_034638445.1. Taxonomy (NCBI): domain Eukaryota; kingdom Metazoa; phylum Chordata; class Aves; order Ciconiiformes; family Ciconiidae; genus Ciconia; species Ciconia boyciana. Next base: position 54,879,790 of record NC_132937.1, on the reverse strand, counting down.
TAGGAAAGAAAGTGTGCTATTTACCAGAAAAAAATACACAAGATTTATGTTGTACTTAACAGCAGATGTAAGGACTAAAGCATTTTCTTTCCCCTCCTAAGTCTACCGTATCACCTTGCTTTATGGGCTTAAACCCAAGAAATGCTGAATACTCATTGGTCTTGCACAAAGAATGGGTAATCAACATTTCTGAAAGCTGGAGCAAATGTACAGTTCCATATGGCACAGCATGTGTGTACTCTGAAAGCATTTACCTTGAGAGCATTTTAAGTATACCTCATTGACTTGAAAATGGGACAGCTCAAGAGGAGTGTTCACAGTTTCTAAAACATGGTTTAAAATAAAAAATTCTCCAAAAATTTTTCATTTTTTTCATGCAAAAACAGAAGTAAAACAAACAAAAGACCCACCTGTAAGACTATAAATGGTAATTGTAGTTAGGAGCTGGAACACTTGACAAAAAAACCTTCTCTATAAGTTGGGATATGCAGTCACCCACAAGCATACAGGAACCTAAATTGGAGAGAAATCAGAACTCAGCTTACCTTGCTGGCACACCAGTGAAATTGATGGCCAACGTCAAATATTCAAACATTTCATTTTACTGTAAACACACCTCCAGTCACTTGGGATGGCTTCCTTAAAAAATAAAAAACCTAGCACTTGCTGAAAATGTAAGTGTAATCCTTTGCAATAAGCACTGAGAAAACATATTCATGCACAGTACTCCAATTTCAAGACATGCTATTGGTGTGATGTGTTCAGAATCTTGCCACTTATTTTCAAAAAGACGGAATTAAACCCTGGAAACATGCAAATGCAGCATGTGCCACATCAAACACCATTCACAGCAGGAAAACTCAAAATTAATAGTTTCCACCTCAATGAATATAAATTCCTGGCAGTTAAACAGCAAAATATTCCCATATACTTGTGAATTATATTTCTGAAAGTTTAGGAGAAAAAAAAAAAAACCTGTTAACTGCACTCAGAATGATGTCAGTATGGGTTTGTGTTGTTTTAGAATAGATTTAATTGCATTTTGAGACAACAGGCATCCATATAATAAATGAACACACATTAAACTAGAGTTTACATCTTGCCTTTTTTTTTGAAAAGAAAGACGATCACTACAGCAAATGATTCCAGACATACCTAGATCTGTTGAGTATGTCTAAACTCCAATGGATCTAGATGCATTCAACCTATCTGTATATATCAACTGAGTCACAAAAAACAACCCCCTCCAGTTCTACCTAACAAGCAGCAAAATGATGGAAGGTTCCTTCCTGGGTAGTTTTGACACACTGGAATTACATGCTATCTGCTACCAGGTAGTTTGTATTATTCATATTAAAAGGAGAAACTACAGTAGAGGATCATTAGAAGCACAGTACATACTTTCAATGGAAGCACAAATCAGTTATTTCAGTTAGACTAGAAGTCTATTGCCCCCCCATCAGAAAAAAAAATCTCAATTTTAATCAATCTACACTAAACATCTACAAGATATTTACAATGCAACAGGTATATCAATGCAATTTAATTAATTTAAATACCATCTAAACAGTTCTTCAGTCTTTGGCATTCACCCTCAGCAAAGGCACTTGCGTATGCATGTGGAATGCCTGGAAATTTTACAGGATCACTGGATAATTAAGGCTTGCAGAGACCTAAAGATGCCTTTAGTTCAACCTCTTGTTCAAAGGAAGTTCAGCCATGGGGTCAGACCAGGTTGCTCAGGGGTTTGTCCCATCAGGGCTTGAAAACCTCCAAGAACAGAGAAGGCACCACCTTACTGAGCTGTCCCGACTGACAAAAGCTTTCTCTTCATCACTAGCCTCAGCTTTTTTGCCATGGACTGCTGTGAAGAGCCTGGCTGAGCCTTCTTCATCCCCTTCTCATCAGTGCCAGGGCTGCTGTTGGGTACCACCAAAACAGTCCCTCCTCCCAGATGAACCAGCTGCAGTGTCACAGCCTCTCCTCACAGGGTAAGGGCTCCAGCCCCAATGTCTCAACGGTCTCTCCTGAACTCGTTCCTGCTGGTCAGTGTCCCTCCTATGCTGGGGGATCCAAAACTGGAGGTGTTGATATGAGGTCTAATGAGTGCTGAGCAGAGGGGACTAAATCCCACACTAACCTGGCTCCCCAGACTGTGCCCTGCTTATACCACCTGGGGCACTGCCTGCCAGGGCCCATGGCCATCTCCGCAGAACTGCTCTCCAGCCAGCCCATCCCCAGCCTGTACTGTAAGGGCTGGGGCAAGGCAGGGCATTTGTCATTGTTGAAATTCCTGAGGTTCCCATCAGCCTGTTCCTCTAATCTGTCCAGAGGGCAGCCCCGGCAGTGGGCAAACATCCTACCTTTGACACAAGAACACTGCAGGAGGCAGAGATAAATGACATCTACCCCTCTCCCCTCGTCGACAAATCCAGTTATTTTATCCTTTACTAAATGCAATCAGGTGGGTCAGGGATAATTTTTACTGGGTAAATCCATACCCACATTTACTCTTCCCAATAAGAATCACTGAATCAGAGTTTAGGTTCAAAGATCTCCAGAGGTCATCTAGTCCAATACCCTCATCAAAACTGGTCTGATTAGATCAGCTTGTTCTATGCCAAGTCCAGTCAAGTCCTGAAAACATCCAAGCATGGAGTCTCCCTGGGCAAGTTGTTCCAATATTCAACAACCCCTGTGGTAAAAAAAAAAACAAAACACACCTTTTTCCTAATACCTAATAGGAATTTTGATTTCTATGTAATTTTTATTTGTATATAGCCAGCTTGGGCCGGTTGCCTCTCGTCCTATTGTTGTGCACCTCTGAGAACAGTCTGGTTCCTTTTTTTTCTGCATCCTCCTACCAGGTAGTTGCAAACGGCAGTAACATCTCTCCTTTGCCTTCCCCTCTCCAAGCTGAACAGGCACAGGTCTCTTAGTCTCCCCATGTATGTTTTGTGCTCCAGACCCCTGATCATCTTGCTGGACTTGCTCCAGTGTCCTTCTTGTACTGGGGAGCCCAAAGTCTGGGGGTAGCACTCCAGATGCTATCTCACAAGTGCCACACAGAGGGGAACAACCATAGTCACAGTTGTCACATTCTTACTAATACAGCCCAAGCTGCAGCTGGCCTTTCTTGCTGCCACACAGCACTGCTGACTCACGTTCATCTTGGTGTCTACCAGGACCCCCCACCAGGGCCTTTTCTGCAGACCTGCTTCCTAGATAGTCAGCCCCTGTCTGTATTGGTGCATGGGATTACTTCATTCCAGACGCAAGACCTTGCATTGCTCCATGCTGAATTGCAAGAGGTTCCCATCAGTCCATTTCTCCAGACTGTTCAGGTCCACCTGAAGAGCACCCTACTTACCAGTGCTTTGAACACTCTCTGCAATTTGGCATTGGCCACAAATTTGCTGAGTGCACTCCATCTCATCACCCAAGTCATTAATGAAGGCACTATGCAGTGTTGGGCCCCTCTACTGATGCCTGTGGGACACCATTACTTGTCAGTCTGACAGACTGCACCACTGATCAAGGAAATAAGGAACAAGGAAATAAAATCTCACTGTAGAAAGAGGGAGAAAGCTGCATCCTCAGTTGAACACATACTTGCATAGTTTCTGATCTGAACTTTAGAATTGGGAAACCGATGAATCAAAAATAAAGATGCCACCCTGCACATTGCTGCAAAGCTGAGATGGCAATGCAATTGGAAAACATTGCAAAAAAATGCAGGAATCCACTGCATCCAACTGTAATGGCATTTTTTGAAGAGCACATTAAAAACACATAGTATTGGAAACCTGGCAAGCTAGAGATCCAGTGCCATCACCCTTAACTACAAAAAGAACCTGAAGGATCACAATGACATCATTATTCAACAAAGCACTTCTCTCCATACTAAAGGAGTCTGCTGAATGGGCATGGATTGGCCTACATGCTTAACACTAAGCAAGATGGGTTCTCTTTCTTTAGAGATTACATAAAAGAATTAGAAGCTATAAAATATAGGTAGGCTAAAACATTTAATGCTCAAATATTGTGAAAAGAAAAAAGAGAATAAAGCTTACTCTTAATATGTAGTTTCATTATCTATTTCCCACACAGATTTTGCACAGGTACAAAGACCAGAAAGGTTTTTATCTCAATTACATAACAGCAAATCTCTTCATAACTAGGCTGTTGAATGCTATTATTTCACACTAGTAAAATACAAATGTTAAATGCCATTTTATAGTTCTCCTAATCTATGCATATGATTTCGTAGTTATTCATTTGTGCAAAAATAAGTCTTTCTTCTCACTGTACGCTATTTGGAACACTTACTTTCTCTCTGGTGACTATGCAGCACCAAAGAAACAGATCATGGAAGATGATTACCGGCAGTGTCGTCAGAGTACCATTAACATTTCATCCTTCTGAGAAGAGGTAAAAAGTTCACAGACAATATTAAGCAAATTTAAAAATGACCGTACAGAAAACTTTAAGGAAGTAATACCCAGTCAAAGGGTAGTGGCTACTGCTCTTCAAAAGCTTTGAAGAGATACGCTTTCATGTAACATTTGGAGGTCAACCAAACCTAGCAGTTCAAGACTTCAGTCAGAAAATGGTTAGGAATTGCTAAATCCATTCTTGAGCTGGGCACACCTCCCCGTGATGCTATTTATTAATTTATATCCCACTTCTCAAAGCATCATTTCCAGTCTTTCCAATAGCAAATAACCTCCATGGAAACATCATAGAATCATTTGTGCACTTGGAGAGCAATGATATAATGAGATAAAAACAGAAAGAAGGACATGTTTAGGAGAAGTACAGCTGCTTTTGGTAGTAACTGCAGAGCCAACAGATAGTCAAAATCATTGCAGAAAATTCCAGGTATGGTTTATAAAATGGAACCTAAGCACTACCTAAATCTGGAGTTATTACAAAAAACAAAAAAAACCACAAAACAACCTTATCTTAACCCAGTGTCTTGCTTTTTGGCACCAAAGACATGAAAGCTATCAAGATTAGGTCAAGACTTGGACACTGTGAAAAGAAAGAAATAAAACGAATAGGTGAGGGTTTTTTCCTCTTCTTCAGTTTAGGTGGCTACTTTAATTTGGGGACCACTTTCTATTAATTTAAAAAAAAAATTCTGAACAACTGCTTTGTCACCTTTAGGAACCATGGTTACTACCCACTCTTGTCAGTATGCCAAGCCCCTTCTATAAATAGGTATAAGCATCAGTATTTCTTGCAGCCCCTTTCTCTCCTTTCCAGGAATGGCACAATTTCCACACAATAATCCCAAGAATTGGAAAAGCAACAGCAGAAGAGTGTTTCCCATTTCTGACTGTCTTTTACTGCAAAAACAAGGAGGCTCAGGCTCATGAGAGCTGGCGAGAGTCTCTACAGCCTATCAACAACAGCCTTGAAAACTACTGACAAGCTGTACCCCAGCTTACAACATTTGGGACAGCATTCTGTCTCAAAAAAACACTTAGCAGAAACTTCTTTAACATTAACAACTTAGAGCATTGTGTAATTTATTTCCATGTTGTAGCTGACAGAGATATTAGTGTCATACAAAATACAACCCTTGCAAAGGAAGCAGCATCACCCTGAAACAAATCCATCTCTACCCAAAACAAGCTCCACATGAGCAGTTCTTTCTCATATCCCTGCCTCCAGAAACAAAAAATAATACAGGAATACTATGAAAGGGAATAATTATCTTGCAGATTCTCACAGTAGTCCTCTCCTAACATACTGCAAAGGACCCTGCCAAAATAGCTGGTCTCAGCAGGCACACACTGGCTACTAAACATCCCTAAACTTATCCCGTGTGCCTGAGCAGCCTGCCTTGTTAAGCTGTAACTAATTACATCTCACTTCTCCTGACACCTTTCTTTGCTTGTTTGTCCTAAGCTGTATTTTTCCTAGTCTCATTGCTGAAGAGGCACTCTACACCATCAACCACACAGATAAAAAACACCCATCCCAAATGAACCCCCAACACACATGCGCAAAAGATAAAGAAAAAAAGACAAGGTATAGGAAAGGGACCCTTGCTTGTTTTCCCAATGTAATCAATGTGAATGGTAAGCATCTGTGGTGGGTTGTGGTTGGCTGGCTGCCAGGTGCCCACCAAGCCACTCTATCACTCCCCTTCCTCCACTGGACAAGGGGAGAAAATATAATGAAAGGCTCGTGGGTCAAGATAAGGACAGGGAGAGATCACTCACCAATTACCATCATGGGCAAAACAGACTCAACTCAGGGAAATTAACTGAATTTACTACCAATCAAATCAAAGTAGGATAATGAGAAATAAGAATAATTTAAAAACATCTTCCCCCTACCTCTTCCTTCCTCCTGGGGTCAACTTCACTCACTCTCAACTTCTCTACCTCTTCGCCCTGAGCGGAGCAGGGGGACAGGGAATAAGGGTTGCAGTCACGCTCTTCCCCTGCTCCAGCGTGGGGTCCCTCCCACAGGAGACAGTCCTCCACGAACTTCCCCAAAGCGGGTCCTTCCTACAGGCCACAGTTCTTCACAAACTGCTCCAGCATGGGTCCCTTCCACTGGGTGCAGTCCTTCAGGAACAGACTGCTCCAGCATGGGAACCCCACAGGGTCACAAGTCCTGCTGGAAAACCTGCTCCTGCATAGGCTCCTCTCTCTCCACTGGTCCACAGGTCGTGCCAGGAGCCTGCTCCAGCACAGGCTCTCCATGGCATTACAGCCTCCTTCGGGCACATCCACCTGCTCCAGCATGGGGTACTCCATGGGCTGCAGGTGGATACCTGCTCCACCATGGACCTGCATGGGCTGCAGGGGGACAGCCTGCCTCACCATGGTCTTCACCAGGGGCTACAGGGGAATCTGTGCTCCGGCGCCTGGAGAACCTCCTCCCCCTCCTTCTTCACTGACCTTAGTGTCTGCAGGGCTGTTTCTCTCACATTCTCCCTCCTCTCTCCCAGCTGCTGTTGTGCAGCAGTTTTTACCCTTTCTTAAACACGTTATCACAGAAGTGCTACCACCATCACTAATGGGCTCAGCCTTGTCCAGCTGTAGGTCCATCTTGGAGCCGGCTGGCACTGGCTCCATCTGACATGGGGGAAGCTTCTGGCATCTTCTCATAGAAGGCACCCCTGTACACTCCACACTACCAAAACCTTGCCACGTAAACCCAATACAGCATCCTAATGCTAAGAAGGACAAGCATTGCTAATGCAGCTGAACCAGAGAGGGATTGTCATAGCACTACAATTTCAGATCTGGTCCATACCAGTTCACCAAAAGTAATTACAACAAGGTAAGCTAAGCTAAATAACAGAAAATGATCGCTGGGAGCACTGAGATCACATTTCCTATATTTATTGCCTTTTGCTCATTTTTAAGGACTCCTGATTCAAACCGGTGTTCCTACCAAACCAGCGGAGTGAGAATACCCGCAAACACTCCCATCGCTTGGTATCACATGTGCGGCACTTCACAACTCTTCAAAATAACCAGGCTTAAATAAAAAAAATAAACACCACCACCCCCCACAACTGAGTAACGGCAGCAGTCGTTGTTATTTCGCTGCCGGCCTGACGCCCTGCCGCTGCCCCCGCCGCGGTGACATCCCCCGCAGGCCTCGCCTGGGGCTGCCCGCCCCGCTGCGCGCACGACGCGTTCCGGTCCAGCACGACCAGATCGCGGCAGCCCCCGAAGAGCGGCCCCGAGGGAGCGGCGGCCCCCCCACCGCCCAGCCGCGGCTCGGTCCCCGCGCCCGCCCAGGCGCGGCAGCAGCCCAGCGCCCGCCCCGCGGCCCTGCGCCCTCCGCCTCGGCACTAGCGGCGTCCCCGGCGCCAGGCCCGCCCGCGCGGCCGGCACAGCCGCCTCCCGCCGCTCCGCTCCGCTCCGCGCCCCTCACCTCTCCTCTCCTCTCCCCGCCTCGCCGAACGACCCAGCCGGCTCCCGCGGCGCCTCCCGCCCACTCCCCGGCAGAGAACAGACAGGGCCCCCGCTGTGAGACTTGGCCACACCCCCCAGCGGCGACGGCGACGGCGACGGCGCGGCGGATGGCGCATGCGCACTGGCTGCCGGGCGGCTGCGGAGGGCCTGGGGGCGGGCGCCGCGGCGGTGGATGGGCCCGGGGGGGCCGCGGGCTGTCACGTAAATTCGGCGGTGTTTTAAACGGTGCCGTCACAGCAGGACGGGTCTGAGGCAGCGGGATGCTTCTCCGTGATGTGGCTGTGTGAGCGCACCGTGAGGGCAGCATGGCTGCCCAGGCCCGCCTCGCCTCGCCTCGGCTGCCAGCCCTTCCTTGGCCGCAGGGTTTGGCCGCGTTTCACGTGCTGGGGCGCTTTGGGCCCAGGCTTTTGTGCGGGAGGCAGGGCATGAATTAGTCTTCTAGTGCCAGGCTCGGACTCTTCCTTATATCCAAACTGAAGTGCGGACTTAAATCTGGACTTGAAGCGATATAACTTGTGTTGAAGAGGACAAGGTGATTCATTATATTTTCCCTAAATGTGAAAAACCCAAATCTTTATCAGCTTTAAAATTACTGCAGAGTGAGTCTCTTCAATCTTCTTAATATTTTTACAAGCAGTGATCAGCAAGCTGCAGGGACATCAGGAAGTCACTGAGCATAAAGAATAAGTGATGGTGTCTCAGCTGCATGTTACGCAGCTTTCTCAAAGGCAGAAGAACAGTTTAAGCTCGGCTCTAATGTATTTTGACGACCGCTGTGTTACCAACAGGTTCAAAGCTCCACGCAGCAGGGACTAAAGAGGTTGCATTCTCAATTAAAATTGTTATTTTAACACAAAACATCACTTCCGTTCCTGAACATTGAAGCAAGAGGCAACTTCTACAAGTTGTATAACATCTTGTATAACATCAGAATGGCTCTTACTAAAAATATCTTCAGAAAAGGTCACAAATCTTTTGAAAGGAATTATTTGAAAAGGGCTAGATTATTCTCTAATGTAACTCCAGGATGTGTACTGTGAGTTGGTTTGAGCTGTAAGTAGTGAAATGCTGACATGTGAAACAGAAGTAAATGTAGGCAAGTCCATCTAATTTTTTTAACAGTTTCTTAGTTTTAAAAGACTAGAAAGTTGCTTAGTATCTTAATGTATTGGTTCCAGGTTCACCAACTAAAGCCATAGGCAGTTTATTGCATCCAAAGGGTCCTCCCCCTGCTTCCGTTGAGTTGGTGGGAAAGCACACACTGACACTTCAAGAGCCAGAAAAAGCCCAAAAGTGACTCGGAGAACAAAACTATATTCTCTTGAGCTGCGTACATGTGTGCATGCAAAGTGAAGACCACTCAGATCCCATAGATTATGGAGACTTCTTGTTTTCTCCACGTGACTTCTCCGCAGTAACTTTTTGCAAACGGCACGTACAAGTATTTGTGATGTGGCTTTCAGCTCGGTACACTGAGCCCAAGATGGGCTCACAAGTCCGCTTGCTGCTGGAGCTGCAGTATCCCAAGGTCAGCTGAAAGGACTTGGAGGACCTGTGATGTATTTCAGTCTGTCTCTAGGTAGCCATAGGCAATGGCATAAATCAAAATGCAGCGTTCAGTCTCCTTTTCCCATTCCATCCTTTCTGCTTTGTCTAAGAGCACCTCGCTATTGACAGGTTGGTTTGTTATTGACAAGCTATGTGATACTTTGGGCCTCATATTTTCCATTTAGTTCTTGACACATGGTAGGACATTCAGTGCTGTCTGAAGTGGCTTGGGCCTGATTTATGCTGCTTGGTACCCTGTTCTGTCAGTAACCTAAGTGACAGCTAGACCCAAAACCTGATTGATTGGTCTGCGAAATCACTGAATCTTAAATATGTTTAAAAATCTTTGACAGTGTTTTATAAATAAGGATAGATCTCTATATATTTGAATAGTTAGGAAGTCTTTATTATTCAGTCAGGGTAGAGAAATAAAAGCTGAATGGATAGGGGAGAGTCTGTGCAGTAAACCAGGTAATAATTTTGGCCATTGCTAGTTTTACCTGTAAATAGACAAAGAAATGCTTGTAGTGGTCTTGACTGTCTTTAGGGTTTTGAGGTGTTCACATGCTGATCAGATTAAGGGAAGAGAGGGCATTTGTTGTGGGAATTTTAGTGTGGGTTTTCCCCATCCCATTAAGTTTGACTTGGTGGAAGAGTTGCACAGCCGAGCATTTTCCCAGTAGTGGAGGGTGTGAGTGGGGTGCCTGCCTTCTGTACCAGGGAGTGGGGGACGAGATGGCAGGGAGAAGCAGCGCAGAGCTCTTTCTGGATCTCAGTAAGAAATGCCCGGCAGCAAATGCCTTCGTAACATAGTTGATAGAATAGAAAGAGGAATGTAGATAGCAAATAAATCTTGTGTCTCTTCATAGAGTGGGAATCCTCCATTCGTGCAGCATTGGACGGACCTCAGATGGATTTTCCCATGGCACGCTGCACAGATCCCATATGTGGAGAAAGGTTCCTCCTTTTTGGTTGTTCAAGCTACTATACAATTTTCTTACAGGAAGACAACTCTATTCATAAAGGATGTTTGCATGAGAACTTCATGCAGCACTTTAGATAAGGGCAAGGCCACGCAGGTAATTGCCAGTAGCGAGCGGGAGCTGCTTGCAGGCTCAGTTACAATGCGCTGGCTGAGTTTGTCCTGTGCCAAGGGACCTGTGCAGCATAATACAGGCCTGAAGACCACACTGGACAGGCAGCACAGCGCAGCACAGCACAGTCCTGCACCTGCTCAGGTCAGCTGTGATGTTGGTCTCTGACTCCTCAATGTACAATGGTCTGGTCAGGATCAATACATTCTACCCCTTGATCCATGTACACATTAACTTTCCCAAAGATCTTATAAATTACAGATCACATTAATAACATACGGGCTTCTCTGGCCCAAAGTGTAAAGCCCAATAGAGCAGATATGGCCTGTTCAAGACCACTGACTCCTGGGATATGATGTCTTCCGCAAGACTCCCAATGCAGTTTGTCAGGTCCCTTGTTTCACATGGTGCTGAGGCAGAGAGTGAGTCACCAACTGCCACCACATCCACTCTTGTAGTAGGTAGACATGGGGAGTGTGGATGCATTTGGTATGCTTCATTGTTGTTCTGTTTCCCTTTTTTCCCCCACCTTGATAGAGACTATTTTTGTATGTTGCCACATAGTCTTTTAGCCAACCAGCTTTTCTTTTTGAAGCTGCCTTGTTGCAGAGCTTGCCTAGATATGTGTGCCTCAGTAGCATTTTAACCAAGGAAACTTCTCTAGCTGCGTGTCAGCTCCATGTTACACCCAAGAGAGGAGACCCCTGGTCTCCCAGGACAGTGCTAAGTCTGCTATTGCCCAAATGAGTATTCGCCAAAATGGCTTTCAATTAGATGAAAATTGCAATGAGATCTTTCGAGGGGAAGGGAGCATATAGCCTTCTGAAATATTCTGTTGCTGACAGTTCTGATCCTGTTTATACTGTGTGGCTTCATGCTTGGCATCAGGTTATCAGGGATATCACATCCGTTCTCTGGATTAATTGACTCTGGTGCCTAATTCCCAGCACTGTTTCAAAACCCTGAGTTCCATGCAGGTCATCTAAGGACATTGATGGATGAGGACATTGAGTGTACATAACCCAAACACTCTTGCAAAGGGCTTTTGGTAGCTTCAGAGACTCAGTCCTGGCTTGAGACAGAAGGAATCCATCTCATCTCTATGAAACCATTTACTGTCCTATGGTCTCGATCTGTTTTAATACCATTTTTTTTTCTATGCCCAGATCTCAGAAGCAGGAAAAAAGCAGAAGATACCTCTTAATGGATATGCTTAAATTCACAGATATTGCTTTTAATTGCCTTTCAACTTGCAGGTCTTCTAGAGCCTGGCTGTGAAAGTGAGATATGTTTTCTGTAGTTCTCTGAAGTGGTGTCCCCAGCTTCCAAAGTCTTCCAAGTAAAAGAAATACTTAGGAGTTACGAAGGCAGCATCAGTGCCAAAGTCATAACTGTGTTTGACTCAAAGCAGTTCATACCAGCTGCAGATTATGCTGCAAAATCTTCTTTCACTAGCCAAATTTGAAAGAAATTTGACACCTCTGGGAGGTGTCTCCAACATCATTTCCTGCTGGTCTTAAAGTGGCCTATCTGTTATACAGAAAACAATAAAAGTATAATTCAGTTAGCTTGGATTGGGCTGCCAAATAGGCTTACCACCCTCCAGTTCCTGCGACAGAATTTTTGCAAAAGTCAGCAAATCCATGAAAACTGCCCTGTTCACTGGCCTGTGAATTCTCTTCCAGGAGAGAAACTAGACAGGAGTTCTTGGCTCCAGTTACTCTTTTTCTAGGACATTCTGAGTTGTTTTATCAGGGGACAGTTGTCTCATGAGGGGTGATGCGCTGGTAATGCTCTTCAAGAAATGCCAGAAGGTTCTCTTGGCAGCTTTTGTGATGTGCTGTGAGGTCTTGGATACTGTCTTGGATACTTGGATACTGTCCTGGTTTCGGCTGGGATAGAGTTAATTTTCTTCCTAGTAGCTGGTATAGTGCGGTGCTTTGGATTTTAGTATGAGAATAATATTGATAACATGCTGATGTTTTGGCTGTCGCTAAGCGGTATTTACATTGGTCAAGGACTTTTTTTTTCTTCAGCTCCCCATGCTCTGCCAGGTGCCCAAGAAATGGGAGGGGGCACAGCCAGGATAGTTGATCCAAACTGACCAAAGGGCTATTCCATACCATATGATGTCATGCCCAGTATATAAACTGGGGGAGTTGGCCAGGGGGTAACGATCGCTGCTCGGGGACTGGCTGGGCATCAGTCGGCGGGTGGTGAGCGGTTGTATAATTTTTTTTTTTTTTCCTTTTTTTTTCCCCTCCCTTGGGTTTTGTTCCTCTCTCTCTCTCGTTGTTTTCCTTCTCATTATAATTCATTATTATTATTATTATTATTATTATTATTATTTTGTTCCAATTATTAAACTGTTCTTATCTCAACCCACGAGTTTTCTTACTTTTGCTCTTCCGATTCTCTCCCCCATCCCACCGGGGGGGAGTGAGCAAGCAGTTGCATGGGTCTTAGTTGCCAGCTGGGGCTAAACCACGACACCCAGTGAAGGTTGTTATCCAAATGAAAATCATAGGGTAACAGTACTGATAATGGCCTAATCTGCATATCTCTTTTTTTATATGGAGTTTTATCCAAGCTAGAAAGCAATTGTAGCTTTAAAAATGAAGGAAAGGAATAAGGAAAGTCACAGTTTAGAATATATTGCAGAAATCAATAGCAGCAAAGCCTGCCACTGTTAAAATTTATTTATTTTAAATCTCTTAAGCCTGATAATAAAACGTAGTTTTAGAAAATGGGCATAGTCAGCTATGTCTTTAGCCTTTATTGCTAAGATTAAGGCTTATTTAAAATGCATTAAACTTTTAGATGCAGCTGCTTTTCCTGAAAAGAGTAGTCAGCTATGAAGGACCATCACTCCACACACACAGAGCTTCCATGGACTTCAACAGAAGTTCAGCATAAGGGTGGAATTGAGCAAAAAGACCCTGATTCGTATCCTCAAAGACTGTTGAGATTAATGGGAGTTGAAATTGCTTAACACTTGCTCTTGTGAGTGCTCTGCAACTCACAAGATTAGGCTTGAAATGCCTTACTGAACCTTATCCTGTAGCAGTTCATAGATAAAAACTCCCTTTGTATTAGTGCAAGCAAGGCCCACAGAATAGCTTGGGTATACTCTAACTGTACAGCACTGGCTCTGCTGAAGGGTAACGTAGAAAGTTTGAGACATGTCCCTGGCAAAGACTAATTGCTATCACTGTTGGAGCATTTCAGTTGACCATTGATTGTAGTGAGTGGGAGAGACCACTAAGACACTGAGGTATTAAACCCTAAATATGCCAATTTTTTCTCTAAAAAAAGAAATAAAACCCAAATTGCCTTTTCTTATGATGATAAGGTCAGGTGCTTATGGGTAAGGATGACGGAGAAGGCCAACAAGGCAGATATCCTGCTGGGTGTCTGTTACAGACAACCCAACCAGGATGAAGAGACAGATGAAGCATTCTATAAGCAGCTGGGAGAAGTCTCACAATCACTAGCCCTTGTTCTCGTGGGGGACTTCAACCTACCAGATGTTTGCTGGAAATACAGCACAGCAGAGAGGAAACAGTCTAGGAGGTTCCTGGAAGGTGTGGAAGATAACTTCCTGGCACAGCTGGAAAGTGAGCCTACCAGGGGAGGTGCCTCGCTTGATCTGCTGTTTACAAACAGGGAAGGACTGGTGGGAGATGTGGTGGTTGAAGGCCATCTTGGGCTTAGCGACCATGATATGATCAAGTTCTCGATTCGTGGTGAAGTAAGGAGGGGGGTGAACAAAACTACTACCATGGACTTCTGGAGGGCAGACTTTGACCTGTTCAGGCCACTGGTTGAGAGACTCCCTTGGGAGACAGTCCTGAAGGGCAAAGGGGTCCAGGAAGGCTGGGCATTCTTCAAGAAGGAAGTCTTAAAGGCCCAAGAGTAGCCTGTCCCCATGTGCCATAAGACGAACCGGCAGAGAAGACGACCAGCCTGGCTGAACAGGGAGCTTTTGCTGGGACTCAGGAAAAAAAGGAGAGTTTACCACTTTTGGAAGAAGGGGCAGGCAACTCAAGAAGAGTACAGGGATCTCGTCAAGTCATGCAGAGAGAAAATTAGAAAGGCAAAAGCCTAGCTAGAACTCAATCTGGCCACTGTTGTAAGGGATAATAAAAAATGTTTTTACAAATACATTAACAACAAAAAGAGAGCCAAGGAGAATCTCCCTCCTTTATTGGATGCGGGGGGAACATTGCCACCAAGGATGAGGAAGAGGCTCTGGTACTTAATGCCTTCTTTGCTTCAGTCTTTAATAGTCAGACCAGTTATTCCCAGGGTACTCAGCCCCCTGAGCTGGAAGACAGGGACGGAGAGCAGAATAAACCGCCCATAATGCAGGAGGAAGCAGCTAACGACCTGCTACAGCAACTGGACACTCACAAGTCTATGGGGCCGGATGGGATCCACCCGAGAGTACTGAGGGAGCTGGTGGAGGAGCTTGCCAAGCCACTCTCCACCATTTATCAGCAGTCCTGGTTAACAGGGGAGCTCCCAGACGACTGGAGCCTTGCCTATCTGACGCCCATCTACAAGAAGGGCCAGAAGGAGGATCTGGGGAACTACACGCCTGTCAGCCTGACCTCGGTGTCGGGGAAAATTATGGAGCGGCTCATCTTGAGTGCACTCAACAGGCATGTGCAGGCCAACCAGGTGATCAGGCCCAGCCAGCATGGGTTCATGAAAGGCACGTCCTGCTTGACCAACCTGATCTCCTTCTATGACCAGGTGACCTACCTAGTGGATGAGGGAAAGGCTGTAGATGTTGTCTACTTGGACTTTAGTAAAGCCTTTGACACTCTCTCCCACGGCATTCTCCTAGAGAAGCTGGTGGCTCATGGCTTAGGCGGTGTACTCTTTGATGGGTAAAATCTGGTTGGATGGCCAAGCCCAGAGAGCTGTGGTGAATGGAGTTAAATCCCGTTGGCAGCCAGTCACAAGCGGTGTTCCCCAGGGCTCAGTTTTGGGGCCAGTCTTGTTTAATATCTCCATCAATGATCTGGATGAAGGGATCGGGTGCACCCTCAGTAAGTTTGCAGAAGATGCCAAGTTGGGTGGGAGTGTTGATCTGGTCAAGGGTAGGAAGGCTCTACAGAGGCATCTGGACAGGCTGGATCGATGGGCTGAGGCCAACTGTATGAGGTTCAACAAGGGTCAGTGCCGGGTCCTGCACTTGGGTCACAGCAACCCCATGCAACGCTACAGGCTTGGGGAAGAGTGGCTGGAAAGCTGCCTGGCAGAAAAGGACCTGGGGGTGTTGGTTGACAGCCAGCTGAACATGAGCTGTCAGTGTGCCCAGGTGGCCAAGAGGGCATTTCTTAGTTTCCAGTTCCCCTTTCATGCTCACCAAGGTTTCTTCTTCATCCATCCAGTCATTATTTGGTCTTACTTGGGAGCTGACTGAAAATAACCATCTACAACTGAACTGTTAATACAGTGTTTTTCCGGGATTTACTATATGAAAGATCCATTTTTTGGAACCAAAATGAAATAACTGGTTGTATGACAAGTGAAGGCTATTTAGGACCACGAGTACATTTTATGTTGAGCTTGCTACATTTCCAGACACATGATGTCCCCTACATTCCTGGATAAGGTACAGTTTTCCTTCTGGTTTTGTTAAAGGTGGCTGTAAGGTGCTGCTGCACTGACGAAGGGCTTGACGGTCAAGTAGAACTAGAGCCAGTAGAGTACTTCTTGCTGGTGGACTTCAGACCATTAATGAAGCAAATCTGGGGCAAAATTCAGACCGAGTACATCTCTTTGTAGATTTCAGGAAAAGTAATTAAGTAGCTGTGTTGTATGTTAACATAATGATTATTTTACACTGGGGAAATAGTGCTAAATATTTGGCTGAGGGTTCCTGGGTTGTATATGCAGACTGAATGACAAGACAGGGAAACTGGCCTTCAAATGCAGACACTTTGCGTGCAGGGTAAAATGGCTTTGGATTTGGAAGCATCGTTGTATTTGAGATATCGGCTCATGGACCCAAGTGGCTAGATGGGAAGTGGTGGGAGGCAGAAGCTTGTTTACCTTGAGTTGTCCACCCCTCTCTGGCTGTAGAGTGTTTAGTGGATGGGTCATGCACTCACCCATCCTGTCCTGACACAACATCCAATGTCCATTTGCTAGATGCTGAGACGTTCTGTACAACACAGTTCTGCGTCACTTCCTGCATGCAGACCCTCACCTTTCTTGTCTCCCACACCTGCAGCTCCTTAGTTAACAATGGGAGAAAGAAGCTTCTATTTTGCATAGACTGATTTAAGTATGAAAAAAACCAGATAAAGTCCAAACCCTTCTGGAATGAATAGATGTGAACTGAAAAGAATATTCAGATATCCAATGTTACATAGTTTCTGCTTGCCAGAAGACCAGCAATGTATCCATGACTAGGTTTACAGTAAGAAAAAAATTTTACAACCCCCTAGAATCTGTCCCTGAGATCCTGAACGCCATTACCTGGATGGAGCTGAGAGTATTTCGCAGTTCAGAGGGAACAGCTAAATCAGCTGAAAGAAGGCTTTACTTATGACCAGGGAGCAGCCAGAGCAGAGTCCCACAGCATACACACAAGAAGAGCTGAAGAGTCTGGTGAGGTGGCCAGGGTCAGCCGCTGCCCAGCGGTCCCGGGGCAGCAGTGCCTAGTGATGAGGAGCGTCTGGGACCCAGCCAGGAGGTCGAGCCTCTGGGTCAGGGTCTGGACACGCAAGGTGCGAGGCCAGGCATATGCTTGGCTGCTCTGTAGCTCAGGAAGGCCCTGGGTGAGGGCTGTGCTTAAGTGCAGCTCCTAAGCAAAGCGGTGAGGCCCCCACTGAGGCCCTTTCTCACACAGCTTGTTCCCAGCAGTCAGACCCCATAGCGGGGCTTGAGCACAGACAGTCTAACCCCTGGAGAGGGGGAAGGACCCGGCTCGTTCTACGTGGATGTCTGTTCCTTTATTCCTGTGATTTGCCCTTAGATCTGAGCATGCCTGGGCATTGTTAAGTCATTTATATGTCTGAGGAATCTCATGGTATTTATATATTTGCTGATTTGTTAAGCTGATTTTGGTTTCGAGCACATGAAAATGAAAATTGCAAGCAGATTTGGATTGTTGAGGTGCAACTGTAGTTAAAATAAAGGGATCCCAGGAAGCTTTTAATATTGTGCAAGTTCTCTGTAAATATTTCCTTTCTGCATTTTGAGGTCCATTATTCTTGAAAAACTCTCATTTCCTTCCAGCTTTCCTGTCTGTAAAGGTCTCATTGGCTTTGGAAGCCCATGGTGGCATCTGTGAAGAGTTTGGTCCCAAAGCAATGTACTTGTCATCTTGTAGGCCACATTTTAAATACTGAATTGCTTTTTGAACCAAAACTTGCACAGGTCATTCTGCTATTAATTTCAATAAATGTCTTTAGGTAGTTGCTCAAACTTGCTGATTAGTAATTACATAAAGCTGTCAAACCTATCTGCAGCTGCTGCAAATAAAGGTACTCCTGAAGTCTGTGGAAAATCTGTATCTTTCTCTGTAATCTTAGAAATGCATTTGTGCATCGTGTCATGAGAACTATTATCTACGATCTGACAGAAGACAGCTGGGACTCTTCCCATGTATTATTCTGTTTATATCAGGTCCCTGTGGGGTCAAAAGCACAGTTATGGTTCATAACTAAGTTGGGGAAGTAATATTTAATGCTAAATTTCAGAGCACTGTTCAGATACTAATTCCAATATTTTTATCCCATTTCACAGGTAGGAAACTTGAAGAAAAGAGAGAAAAAGATCTGCCCATAGCTGCACAATGAAACTACAGCAAGATAAAGTGAAGAGATTTGGGTTAGTTCCACATACGTTTGATCCTGCCTATGTGCAGAGGGTTATACTAGATGATCTCCTGAGGATCTTTCTACCCCTTCATTTCTATGATTCTACAATTAGTGGCATTTTCCTTTTGGGCTATTTGGGTGTGGGGAGAGTGCAGAAATGTGTGTATTTTTCACCAGGATGTAATGTGTATACTCAACATAATTTTCTCTGAAATTCACATCCAAAACCAAAAAATTGGCTTTGCTCCAATGAGTAATTTTGCACTTACTGTGTGGCTAAGATGGAGTAGGCAGACTTGCAACTATACTAAGGGTTGCTAGTACATTTTCAGAAAAGGAGAGCACTGACTGGGTGATTCCTACTGACAGCAAGAATTTTTAAGGTCAAATGGGTATTCTTTCCTATTTTTCCAAAATATGGAAATAATTTCCAACTCTGCTTACTATTGTCGAGACTGTATTCCATTAGCATGGTTTTAATTGATAGGTATGAACACCCTGTGCATATATTAATGTCAGGAACTGGTATGCATTTCAGTGCACTGCCAGACTCAAAGGTTTGTAATCTGCAGCAGGACGCCTAGTTGGAGACCAGTGACTAGTGGTGTACAACAAGGGCTGACACTGGGGTCAGTACTGCGTAACGTCTTCAAAAGTGATTCAGATAACCTCAGTTACAGTCTCAAAGACAATTTCTTGGATCAGGTTTTTAGAAACAACATTTAATATCTTTCTAGAAAGCAAGACTTCTACTTTGAAGTAAGAATAGATGTTTCATATGCATACGTACTCAAACATAAAGTTAGAATCTCATTGGTGTTTTCATAACATGGGATGATCAATGTAACAAGAGAACATGTCTTCCAGATACCCATTTGTTCTCTGTGGCCATTAATAATTATGAAAAGTCTTTATTCAAACATCAGAATCCAAGTGGGAAATTCAAACTCGAGAAGTGACTTTCAAAAACATATTACAACTTTAAACTGTCAAGTGTTTTGAATATATTTCTGCAAATCCTTTAGACAACCTCGCTGTCTACTTTTATATTCCCATCAGTTTATTGAAGTCCCCTAAAGCTGTTATTTCAAAATGATATTTGATATTATGGCAACACCTTAATCAGTAACAATCTTCTAGATTACGCATTCAAGACAAAAGATTGCCAGCTGCAGCAAAGCAAGCCATGAGACTGGGATATGAGTGACTTCAAAACAACAAACTGCATTCTACTTTCACTTACCCAATGCAGCACAGTAAAACCTGAGGAGGATTCAAGGAATGCAATTAAGGATGTGATTTAGATTGTTTTATGCCTCAGCTCCACTTTCAAAACATAAAAGTGCCTATTTAAAAAAAAATTATTTTCTACTTAACGCATTTCAGGCTACATGAGATTAAAATTACTGTCTTCATGATCCACTTGCCTAAATGCTTGGTAGTTACTTGGTAACCTTCAGTTCCTGGATAGCTCATCTCAGAGCAGTATGCCTGTATAATTCCGCCAACTGCAACTGTACAGGTATGTCAGAGAGGAGGACTGTGTTGTGTCTGCCAGCGTGGGCATTTCAATTATCGGAATCATGCTCTGTGATTATTTTCCAAGAGCAGCAGAATCTAGTCAGTTTCTGTGGCCAAGAGTGAAGCAGTATTTAAGTATTAGGGGGTAAAAGCTTATTTTACAAAATATGTAAAGAATGGCCTTTGTTCCTTGAAAAGCGCTGTTAGCTGGATTAGTTTTATGGGTAGCTTCCAACTTGGGGTAAAGGACAATATTCAGAATTCCTATGATGAGGACAAGAAAAAAAGACAGAAAAGTGACATAGATCTTCAAATGCAGACTTCCTGGGTGCTGTGCCACCACTTTTCTTCTTCCATGCAGTCAGAGTTAGGAAACCATAGAGAAGACGAGAATGTGGGTGATGCTTGTGGGGCACAGGGAAGCATGGATCAATGGCAGGGATTAAGGTCTCTTTAGTCCTTCCAGTTAATTCAACCTTGCTGACAGACCAGCTTTCTATTTAGGACGTTTTTGGTTTTGTTTTTTTTTTTTTTAACCACAAACACAAGCCTATTAGACTCTACATTTATTTAAATGGACATTAGTTAATGTCATAAACCTGCAAGAAGACTGCTCACGAATAATTTAAAATAGATGAGCATTCCAATCATTGCCATTGAGGTTAATAAGACTACTCATTTATTTAGGTTTACTCAGTGTGTGTGTCATGGTTTAGCCCCAGCCGGCAACTAAGCCCCACACAGCCGCTCGCTCACTCCCTCCTGGTGGGATGGGGGAGAGAATCAGAAGGGTAAAAGTGAGAAAACTTGTGGGTTGAGATAAAGACAGTTTAATAGGTAAAGCAAAAGCTGCACACGCAAGCGAAGCAAAACAAGGAATTCATTCACTGCTTCCCATGGACAGGCAGGTGTTCAGCCATCTCCAGGAAAGCAGGGCTCCATCACGTGTAATGGTTACTTGGGAAGACAAACGCCATCACTCCAAACACCCTCCCCCCTCCTTCCTTCTTCTTCCCCAGCTTTATATACTGAGCATGACATTGTATGGTATGGAATAGCCCTTTGGTCAGTTGGAATCAACTCTCTTGGCTGTGTCCCGTCCCAACTTCTTCTGTACCTGGCAGAGCATGGGAAGCTGAAAACTCCTTCACCAGTGCAGCAACAACTAAAACATCAGTGTGTTATCAACACTGTTTTCAGCACAAATCCAAAACATAGCCCCACACCCACTACTATAAAGAAAATTAACTCTATCCCAGCCAAAACCATCACAGTGTGTTTGCAAGACAAGGCTCTAATTTTAATGTTCTCATTGAAGTCCATTGGATTTCACCTGAACCGTCAATGCAAAAATTAAAACTAAGGGCTGGTGTGAGCCTTTTTTGGCAAGTTCTGCAAGTACTTATACTTCTTTTCACATAGGTAATGCTAGTGATACAAAAGGGACCAGCAGTATGAGGGAAGACTAATGACATGAGTGAACTCACTGTTGAAAAAATGTTCAGTGAAACATACTATTTTTTCTTACTGCTTAAGGCCCTTTTGCATGTCTATCTTTAGCCTGGTAATTTATTTTTTATTTTTGCTGTCTTTGCCTCTGATGTTTTTTTACTGCCAGTTACATTATTCAGGGATCTTTTAGAGCTCTGTTTCTGATGGCCTATGTTTTCTGGGCTCACTGGAGTTAAACTTCCTTGGATCTGTTTGAGACTGCATTCTGGAACCCTTGAGATTTTAATCTGATTATTAAAGCAATCACTTGTATTAAAACAATTTCCAGTGCTTGCAGTAAGATCAATTATAGCAGTTTAAACACTTCTTTGACCCAAACTTTCCATCTTTTGTTGGCCCTACAAAGTATCTGTGAAACTTAGTCCCACTGAAGAGAGGCTTTTAGAACAAGTAGATTTTGACCCCTGTGCCTCAAGACCTGGACTCTGAAAGCGAATTATTTATGATCCAAGTATTCCCCCAAAAGACTTGCAGGCCTCCTGGCATCCATTTTCGTAGGAAGTGGTGCCCCTTTTTACCCTAGTCTCTCAAGGATTTCCTTGAGATGGGGATGCAAGTGCAGAACACTGATGATGTGCTGGGAAACTATTGCTCTCTCTCTAAATTTCTGAGTATATATATATAGTATGTATGTCTTACACACACATATATTTGTATGTATTTGCAATGTGAAGCAGATAAAATTGATAGTTTTGGTTGGTTTAAAATATGCTGTATGGGGAACACATAAATGGGGAATGGGTAAAAAAGAGGCAGTGGAGCACTGAAAGGTGGAAATTGTGGTAGATCAGGACACCATGCTTTTTGTCAGGACACCATGGTTTTTTTGCATTTGTATCTTCTGGAGAGCTGGGGAGTTTTATTTGAAATTGTAAATATATGGAAAAGTGTCTGGAATTAATGTCATATGGTGATGGAAAGTAGTCTGATAGGAAATTCATTGTGCATTGAGGGGTGCCTACCATTAGGAGTATAAACGCAGTGCAGCTGCTCTACTGCTAAAATGTATTGAATTCAGTGGATCACACAGAGCTTATATGGAAGGCCTTCTGAAATCTGCATGGCAAGTCAGAATATACAGGCTGTGGCTCCACTGGTCCCCCTCTGGCAGCTGGCAAAGCATTTCCACCCATCTGAATTCTGCTTTGCTCCCCTCTGTGCTTCATAAAAATTACCTCCAGCTTCCTTGCAATGCTGTGATTACTAGCTGGCTCCCAAACATCCATATGTTGGGCAGTCTTGCTTTACAATTTTCTCATGTGTAAAAGTAGCTATTTCTCATTCATATGATTTCTGTTTAGATTTCTGAAATATGCCTACCTAGCCCCTAAGGCCAGGCTTCTGCAAATACATACGTAATATATTCCTCAAACTTTGCAGTGTTCTTTCACATTCCACATTTGTCAAAGCATCTCTTATTAATCGTTGAGCTAGCTGTGAATTTCAGTCTCTCTGTTCTCCCATACTACCTTTGTTTACACATTTTTTTCTATTTCTTAATTTTTTCCATTTTTTCAGGGCCAAGCTTTGTCTTCACTGGGTTTAACTGCTTGCCCCACTTCATGCCTTATTTTGTTGTCCTTGGTCAAGTCATTTAATCTCTTTTCATTTCAATTCTCCATCCATAAAGTTGGGCTAAAACTATGTTCTGAGTCACAGTAAAGGTGTAATCATGAGTTCATTAAAGATGAGGACAACTAAGACCCTATGGTTATATGAGTACTTGTCACTGATAAAGAATGCACTTGTCACTGCTTTTCCCCATGAGTTTCTCACCAAGGTAATGCTAAGCCATTCCAGCTTCTCACTCACTTTCTAGTGATACTGGAAATAAAGAAGGTTTGGCTGGTTCATGGTTCTTGCAACAGAAAGTGCGAAGGTAGTGTACTCAGCCTTTGTGATACTCCTGTAACCAAGCTATAGCATAAGACAAGTAGTCTATGACCAAGAAATACTGGTCATCTTATGCATAAACTATCTTGGATAATGGTCAACTTATGTAACTAATACAGTGGCCAGCACAAGAACCTGATGCAGAGTGAGGACAATCACGTAATTCCTTTACACCCTTTGGCTGATTTCCAGCAGGGAGATCTCTCGCCAGGCCATGAACCGAGAACACTGATTTTGGTGAAGTTACTCCTTAATAGCTCTCTTGCACGTGTGATCAGACTCTGTCCTGGCTATGGTTGCGGAAATCCAGAATAGGTTCTCCGAACTTGGTCATCACACAGGCCTAAACTGAGTACAGAATTTGACTGTGTTTCTTTGTCTAACAGGAGTATTTCCTCTAGGGGCTACACCATTGTGAGGAAATAAAAACCTAAATACTTCCTTGTGGGTCTCTCAACAAGACTTTCCACTCTGTACAGATTTCCTTATGTGTCCCTAGAGGCCTTTAAACAATTCGGGTTTTTTACCTTCTATACTATAATATTGTGCATAGCCAAGACTCCCTTTTTGTATTTATCTTCTGTCCTTACTACATCCCTCTGACGTGGCTGGTGGTGAGTTATAAACTATTTCATGTTATTTTCTAAAACATGCAGCCCTTGCTCTTAAAGATCTTTTCCACTGACTAGGGGTTTGATATGTTACCAGCTAAAGTGCTATTTTCTATTTGATTTGTGATTAGCAATGGACAAGCCAATAAAACCTCAAAACAGGTGCACACTTGGCCCAGGCTGCTTGGCATTTGTTCAGCTGATGTAGCTAACTCAAAAAAAAAAAAAAGCCAATCCAGAGAGAGTATTTTGCCATTAGTTCCTGGCTGCCAGCATGGCATTACTAAGCAGCTTATACATATTCCCTGTTGTATGTGTAAGATCAGCTGTAGGCTCATTTTAAATGTTGGCTCTAGTTCAGACCAGCATCTTAACATTGTAATCAGGGTATCTGGCTTGGATCAGGAATGGGCTATGATTTTATATATTGTCTGCATAAGGAAATTAAAAGATCTCAAATACAGAGAAATTCAGACTGATGATATATTTAAAAGGCACTGTGGTTTCCTTTATAGACAGTAATACTAGCTGTTTCAGCTAGTTGCTTTTGTGAAACATTTAAAAACAAGGCCCATGTAAAAGTCAGTCCATATATTTGGGTCACAAAATTTGAACTTCAAATGGAAATTTAAAACTGCTGTGTTTGAAACCGTGAAGACAATTCAGTGTGTCCAAGTGAGCTGGGAAACAGTCTCCTTTTTTGTAACATAAGACATATCTGCCTTGTGTAAGAAAATAATACAGAAAGACAGCAATTCCTTTCATCCATGTGTGGAACCACCACCAGTATAGCTATGAAATACAGCTCTTGTTAGGTCAGGTGCAATGCTGCACCAACACAGCTATGCTGCTTCCAGAGTTAGCTGTATATTGAGCAGAAATGTTGACTCATGTTCCATCTACGTCAGGGATCTGGGATCTGTGCATTACTCACTCTTCACAGCATGAGGTAGGTATGTCTGAACACAGGGACTGGTGCCTACTGGGAAGCCTACAGCTACATCAGTTATTTCAGCAGACATAAAATGTGCAAGCGTTTTTAGCATTGCAGTAGCTGATTACATGAACCTTTAGGTAGTTAAATACTTTTAAGAACATGACCCAAATGTCTCTCATTTTCCAGCAGCTGTATAATTATTCTGTGCTAAACCCTGGTGTAGCAGTATTGGATAGTACTACTAGAAAATTGCCTTCACCTTTGCAACTCTGTAGTTCTTTGAGCCAGGGTCTTTGCACTTTCATATGCAGGTAATTGCATCCATCTGCCATAAATGAGATCAAAGAATGTTTATTTTAACTGTTAATCCAAAATGAAGTAAATAGTTGCACCAGTTTGTCACTTAACCAGCTCAAGATCATTCTTTGATTCTGCTCCTGTCAGCCAAAGGTTATGTTTGGAGTTTGTGAAATTGATAGATTTTGAAATGGCTGTAATTGCATCACAACCCCTTCAGCTTGAATGTAAATGCTATTTTTAATTTTTTTTTTGTTTACAAAAATCAACATTGCTTCACAACTGACATACATTAAACAACTCCCTTTTCTTTTCCAAATTTGAGTCTGAATCTGCAGATGTTTCTAAGTAATCATTACTCAACTTAGTGGTCTCAGTTAAGTAGTTAAAAAGACTATTAGAATTAATAAAGTTAGGTAATAGAAGTGTTTCCACTGTTACACTGATGTGCGATATAGGAAAACAGCTTGTATTGATTCAGTCCTGTTCTAAGTCAAGAAGAAAATATTTTTGTCCAAATACATAAGAAATAAAAATCAGCATTGAAGGACTCCAGAGGACTATCCAGCTCCATTTCTTCCTGTAGAATCCCGAGTTAGAGAGATAAATACAGACTGTGAGTCTGTGCCAGAAAACTCACCCATTTAAGGGATTCTGGAAAACAGAATTGTCTCACTTAACTGGTATCTGTTAAGAATAAATGAATTTTCCAGTTACTGACAACCTTATTTCATCTTATTCTCAACAGTGACATAAGCTAGAACTATTGAAGAAAAAATATCTCCCTTCAGTGGAAGACTTTTTTTTCTCTCTTCTTTCCTGTTTCTTCTATGGATGAAAATAAAAAATCCAGCAACCCTAATCATACAGTGTAGTGGAGACTCTACTTCTTGGACACCTTCTCTCTTGCTAAACAGCTTTGGGTACCACCAGCTGCATTAGAGCTGCTATTGAAAACCTAATAGCTTCTCTGTTTGCCTACGCTGTTACCAAAACTTCTCTTTGGAAGTGGCCTGAGTATAACAGCTGTTCTGCTCATGTACACTGTAATTCTGGTAAAACAAAAATGCCAAAGATACCGTAAAGTAACAGGACAACCATTAAAGTGATTATAGTTTTGTGGCTTTTAGGAAAACAATCCCCAAAGATTCAGAAGGGACTTTGGTTTCTTAACTTCAGCATAAAAGCTAGGAGACACAGACTGTGTGGAGACAAAAGGCAGTTCTTTCACTTGTCTGATTCGTTCTCTTTTGCAGTATGTACATTTGATACTGCCAGGCCTAAAAGAACCCTTCCTTTCTCAGAAATGAGTATATCAGGAGGAAAGAAAGAAATCAAATTCTATCTTTACAGCCTTCTGAGAAATGCAGGGCAAATTAAATCTATGTACAGGTATATCTTGTATAAAAATATGTCATCATGGCTCTTAACTTGCAAGATAGTAATGATCTTTGCAGACCTTTAAGATGGAAGCACAAGCTTCCATCCCTACCATGGATCCTGGCAAGTGAATGTACATTCAGGATCAGGCCCACTGTGACTTCTCTTCTTGCTAGCTATAGGTATGGGCCATACGTGTTGTCCTACAAAGGGAGAAATAAATTTAAACAGGCAGAAAGGTTATGCTTATATTAAGTAATAACTATTTCCAGAATGAACTTGGGAAGACTAATTTGAATCTTTGTCAAAAAAGAAAAGCTGGAAGGAGGTGGACAAGAAGTAGAAATATTCCAGCTTAGAGTGATGCTTTTATTTTTGCATTTGACTGCTTTGATTGCTTGTCTTGTTCCTTCTGAGCCAAACAAAACTATGACATGACTCATATGTAGAAATTGTCTGTACTACTTTTTTTCCATTCAAATTGAGTTGAAAAAAAAGTGTTGTATCCTTATGTGGTACCCCTGTAACAGAACATAATTTATTACACAGAAATATGGTGTCCCCAACTTCTGCCTCAGAATAGAAACAAATATATGCTTCACAATGTCAAATGATTATGTAAGGAAGGAAGGAAAACACAAACAGCAGTCAAGATCTTTGAAGAGTTGTGCAGAAATGTAGAGAGATACTATAAAAGGATTTACTTTCTAGCTAGCAAGATGTATTGAAGATGGGAGTTCATATATAATAGCATTTCGAACTGCAGTGATTCCAGTATACATTTCCTTAATAAAACAATGCCTGTAACTGAATATTTCAGGGTAACATTCTGTAGTCCTCAAGTCTTAAAGTTGTGAGTACACAGAGTAAAAAAAGACTCTTAGAGCTGAGACTGCAGTCACTGACTATGGAAATAATTCCATAGACCTGTTTCAGTAACGAATCTGTATCATAGAGCATTTTTCTGCTTTCTGCATAATTGCTGTCAGTAAGATAATATGTTTAACTCATTCAAAATATCTATGAAACTACATATGTACTAGCTCAAATACCCACTGAGATACAAGATTTTAGCTGCTTATGTTTAAAAATCATGTAATCTTTATGGACTAAATTAACATTTGCCTACTACTAATTTAAGTACATTTGTCTAACTTTTTAAAGGCAATAATAAGAAAGTGGAAATATGCATTGTAATTATCGTAAAGCATATGTATCTGCCATGCTAAGGATGGAGTGGTAGCACCATTTTGATAGCAGAGGAGCACATCTTCCATTTCTTCACTGTGAATTTTGTGCTCAGATTGGCAGTGTAACATGAAGTTGGAATGTAGATGATGGGGTGGAAGAAAAGGAAGAGGGGGTGTTTGGTAATGATTTAAATCATCATGCCCAGTTACTACTGTAAAATTGTCAGTGCTTCAAACTTACTGTTGGAGTAAGAATCAAACAGTATTTCCAGGAGTTGCATTACTCTATAATGAAATGTCATGTATGGTTTGAAATTAAATATGTGCCAATAATGAAAGGCAAAATAATTCTAGTGTATATATTATTGTTATTATTGGGAACCTCTTACACACTCAACTCTGCACTAATGTGGAAGAGTACATTGTGATTAAGCACCAAAAAATGAATGTCTTCTGAACAACAAAACCCCTCACTTACTCAAAAATGCTTAAGAGTGATTTCCAATGAAACCGAAGGGATCTAGACAGCTAAATGCTCTTGGTGATCTATTCTTAGTCTTTACAAGTCCCTTAAGTGACTGAACAATTCAGAAGAGCCGCTCAGCCACAGCAAAAATGGGACCTTTCTAAGAGAAATGGTGGGGATGCTCAGCCTGCAGATGCTCTGTTCAGATGGGCCCTGACACCTGGAAGCCCACTGCATTAAGTGCAGTAATGGTGTAACCTTCGTGTCCTTCCTCATGTGCATCATCCTTGTTCTACGAAATAGCATCGGTATCTTTGTTTATTTATCTTGTTTGTATGAAGTTTTAAAGTTACCGGAATCAGCTTTGGTGGGCTTATGGACTCACCAGGAGTTCTTATGCATGCCGGCTTGCTGGCTAGCCCAATGTCAGACTAGTAGAAGGTATTGTGAACTACTGTATCTGCATATTGCAATTTTAAAACATGGATATTGATATACTTGAGGGGTTTATGTCAGTAAATTTCAAGTCACATTGTAACTTGTGGAATTTTTACAAATTGTATTCATCCTTTTGAGCTTTTATTACTGATTTTATTAATTAAAGCTGACAGCACCTGTAAGAAAAATAAGATACAGCTCAGTAGTTTTGAAGGAATTATTCAGTTATGCTAGAATTTCGGTACTGTGCGTTCTTCATTCCGAGGTGAAGAGAGAGAAGATACGAGTCGTGGATAGTTCGAGACTTCTGGAGAAGTCAAATGAGGACATTAGCGCAAGGAGCCCGTGCGCCATCCCCCGGTGAAATCTGGGACGCCCAGGGAGGGTGTTTCACTTTGGGGGGGTGTGTACTTCTCTTGTACTTCACTTGCTGTGTTGGCTGTCGAATCATTGAGTTATGATTGTCATCAGAAAAGTTATTAAAATATAATTATCGAACAGACAAAAACAGTTTTCAGTGTGGCAAAAGTTACTATAGCCAATTTTGGACAATTTTATGGCTGTCGGAAAATACTCGTCTCACGAGTGTCAGTACCGTGATTTAGACGTTCCCAGTAAATCACTTCCAGCTCCTCACTGGAAATTGTTGGGGTAGTAACTGTTGAGGTGGAAATTGTTGAGGTAGTAACTGTTGTTTTAAAACAGCCTGTTAATGGTAGAAATAGCAGTGAGCGCTACAAATGTGTGTTAAATAATCCCGAGAGTAATTTCCTGCCTGCTGCCCATCATCACCTGTCACACCTGTGCAATCGGGGCATTCCCGTCGTGTCTTCCTCCCTCTGTTTTTGCAAGGGGATTTATTGGGGGCTTTTCGGAAACGTTCGTGACGGTACACGAGACAGAGGCCGAGGTTCGGGGAGGAAGGTCCTTCTCTCAGTGTTCCCTTGGCACAGGGGGTCCTTTTACTTAACTTTGGCCGGAGAGCTCTTACAGGCTGAGGCCGGCAGGTCCCCGCAGCGGAAGGCGACGGGCGGGCGGTCTCAGCGCGCTGCCGTGTCCCCGCTGTGAGGAGTTACTCCCTCTCGCTGTTGGTCACGGCGGATCCAAACCACCGCGACCCACGCTGTCGCTGACAGCTGGGGATCCCGCCCGCCGCCTCGCCCGCGAGCGAGCGGCTTTGCGGCGGGAGCGGGGCACGGCGCCGCGGCCGTTGGCGTGAGGAGAGGAGGGGAGGGGAGGGGAGGGGAGGGCGGCAGAGCCTCCTCCGCTGCGCGCCGCTTGCTCGCGCTCTGCCCCCTCGGCGCCGGCCGAGGAGAAGACCGCTGCCCCGGTTCCCTTTTGTTCGGAGCCGGTCTCGCTCGCTCTCCCTTCCCGCTTCGGTACGCCGCCGTCGAGCCGAGCCCCGCCCCGCTCCTTGGGGCGTGGCGCTGCCAGGGGCACCTCCCCGTCCCGTCCCCCCAACCTGTTACTTTAAGGGCCGGCGGGGCGGGGCGGGGCCGGGCGGAGGGGCTCGCGGCCGCGCCGCCGCGCACCATTGGCTGACCGCGCCGCCCCGGCGCCCGCCCCTCTCCGCACACTGTTATGTCTGTGTCTCGGTGTCAGTCCGGCGGGCGGCGCGCATGCGCGGCGGGCGCTCATCTAGCCGGCGGGGCCGGAGCGAGCGCTGAGGCAGGGGCCGCCGCGGGCTCGGCGTGGTGCGAGGGCGGGGAGGAGGCAGACAGCGGGAGCAGTGAGGCAGAGGATGTCTGCCGCCGGCCCGCCGCTCCTCTGCGCGCCCGCCGCCACCTCCACGTCTTCATGAATTAGCGCAGCGGGGTGGGGGCGGGGGACGGGAGCGAGCGCCCCAGCGGAACCGGCGCCCCAGGCATGGCCAGCTCGGTGAGTACCGCGGACCCGCCGTCTTCGCCCCGCGCTGCCCGCTGCCGCCGGGTGCTCGCCGCCGGGAAGGGGTTGGCGTGACGGGGAATTTCCTCTTTGCGTGCGGCTTTCCCTGCCTCCCGCTGCCTCCCCGCCGCTCCCGGCAGCGGCAGGGAGCACGCACGCACCCGGAGGGAGGCGGCGGGTGTCGCCTCAGCCATGTTCCTGCCGCCGCACCGGGGGCACCGAGCGCGGAGGCGCCGGGAGGGGGGACGGTGCGTCCCTGACAGCGGCCCCGGCTGCCCGCGCCCGCAGGACGGCACCGCGGGCCGGCGCCGCGCCTCCCCGCGTCCTCCCGGTGGCAGCGAGAGCTCTTTGACGCCCTCGCCTGCGGGGCCGGTTTTTTGTTGCACGGCTGCGGTGGTGCCTTTCTGTTTTTTGTTCCTCTTGCTGGGTTTGTGGTCCCGTCTCGTCCGTGTGTCCCCCCCTGCGCCTGCGGCGGGGCCGGTTCCCCCTCGGCCGCCCGCCCAGCCCCGCTTCCTCGGGCGCTCACCGGACGCTCCCCGCCTCTCCCCCCGCAGTGCGCCGTCCAGGTGAAGCTGGAGCTGGGGCACCGGGCCCAGGTCAGGAAGAAACCCACCGTGGAGGGCTTCACCCACGATTGGATGGTGTTTGTCAGAGGGCCCGAGCACAGCAACATTCAGCACTTTGTGGAGAAAGTCGTCTTTCACCTGCACGAGAGCTTTCCCCGGCCGAAGAGAGGTAGGTGGGCCCGCCGCGGGCCGCCCCGACGGGGCCGGCGTCCTGCCCCCGCCGCCGGCGGCCTCCCCGGTGCCGGGCGGCCGGTAACGGGGTCTCCCCCCAGACGAGAGCGCTTCCCAGCCGGCTCGGAGCGGGCGCAGCTGACGGGTCTGTGCCGGTCTCTGTGGAGAACAAAAGTGGCCGTCAGTGCGGTGGTGGGCTGCCGGTGGCCCTTCTCCCGCCCCCCTTGGGGCTGCCCGGGGGCGAGGGGCTCCTTTCTGCCCCTTCCCCTCTCCCGCACTTGCTGCCGCGGGGATCTCCACTCGCAGCTGCCCGGGGTCGCAGGGCCTGGGCCGGCCGTGCGTCTGGGTCCCAGCTCCTCCCGGCCTCGCCGGTGGCTCGGGACTGGCTTCTATCTCGGGGTAGGTCTGCACCGGAGGCTTTTGCCCACGTGTTGCTTGCGTCTGGCTGGTGTTGCTTTCTCCCGATGTACTAAATGTGTGCCTGGGACAGGGATATCTGGAAATGTGTTCCTGCTCTGATTTTGGTACTTGTGGTTGGACTCCCCCAACACTTCGCTTTCTGTTTCGTTCTCTAGTTCATTGTCAGGGTTTCAGCTTTTCTGAAGTACATGAAAACTTATTGAAAGGTGTGTATGTGTGGTGCGTATCTACCCACGTAAGATGGGCTGGGAGAGGTGCAAGAAGCCTTTTCTTCTCAGATCTGATTCCTGAGCCCTTAGTGTCCTGATTATTGTAGTTGGATTAGTAGAGGTAACAGTACAAATAAAAGAAGTGGGCAGGCTTGTTTATCTATGCAGACACAATGGTTAGCAGTTACCTTTCATTTGATCTGCAATCTTTATTGGCATCTAGAACTCCTGCAGTTCCTTAGAACAACATAATCATAAACCCTGTGTGCGTAGAGCTAGGTGGGGAAAAACTGGATGTTCAGGGAGCAAAAAACAGGAAATTTTTCAGTGTTGAGATAAAAAAGCGCTTTTTTGTGGTAAGGTAAAAAACATTTTCATTTAGTGTTTCTCAGTTTGAAGGTACCAAGCTGTGACTTTTTTACATCAATTATTGTGTTTCTTCTAGAATACTTCCCTTAAACAATGGAGTGTAAGAATTGCAGTATTTCAACTGCTGAGATTACCTTCTAAAGTATAAACTATTAATTCCCTTTTATTATCACAGAGTTGGTAACTTTTTAAATCCGCTGTAAACCAGCACAGTACTGCACGAACAGTTTTTGGTGGATTGTGTGTAATACTGCAGTATTTCTGATGAATTAAATTGCCCAGATTGCACTGTGGAGTCTTCCTCCTGTTTTCTTCTATTTCTTGTAAAGAAAAACATGGCTTTAAGTTAGTCTAAATAGTTTGGCAGAGAAACTCCTGAGAACAGGTCTGAGTAGTCTAAATAGGTGAGATAGCATTATCCGTATTCAGTGAATTAGATGATGTGGTAGAAAGTACATTTAATACTTTGAAGCTCTGTCTGCGTACGGGGTGTTTGTGATGCTCTCTGCTTTTATTATCCATGCTTTATTTATTTATTTATTGAGTTGTTGTCTGGCCCTGGGGAACATGACTCTGCAGCCCAGACTTGGGGATTGGTTGCTAGGTGTGATGTGCAGCTTGCTAATAAGAATGTATTTTAGGACTTTTGCAAGTGAAAGATGCATAGTTTGCCGCTGGGAGTGCTTTGTGTCTCCAGCTGCTGAGTTTAGTTAGGCAGTCATTTAAGCCATTGTTTTAAAGTGTTTATTTTGGGGTTTTATTTGTATGCATCATTTTCATGATGTGGCAACTGCTGGGAAAGATGCCAGCTTACATAGCCCGGGAGGGGACTTGTCATACTGTGCTTGCACATGACTTGGATTGTAGGAGAACACTGCAGCCGCTCCCATCCAGCAGAGCGTATGCTCAGATGGTGAGTACTCCATTCACTTCTGGGCTTTGCTTAGCTTCCTAAAACTACAGCAATGAGTGAAAAATAGGTGCTGAAGAAATTTCACCTGAAATCGCAGTGGGAAAGATGAGCATTGTGCTGCTGAGAGTGATCCATGTACGAATTACCTAGCACGTTTTCTGCTGTTCAGAAGTCTTTGAAAGAGTGGTGGTGATGTGTGCCTTGTAAATGGGAGCATTTTGTTTGTCTTTCTAATTTACAAATAGAGTTAAAATTTTTGACAAAAATATTTGTGACAAAAATCTAGTCTTTCTTGGCTCTGTATATCACTGCTGTTAGTTTGATTTGACCTCAGATGGCCTTCAGGGTGGTATCTTAAGTGTCGCATACTTAGCGGGAATGTTATGCTTGCTTGTAGTGTTAGTCAAACTACCTGTTTTCCATCACTTGCTCTGAAGTTATACTTCATTATTTTAGTATAAGATAACTTACCACTTGGTAAGTTCTCAAACTAATCCTGAGCCATAGGTTTAGCAAGCTGAAGGAGGTGTACAATATTAATCAAAAGCAAGTACTAGTATACTGACTAGCCATAATAACACTTAGATCTCTGGTAAGTGATCTTTTTCTCTCTGGATTCGTGCTGTGAATGGCTGCTCTAACATGTGTGCTTGCTAGGAAAAGTTTTAATTCATTAAATCTATGTGTAGAGCTCACAGATAAATTTGAAAATAATAAATGAATAGGTTATGCATAGGTGTTAATAAATGCATAGGTGTTATTAGCTCATAATGTGTTTCTGTTGCTAGATCACTCTTTATTAGGGGCATAGTCATTCCAAACATCAAGGGGGGCAAGGCAGATGAATTATTTTCAGTGCATTTGCTTTGCACATTTATGAGAATAGCTGGATAAACTGTCAGTTTGCCGGCTACAGCTCTGGCTTTGTGTATCTCTTCTGGCTATACCAGGGATTTTGGACATATTAGAGGTCAGTGGTGAGTTTGCAAAGGTGTGTCCAAGTGTTTGTTCTACTAATAGTTGCTGCAGAGTAAGCAGGGTCCTGTACCCCAAGGTTGTGTCAGTTTTAAGGTGGAAACATAGCTAGGAACAGTGTTGGAGCGCAGAGCAGGTTGGTTTGTGGGTGTAGATAGGATGGAAAGGTGATGGTGACTAACAGGGAACAGAGTGTAGATAAGCTTAAGTGGCCTAATAAAATAGTTTCCTTCCTCTTTCACTGTGTCTAACCTTAAAAACTTGAGCTTGGACAGAAAGCAAAAGGTTGTTTTCTGTTTGCCTTATGGTGACTGAGTGCTTTAGTTTATCCTTGCTTGGTGTAGCATACAATCATTTGCAGTCACTGACTGGTTCCCTGTACTAATGCCCATTTCATGGCCTGCTCCTGCCGTCTGACTTCATGAATAGTTTCATGGAGGGTGGCCACAGGACTACTTGTCAAGTTAAAGAAAGTAGACTCATGCCCCGACTCACTTTGCAAGACAAAAGCTTTCTAAAATCATCATGCAATCACAAATACCGGTTTTCAGATCTTGTCTATTTTGTGATGCTGATGTAAATTGGTTAAGAGAAGCCATGCAGAATTTCTAAGATTCTAGCTTTCTTTCAAAGTATGTGTTACTTACCTTTCATTATTTGTGTGAAGAAAATAGTGCTGTGTGTAGAAGTGCAGTATTTTAAAGCATGTCTCTGGAACAAGATTTGGTCGCTAGGTTATGGTTAGTTTTGATCTGCTGCGATACTGCCTCCAAAAGAGGAGCTGTTGCTCTTGTCTCATAACGTGTCTCATTATTTCTTTGGATGCTAAGCAATGTAGAAATGTTTTTTTCTTCTTACCTAATGAATGTTGGTGCTCTGTAACAGCAGTCTTACTAAACAGTTTAGAAATATTTTCTTTACCTTCTTATCTAACGAGTGTTGGTACTCTGCAACAGTAGTCCAACTTACTATTTGTCTTACAGTATTTCAGTTTGATAAGGAAACACATCTCTTGTGTTTCAATGACTCATTATAAGTACACATCAAAAAGTGCAATGGAACTAGTGTGGCCTGAGTGGTTAAGTTTCTATTAATCAGTGGTGCATTTTGACAAACTAAATTTTTCTTATAAAGAAGGGGTGGGCTAATATTTCTGTGCTAATAACTTAGTCAATATGAAAATGGTGGTTTGGGCACTGGAATGTTGTCACTTAGAAAGTGGGAGGTGTTGCTTTCCTCTGCGGAGCTGAGGGGAACAATGCTTCCTGCATCTCGTAGTTCAAGAAGTTTTACAAGGATATGGCAAAGCGCTGGAAGTGGAGCTGTTTGTTATTCTGTTATAGGATGGACCAAAGTGTAACATTCTTCTAGAAAGTCCGCACTTCCAGTATTTTTTTTTCTCATTAAGGCTGTCTGTTAGTGCAGAATAAGACTTTAGTGGACCATAACATTTTGAAGTAGATTTAGCTACTGTGAAAGGTGCTGATGATTTCTTCCTAGTAAACACATTCTTTCACTTCTCATACAAAAGTTTTTCCAGTTTTGTTCCTGCAATTCAACTAGGCAATTTTTCTGAACAGTCTTCCTTAGAAAAGTTACAAAATCTCCCCTTCTGAATCCGTTGTGTTGTAGGAGTCCAGTAAGGAGGAAAAACTGTAAAACATGCAGTAGCTATTATCACTGGCATTTTTTTTTTTTTACAGTTTATTTGTT
The DNA here is from genome assembly GCF_034638445.1 of Ciconia boyciana. Taxonomy (NCBI): domain Eukaryota; kingdom Metazoa; phylum Chordata; class Aves; order Ciconiiformes; family Ciconiidae; genus Ciconia; species Ciconia boyciana. The sequence continues at coordinate 54,843,893 of NC_132937.1, read as the reverse complement.
TTTTAAGATAACTTTGTCCCAGAAGCCCTGGTTTTTTGGGCCACAGCAAGGTAAGAATCTTTTGGCATGGGAAGCGTGGAGTGAAGGTCAGTGATGGTGTGGGATGTGCCTTCCCTGGTGGAAGGCACTGCCCTGTGAGCCCACACAAACCCACGAGCTGACTGCAGTTCTGATGTGTCATGGTGCGTGGTGACACACGTGGTGTGAGTGGCACCTGGTTCTGTCTCTTCCACCCTCCGTGCACAGCAGTGTAGTTGCAGAGTGGAAACTGCGTTAAGAGCATCCTACAGTTTGCTTGTAAGCTCTCCTTAGGAAAACATATTTGTAGATAACCCTAATATAGTATGCAGAATTTTATTGACAAGGGGGAAACTTCTTTTTGATTAAAAAAAAATAAATCTCATGGCTTTTTTGTGCCCTATACACTAACTTGAAATGAAAAAATGCCCATCAAATTCTGCTTCTGTGCATTTGGAGTCATTGTACAAAAATGGATCTAAGCTGACTGCATCAGTTGCTCAACTTGTGATGGACAGATTGGTGCAGTTTCAAGATGTAGATAGGCTCCTCCATGGAGCTGTTTTGGTCTGCTGCTTTAAAGGAATGTTTAAATTTAGACAAAATTTTTTACAGTGATGGCTAAATCCTTTTGTGAAAGCTCATGCTATATTTTAAAACAGTCTCTAGTGGTCTATATTTTGGCTGTAAAAATGCTTCCTGAAGCTCCCTAAAAGTATTTATTGATAATATATTGGCCAAGAAAATCAATGAAATGTCCTAGAATGAACTTTGATTAGGAAAAATGATGCACTTCTCCCCTGATTACTTTTTTTAAATTTGCTTTTCAAATATTTCACTATGTTAGGACGCACATTAGTGGAAGGGAAGGGAAAGAAGTTCCTTAATCTTTCCTTCCTTTCCTAGCCCCATTTTATTAATGTGTGGACCACAGTGCAAATGCTGCTGCTTTTAGTAGCTTACATGTTGTCTTGTACAATTTTGGATAAAATGGCCAAACAATATTATCTCATCCACTCTTCTTGCTTAATTTTTTTTTCTTTTGCTGATTTTTAAAATATGGAGTGTAAAAAAAAAAAAAAAAAAAAATACTAGTCTCTCCCTGCTCCATTAAAAGTCAATGAGAGAATTAACTCTATTAATTTTAGTAAATTGAGTGGTGTGAGGACAGGGCCCCACAAGCAGATTCTTGCCATATGACTTAAGTTTTCCTTTTCTACCAGCTAGTGTAGGCAGATGGTCAGGATCAATAAACAGGCAGTCAGTTTTCTGCTGGATGTTTTAGTAGGATGTTTAGCTACACTTGTAAGAATTTAGGTTAATTGTAGGTCAGTTCTGTTTGTGGTTTTTTTCCCTCTTAAATTTTGCCTAAGCCTAACCCTCTAGGTATGATAGGCATGTGGGAATTTCTTTTTTTATCAGTCTTACAGATACAGGTTTCATACTGCACCTTTTAGGGCAGGTGTTGCTATTTTAGTTGCAAAATGGTTGTGTTATTGGGCATGGATTTGCTTATCAGTGGATTTCAGTTGCAGCCAAATGAAACTTCTGTGTAGTGAAGATTTGTTTGTTTAACAGGAAATTCTTGAGACTTAATGTTGCTACTACTTTAATAAGAGGCTGAATAGCTTTGAGAGTACCTATGTGTTTTCAAGTGCACTTGCTAATTCAGCCCAATGCAAATCACAAGGGCATTTCACAGTTTTCTGGTTCAAAGAGTGACAAGAGTTTGTATATAGGAAAGCTATCAAATTTCATCTTTACATGAGTGCTATCAGTAAATAATTGGTGGCTTTGATGTTAAGATGCTACCTGTATAGGAAAACCCGTTTCTGATCAATCATTTCCCCTCCCTGATATGTGTCTCAGAATGATCACATTGAATGTCAATGCTTATGCTTTATTTAGAAGCACACAGTGTAATAAGGACTTGATTCCTAGATTGGGCAGTATACATCTGTTTGAGTATACAAATCTGATGATCCCTTTCCATTAAAAGTGATGTGCTGTCTGTGAAGACTTACATTGCATTCAACTGAAATGAAGTTAAATGCAGGCTGAAGTGTGCCAATGGGCTCTTACACTTGCTTAAGAAATGTAGTGACTGTACAGTCTGTAGTACCTCAGTGTGACAAGTCATGTGAATAACAAGGCTGCTACATCCCCCAGTGTCACAAACTTATGGTTCTTAAAGTTTACTTGCACGTTTTTTTGTGTGGTTTATGTGTTCAATGTGTGCTTTTTTCATTCTCCTGCATGGGATGTCTAGTTTCAGCTAAATTTCCTACTCCTGACAGCATGTTTCTGCAAGGGCAGATGCTGATTTCTGTCAGAACTGCCAGTCAGTTCTGACTCTCATATCTTAACTCTTAAAAGATGAACCTAGGTTATTTATTTCACATTAACTTAACTTTGAATAGCATTTAATTGCTAATACAGTATTTTTAGTTTTAAGAAGCTATGGTTACATCTTTCTAAAGCTACAATATTAATACTCTGTGATTGTAAATCCTCTGGATTTAGATGGTAGGAAATGAAAAGTAGTTTCAAGGCTATCGTACACAAGACTTTCGGATAGCTGTAGAATAATACTCACTTGAAGTACAGAAAACCAGCTTGTTGTGTGTAAGATCAGCTCTACCACTTCTCTAGTAAGATGAGAGGGAAGATACCTCAAACTGTTTAAATTAGTAGACAGTTAAACTTGTTCGCATTTATTTGAGAAAATGCAAACAGCTGTGTTTGATTGCTGTTTATTATTGTTATTCTGTTTACTTCTGTGCAGTTTTTATCCTTAGAAAAATAGATATGTAAGAAATCTTTAAGCCACTTATTTACTATTACAAGTTAGACAATCTGAACTGCAGGTATAATTGTGTCTGTTAAGATTGTTCAGTGCTATATCAGTAAGCTGTAAAATCTTGGAAATTTGATTTGTGTTTATTTTTGTGGTACTGTTCAAAGTATGAAGGCTGTTCTTGTCACAAAGCTGTGTTGGCATGGTTAGGGTTGTTTTTTGGTGTGTTGGTTGTGGTGTTTTTTTTGTTCTGTTTTTTTTCCCAGGTTTTGGGGAGAAATGTTGGAGAGGGTTATTCTGTCCTTTGTTCTGGTACAATCTGTGGAAAAGACTGGCAACTTGGTAATTGCAACCTGTAAAGCCTGTTGATAATGCTTGCGATACGTGGGGAAAGCACAGATTAATTTATAAAGGTTTGATTCAGAACCAAGTCTGTAGGCTGCTGCAGTGTGACTACGTTAATTTTTGTGAGATGCTAATGATGGACACCTGCACTTTTAAACCAGCAGAATTTAGTTCATCTGTGATCATCCTGTTTCTTCCCTTCCTGGTAGTGATTGATAGGCATATATGAAAACAAAGGAACAGTCAAATTCTAGCACTTCTGTATGTTTGCATGAAAATTATGGCTTCTTGCCTTGTCACAAAACACTTAGCTTCTAACTGAAAATGTTGTTTGCTTTTTGTATGACTGTTGGCTTTTTGCTGTGCTTTCTAGTACGTAAAGGGGAGGAAGAACAGACTGGCATTTAAAATATTGTATGCTTACTTAAATCTCTGTGTGGGAATTTATTTTAAAATTAAATGTATTATACGGCCTACTATTGAAGCATACAGCTAAAATACTACTTTTTGCACTGTAGAAAATAATTTAAAAAACCGTACGCTGCTGGGTAAAACCTGTTGCTCAGTACCTGTTAAAATTAAAATTAAATTCTTTCTGGGGTGCCATTTATTTAAACAATATTAGTGGAGGAGACTGTTACTATCAGGCAGACTCAGTCATCAGAGAGTTTGTCTCATCAGTATCCTTGTGATGGTGCTCCTGGGCAGAGCATCAATGCTTACTTAACACTCTCACTTGCTTGCCAGCTACGGGCTGTATCATGCCCTTAATCCTGTGCCAAGCTCCTGCACTGGCTATGGCTGTCTTGAGGAGTTCAGGTTTGCTTCTTTGAGCTCCCTGGATGAGCCCAGTGGTGCTGGATAGGTTTGATTTTAAAGTCTGTGGCACACTATGGCGACAGAGGTCTCGACAGATGTAACATCATGTAAGTGATACATGAAATCTAATTTCTTTTAAATACAGTTCAGACCTATTCTCAGCAGTTGATGCATATGAATTGCCTTTGTATGGCTTCAGTAACTTGTCCATAATTCTATGTAAAAAAGCATATGCCTATACAGTAGGATGTGTGTATTTTTCATATGGAATCTTGCTCATGAGAATAAATACCAAGGTAGGTATTTCTGTTTTCAAATGGTTATGATGGCAGAGATTATAGTGCAAACTGCATTGTTATACATAACAACAAAAAAAAAGCAGAGCTGAACAAGAAATGCGAGGTAGATTGATTTTGCTGATTACTGTTAGGATACTAGGCGGTTTGTAGTAAGGCTAAATTTACTGTTTGTGGCTGCTGTTCTAAAGCTTGTACAGAAAAACTCCACCCGACTCAGTGAGACACTCATCGTTTTCATCCTAGATAGAAGTGATGTGAACATAACATATGTCTTGAAACAAGGGCTGACAGACAAGGTGTTCTGCATTTCTGGGCTTGTAAGGGAAATTGAGGACTTTGTATGCTTAGAGGGAGACAGTATTCTACCTTTCCTGTGCTAACTTTAAAGAGCAAATGATCCAGAAAGGAATAATGCTGAGATTCAATTGAGACAGAACTACTTGATATTGTGGACTGGAGGCCAGCGACTGTGGTGTTTTCCATCATGTGTGTGGGAGGAAAAGCGCAGGTCCAAAAATATTTGCTGTTACTCAGAGCAGCCTTTCTGGTAGTGGAGGGCAGAAGTTTTCTTGAGGAATTTTGATTGATATGTATTAAATGGGTAAATAGCTTTTGAATTCCTCTTGTGATCCAGTACGAGGCTCTATAATTAACAGAAAAAAATATTTGCACGTTTCATCTTACATAATGAAAATTCCAAGTGAATATTTTATTGAAGCATTTGGTAAAACCATTTACAGAATGGCTGTAAGCCATCACAGCAGTAACATGCTTTACTGAAAGGCGGGAGAGAGGTGGATGGAACCTGAAATCTTGTGTGCTGTCTGAACATGAAGATGCACAGATCTGGCATAGTATTTAAGGGCAGTTTTTTTAACTGGGATACTACATGGTGATTTTTTGTTGTTGTTGGGGTTTTTTTGTCTTTTTGGTTGTTTTTGGTTTTGGGTGGTGTGTGGGTGTTTTATTGTGGGTTTTTTTTTTTTGCTTGTCCAGTCTGGGGGCACATCATATTGCTGGACATGCTTGGTGACTGAAAACAATTTAATATTGCTACAAGGAAATACAAAACTACGTAAAAGAATGAAGTATATTGAAATGTGTATGGTCATATTAATGGGACAGAAATCAGTCTCAAATCTGTTTCTATAAAAAGATATTAATGAAAATGATTTTGTTAGAACTATTCCAAAGTATTTATTTAAATAAGATTTAAAATTTAAAAATTTAAAAATTTAAAAATTAAAATAATTTAAAAATTTAAAATAAGAGTTAAATTAAAAAAAAGATTTATTTAAATAAGTATTTATTTAAACAATTTCTTGTTTAAATTTATTTAAATAAGCTTTCACTTTTAAAAGAATAGCATGCCATTGCAACATTTTTTGAGCCAGTGTGGTGGTGTTTTGCCTCTGTGAGAAGGTAAACTTCTACTTAGGGAAATAAGTAGACACTAATAAGCACAGATTTGTTCTTTTTAGCCACATCCAATGCCCAGGCTTTCCAGCCAATATGCAGTTGCTGCCTTTCATTAGGGGACTACTTAGAAACTGGAGGTACTGCTCTGGCTATAGGATCTGTGTGCGGTGTGTGCTCGCTTGCCACGGCCTGTGCTCTCCCAGGACTGGGGGGTTTTGTTTTGCTGACCACTGACCGAGCACGCTGTGCGCTCCAGAGCCCAGCCCCTGCGAGCCACAGGCAGTGCGCGAGGGAGCGTCCAGCAACCTGCTGCTCTGACGGACGGGCGGGCGAGGAGACCGAGGTAGATATCTACTGCCAGTGGGTAACCACGTGTGAGACCTGCGTCGGAGGTTTTAGGAAATGGGGAGGAAAGCTGTGGAAGGGTTTTGGTGTGTTTGAAGACTGAATGCTGAAAGTATTTATGCAAATTGTTCCCTAAACTTAGTAGCTGGCCAGAGGATGGAAGTACAGTTGGACTAGTAGAGTTAACTGGCCTTGCACAAACACAAAAAATCCCCAACAGGTAGACTCCAGTTGTCTCAAAAATAATGAGCCATGGCAAGGAATAAAGACAGAATCTAATGATGAGAGTAATATGTAGAAAGCATATGCGTACGTTTCAAGAGGAAAAACCCCAAAAGGTGTGTTTTGTAACCATACTATTTCGCTTAGCCTTTTGTTTAAAACATAATCTTAAAAGAAATTTCTTTGTATACTACACTGGAGTCAGAAAATACAATTCTTGTTAATTCCTCTGTAATATGTGAAGGTTTCTTATGTTTTGATGCTGCTACTGTTAAGGTTATGTCTGTTAGAGCTGCAAAGGTCTGTTCTCATCTGTGATATAATTCCTGTACTGTTAAGACTTTAAAGCTTTTTGACACTCAAGTTGTTATTTCTTTGCCTGGCTGTCACTAATTTGTCTAAAGTGTCTTTTAGAGTAAGTGTGTGGTTTCTGTGAGTCTGTGAGTGTTGTAAATGCTCCCATTTGTATCTAGCAAATATTTCAGAACAGAAAGTCCAACTTCTTAAATTTGGTGAGGCTTTTTTTGCCCCTTTCAGTTGACCCAGGTTTTAGCCCAATTCTTCAGAATATTGCTGTGATGTCTTCTCTGCAAAAAGTATTTTTCCCATAACATATAGTTTACTCAGTAATTCATTACAGTTAGGTTAATAGAAGCAGCGATATAGTAATACAATTGCACATTCTTCTTATCTGAAGAATAAGGACACTTTAAGAAGTTCGACTTTTCAGACTATAAATTATTTTTAATTTTTTTTTATATTGGTCTTAGTGCATTCCCTTGCTTAATAAAAAGGCAATTGGAACACATAAATGTATTCTCTATCTTGTGGTCTTAGCCTCTTCTGTCTCCTCTGTGTAAGTATGGGGACGTAGCAGCCTTTCAACCAGTCTCTGTATTTACCTAGCATTCTTTCTCATAAGGATATTGGCTTTTATTATTCTGTAGTGCTAGCTTCTCTATAATGCTTCCCTAGATACTTTTTTTTTTAATAAAGGAAGCTACTTGCAGCTGACCGTTATAAATGCTGTAAGGTATATTTGTGTAAATTACTGTGAAGCAACTCCATCCAAGTTCTTTGGGTGCCTTTGGCAGTCTTGTGGAAATACACCAAGACTAGCCCTTAACCATAAATCAAATAAGGTAGCCCAGCAACAGTAAAACACTTCAGTTTGCTTCTGCGGGCACTGCTGTACTGTCCTAGCACGGCTCTTCCAGTGGGTGGCTGGACACGCTGTGAGTTGTCCTGTCTGTCCGTAATGCACTAGACATGATCATGAAAAAGGCTGTTTTGTACAGCAGTGCCCTGAAGTAGAACCTGCTTCACTGCTGGGGTGAGTCGGACGTAACTCAGGGAAGCGGCAGGGACCTGTGGTCTTCAAGCTGGACCTGGGCAGGCAGGTTGTTCCGTGTGAATCCAGTTACAGCACTTCTGTAGCTCGAACCTAATAGGAGCAAAGGCCAAACGATTTTAATGGGAGGGTAAACTTCAGAAACTCACCTCAAACAAAAATGCATGTGCACGCACACACACACACTTTTTACAAATATTGACTGTTTCACAGACATGGAACAGTGTTTTTGTGTGGATTCTGTAGCTGTCCAACACTATAAGTTGAGATGGTATGTTGCACCTACTGTGCTCGAATGTCTGTGCTTTAGAAAACTGAAAGTATCTGTTGGATGTTGCACTCGATCAAAGGCTGTTCTTAAAATGGTAGTCATCAATTATTTTAGTATTTGCTTCAGGCTTTATTGTTAAATGTTGTGTCATCCCACACTGGAAAGTTTATTTTTCACCTACGAAATTATTTCCAAATAAACTAAATGTCTCCATTGAGACATAAACATTGACATAAATATAAACATTGAGACATGAGAATAAAAGTTAATCTTTGAAAAAAATAAGGTTGTCAAATAAACTGTGAATGATTTTTGTTTTCATTATCCTTTCTATTGCTTGGAAACTAAATAGAAACAAACTGGTTTCTATGAAGCAGATCTACATTAGGTTACTTCCTTGAATTTTTGATCTAGTAAAGGCAAAGTTGAACAACCACTGCAGATCTTGTGGGTTTTGTAACAAAAGTTTAGTTGTGTTAGTCTACTAATCTTAGTCTTCAGGGATATTTCCTTAAGTTTCTGTCTTTATGCCTGAACTGCAATTTTACAGGAGTCGAAATACTAATAAACTGCTTGTAGATTGACATTTTAAGTGTACAGTCAAAATTATCTATCTGTGTTTCAGGTGCAATATTTAAATGGTTTTGGTTTCTTTTTTGTGTTCGAGTAGCTTAAATCTGGGAAGCTGTCAATTTATGTGTTTAGACAACGGAAAATCTTTCATTTTGGTTTTAGTTTCTTCCTTCGTGGTCTGTCCTGAAGTCTAGATAATAGAAATTTCTTATTCAAAAACCGGAGGTTAGTTTAGATTGCATTTTAGTGATGCATATGATATGTAAATATTAAGTTAAGCTATATAGCTAGCATGTAGCCTGTAAATGTGTTTATGTGTATTGTAGTTTTAGAGGCATAACAAGCTTTTTTTACTTTAACAATAAGTGATTTTGGAATTTAATGCAGTGATTAGATCAGTGTGTTTGCCTTGAGGCTTCAGTCAATCTAAACTCAGAAAATTTCTGGAACATTATTTGAAAATAAAACTGTTCAATAAAAGAAAACTGGCATCTCTATCTTTGTATGAAAAATACTGAAGCAAATTAAGGGTGGTTAAGACTGGCATGCAATCAGGCACTGAAGATAAGGCTTCTTCCTTCTCTTCCTCCTGCTCTCCCTAGAGGGTTGGTTTCTTTCATTCATTTTATGCAGCCTGTTGTACTGTAGATTAATCTTATATAACTGGTCTCTAAACCATTTCTGTAATAGTTTTCACAAAGCCAGTACGGGGCCCCAACGGTTTAACTGCAGATTAGGGATACAGTAAGTACAAAATGCCTTCTAGCCATGGCCAGGTATCGGATTAAAAGGGTTTTTGCAACTTTTCCTTGCAAAAGTTAAGAACAGTGGACTTCATAAAAATTTTGCAAAATTCTAAATGATTATGAGAAGCGTTTTTCTTCAAAAGTGCCACAAAAGAATGGGAGGAGGGGGGGAATCAGGAAAAGGCATGGATTAAAGGTTACTCTTACTTTTTTGATTTTCACTTTATTGACTGATTCTTTTCCTTGCTAGAGATCACCAGGTTGATGTCTATTTTTAAAAGGAAGAATTTAAAACAAAATTACAGGGTTTTTTTAGGATGACGCCAATTTTATGTGGTACCCCTAGAGCCTGTGAATTCATTCTGTGAGGAGAAAAAATGTGACATGTGGGCATGTGCCTCATTTATACAAATTCTAACTCTAGAATAGAGAGTCCATAACTCTCATTTAATATTGACTCTGTGTATATGTAGATTTGTGTGTGCCTCTCACAGTAGGAATTACTGGTAAATTTTTTTTAGCCTTCCACCAAAAAACAGCAGGCACTTAAAAAAGCAAAGAGTTTAAAGGTGTTTTGGGTTTTTTGTGTGTCTTTCAACCAATGTGAGTTATATTACTCTGATAATGTTTTCCTTGGCCAACATGGAATTTTCTCTCGTGCAAAGAAATATAGTCATCAGTCTTCAATTTGTTCAGTTTCATCTCTCTTAAATTCCAGGTCACTTAAGAGGCGAAAGCATTGCTGGCATTATTTAAAGAGGTTATAGTGTTGTCCCGTTGCCCCTCTTGGTGATATTTCATGGATATCAGAAACCATGTTAGTACAGCAAGAACTAGCTCCCCCTGCTTACATGAGGGGAGGACTCTTTCATGATATAAATAATAACACAAAGATAAAATATAGCTATATAAATCCTCAGGTACCTGTGATAGTTGACTTTCAATGCATTTGTAATTTGTTACTGGCAATATCAGTACCTTAAAGGGAAGGATAGTATTTTTGTTTCCTCTGCATGCTTAGGCAGTTTTGCCATTTCCCTTTACTATTTGTGATTATTTCCCACCCCTTTCTTTGCCATCCACACAAGAAGGGGTGAGAGCTGAATGCTTAAGCAGAAAAATGTGCTTCCCAACTTGCAATAAGTATTAGGGAATCAGAGGCAGGTGTAGTATGCTCCCTGCCCCACTTTCTCAAGTTGTCTGTATCTCTGCCTTCTGTGAGGCAGTGTTGATTCAAACTGTTGCTGTATCTTATCTGTTCCTGTTTGTTCTAAGTCACTTTTCTTTCAAATATAATCATCCCAGTGCTAAGATTTTTGGGGTTTTCATGTTTGAACATGTGGGAATTGAAATGCTTTATTTTGCTTCTGTGTCTTCTGGAAATTAGATTTTTAGCATTGCCCTAAGATGGCTTTGAAGCCCTACAGGCAAGCTGGGATATCAAAGGGCTACAGGAATTCAGCCATAATTGTTTTATGGCTTGCCAGAAATCAGACCTATTTGTATAGGTAGCATAGAAAATAGCTGTGATTTGACAATTTGGTGCCATTTATATCCACCATAAAAATAATAAAAAAGTTAAAGGGGCATTTTGGAAGCAGGAACTAAGCTGTAAATGCAAATTGCTTCTCATTTTCTCAAAGGAACAAAAATGAAATAGGGTTTAGGAAGCTTTTTATTGAAGCAAAGTTAACAAGGACCCTGTCTACTTTAAGGATATCTAATACTGTACTTGCACTGTGAAATTGCACGTTTGTTCCTTTAGTACAAGATCACATCATCCAAAATGTACAGATTAAAAAGGACTTAATTACTAATAAGTCAGAAGGAAAATTCATGCAAACTTATGCAGCAGCATGAGTAAGTAGTCCAAGTGACCTCACTTCTGGAAAACTGGAAATAGTTCATTTTTCTGTTGTGACTATAAGCGTGATGTCCTTGCTGTCTTCTGGAGGTCTTACTCCAAATTACTTGTCCAGGTACCATTCATGACTGAACAGTTAAGTGTGCAGACCTGAAACTCTAGGAGGATACTTTCTCAGTTGCTTGGAGAAGCCATCTTGGAAATGTGTTGGCAATCTTATTTGAAAACCAGGGATTAGAAAGCACTGGATCCCCATGTGGGAGTTTTTGCTGCTTTCCAATATGTTGATAACCATCTGCTGACAGTAATGACAGTAACTTACTTGCATTTGCCTTGCTTTTCACTTGGCTGTACAGATTACTCTGAATATGTGAGTGTGGTTGTGGGGTTATCCCAGTGCCCTGTGCAGGGGACCAGTGTAGGGAAGAAGTGTTCTCTGAGATACCGTTCAGTGGCTTGTGGTAATAGCAAGTGCTGGAAGACCGTATTTTCTTAGATAAAAGCAGCATTTAAAGAGATGTGACTTGGCATCGGCACAAATATCAGGTGGGAGAACCTCTCACCACGTCTCCTTACATGTCTAAAGAGATGTGGAACTGCAGGTCAGTTGGGAAAGTAAAAAAAGCAGTTGCTACCTGATTAAAATTCCAGTACTCACAACTACAGGGGCATCAAGGCATTCATATTGCTCAAAGTGAAGACTGTTGAGGTGGTTGGTGTTTAGCTGGCAATAGTCTCTACTCTGTAAATAAAGCAGAGCATGTTCAAGGTGGTGAAAGGAGGAAGCACTTCAACTTAAAATGGAAATTTGAGGCCCAGGAAAGTGAGAGACCCAGTATACCATGCTAAGCATAGTAGAAGCTAGCAATTCTGCTCCAGCACTCTTCCTTTTGTTGATCTAGGTGAGCCTGCTGACATCCAAGCTATTTTTATAGATTAGGGACACCGGATTTCTTTGTCCCTGATCTCTCTTTGGTTCTTGAAAGCGCTGATGTCTGTTGGAACGTTAATATTGTCTAACAAGCAATGAAACTCCTGTTTGCTGTTGACTTCACTTAATGCATGAACAAAGTTTGGCACCTCTAATACTCGTCTGCCCTATGCAAATCTCACAGTATTGCTGTTAAGTCTTACTCTGAGAAGGAAGGAGATTTTTATCTCAAGAATTAATGCCATTCTTCCTGCTACCAGTGGCGTTCCTGTCCCGAAAAAGACTGGTTTCTTTATTAGCATCTCAGCTATGTTTGTCTTTTGGTATCTGGAGATGATTGAACATTTTAATAAGCTCTGGGATTTGTCTTGAATTCATTACTTCTGGATCTATTGATGTAAAGCTGTTTGCTCTCAATGACTTTTAGGTTGTCTGGTTATACCCTTATTTGGTTTCCACCTTTCACATTCATCTGTTAAAGATGGAAGAAACACTTTAAGATTTGTAGTTGAGCTTGTCATATAGATTGTGTTTTTTTCAATAACTAAATCTTGCTTTGACGACATAGCTATTTCTTCTCAGTTCATGATGTTTGTTTGAATGCTGCCTCCTGACTTGAGTCGTCTTGCTAACATGTGTAATTTGGCCTGGCTGGTAAATATCTTCCCCTTATAAAGCTGTGCTTGAGTTTCAATTCCTGGGCTTCTCACTGAGCTAACAATGTCCTTGCTGGGATGGGATTATTCAAAAGTAGCTGGTGAGGATTTGGATTCTGTGAACTTTGTATTGCATTGGATGCTTATCCCATTTCCTTTTTGAAAAGCTTTGCCAGAAATAGAAACCATGCAGTTGATCAAAGATGAAGGCCAAATAGCTGGTGACTTACATGTAACGATATGTGAGCAATTGCAAAACTTACTGTATAGCTTGAATTGTAATGTGACTGCCATTCAAACTGTGTTTTCAGAGGGTTAGCACTTCAAGTAACTTGGGCGCAACTTGGCAATGCGGTTGATAGTTTGAGCACTGTGTCGCTTAAGTTGGTTTTGTTTCTCATCTCATTTCCATTCTAAATTGATAAGCCTTTCAGTTGTGGAGCACTGAAGGAGTGGAGACTTTGGATGTATCTCAAGAAGCTTTCAAACTTGTGGCACCCTAAAGTCAACTGGCATGTGAAGGAGGACTCTCCAGCTGCCTACTATAACAGCATGGCTATAGCCATTTGACTTTCAACAAGTTCCTAGTAATAAGTATGTCTGAGATCTTATTTGGGCCACATCCTGAAACAGAATTAAATTAAAAGGTGATGTAGGTCATTGTGATTTGTGGGCATCTCTGACCTGTAGCAAGTCCACTGATGAAGAGGAGGTGCATGTGCTGCTATCTTCTGCTCTATGTGGTCGTGTGGTCTCGTGTGGTTGCAGTTTTCCCATCCTCGTTTTGTAAAGAGTGGCCAAGGAACTGTACGCAGCATGTGGTAGGTGAAGTGTCTTTGTGAATTTTCCATCCTGTCCTGTCCCAATTCTCAGCTTCTAAACCATCAATAATGTGGCTATTTCTGTTTATCTTGGTCTCTGTGCACTAGTTGAGGCACCCAGAGGAGTTTATTTTCCATTTGCTAGTGTGTGTTATCCTGCAGTTGCACACGCAGTGTTGTTTTCGGGGAAGAATCTGAAGTGCATCCATTCTTATTGTGAGCTCTAAGAGTGCCTGAGAAGCTTTAAATGGTAATGGATCCTTACAAGAAATCTTGTTTATACCACTCCTTTTAACATGCTGCTGCTATGTCGTTATTTCCTGTGTAAAGTTTATAGCAAAAAGGAACATGATCCCTTTTAAACATCTATAAAATAAGATCACTAGCTGCAGAAAGTGGATTTGCAGCTTGTGAGCTTATCTACCAAGTTGAACCCCTGTATGGCTAATCTTACTGTATGTTAGTTAAGGCTGAAGGTAAGCTCTTCTGGAGTTGCTCATCACCTCACTTACATAGTTTGTTCTCCTCTTCCTCTTTCTCAAGGACTGCTGTCCCAGTTGCTAGATAACTATTTTTATTCTCAGAGCTCTGCTGAATACACTTAGATTCATACAGGTAACAAACACCTTGCTAGAGTGCAGTTATATGGTATGCCTTAATAGATCTGGGTGCAGCCTGCTGCCAAAATAGGTGGCTCTTCTCTCCTCCTGTCTGCGTGCTGCCGCAGTTTTCCACGTTACGTAGGTGTGAGCTAGGCCAGCACCCTGGTTCAACAGAAAACAACTTCCAAGCCTCTCCTACCACTTCTGACTCTCAAGTCTGAGAAGTTCATTTTCTGTTGGATCCCTGGGCTGAACTGAATCACTGTAGAGCTACAGTGTCATCCAGTGCACGCAGGAGAGATGGGAATGCATGGCTGAGAGTGGAAGGAAAAATACAACTTTCTCTTTCAGTGGCAGCTTGCAGTCATATAAGATGAGATACCGTGTTAAAAGAAAACACATCCTTAGAGTTCTTGAATACATAAGTATTGCTTTGACACTGCCACTGATATATTGTGGTCTTGGCTCTGACACTTGTGCCTTTGTACAGGAATCTAACTCATTGTAGAACTGTACTTATTCTTAGGGAATTTCAGTTATTTGTAAGTGCTGCAGATTTTGCAGCACGTTTGGGAGGTACAGGGCACTGCCGTATTAATTTTTAAGATCCAAAGGAAATTGCAGAGCTTGGGGAAAAGTTCACATTCTATCTGACAAAAGGTTATCTACCAGCTAGGAACCATACAGATCTGTAATAAGAAAAGGATAATGGAATGCTTTGCTTTTCACTTAAAAAGAAAAATGTAGTATTTTAAAAAGCTTTTTTCTTTGGTTTTTCCAATGATCTATCTTGTTTTCCTTGAAGTGGCCTATGATACTCTGTTTACTCAGTGGATGAGGAAGGCTGGTAAAGGGAGCTGTCTGTCTTGTATTTCTAGGATTTGTACAATTCTGAAGAGCAGTGAATTCCCTCTTTTTTTTGAATGCTTGCAAGGTTACCAGTATGCAAGGCATACGGTAGTACTCCAGGGAGCTTCACTGCCCAACTACGCGAGGGGTTTAAAGAGAAACTGTCTACAGTGGTCATGCCAAAGCTAGGCTTACTCCTTCGTATATCTGTGATATCCATGCAACTCTTCCTGCTTTTTATGTTCTAAGCACATCCTTGAATTTTTGCTTTTGTTTCTTTCGTTTGTGTATGAGAGCATTTAAACTATCTAATTGCTTTCTTGACTGGTAATCTTAAACCTTCAAATAAATTAATCGGACTACTTTTTGGGTTTGGTATTTGCAGCTGAAAAGGGAAAATGACCTGACAATGTCTTGTCTTTTACAATATTTGACCAAAATGAGCAAGTGTTTTTATCTCCTGTCTGCAGAGACAAAACTCTCTGATGCCGGAGATGAAGATTACTGCAGTGATACTTGAAGATATGCTGCTTACTTTGATGCACTGTTTTAAGAGCCTCTGCGTGGCGCAGTGATAAGTGTTCAGCAACTGAATGGCTTACTAGAGATGGAGAGTACATTGCAGTCTGACAGCAATGGGGAAGCTGAGCTCCGCCTGCCCAACTCTGATAATTCTCTCTACTACAGGCTCATAACTCAGTAGGCTTTTACCACATTTTGGTTGAAGATGGACATGTAATTAAAATGTGACAGCACTCTTAATTTGGTATGTCTGTGATAGATTTAACTGGGTGCAAACTGTTAAATTTTTCTTTAAATGTTGGTCTCAAAGGATGAACAGAAGAGGCCAGCACTGACTCAGGCTGCTTCTCATGGTTTTGACAGTTGTATACTAAAACTACTACTTTAACACTCTCTACAGAGAAACTGATCCATACTGAAGCTGAACCAACTATTCGTTTTCCTACAGAAACTCATAACTTGGAAACAGTCCTGACTTCATAAAAGCAGTGCAAACTTTTTTTGTTTCTAATAGTGATGATTTTTATTGATAACTTATCACTTCTTAACTCATACAATCAGCCTGAATTTGGTGGAAATCTAAAGTTGAGAGGTTCTCAGTTGCTGTCAAGTCTTTAAAAAAAAATAATTGCTTGCTTGCTTTTACTGCAGAAAAGTATCTTCCTTGGTCCTGAATCTGCAGTTCATAAAGGTGTAGTGCTGCCAGTGCTGCTCCTGGCACTTGTTACACCGTGTCAGAGACATCTAATGACCTTTCCAGAGCATTCTAGCCAAGGAGCAGCATTGTTAGGAATCATGGGGTGTTCCTCAAGTTGCTGGCAATGGTAGGACTTGGATGAGCTAGGGTACTGCAAACACTGTTGCTTCACATAAACCTGAAGACATGTGCCAATTGTTTGGCAAAACCAAATACTCTTGCCAAATTGCAGAGCAGCAACTGGTCACTACATTTGCTTCCGTGTCTACCAGTCCAGAGGCCTCTCCCATGTTTCTCCCTGCCTCAGAATGCATGACTTGATGTTCATATAAAATAATATTTTTTTAAAAACAGATGTGGCCTTCTCTTTGTTGCTGTGATCTTTCAGATTACGAATTTTGCTGCCTCACTAGTGACAGAAGAAAAATCTTGACTTCTGTTGCTGAGGGTAGGCACAAGTACTGGGACTATTTTCTGTTTAGTAAGGGCAGCTGCTTATCTTCAGTAAGTATTTGAACAGGTAGAATAGTCCACTGCCTTCTCCTTTTGCTTGCTCCCAGGCTGTCAGTATTCAAAAGACAATAATGTGTGACGTCAGGACAGAGTTCAGCGATGGAGATCTCTGATTACATCAGGATAGGGTTAATATGCAAATATGGAATGCAGAGGTGTTTCATTTAAGGAAGGTGAGTGAGGCAAAGGCTTTTTAAATCGCATGTCTAAAAATTTCTCTGTCAGAATGTTCAATTTGCTTCTTTTGCATCCACAGTGATATGAATGGGGCCAGATGCAAACATTTTCTGACAATTTTTCAAAAGGCCTATTTAAAGTGGTTTTATTCAGAGAACTGAACTCGATGGTATTGTGCTGCATGTGATTCCTCTCAGGTTACAGCAAAGTAATTTAAGTTTTAAACTTCCATCATACAAGCCCTTAGAATCCACCTGTCCATAAGGCATCTTACCAAAATGCCTAAAACTTTATCTGACATTCTCTGTCGGAATTGTAGTTATTCCTTTTCTGCATAGCATATAGTTGGAAACAAATTGATTGGACTGTTCAGAAATGAAATATGTGGAGTGTCAGTACAACTGAACCCCCTTACCAAGCTTTTGAACAGGTTAACTTGAGAAGGCATGGCCTTGGAATTGACAAGAGTGCAAACAAAAGAAGGTGGAGAGTGTCTTGGTTGTCCAAAACATAGATGGTCTGCAGTGGTTAGCTCATGTTGATCTTCCAGTTTTCAAATTTTAAATGCTTTTTGCAGGCATTTGCTGGCTCTTAGAATTGGCTTAGTTAAGGTGAGGGAAGTGATGGGCATTTTTATGAAAGCGTGCATAGTAAATGCTTGGGCCTTCTGTATTTCCCCCTTCATTATCTGGGGGGGAAGGTGTACTGTGGGCATTTGTCAAGAGCTGAATGTCAGGGGAAGTGTGTGTGGGAAAAGCGGTGAGCACAGACCCATTAATACAGCAGGGAGACCAGGAGCTTTAGGGTTAGTATTTTTCCTTGTTCAGTGTTAAGTGAAGCAGTTTTACTCAATTAATTGTTGAAGGACTGGTGGGAATCCTTTGACTTGCATGTCTGCAGATGCAGCTCTGTATTAGCTCTCCCATGAGAAGCAGAAACTACCATGGTTGTCTGCAAGTGTTGCCGTAGTTGTGAACTCAGTTCTCCTGTAACGTTCCAGTTTGTTGGGGAGAGAGAAATTTCTGCAAAATTTTAGAAATTTGAAACCTTGAAGAGGAGGAGATTGTAAAAGGCAAAGAGCGAAAAACTAGAATGGAGATTTCCTTGATTAGATCCAACTGGTTGTTACTTAACCCATACCTTTACCTGCTGTAAAAATACCTGACATAAAGATGAGAGAACCTGTTCCTAGGACCAAAGGGGGAAAACCATTCCATAGCAAAATCAAGTGGTGCAAATTCACTCTTTGCAGATTTGAAATAAGCGTAACGAGGAATTCCTCTTGCAAAAAAAATTATTGAATAAGATTTTGTCATTTTATATGTTGTGAATAATTCAAGCAGATTCTTCTTTCACCTGCTATGTTTTAGATGGGTGTTGTAATTTCAGGTTTTTAATGTTTTGGTTTTTTTTCCCCTCACACTAAAAAGCTTCATACTTGTTACATAATTTGCTCTTTTTATCTGCTTTGGAAAAGATCAAAACTGTTAGTGCTAACACTGTTTTGTACATAAAATTGACAAGCAAGTTGTTCATGCTGTGTATGTGACTACTCCTGCTTTCTGATACTTAAGCTTTTGTGAAATGAGAGTCTGAATTGCCTTTACTGAGGTTATGAGCTGTTGTGGACAGCAGTTTGAGTTCAATGAGAGTTGTACTTCAACACCTGGATGTTATTTTGAAAAATTAGCAGCCCCCCCCAGTCTTAAAATGCTAACACAGTGGGCTTGTATTTTTTACTTGTTTTGAGAGATTTGTCAAAAAAATTAATTTTTTTTTAAGATTATTAGCTTACTGAAAACTTGTGTGTCTTTATTCACATAGTTAGTTTGCCTTGAAACGTGAGGTTTCTTCTAACTTAAAACCAACAAAAAGCCCAACACCTTAGGTCCTGAAATTACAAATTCTTGAACATAGCAGTAAAACCCTCCAAGGCACATGTATTGAAGCTGCATACTTGCTTAAGTGTTTGCAGGCCTAAAGCCT
The DNA here is from genome assembly GCF_034638445.1 of Ciconia boyciana. Classification (NCBI taxonomy): domain Eukaryota; kingdom Metazoa; phylum Chordata; class Aves; order Ciconiiformes; family Ciconiidae; genus Ciconia; species Ciconia boyciana. The sequence continues at coordinate 54,825,070 of NC_132937.1, read as the reverse complement.
TTGTTTTAGAAGTTCTGTCACTTCTACCAATAATGGCACTTAACTTTCTTCTCACAATACTGTTTTTGGGAATTTAGTGTATTGTTTAATTTCTGTAAAATATGTAAAATAGTGTTGATTACTGTGATTTAAAGCAGTTTCTTCTCAATGTAATACTTAAATAGTTTAGCCTTTTTTTGGTACCCATTTTCCACTACCAAAAAAACCCCTTTAACCTCTTTCTGAAATCTGTTTGGTTTTTTTTGGGTTATTCTGTTTCTTCCTCCTCCTCCCCAATAGCCTGATGTTAACAGGAGAAAAGTAATGTGTTATTGCTAAACTTTCATAGAGGGAAAACTCTGCATCACATTTAATTTTGTTCTTAACAGGCAACTTTGTACTGACTGACTTCCTGGAAGTTGTTTTGGGGATTATTATGATGTAAATGTATTTTTTACTACTGAAATATTCAGAGTTTACATTGTTGATTTAGTTCATGGCACAGTTCACTTGTTCATGAAGGCTTTTCCCAAAACGGATAGCCATTTAGTCACTATGACATACTTAAGATGTTGATTTAGGCTTTGCCATTATAATACTGTAATGCAAAGGAAAAATCAATGTGTATTATGCTATGGATATGTTTTTATAAATCTAACAAATAACTGGACTTCATGGGAGGTGACTCTGCCTGGAAATTTGAAGAATCTGTATGTTAACGTTTAGTTTGTGGTCTTGATGGCTGAAGGCATTATCATTAGCTTAATGTATTTAAAACACAGTTGTTGACATACCAATGTATGTATTGTAACTTAACAACAAACAGCACTCAATGTATTTTAAATTTAATTACAGAAAATGTAACAAAGATAAGGGAATGTAACACATGGTTAACACAGAGAAATATTTGGGAATAGCTTCTTATTTTAATGGTAAGATCAGCACTGAGTTTTGATGAGTTTTCAAATTCTGTTACCTTAGGTAACAAACAGGTGCAAGGAAGATGGAAGCATGCTTTCCTCAGTAGTGCCCACTGACGGGACAAGAGGCAATGGGCACATGTTGAAATATAGGAAATTTCATCTGAACAGACAAAATGCTTTTTTCTTTCTAAACTATGCAGATGGTCAAATGCTGGACTAGGTTAATCGGAGAGGTTAAGGAATCTCCGTCCTTTGAGATACTCAAAGCTCAACTGCCCAAGTCCTTGAGAAACCTGCTCTGTTTGGGGTGGGGGGTCGTGAGGGGAAGGGATACTGAAGCTGACCAGAATTCAGGATGAAGGAGGTGCCCTCCAAACTTGACTGCTCTGTGATTCTGTGAGGTAGCAAAAGATGTAGGTAGAGGCCTGACATTCACGTAAAAATGATGCCTGCAATCCGAAGCTGTCTTCCTGATCCGCACCCTGTCAGAAACTACTGCGAAACTGATGGCTGCAGTGCACTGTGAATGTCACAAGCTTGCTCATTTTTCAGAAGGCGATGAAAGAAGTTGGTATTGGGAAGGGTGACCAAGGGGTTGTAGCATAGCAGTTACTGTTTATGATAAATGATTAAATGCTCAAGTTTTGCCTGTTTAAATTTCATTGTAATTTGCAGTGATGCTTGATTTCAAATTGAGACAATGTATGTGTGGAGCCTCACTGTATGCTTCCTTGTTCTTAGGGTTTTCTCCGGACATCCATTTTTGGCTACTGCCAGAGAAGGGATGAGGAGTCCTATGGCTGTTTGGTTTCACCAGCTATCGGATTTTTTATGGGGTGTTCTACTGCATCAACAGAGATCACAAGAGAAACCTCACTTTTCTTTCTTTGTGACTTTGCAGATTTGCTTAGGCTATTTTGACTTAAAAGCCACACAGTGCTTATGGGTTATGGCTCTGAATCTTAAGTATTGGCATTTCCTGTTACAACTTAAAAAAGGGACCCTGCCACTTGGCACAGGGAAATTTGGGGTCTGTAAAAGGAACAGAGGATAAATCTGTTGCTAGAGAACTAAAGGCTTTTTGGAAGGTTTTCTAAAGAAAAGAAAGATAGGAAGCAGTTAAATAAAAACATGGAGAAACTCGAATGTGCTGAGATTTCACATCTCTAAGATAATGATTTGAGAGGCACTGCTGTCCCAGGAAATGCTTGGGAAATAGATGCAAATGTGACAGCATCTTAATGATATTCAAGACAAATTTCCATTTTTCTCTCTTTTTCCCTTCCTTATAAGTGAGTTGATTGCAGCCCTGGATTGTTTCTATCCTGTACTTGATGCTGAAATTCACTTTCTAGGGAATGAAAGTATTTCCTGTCTGAAAAGGAGTTTTCCAACTATTTAAAAAAAACAAATCCAAGCCCTTCTCATCCTCTTTTCTTGTATTCATAATTCTAATTTATGTTTTTTCATCCTGCCTGTCATGTTTAAGTGATTAACTGTATATGAAAAGCTACCCTTGAGATTTGCAGAGACTTCAAAGATTGATCCCTGAAGAAGGCAAATGATGCTGAATGTTGAGAGTCCCTTTACATTAAAGAAAGATCAAAGAATTGGAGGGAATAACATGCAGTTGTATAGGAATACAAATTTGTGCTTGTAAGGTACAATTCTGTCTATTCGGGAGTGAAGATAAATCCGCCCCCAATTTTTGATTTTATGTTTCTGTGTTAGGTAACACCAGAATACCTGCAATAAATTAAGAGTTGTCTGTTAGAGTATTTGGTCTCTTGTTGCTTTTCACCTGGCTCAGTCAGTTTCTTGTTGAAATGAGCTTTTGGCTGAATTTTGGGGGACGGAAGGTGGGAGCAGAGTGCAAGTGAATTTTAAGGGAGTGCCTTAGTGCTGTGCGTGTAAACATAGAAACTTTAAATAGATGTTTAAATTGTCAGAAGGTTAAATCATGCCTTACCCACTTGGTGTGAGAAATCCTTTTTTTGATATTCTGAGAATGAGATTAAACTTATGCAGGACAGACTATGAAAACCAAAAACCAAATGGTGTAGGACTTGGATGAATAGAGTATTGGAAAATTTGATTTAATGTACAAGGCAAAAGAATGATTCTACATGCACAAAGAAATTGAACGATTATTCTCAGAGTTTTTCAGTAAAAAGCTGCATATGTGGCAACCTTTATAGAGGAGCACATTCTGTGAAAATTTTTAGGCTGTTTTGTATCATGTATTGTTTTTCCTAGACAATTGGGAGCTACAGCATTTTGGTTCCAAGTTTTCCAGATGTTTTTAAATGGTAAAGCTGTACAGTGAAATACAGTGCTGATGTTGGCTTCTTTCAGGTTGATGGGATTTTTATGTTTAGTATTAGATTGTTTAAACTTAACTTTTTATGACAGATTTACAAATTTATCAACTTTTTCACCTGTCTGTCGATGATTAGGCTGACTGGTTTGGGTGTTTATTGAAGTCCCCTTTCTTCCTTTTGATGTGACTCATTTGCAGCTGTGTCATATATTATTAAAAAAAAAAATTGGCCTGTCCCCCCCCCCATTGGTAACTGGCAAGACATATGTACTTAAAACATACAGGCACATGATGAAACTTGGCTTTGTTTCAGACAGACGTGCGTAGTAAGTGGCTGTTATTTTTGCTGGTGTTTTCTTTTTAGTTGCCTCTGAAATATGAGGTATCTTCATTCCTTGGCTTCCCATGTTAACATTATTGCAGGATACTTTAGTTTAAAATGCACACAGGACTAAGAGAAGGTGCAAAGAGACTATCTTTCCCTCACCCGTTTTTATACTGCTTTTCTTCATTCCTCAGTAATCCAGCTGGGGAGATAAAGTAGTGAAACTGATCTGAGGCAGCTGAATCCTGCTCCAGTTGAGATCAAAAGTCACCCCCACAGTAATCTGTGGAGCCAGAGTGTGGCCTTGTAACATGGAGAATCTTCATGCTTGAAGAGAACACTTCTTAGTGGAATAGGTATGGCCTATTGTAAAACTTCAAAATACCTTGTGCAAAAATGCTTTGTGGTAGAGCAGGTGTTGAAAAAGCATGAAGATACCCTTTCCAACGACATCCTTTGAATTGGTACTGTGAGTATATAAGAAATCCTAGAGACTTAAGGATATCCTATTGTTACCATCCACTACTCAAGAAGTAACTGCAAGAAAAGTGTGAGAGTGTACAGTGTTTACGTTTGTGTGTTCAAACTTGTTAATCAAGAAAAACAATGTTTCTTCAAACCTCTCTGTTATTGTGTAGCCTATGTGTTAGGGAAAATACTGAAGCTTTTTCTGGAAGTCAGGGAGCTGTTATGGACATGGCTTGTCTTCAGGGAGTACTCTTAGCTGGGGCAGGCAAATGGCAGAAAGTGTGGGCAACTTCAGTCTCCAAGTTGTGACTTGACTTGGTAGTTAAGCTGAGAGGAGCAAGTAAAATTTGGATGTAGATAGGACGTAACATGCAAGGAGCCTGCCAAGCAATGTCATCTTCCCTCTTTAAGACTGTTTTTGTGCACTGCGGATGTATGCTAGGGCCTGCTGCTAATATGTGTAATAGATAGAGTGGCTCTTCGGTTTCTTCAGACATCTCTTAATGTTCATGGGGAGAGAAGGTGTATAAGAATAGTGGGGCTTCTTAGCCTGGACAGAAATTATATCCAACACTGGTTAGGCTCATATATATATACTTCAGCATTATATATGTAAAAGGAAGAAAATGGCAGTGGTCCAATTTGCACTTAGTGATAAGTAGTACATTTACTAGCATAAGCATAGCTCAAGAGTTGAAAAAGATCTGATAATTTTCCCTTTTCTGGTTTGGTCTATATCCTGGAATTTATTTAATTGTAAAGCAAATCTAGTCTTTTTACATTTGATCGGGAAAATATATTTGGGGCATTTAGAGGAATTATGGGTTTTATGAGTCAGTACCATATTTTTATGTTAACTTTTGGATAGTATTGCTGAGATTGAGCAAAGTGGGAGGAATTTGGAGTGTGCAAAGTTTTGTCTGGAAGGCTAGAAGAGTAAAACAACAGAAGTTAGGGATAGATTGTCTGCAATGGGGTAGAACATCTTTTCTGTGAAGAGCATTCTGCCATATGTACTACTTGATACTGATGTTACAGTTGTGATCTTCATTATGTAATGACAGTCAAGTACAAAAACGTGTAATCCTTGCTGGCAGCTATACTTTACCTCTGCAGACTGGAGGTGTAAACAGGGCCCTAGCTGGACGGGAGGTAAAACCACCAGCAGGCTTTCTGCCCTGGCAGAAGCTTGGAGACAGCAGGAAGTATTCAAGACAGGGAACTGCAGACTTAGGGAATCAATCCAGAGGAAACCTGAGTTCAGATGTGAGTTTATTAACAGGACTGCTGCATGCAAGCATGCTTTGTGGTCCGTATGAATCTTCCTTTGAGCTTCTGGAGGTGTTGAAAATGTAGTAGCAATATTTTAGTGTTGCTCTCCTAGACGGTATTAATTAAATGGTAAAGCAGTATGGAATTTTACTGAAACAAATGCGGAGATGAGGCTAAGTTGCTGTGTGATCAGCAGGTTATTGACATCAAGATTTGAAGAGACCAAGTTATTCTTGGCAGTTCCTGTTTTCACTTTAATGTGTGGAGAAAACTTGAGTGCGTGTGAACTCCTTAGAATTATAATAAAGGTAAGGCACGTAAGTGTTCGGCAGTAGTTGAAATAAATGTACTGCATAGACTTGTGGTTTGATCATGGGTTAAAGGGAGGAAAGAAATGCCAAGGAAACACAATCATTAGCAAATGGGATTTGAACAGAGCCTGTTAATGACACAGTGGATTTGTACTCTGAAATTCCGGCTGTACTTACACTTTCTGGTATAGGCAGTAACATAGAGTGAGCTGGTAAAAGCTGGATAGCTGTTTAGAAATGAGACCAAGATGTCCCCACTCATTCCTGAAACATGTCAACTTACTGTCAGCGGTTTTCAGTACTGACTTGCTTGTTATTGTTCTACTTTCATTGCAGGACTGGCAGTCCTGCAATGTGGCTTTTGTGATGTAAATGGCTATCCTGGGCTGCATAAAAAGACGTGTGGCCAGCAGGTTGAGGGAGGTGATTCTGCCCCTCTACTCTGCTCTCGTGAGACCCCACCTGAGTACTGCATCCAGCTCTGGGGACCTCAGCACAGGAAAGACATGGACCTGTTGGAGTGGGTATGGAGGAGGGCCACAAAAATAATCAGAGGGACGGAACACCTCTCCTATGAAGAAAGGCTGAGAGTTGGGGTTGTTCAGCTTGGAGAAGAGAAGGCTCTGGGGAGACCTTACTGCAGCCTTTCAGTACTTAAAGGGGGCTTATAAGAAAGATGGGGACAGACTTTTTAGTAGAGCCTGTTGTGATAGGACGAAGGGTAATGGCTTTAAACTAAAAGAGGGTAGATTCAGACTAGATATAGGGAAGAAGTTTTTTACCATGAGGGTGGTGAAACACTGGAACAGGTTGCCCAGAGAGGTGGCAGATGCCCCATCCCTGGAAACATTCAAGGTCATGTTGGACGGGGCTCTGAGCAACCTGATCTAGTTGAAGATGTCCCTGCTCATTGTAGGGGGCTTGGAGTAGATGACCTTCAAAGGTCCCTTCCAACCCAAACTATTCTATGATTCTGTGATTCTCTGATCTTTTTGCCTAGCTAAAAACTTAGGTTCATAACATTTTTCTTTGGTAATCTGAAACACTTCATTTGAAGCTTTGGATGAAAAAGAGTTGATGCATTATCTTAGAGGATAAAAGGAGAGAGTATTAAGTTTGTGTTATTCTCTCCTGATAGAATGGGAAAAGCCAGGTAGACCACTACTCTTGCAAATAACCTTTACACAACTAAGTTTAAAAATCAAGCTCTCAAGTACCTTTCAGGTTGTTTTTGGCAGTAAGTTAGCAGTCTCAGTGTAGGCGGTGGGAATTGAGTAGGCCCTCTACCCTCTGCCCCCCACTCCCCTGAAAACCTGCAAAAAACCAACGACTTAGGGGCAGGGCTGGAAATGGAAGCTTTTTTTGGTCCCTGTTACTGTTTTAAACAGAGGTAACTTTTTTAATGCAGTCTGGAGGGGTAAGGAAGGGCTGTCACTTGCTTATCTATGTAATTGTATCTGTTGAAGCATTGCCCTCCAACCCTAGAGAGGAGTTTATCACTTTCAGTTCTGAATTGACTTTCTCTGGCAGTTTTCTGAGCGGACTATATGGCTATTCATGCAAATTGCAAAACAATGGCTGGAACTTTCTGATTGATTTCATCCAGCAGCTTTGCCTGTCACATAATAATATCACCTTGTAGTACTGTAAACTTATTTTAGGTTTGACCTGCCCACAAATGCACACATGCACAAATACATAGCCAGTAGCACTACAGCTAATACAAAGATAAGCTCTGCCATACACAACCATCGTATGTCCTCATAAATATACAAATTTGTCAGCTGTCAGACAAATTAAATATGGGGCATTTCAGAAAAGCACCCATTCTCACAAAAGCATTCACAAGACCATTCATATTATCTCCTTTGCAGTACCTAACTGAGCAGTCTCTGTTTCTGTTCATTGTGTTCCCTTTCCCCATTCATGTGTCTGGAGTCAATTGTGTGTGGGCTGCTTCGTATTTGAGTTTACTCTGCCTTCACAGCCCTTCTCGCTCTCATAGCAAGGAAGACCCACATGTTAAAGACCCACGTGGGAAGACCTATGGTTAATAAAACACCAGAATGCCTCTCCCCTGATTTATGTGGGATGGTTCGTGCAGCGTGTCCTCTTTTCTACACCAACACATGAAGGGCTCCTTTGGCACACTTACAGCTTTACCAGGCAGCTTTCATCCAGCCTTTTGTCTTCAGTATGTTTAGCATGGCAAATACAGCTACTCTGCTGGCAGATGATTACTGCTGGCTGTTGCTGGCTCTTGGGAGGAAAGAAGAGGAGGGGAAGAGTATCGGTGTCTTGACATATACCTTTCCTTTCTCATTCCTGGTCTTCATTGTTCTGAATGTTTCTGACTGTGGTGTTCTGGAGAGAAGGTTTGCTTCTAAATTTAGGAACAATAATATTTTTTTGACTCATTTATTTATCTGAGCACAGTATGGGATAGTTAAAGCATCAGTAGCTCTTTCAGTTTTCAGCTAAGATTCTGTGGGGTTCAGCCATGATAATATTTAGCTTATGGATTTTACTTGTGGAAGTCAAAGCATTTCACAGAGGAGAGATATGTATCTCTATTTACAGTTACAGAAAGCCTGAGACATGGTGGCAAATTGTTCTGAGAAAGCCGGTGGCAGAACCAGGAAGAGAGTCCAACTCTGGGCACTGAGTCCAGGGCTCCCCCCACCAGACCAGACAGGACAGAAGGTCTCTAGCCCATTCTCCACTTCAGTTACATGCTGCTGTAGGGTAATAAAACTTGTGGTTGTACTTTGAAATTGTTCAAGGGAAGGGGTTGAACTGTTATAAAAGCAAGAGTGAAAATTTGTAGTTGCAGGAGTTGCAAATCTTACTAGTTTCCTGGAGGGAATCATATGCTTCCTTTGTGCATGAAACTGAGCCCAGACCCCTTCATGGACTATCCACAAGTAATCCCTTATATTCCTTTTCCCCTCTTTTCAGCTAGGCCCCTTTGACCACACAATTACTGAGTCGTATTTGAAAAGGCCCTGCCCACTGTGTACCCCCAGTTCTCCTAAGCACAGTAGGGCCCTTCTGCACAACAGTGTGTCTGTGTGTGCTTGCACATCCACACGAAGGAGGGAGTGTGGAACTAGCACATGACCTATTTCTCTCCCATCATCTCCTGACAGAAATTTCCCTCCTACTGTTATTGTCCCCTTTCTGTCTTTTGATTCTTCTTCTTCCAAAAGAAAGTTATTTAACTTCTTTTTTTCAACAGTCCAGTAGACATTTAAGGTACATCATCTTACTCTTGGCACACCAGCAGGCTCAGTGGGCTGCTGTGTCAGGTGCGGTCAGCACTGTGATGTGCTTGTGCAGTGAGACTGGCATGTTCTACCTGACTTACCAAGGGCTAAAGGCATACGCACAGTCCTTATTTGTGCCTCAGCTGACTTATATGGTACCCCAGTCATGTTTCTAGCCCCTCAGGATGACATTCGTTTCTCTTCTCCAACCTCTTTGTTCCTCCCATTCCCAACAGTGCTCTTCACAGTTGGACCTCAGCAAAATTTGCTTTTGTTTTCTCAGGACACTGAAGACTACAGTGTCTCATTGTAGGTCAGGTTCAGTGACTACAGTATTTCCCTTTGAGCTGCCAGTCCCATAAAAAAATTGGTGATCTGTCACTTAGTATGCCTGTGCTACAGACTGACTGACATGCAAATTTACAGTGCAGTCTCTGCTTGGTCTGTAGTACCTTTTTTTCAGTCCAAAAGAGACAGGATGTACTGAGGTCACTTGCCCAACTGAGGTTAGTAAAGGGATGCTAATGGTCTGCTTCCTATATACAAACAAATCTGTTAACAGCTTCAGGGATTAGCTGCATTTTCTGATCACTGTGGTGGTGATCAGTGATCACCTGGTGGTGACCAGTTTGGATCACTTCACACAATGCAAGGAGTAGTAGGCAGGGATGTTTTTCAAGTGCTCTTAGTTGTTCTTTGAACAGTGACTGCTTATCAACCCTGACTGTACCAAATCTAGTGTTTTCCTTAGCGCTGGTCTGATAATTCTGAACTGCTGCAGGAAGTTACTCCTCTAGTGTAGATTTCTTTCCCATTTTTATAGAAGCATAGCAAGCTGCTAATGACCAACAGGTACTGTGTCTTTTCAGAATGCCTTCTTTTATGATAACCTGACTGAAGTTGTTTCTATAATAAATCTTAATTATGCAGAAGGTATTTGTGACCTGACTATTAAATGCTTAGGGGTTAATTGTAGACTTCTATCCAAGGAATCTCTTGATTTCAGTGCCTACTAAGAATATTTTAAAGCTTCAGGACTAAAGTAGTAGTTGCTGATCATCAAGCAATTTGGTTTATATTTTGGAACCACTGAAATGCAAGTTCTAAAGACACATTCTTCCCCTGCTGTATATTCCCTTCCTAAAACCTAATTAGAAGCCTGCACCACATTTCTAGTCCTTAGAAGAGATGCTTGTTAACGTCATATACTGTGAATAGTCTTTGCCATTTGAACAGTGTTATACACAGTTCAGGCCCTCCCCTTGAAAAATTTAAAAGCACAACCACTAGTTTTGTTACCCTACAGCAGCATGTGACTGAAGGGGAGAAAGGGCCATGGACCATATTTGTTAACGAGCCTTGCACACTATGGGATGGAGAGGCAGACTTTGCATTTCATGCTGCTTGGGAACCTTTCTTGATGTCCATGTACACGTAGAGGGGTTAGGTACAGTATCTTGGTGGCAATCCTAGACTGACTGAAAGATATGAGAAAAGATAAATTCTTTTTAGTTTATAGGTGGTCAGCTGCTCACTGGCTGCCCAGACCATGGGGTTTTCTCAGCTGTAATGTACAGCTTCACAGAAGTGGAGTCAGTGGTGGGATGCTTTCCTTATAGTAGGGAAAGATGGGAGCTTGACTCAAGCAATCTACATCACTAAAAAGGTGTCTGTTGTAAGAATTCTTCTGCGGTCATGCTCAAGAAGCCACAGGGCTGCTCAAGAAGCCAAATGCAAGCAAGTTGCACCAAATAGCATTTATTCCCCCTGTTCTCCCTTGTTTCTTGCAGTTGCCAAAATTTTGTCTGAAATAATTGCAGTTAAGATATTTCTGGGAGCTGTGACATTTTAAGATGGAGTAGCTTTGCAGACACTGGCATAGAAGTAAAGTTTGTGAAGTAAAACAGGGAGGATTAAAAATAGAATCACTTTCAATTAATACATTGAACATCAAACACCTTGCTTCTGTCATTCATTTCCTTTTGTATGTGACACGTATGCCAGAATTGTCCATCCTGTTCATGAGCAGTGCCAAAAATTTGTATTTTCTTCAGGTTACGCATCTGTATTTAGTTCAGCATTTCTGTGTTCTAACTCTGGCAAAAGCTTAGCTGGTCAGAACCAATAGGTTTTTGTTTTATCGGGTTTTGGTTTTCAACTTTTTATTGGCAGGCCTTCCAGTGTAGGGATTTCATTTGAGGAGGTCTAATTTTTATTAAATTGTTTTTTTTTATTTTTGCCGCGAGTGCTTCCCTTTGAAGTTGTTACTTAGCTCACTGGTGGGCTGATCGATGCAAGCCTGAACAACAAACATGATTGACTTGAGCATTTCTGCAGCTCTGTTTCAGCAGGGATCTTCAGGAAGATGGTGAGTGACAGAACTGGTTACAACTGGCAGGCTGGCTGTGCACCAGCCCCGAGAAGCTCTCTGTTGTTACAGGGAACAGAGGCCTGCTGTGCAGTCCTGGCTGGGGAGGCTTTCAAAGGCAAGCCGAAAGCTGTACTGTACAGGAAATTGGGCAGGGAAGTGGGGTTTGGCTGATTGCGGTCATTAATGCCCCTATAATGAGGGGCCTGTAAGGAATGTAACTCAGCAGCTGTGATGTCCCTTGTGCGGTGCCAATTAAATAATGTGAATGTGAAATTTCAAGCAGTTAGTCCGTAGACTTAAGCAGAGAGGATGGGAGGTTTCTTACAAGGCGGGGATTAATTGCAACATCTGAGAGAATGTGGGGTGGTTGAAGTATTCCCTTGTGTAAATGGGTTGAATAATGTTGCCTTTAATAGAAACCTGGAAGAATTTTGTGTTTATTAAATAATTCTGCTGGAGAACTGAGTTCCAGTGACAGGCATTGTTGGGCCAGATAACTGTGGCAGTTCGGCTTCGCTGCCCCCTGGTATTACTGAACCACTCTTTGGGTGTTGCCTTGGAAATAGTATACACTTAATTCCCTAGTGTATTACTAGTCTCTTCATTTGATTCCAGAATGTAAGATCAAAATAATGACTGTTATAAATGCCAAATTTTGGATTGCAGGGTTGTATGTAGATTTTTTTCTTTTGCTATGTTCCCTTTAGTACTTTACTCATGTGTCTACAAGCTCTAGTGATTATTAAATGACTGTGGTAGGGAAAATAAAACTTTTCCAGTGGACACAGAACTCAAGCATCATAATTTCAGAAAATAAATAGTGCTGATTTCCACCCACCTTGCCCAACACCTCCCACCCATAAGTTTTGAACTAAACCTTTTAAATAGTTACCATGTCTAGTTCTCAAAACAAATGTCTATAAGCATTACAATCTTAGAGTAATAAAGACAACTTGGAGTAATCCTCACCTGGCTTTAAACTGTTTGCGAACTAATTGCAATTCCTATTTAAACTCTTTCCTTTCTCTCTTTTGCTTTGGGGTTAAAATAATGGCGTGCAAGTAAGACCTGTCCACATTCAGCACAAAAGCTCAGTGATTGTTTTACCTAATTCACTTTTCTGAATGTTACTTTGCTGATATGGCATGGCTTATTCCTATTTGAATATAATAGGAGTGTTGCAAAAGGTGAAGATACTAGGCAGAAGTCCTGTTAACAATGTTATGAAATATAGCTCCCTAAGTTAGTGTAGATTACTTTTTTTTTTCAGTGTGTCCTCGTTGAAGGTGGAATTAGATAGTTGTGGAAGTGTGTGGTGTGTTTAAGGAACCACCTTCAGTGTCAAATGAACCTCTGAGTTCCCTTTCAGCAGCAGTGCATTTGTGGAGGAATACAGTATCTCACTGCTGCTCTGACAGGACCCATTGCCTTTCCCAAACCAGTCTGCTTTGCCCCTGAGCGCAGGTGTGGAAAGGGGAATTGCAGATGGGCTTGTCACCTAATAAGTGGAATTAAGTGGTAAGCATGTCTCTTCTTCACAGACTTTTTAAGCTCTTAACGAGAGTGACTTCTCATTTTGTAGTCTGTTCACAAGAAGGTGGGTTTTGTACCTAAACTGCTGACTTGTTTTTAAAATCCGCTTACTAAAATCAGAGTATGTGTGTATCACATAATTGTTAAATGACTTGCAGATGAACTTGCACTATAGATTAAAACATACTTTCTACCTAAAAAATTTAGTGCACTGGTGTGTGTTGGGGGAGAGGGCTGTCTGATTTTGTTTGCCTTTTTTTGGTCAGTGGAAGGTTAGCTGAGAATAGATGCTGTCCTGTTCTGCCAAAGTCCTTGGTAGAGAGGTGAAGGTACCTTGAAATTGACATTAGAGGTGGGTGAAACTTTGAGAAAACCTTTTCTGTTTAAAAAAAAAAACTCTTCAAAAGCTGTGGATTTTTTTCCTTTAGTCTTCTGAAAGAATTGAGTATAATTTAATTTAAAGTTGATGTTTGGTTTTCAAAACAAATTTTTTCAAGCTTTTTTGTTTTCTTTTCTCTCCGTCTTTGTTCCTCAGTGCATCAGAACGAATGTATTTTGGGGGAAAATGAGAGCCCTTGTTTTTCAGGCCTTGTTCTCCCAAAGCTAGAATGATTTTGAAGGGAGGGAAGGAGTGGACTGGCTGAGTTTTAAAGGGCGGGGGACGGGACAGAAATGTCACATAAAGACATCCAAAATACACTCTAGAAATGGTTTCTAAACTGATACTTCCATACTAACGCTTTCTGGTGTTTGAACAGTTCAACTACAAATATCACCTCTATATAAAGCTACTAAAAAAATGAGGGATGGTCTACAAGGTGTCCATAGCGTTGAGCTCACTTCAGACTTACGTGCTTGATGCTAGAATCTCTCTTTGTGCTTGGAGAGAGACAAACTGTGATGTCTAACAGGAGCAAGAAGGTCGATTATGTTAGTAACCCCTCAGTTCACACATTTTGTGCATGTGTTTCTTGGCCTAAAAATTGGTTGAGGGCACAGCAGCGTCATTGACATTCCCAATGATGGCTGCTTTTTTTCTCTGAACTGCACAGATAAGATCTCTGATTATTCTATAACCTGCCTTTTAAGAGTACAAGTAAACAGAGCATTTTTTTTGTAACAGTTCTGGTCTGATCAAAGAAAGGAAGAGTTGTTCTTTGCTGGAGGAAGAGGTGGGTGCATGATGTATCAGCACTAAGAGATCTGTGATGACATAGTTAAGTTAGCTGCCCATCGCAGAGTGTATGTGTGCACGTTTCCATAACCCGTGTGCTGAAGATGACTGCGTCTGTGTTTAAACCAACGTCGTGAGTGTGGGAGGATATGGCAGTACCTGTAACTCATACCCATAGTCATGGAATCCTGCTCATACTCTTTTTAGCTATATTTTTCGTATATACCCTCTTTACTTCTGAAGGTACATTGTGGTGGATATTTCTCTTCTCCAGAATTTTTGCTCTTGGAAGCCTCCTCAGTTCTTCCAATTAACGTTTAAAAAGCAAAAAAAGACAAAGCAATCAAACTTTAAGAACATCACAGAAGAAACTTAACTGTCCAGATTCTTAGTTTTCAAGACCATTGGGAATTTGAATTCAAAGTAAGTGTACAGCAGACCTTATAAGTCATTACCCCTGTAAAGAATGTTAGTATTTTTTTTGTTAAAAGAAGGAATCATTCAAAAAGTATTTGAGCTCAAACCTGGTGAAAAATATGGGAAGGCCTGGCATCCTGACGAGAGATCAGTTTTGCTAAAGCCCTAATGCATTAATATGGTATTTCTTCTTCAGTCTTGTAATTTAGGCTTTCTTGATGTCTTTTGGGTTCTGGAGTTTTGAGAGAATGGTTATATCACGTGCCAGGATAACTTCAAAGTCCGGAGACCAAGACATTCCTTGTCATTTTGCTGTTCTTTGTCTCCCCCTTCACCCTGAGTGAAAACATGCTGCTTGGCTCCGCTGTTAGAGTTGGGGGGAAAAATGAATGAGCTTCGAGTACTCTCTTTTCTTTTGATGTGACTTACAAGGATAGGCAGTGTTCTAAACTTGCCCATTTTCTGAGTCTGTCAGCTGACCCTTGCCACAGACTTTGTGCTTTGACCATCATGGCTACAACTCCAGTACACATCTGCAGTAAGGTTGTTTAAATGAAGCTTTGCACAGAACCCTTTTCCTTTGTGTGTTGTAAATGGATACTGCTTCTCTTAAATGTCATGCCTCTAGTCCTTTAAGAGGTTCACTAGAACATAAGGGTGGCCTAAATGTGTGTGGTTTTCTAGTTTTCATCTTCCGTTAGCCTTTTTCATTGAAACTGAGTTCGATGCAGGATAGTGATTTAACAAAGCAGTAAGGTGTGGCAGGCTTGTAAGGAGGTCTTACATGAATTACGTTAGGTGTATGCTGTACTTGTGGAATCTGAATAAGAGATGTTAGTGCCTCTCATAATTCTTCCCTTTAAAGTGAGACATTTGTAGTAGGGTGTGTTAAGCAGTAGACTGATTTTTCTTGTACTGCCAACAGTTAAACTACTCTTTGTTTATGCGTTGCTCCCTTTCTTGTTTAGTTGTAAGCTTAGAATATATTTTCAAATATTACTTGAAAAATAGCAAACATTTCACAGCTATGAGGTCACAATCACCAAGTTAAGTTTGAACTTCTGAAGCTGTAGATGTGATACACCTTTTTCAGAGGTAGATGTTTCTTATGCTGATCTTGGAGAAAGTGCTAGGCAGTACTTCTTAACAGACTGTACATAAACTGTACTAAGCAGACATGGCATCAAATGTGTAACAAGCATGCTTACTATACTAATTCTTTATTTGTGTAAGCTACACTCGGAAGACTCCTGGCTGCTACTTCTCCTTCAGAAGCTGTGTTTGGATCTGCAAAAATCAAGCCAAGTCTAATTCTTAACAGAATAGCTTCCAAATACAGACTTTAAGGATCACAAAACATCTTCAGACATTCACTCTTCCCCCTAGGTCCTGCTTTTTTCCTGACAGAGTTTTTGTGGATGATCTTTCATGCTATTGCTAGCTCTCTTTCAGCTACATACCATACTTTAGAGGTGGATGAAGTTCATGGGTGAGGGGCAGATGCTTCCAATGCACACACAGACCTTGGCAGATATGTAGCTCTTTCCCTCATAGAGGAGGGAAAGAACTGCTCAGTCCTCCTTTTGTGAGAGCCAGCAGGACAGGACTGTGGGCATGCCTATGCTTCCAAGCACATGATGGGGCAAGCGGAGAGTGGTGTTTGAATGCATTGTATTTCTGCCATTTCATCCAGTTAACCTGAATTTTCTGCCTGTAAAATAAAAAATAGGTATTCTAATAAAACCTAGTGTAAAGTCTTTTCTTCTTGGGGTGAAGGTGTAGGCAGATCAGTCTCAACATTTAGATCATCATGTGGGGGTTTCTCACAGATAAAAACAACCCACACAAAAATAGGAGAAATTACTTCGAGACGTGGCAGTATGAATTATCTTGACTTACAGGATATGGGCGTTTTTCATTAGAATTAATCCAAACCTTCAAAATTTACCTTTATAATTGCTACTAGTTTCAAGGTTGGTTAGGAGAGTAGTATCCTAGTTAAGCTTATCTAATCCTCAGTTTTATACAATTTCATGGTTGTAACGTGAAAAGGTTTATTAGAGATGCAAAAGTGATGTACAGTATAATTTGAAAAGAGGATCAACCATGACAGCACAACAGGTCTTCATTAGTATGGAAGTGCAAAACACTTTAGTAAGCTCTTTTTTGCCTGTAGGTAACATGTATACACAGAGTTTGGAAGGTTCTTCTTTCCAGCTCTCTCTTTTGCTTGATTGACCAATCAATTTCTTGTTAACCAGATCAGATGTATAATAAATACATTTAATAGGTGGAGAATGTAAAACAAAAAGCTGCTGGGATGCCACTGATTAAAAAATAATAGCTTAAAGGAAAGAGCTGATTGGCCAGTCTGAGCTCTATGAAGACTTGCTAGACAGTAGTCTCTCTGATTCAAAAATGTAATGAGAAATGAGTTTCATCTCCCAGCAACAACAAAATGGATAGGAAGTATAGAGCAGGGCAAGCATAAATCAAATTGGTTAAACCCTGGTAAATTGAAATGAAATTAAAATCCTTAGAAATTAAGATGAACATCAGACAGAGCAGACTCTTTGAAACAATAAATCCTGGTATTTCTATGTCGGATCACTCCAGGAAAGTAAACGAGGGGAGGATGTACTGAGTTGAAAAGTCAGTAGTACTATTACTTTAGCTAAAAAGAAGAGGATTTACAATTTCACTTGGAGGTAAGGACTTCACACAGCAGGTAGACATTCCCACCATCTTGCATAGGTGTGTGTTTATATGAGAAGTCTGCCTGCTAATTTGTGTTAACAGCAACAGAATAGAGGCTTTCTCTCCTTGCCAGAGGTGAGTATTTCTTGTAATTTTTCTAATTCACATTTTAAATGTAGCTTCTGTTCCCTTTCTGTTCCTTTATGTGTGGGCAATGCAGAGAACACACCATCTTTGAGACGGGTGCCATGGAAGTGTTATGGAAAGAAAAACTGGGGAAGCACCTTGAGTAACTGGAGAGCAAAATCTTTGTTAAATAGGAGAAGGAAGTAATAAAAACAGGAGTAGAAACAAGGTTCGTGGAGAAGTGGAAATAATCTGAAATCAAGGAAAGGAACTACCACTGTAGAGCATCATGACTTGGCTGGTGTTGGACTGGGGGGTGAGATGGTGTGAGAGGCTCGTAAGTAGCTAACTCAAGGGCTCTATGGCTTGCCATATGAAACCTGGTGCATGGAAAGGGGGAGTCAGGGCATAAGTTTCTGTAGTGATTTGACTGTATGTTGTGGTTTTCCTCCTCTGAGTCAGAGGTACCAACAGAGACATGAGTTATCAGAGCATACCTAGCTGCCCATCTCTTGCACAGGTCTGGTTAGAGGCATGTTCTCATACTTTGCGCCTTTCAAAATACAATGCTAGCACTTTTTCCTGCTTGGTTTTTCTAAGTGGCTGTGAACAATGTTTTTCAAATAGCAGTTTTGGAAGACAGCAGTTACACTGCAATAACAAAGGCCTACAATGCTGTAATAAAGGCCAGTAAGGGATTTAAAATAACAATTTGACATGGTGCAAAGCCTTATTGCTTCTTTAAGAAGACTGAAAATCCTCCAAAAATGTACCAAAACTGATTTACAGAGGGAGAAGAAGAGAGAAGTATGTGTTTGTAAGTGACCTTGGGACTGAACAGTTGCTTTGGGGATTTGACAGGAATGGTTTGCAGATCAGAGAAATAAAAAGCATGTGTAGTGAGTATACAGTTACATTTGATAGCTGGAATGAAAAACAGAACTTGAGCTCTTATTTTAAGGTTATCTGCACTTTTTTTTTTACTACAAAAGTCACAATTGTCACTTGTTTGACAAAGTTGTTCTCCTCTTCAGTGACAAATGTGCTTTTAAGCATCTGAAATTATGTATGGAAGTCAGAGAACAGCTGGACATATACTATGTCCTACCTCTCCGTTGGCATCCTTACAGAGGTTTTTCTTTTTTTGTTAGTTTGTTTTAAGCCAAAATAATTTATATGGCTGTGCTAATAAGCTTTTCATAATGAACTGTATACCCCATAAAAGAAATAGGAGATGCAGGAGTATAAGACTGGGTATGTAGTGAGTAGAGAGGAAGGGTATTTTTCATTGGATTTGTTTACCAGTTTATGTACACTGCAGTTGTATTAAAACCTGAAAGAAACCAGCACTACAGAAGCGTGTGCTTAGGCATTTCAGCGCCCAGTGTGTAGCGTATGTGCTCAGCTGAACAGGGAATAGGGTTCTTCAGATTTTTCTCTGTTGCTTATTCATTACGTGACTGTGAACAAGTTGCTTCATTTTCATATTCTTTCTGCCTTCCATACACGCATATATCTTAAGTGCTGTGAGGTAGTTTTAGGAAAGGTGCTAACAGACCAAATTCTGTCCTTCCGTTCCACTTGTTCCCTCCCCTCCATTTGGAGTTTTGACCAGTCACAGCTGGAGCTGGAGCTTTCCTACAGGCCAAGGTCTCAGTCTTGGTTGTGAACCTCTTTTCCTTTTCAGCTCACTGGTGTTTGAGTCCTTGGGTTATGTCTCCAACTTCTTAGCCAAAGAGAGCTGGTATTTAGAGGGGCTCTCAGCATCCTTGCTTGCTCACCATCCCAAGAATTGCTGGTAGCTCTTGTTCACCTCGTTGCTAGAAGCAGCTGTGTTCAGTTAGTAGAAAATACTTAGACATGAAAGGAGTGAGGATCTGTGTTCTGGTATGGACAGTGAGGAGAAGAAAAACAGCCTAAGATGAAACTTAATAGATTTGTGAGAGGCTTTGGTTGTGTTACGTGTTTCTCGGCAACATCTGCTCAATAGACTAGGCTGTCTATTATGATGTTCCCAAATTCAAGTTTTGCAGTGTCTTGTGACATAATCACATCGATGACTTGGAGAAAACTATTGGAAAATTTGCCTTTTATTCAGAACTGAGGATCATGTGGAAATATTTAATCACCTTTTGCTAGATGCTATGGATTGAGCAATGTTTGTATTGGAATATGAAAGCAGTTTCTATTTGTCTTCTATCAAATACAAAGGTGGATTATAGAAGGTCTGGTGTTTCTGGTTTACCTTTTGATCTTGATCTGGGGGGTGCTGATACCTTTTGCCAGAAAATCTCTATCACTAAAACATTTTGTTTATTGCACATGAGAGTAAGGTAGGTAGTTACAATTGTAAATGCACATAAAAATAGCTGGTTCTAAAAAAGATGAGTTTTACCTTGTTCTTTAGTTAACTTCTGATTTCTGCTTAATAAAGTAATATGGAATATCTCACAGGATGCTGTGAACTAGAATATATTATGAAGTCACTTAAAAAATCTTGTCAATAAGGAGAATTTGGAAATGAAGCATCATGCCAGAAAGATGTAGAAACAATAGAGAGAGCTTGGAATGAATTCAGGTTGCAAAAATAAGGGGGAGACCGATTAAATCATCTTCACTAATTACTATAATGCTCTGAGCACATACACTCATGTAGTATTCTGCTATGACTGTCTGTCAGATATCTGACCTTATCTGTGAGGGTGTACGGTTCTCCTAGAGGCTGACCCACTGATTGCAGTGCGTGTGGAAGGGATGACGGGAGGGAGAGAAACGGTATGTGTGCTGTCTTGTCCGTAGTATAAACAACCACCAGCAGATCTGTGTTAAACTCTTGTAGTGCTGTCATTTAATTCTGTTTTACAGTAACTGTGAGAAATTACTAATGTAGTGCTAGGACTGCGCAAATTGCATTTACTAGCTTCTTGTGGTTGTAACTGAGAGCCGAGAGAAGCATTAACTCAACCATGTACATCTTTTCTGACATAAAATAGGTTATACAACAAGTAGTAAAATATGAACTAGAAAAAAAAATAGAAAATGTCACACAGATACAAGACTGACAGATTAACATCTCTTCCTCCTGCCTGCGCACATACTCTGTGAATTGTATAAATGAGCAAAGTGAAAGTGCTATTAATGTAGCTATTTCTGTTTCTGGTCTCTTTTTTTTGTGTTAGAGAAACAAGAAAACTTGTTTGAGCTGAGCTACTTATAGAGCTTGCAGGGGATAAACTCCTGTGTTGTTGTTGTTCTGATTAATTGTGGAGTTCTCTTGTATCTCTGAAAGATGAGATTTTCTTCTTTATTTGGAGACCTTGTGGATAGAAACTATAGTGACAGTCAAGATAGTTTGGACCAAATGCATGGTGAAGGAACAGTGCTTCACTGAGCATCAGTGTTTTGTAGAAAGGTACAGCACGAGCTAAATTCTGCATGAAGGTGAATGAGACCCTGGGAGTCTGTCTTCTGCAGTCTTCTCTATAAATGGAAGTGGGTTGCTTTGGATGCGTATAAAGGTGGTTGTCATTAGCATCTCTGTGTAGGAGACAAGGATTACATTGTATGGCAAGTATGACCTTTAGAAGGCAGCAGAAAAATTGGAAAGCCATAGCTAAATGCTTTTGGGTAGGCAAAACCAAATCTTGTATTGTTGAGATACCCCCAAGCTGTCAGTGGATTTTTCTCTGCTTGCTTTTAGATATAAAAGTTAGACTAGCACAATCATGAAATAATATCAGACTTTGTATCCACTTGCTACTCCAGCACAAGTATGCTATTCACATGCCAGGCCTTTAAGATGTATGGCAGAGAGAACCTACACTTCCATAGCCATGAAGATGCAGACACCATCCTTCTCTGTGCAGACAGTAGCACATGCAAGTACGATAGCAAAAAATGAGAAAATATTGCAAAAGACATTTGAACGTTGGTTTTACTTTGAAGCTTGAGATGAGATAGTGAAAGTTTGGGGTATTTATGAAAGTGAAGGAAGGAACGGTCAGGGATTAACAGAGTCATGTTTTTAGAAGTGAGCCAGCAGTGAATTCTCAGCAATAATATTTATGGCACATAAAGAGTAGCCAATTTCTAACAGTAAAACTAAAGAATCAGAATTACATAGGCAAAGCTGTAGGATGGAAAGCAGGAAGGAAACTACTTCATTTTTTTACCAACCGTTTACTGCAGGCTGGAACTGCAGGGAAGAAAACATCATGTACCTTGACCTTACTGTGTTTTGCTGCAGCTTGTTCGGTCCCTCTAGCAATGCTGATGTCTTAAATGAAAAATGGATAATTTCTGAAAGTATGTTATAATCACCTAAACTATGAATGCAGCAGTAATCCTAGCTGTTAGGTGAGACAAAGTGTGTGGTCCTTTCCTAAAGGAGATGTGTTTCAGTTTTTGACTGTGCTTTGCTTTTAGGATCATCGCTCAGTTGTGCTATTTTCAGCACCTTGTAATACAGGGTATTAAAAGCAGTTACACTGACCCATTTACTGTCTTTCATGTTGGGTGCAGTATGTGGATATTGATGGCAAAATGTAAAACTTCACTTGTCTGATCTGCCCTTGTGACAGATGATTGCTCTGTTGATATGCATTAACCCCCTCAAAGTATGAAACACTGAAAATAGTACTTCTGCAAATTGCACAGAACTGCTTTGAATAGAAAGAAAAGGCGTCTTGAGTATGAGTGATTACTCTCTTTATAAAATAAACAAGACTAATAGAAAATTATTAAGTGATACTTCAGCTTTCACTTAATCATATTAGCTTTCTGCTTGCAGATCCTGATCACGGACTGCTTCCCAATACATTTTTCCTTACACATCTCATTACCATCTGTTAGTAAGAACCAGTGTAAAGTTGAGTTGGAATGACTTTATCCTGTGCAAATGTAATTCACCCCAGCAAAGAGAACTATGCAAAATTCTGTTTCCGCTTTGAAAACCTTGAGCTGCCGTCAATGGCAGCCAAGCTGTACTGTAGCTTCTTGAATTTTAGTGGAGTTGAAATAATTGCACCAAGCTTTTGCTTGTGCACTGAGCTGAATTCCATTTTTTTTAATTAAGTGTTTCATAGGAAAGGGCGTAACTGAAACATCTATTGCCACTGCTTAGGATTCTGGCTTCCCCTTTAAGACTCATATTAAAAGCTTGAAAGTTTCTTTACTTTCAGAAAACATACTTTACTATGTAAGAATATTTGAGCAAATAGCTTTTTGGGAAAACTTGCAAATAAGTTTTACTTAGAAACAAAATTGTCACTGTTTGATACATTGCTCAAACAAACCAGGTAGGAAATCTGTTAGTAATCTCTAGTGCTGTCACATTTTGGAGAAAGCAAAGTGCTCCCTACCATTTAAACCTGTGTAATGTGTGTATAAACATACCTAACATTAATATTTCTATTGAGTATGACCTCA
This sequence comes from Ciconia boyciana, assembly GCF_034638445.1. Classification (NCBI taxonomy): domain Eukaryota; kingdom Metazoa; phylum Chordata; class Aves; order Ciconiiformes; family Ciconiidae; genus Ciconia; species Ciconia boyciana. The sequence continues at coordinate 54,802,461 of NC_132937.1, read as the reverse complement.
TTCCATTGCTGCTAAATGTCTGGTGATAATTGTCGGTCTTGTACTGTGATTTAAGCACATGTTGGGTTTGTAGTGGTTTACCTGTTACAGTGAATGCTTCATTGTCTTTCATTTGTTGTTTTAGTAATGAGACAAATTGGGTGCTGTTCAGAGAACTCATACTCTAAACATTTTGTGATTTCTTTTAAAGTGCTCCTCCTCAACTTTTTTGATTTAAAAAAATAACCCTTATCTTCCTAGGAGAATAGGTTTGTTATCTTTTAGTTGAGAAAATTGTGTCATATAAATCTGCTGTGTCCAAAATTATTACAGTTTGTCACTGATGCTTCATAATGCGAAGACCAACAATATGTGTGCTTGTGGTTGCGTGATACATCCTCAAGTGTTAGCTCAGAATTTTAAGCTTGCTTTGAAAGGAATGGTAGAAAATGTCAGGTAATTGCTGCCTAGAAGGCATGTTATATTCAAAGCAGCTTAGGGGAAGATGCGTGTGAAAGATCCGTTTGTTTTTGTTGATATACTTTGTGCCTTTTGGGAGTGTTGAATGTGAGGCCAGGTTCAGGTTCAACTTCGTAAGATCTAGCAAAATGGAAGCTTGTTGTGGATAGAGCCATGTCTTAATGGTAGTCAGCAGCCCTTGCATCTGTTCTTGACTCTGCCACTGATTTGGTGGATGTCTTAGAACAAGGTGTGTCACCCTTCCCGAATCCTCTTTAAGTTGGTGCCAATAATACTAGCTTCCTTGGTCAAACACTTTGAGGTAAACTAAGTTATTACAATATTTGTCTTGAAGTGGTTTAAAATTGTCTCTCACTTCCTGCTCAGCTGAATACAAATATGATGAGATTACACATTAATGTCATCCTTATGATGAAACACTGCTCTGGTATACTTTTTTTTAAACTGGTCCTTCTGTGTACTTTTTTTCAATTGGAGGACATTTTATCTTCTTAAAACAAACAATGTCCCTTTTCAATGATCTGCAAGCCACTTTTGTGTGTGTGTGGTTTTTTCAGGTGGGTTGAAGGACTGTGGGTACTAACATGTGCCCAGCATGCAATAAACAAAATAGGATTCTACAAAATAGTCACTGGCCTAATTATCAAACACTAAATTAATTAAATTAAAAATTGATAATTCATGTAAAAGAAAATAGCAAGGCTGGACTATGCTTGCCTAAGGGCACTAAAAGATGCTAATGACCTGTTCATTCATACTGATGGGATGAAAATGAAGTGAAATCTAATGTTTCTCTGCAGCTATTGGGTTTTCCTCAGTTTTAGTTCACTTGTAAGGGTGGAATTTCATGTGACTGCAAACCTTTTTTTATGTCTGTGTGGGTTTTTAAGAGCACTTTCTGGTGTCTTTTTAGACCACAGATTCAACAACTATATGAAGTTCTACAAAGTTGTTTCTCATTATTAGGTTGATGCTCCACCATCTTTCCATACTTTTCTCCCCAATATTAAGATGCTCAGTACATGCACCAGCTGTAGGTTGTATTGTAGAGCTGTTTTTCGTAAGTGGTGTTATGTAAACATGTAGAGGAAGAGTTGTGCTGTTTACCTAGGGCGTTAATTTTGGTGGCTTGACTCTAGGATGAAGTAGGCAGGGATAATTATACTTCTTCAGAAAACAGTTCAGAAAAACAGAATTACTTGCCTTTCATCATTTGTAGGCATCTCAAACAAATAGATACCTGCAGCTACAGTATTTCAGAGTAAGTGAAGGATCCTTAGTGCAAAGAACTTAGTTTGAATAAGCCACAGATACAAATTCTGTATATGTTGAGAAACTTACGGGGAGAGAGGCTAGGCTGTACTTGGGGTCCTATAAAATAGGACAGTGATGACTCTGAACTCAGTTGGATATCTGCAGATAAGGAGAAACGATGATGATGTGTGTACTATATAGAAGAAAGGTAATATAGAGAGCAGCAAATACTGTCATGGAAAGTCCTCAAGCTGCACAGAGAGCTGCTCATAGTTTGCTCATGACCCAAACCCACAAAAATAAGTATTTGAGGTACTTTTTTATTCTTAAGTGTCTAGGGTACTGTAGACATAAGATGCTGTGTTAGGGGAAAACAAAACACATGGAATTCAGTAGAGCAGCATATTTTCAAAAAGGGAAGAAATAGTTTCATAAAGTTTCCCAAAAGGCGTTTGCTAATCTCTGCTAAATAATAGCTTCCTATTTCAAGTTTCTATTAGCGTGAGTTGGAAAGAAGCTTTCTTTCTACTGTTAGTCATGTTACTGATGAGAGGATGAATGAATAAACTTTTTAAAAGATCAGAATGACTGTGGTCTGGGCATACACTGAATGAAGTACATAACTTCTTTCATGTAATATGTCTTAATATCACTTTTGTTTCTGCAGCTACTTGTGCAAAGTAGTAGTACAAGACATTAGCCAGTGACTGAAATTTTCACTTGGAGGATATTTGAGTAACAAAAATAATCAGTGTCCACATGCCTTTCTACAGAGGCATTTTTCTAGCTGTGGCCTAAATTCAAGGTCCAAGGGGTTAAATGTATTCTTAATACTTAATTTACTGCAACAACTGACTCAAGCAAGGAAAAATGTGTAGGTGCCAAGGAAACTCTCACAAGTTGAATAAGCCACTAGCCTCTGGGAATTTCATCCTGATACACATGGTACATATTAGGGGCTCTTGTGGGAAAATTGTATTTTATAGAATGTGAAGGAAAAACCAGCATAATTCACAAGATGATCAGAATACAAATGCTTTGATAAAGGAATTTTTACTGTAAGCAGAGAGCAGACAAGCAGGGGATCAAATTCAGTGGGAACAGATTAATTAAAATTTAGGTTATACTATAAACAATGCATAAGTGGATCTTAACCAGCATTGCTGACTAGAAGAAACATGTAAGCCTTACTGCTTTCCTTAAGGATCAAGCCTTTTTTCTCATTTTTACATATCCCCTTGAAAGCCAGCCAGTTTCAGTCAAAGTTGGCAAAAGAGATGGCACTCTCAAGGATGTTAAGTTTTCCCATATTTTATGAAAATTGGTAGCTTGTGGAGGGGAGGACAGACCCAAATTAGTGCCACCAGTGAAGGACAGGCAACACAGAGGTTGAGACTGGTCTTTTCCACTGGCCCTTTTCCTGACCCATCAGCCTGGATACACATCAGCACTTGTTAACTCCTGCTCAGAAATGTGGGGGGCTGACTGGTTATCCTGCTGGGCAAGAAGCTGGAAGACATCCCCGGAGAGGAGCCTTGGGAACAGGTGAAGATGCCCAAGGCACATAGGCCACACACCCGTACATAATCTGGACAAAGTAACTGCTGTGTTGAGAAGTGCTTGTTGCAGTTAGTCAAAGCAGAGACCTTCCTTCTCCTTCATGTAGGGCATATAAGCTTTAATGGCTTTGATTCTTTTCTTCTGTTGTCCTCCTGTTACGTAGCCACAGTCTGAAATGTGATGGAAGAAACAGTGTTACAGATCTGTTATCTTGTGTGAAACTTTCAAGGCTAAGAAACTGTAGCTTTTTTCTGTAACTTCCAAAAGCATGCTGCTTTCTTGTGATGTTAAGTTTTCTCAGCGTGGGCCTCAGCAGATCTAGAGAAGGATGAACTGACTATTCTGTCTCTGTAGTCCTTTTCCAAACCCCCTCAGAGGCCGAAGAGTAAATTTTGAATCCCATTCTTCTGAATTTCTGCTCTCGGGGTGGTGAGAAGGACTGGGGAACAAAAGCACAAGCACAGTTTGTCTATCTGTCTTTACTTTCTGACGAAGCCAGTTAACTGCTGCTGGGAGTGAGAGGATAAATGAACCCTTTTTATAGAGAATGTCAGCTGGAACACGTCATGCATTCAAAATACATCAATATTAGTAACATGCAGAAGGAAGCGAACAAAGCAAGAGCTTCTCTAAGGGTGAGAGCAATCACAGTCAAAGAAAGAGGATGAGCGTTGGGAGGTAGAAAGAATTGTTGGTAACTCCATATCCACATGTCCCTCACAAGTGAAAAACTATCTAGAAGAATTACAGGCAAAAAACTCTGGATAAATTTAATTTGGTAACAGTTTCCAAGTTATAAACCTTAATCTGAATTATTTCCCAGTAGTTTGATGGGTACCAAACTATAACTGGCTCCACCTTTTTTCTTTAAATAAATTTATCTTTAGAAATAAATTTTTCTTTAAAGAATACTTTCTAAAGTATTCTTATTTAAAAACGTGGTGAAAAAGAACCTTCTTTGTGCCTCCTGGGAGCAGACAACACAAAACGAATGACCTGTCTTAGTTCAAAGCTTTAAAGTAAAAAATAAAGGGTTTGTTTAAAAATCAGTAATAAGCAACTCCTGTCTCCTTCAGTTATTAAATGAAATTGTTTCCAGGGGAGGAAGTGGGATATTAGCGAAGCTTTTACACTGTGTTCGCAAAGAACAGTGTTTTTAGTCACCAACTCTGTTTTAGGAGAGACAACCAGAATCGAGTTTATTCTGTGCCTCCTGAACTCCCTACCACAAACTGAGGGACCGAGAATGTTGAAAACGATATACATATAAACCAATTGTTTCAAGGATTTTGGGGACCCTGGAAGAAGATATGAGAGACAAACCAAAGGTTGTTTAGACTCAGATTGGGGGTCTTAATGCAGGTTTAGTGTCCTGGATGAGTTGGATGGATTGACTTGGGAGTCCAGACATCACATTTCCTACACAATTATGTATGCTTTCAAAGGATAAAATGTATTGGTGGTTGAGAGGTGTTGGGTGTGGAATGGTGAAGGTTATGTGAACACGTAGAAGGATCATAGCTGTATTTTTTGGGCTGTTCCTGCAAGAAATAGCGGTGGCAGAGGCAGAAGTATGGATTCTTGTACATCCTTGTGTGCTTTTCTGGGGGGACAGTTGGTTGAGAGATGAGAAAAGAGAAGAGCAGAAAGCGCTTGATACAGGTCAATATACAAGTGTGAGGTTGTTTTTTCTGTAGCTCCTTGGAAATTATCCAGTTAACTAACTGTGTCAAAGCCATACCCCAAAGTCTCTGCTAAATACTTAGGTCACTGGCAGACAAAGCTTGGAGGTTTCCTGGAAAACTCTGTACTGTAAAAGCAGTCAGCAAGGATACAAAGGTGAAAATTGCATAATTCAATACTTATGGTATTTACATTAACATAACAAAGGAGATTTATCACTTTAACTTAACAAGCAGATGTATTTTCTACAAGTAAGGCATAGGCTTGAACAAACACTTTAACAAGTGTGAACCATTTTTTGTAGGTTCACAAGCAAAATGAAGATGTTAAATACAGAAATATATTGGGCTTGGGGTATTGTTCAACAGAAATATCCAGAGGTTTTATGTTGAATAGCATCTTGTTTAAAACACCCTCCTTAACCATGTCGCAGGTTTAAGCAGGTTGCTAATGAAATAGCAAATGTTGCTATATAGAGAGGCATTATTAGCGGAAGAAATGACTTTAAAGGGATGTGAAGTTTTAAGGGGTGGGGGGAAAGGTGAAAATAACAAAATAAGCCTTCCCTTGGATTAATATGAGCTAATACCTAAATTCACAGTGGCAAGATTTAATTGTAGGGAAATGCCTAGAAAATAGGTCCAGGACGGAGTGGGGCAGGCTGAGAAGCTTGTAGTGAACAGCAATTATACTGGTTTGTGTTGGATATATGTAGAAACAGAAACAGCTTCTGCAGTATCTTTAGAAGATACTTCAGAATACAGTGAGAAGTCACTCCAGCCTTGCTGCAAAGGGACGCGGACAGTTCCTCCTCCTTCAGGGCTCTGCTGCATGACACCGTGGGAGGAAACTTGCAGAAGAGCAAGGAATTTCCTCAGGGAGAGGGACCACAGCATTAAAAGTTTAGTCTGAGACCATTATTAAAATGAAACAGTTTGCCTTGCAGAATCTGGTGCTTTTAGAAGGACTCATCTAGTGAGACCGGTTTCTTTACTCTACATTAGAGATTACCGGAACGTGTTCAGAGTTACCTGTTCGTGTTACTTAGGCTTTACTTTGTAACCAGAGATCTGTTGCTCAAGAAGGTTAAGGTTATTAGTCTTTTCCAAAACAAAACATACAGCTTTATGGTATATGTTGGTTTCCAGCATGAAAATTGAGGCTAGGTAACAAGAATCTGTTTGATAGCTCCATACAAGCTACTGTGAAGAAATTTAACTCTATCACAGCCAAAACCAGTACTTCCCAAAACTCTCTTCCAGCCAAAACCAGCCTCTGTTGCCTAGAGGCTTTAAGGTTATCCCGTGGAGAACACTTCCCCTGCCACTGTATGTTCAAATCTGTAAGTCCATTCTGGGATGTCGTAAGTCTGAAGCACAGTGTGTTTAGTGCCACAGACAACCAGCTTTGTGGGACTACTGCTGTGAAGCATTTTACAAAGATGGGACTAAAATTAGGATGATGCTGAAGCTGATAACATGCTGCTTTCTGAAAGTGGCATAATTCCAGTGGCATTAAATTACCTTTGTCATATTCTTGCACTTTTATTTATGTTTCCTATAGCTTCTGTATATATTTGTGGGGGCTTTACTATGTCTCTGAAAGTAATTACAGGTTTGAAATACTCAAGTGCTCTGTGTTCCTGCACAGATATGGTAAATACAGCTTAAATGGATTAGGTGGTTTAAAGGATTGACAGTTGCAAGGCAGTATTTACCAACACTTACTGCTCAGTGTCCTCTTAAGGTAACTGCTGTATTCTGAAGTCACACTAATTGATACTTATTATTGGGAAGTGTTGTGGGAATCTTTTGGTGAGAGAGAGTTCAGGCTAAAAATTGCGAGGAATGATTCTCATCTGTTGCTGTAAGGCTTCAGCTACGGCATTGTGCAAGGGCGTGCATATTTGCGGGTGTCTTAAATGGCTAGCTTTTGCATGTATGTTGAAGCTGTGTCAATGGCGTTTATGAACACGTGATCAGTCATCCTGTTTATGTTATCTGAATTAAGTGTGTCACAGATTTATTTTAACCCTTCTCACTGGTGTTGCGGTTCTTGCTTTTTAACACTCCTTTGAGGTTTCTCAGCTCTTCCTGATTTTTTAAGGGATGGGGAGGACAAGATAAAACCTCATGAGTATTACATATTACAGCAATTCAGTTACCCAGAGTAATTATGTTACACTGCAGAAGAGCAGATATATAATTAACTGAAATAGCCCGTCATCCAGTTTACTGGATTCATATTGAGATTGCCTTGACTTCTTATGTTCATAAGTAGGTTATAGGACTAAGTGATAGGCACTTAAAATGGAATTACAGTTTAAATGATGTCCTTTTAAGATTCATATTGTTTCTCTCTACATTGATTTCCATTTGTTATTACCTTGTTAAGTGTAGGAAGTTATGTTAAGTCACCTGGTTTTCTTCATTATGCTTAGTTGGAGCTTAACCTGATTTTCTTTTATAAGGATGTTTTCTTCCCAGTAGGCTACCTGCCTTGCATCCAGTCATTAATAAACGTTGTGAATAGCACTCCTATATTGAAAGATATCTCATTAAGAATCATGAAAGTCAAAACAATCTGCCTGCTTCATAAATAAATAAATAAAATTAAGGATGCTGTCTGGTTTGAGTGTTCTGTATTCATTCAGTTTCATGGAATTTTTTTTCCTGCAGTGTATTATCTCTCTCTATGTGCTACTTCTCCAGCGCACCCTGATATTTTTCTTGGTTCTGAATTCTTCAAGTAAGAGTTGGTTGTGCCATCATGACTCTGCATTCAAGTTTTAGACTTGTTTTTAGGGTGACTTTGCCATGTATTTTCTGTATTACCGGGCAGTTCTCTTCCTGTGTGTACCTAATTTCTCTACCTGTAAAGTGGACATCCCTACTATCCTTCACTCTTGTCTCTTGTGTCTTAAATATTTAAGCTTACTGTGTCTGTGGGAAAACTTAAGTGTCTGGTGCTCGTGATTGTTCTTGAAAGAAAAATGGAATTAGATAGGGCACTCTTTTCTCAGAGTGTTATTTTCAGTCTGTCTGTCTTTACTTTTGCTCTTAACTAAAGCAAAATGTTTCCTGCAAGGAAAAGATGCTGTTAATTTCTCCTTTCCCCAAAGTCTACCCTGGAGCAGAAGATGGTTTGATCTTTTGTGCTGTTCTAAGAGGAATGTAAACAGTTGGGGAGGATCAAAAATGTTCAGTTTCTACTCTTATGTGGACCATCATACAGCTTAATTGTTTTTTATCATGATGTCTTTTGTGTAAATAAGTAAATATTCTTCATAAAGTAACTTCAGGACATTTTGGGAGGTAGTTCTAAAAATAGGTTTTTTTCTATGTATGCTATCAATATCTGTCCTTTCATTGCTTCTCTTAGTCCTCCTTTTAATTATGTTAACTAGGTTTTGCTTGGGGGACTCTTAAAAGTGAATCATTATTAAATATCAGAGATCTGAGTGTGTCTCATACCTCAAAACCCACAGAAAGCTTATTTATCGATTCTTTCAGGTGACAACTGTGTGACTGATTTGTTCCATCTCCTTCAGTGTTTCATGTAATCTCAGTCTGTCTAAATGACACTGCATATTGACATGCGGTATCCTGGCAAACAGACATGGAGGTATTTTGAGTTTCTGAAGCAAGTGGCTGAAATTCTGCTACTGAAGCAGTTGGTTCCTGAGATGGAAGTGGAAGTTGGGTGCTGGAACGAAAGCCTTCTCCTTGCCTTGCTCCGTCTCGCCTTGTGGTTCTCTGAACCTTTCAGCTGTGGGGCTTGTACTGACGCATGTTCCTGGCTTTGCTTCAGGTTTTTGTACTTCTGAACATTGAGAGTCTTCACAGCTTCAATTTTATTATTGTCAGTGTTTTCTTTGTAGTATATTGGATTATGTGTGTGTGGAGAGTTCTTCAATGCTCGCTCAGTGTGAGGCCGCGGATGGCACGTTTCTGACACTATGGCCTTGTTACTGAAGAAAAAGGGGTGGTTTTGTTGTGTTCCTTTCTCTCAGATGAGAGAGTAATTAGAAGTAGCCTGTAATACAGCTGGTGGCAGGGAAGTGATGGGGAGTGCATGAGTGCTTCTGGGTGGCGTGGAGCAAGGAGGCAGTCTTGAGTGCGGGCACAGGCTGTGTATTTCTGCTGCCGCAGGAGAAGACGTGGGGTGGCAGAGGTTCAACCCTTGCTCCCTATGAGCTGTGCGTTAGATGTACTAGGCGTATGCGGGTTTACAGCAGGTACAGAGTGCTCCCTGAAGAGGATGGGTAGGGCAGAGCAGCATCTGCATAGGGGAACCCCCTTCCAGTGCCTGCACCCCCAAATCTAGAGCCCACAGCTTGTGATACTGTTTGGCCAACTTTGGGGCCAAATGGGGGCTTTTCTGCCATTGTCTGTTCCATCTTCCTCTTCTGTTTGCCCTGAATAAGGATGTGTGCTGTTTAGTCACAAGTTGTAGCTTCCTTGCTATTCATAAGAAGGGGCAGAGGTCTTAACTTGATAACTGCACTTATGGGTTGCCATCCTTGGGTCTAGGTGCTGCTCACTGATGGCTGCCATCCCTTTATAAGTCTCCAAAAGTGCCTAAAGGCTCCTGTGTAACCTACTTGCAGTGGAGGTGTGGTAAATGGCAGCTGAACACTATGTTAAAAGAAAAACAAAAAAAGGAGGGAAGGGAGGTGTTTTAGGAGGCAATTTTCCCAATATGTTGTCTGGCTTGGGAGTTCTAGCTGGGGTTGAAAGTCAATTTTAAAGAAAGACAAAGGCAAGCAGATACTGTAAAAATGAGGCAGTCAAACTTGTGCCTGCTGTTTCACCCTGTTTCATACTTACCTGTTTGCAGTTAAATTAATAGGAACATCTTGAATTTAATAACAAACATCACCTGACTTTGATATAGCACTATATATTTTTAAAACACCTGATTGGTGGAAAGACTTGTCCTTCCGAAACATACAGAAAAATGAGTGGGGAAGCTTGCTTACAGTTTTGCTCTGATTTGGCTACATTTCTATAAGTGCTTCCCTTTCTCTTTTTGTTTCTTAATTTAACAGGCAATTGAATGCACACTGTACTTAAGGGTGTTGTTTCTTCAAACCTATGAAGATTGGACTGGGAACAAAATCTATTCAGACAATTTCTTGGGGCAATTGCTAGTTTAAAAAAAACAAAAACGACCAACAAATCAAAAATAAGAAAGCTAAGGAACTCTCAGAATTAAACATGCCAGATTTTGAAAACCCTTCTTGTGCAGTTAGCTATTGTCAGTCGAATCTACTATGGGAAATAATGTTTTGGATAAATTATGTCCAAGCAAGGAAGTCTGCTTTGATATAGAAAAGTTGTGAGCATGACTCCTTTGAAAGCACCTGATATACTAGTCTGAAATGCTGATTTCCATTTTGACTAATTTAATGTCCTCTAGGCAATGTGTATTCTAATTCCAGAAAGAATTATAAATGAGTGTTAACTGGGGGATATTTTGTTAGATTGAAGCTAATTATTGTCAGGCATACATAATTTTGCAAGTTTGAATTGCTTTACTTCACCCAAAGTAAATCATTACATTCCCTTCATCAAAATTGAAGAAAAGTGTAAAGTTTTTTTGTTCCTCTGCAGTCTTTTTGAGTCATGACCACTCATGAAACAATGGTATAAGATTACTTGTTTCCTGCATGTCTGGCTGGTGTCATGCACTTTAATTTTTGTTCAAGCTGTTTACACTGAATTATTTATGTTTTCTGTTTTTCAAGCTGTCATTTAATCAAATAAAATACATGGAGAAAACACATGCCAGAGAAATACCAAGAGAAGAGAGATACATTGCTATGAGCAAAGGAAAAGATTAGAGTTGGAATGATCGAGAGTTCAGATTCAGAAAGTCAAGTGATGAATTGCAAAAGGTGTTCCAAAGTCTTTTTCCTAAGCTGTTCACTGTGTTCGTATTTTCTTTGGCTGGTTAGGCTTTGTCTGAATGTGTAATTACATTGTTGAGTAGGCTCGAAGTCCAATTGGGTTGATATGAGTGAGAACACAGAGTTCAGTACAAACAAGTATCTCATTAATTCAGTGTTTCCTTATGTTAATTTCAGTTTAAATCTGGCAAGCAATAATCTGTGTTGGAATTGAGAAGAATTTTCATGTTTTGCTCAGCCCTGAGTTATTTAAACTTCAGAATCACAATTTAGCTGGTTTAGTGTAACTGTAATAAACTAAACAAGGCCTGGATTCTTTTGAGGGAACAAAATCTGATCAAAAAAATCTGTCAAGGTTAATTTTAAGGTTAATTTTGTCATTTTAGCATGTAATGTCTAAGGAACCACCTCTTGGCCATTTTCTTATTTCAAATTGATTCATCATTTAATGAGATGAATTAAAGAGCTGTTGAAGAAATATAGGGAGGCATGAGTTTTATCCTGGAGGTATTTTAAATATCTGCCATATAGGCAATATCCTACTCGAAGTCCAAAGACATGGAGTTTGCTATTCAAGCATACCATCAAAAGTAATGAATGCTAACAAGAGGAGAAGAGATGAAAAACAATGTTTCAAGGAATGAGGTACAAAAATCAGAGACTATAGATTTTTAAAAAGTGCATTAAGTGCCACCTCTTAATCCTCAAAAGTTTAACTCAAATGTTTTTATTGATACAGCCCATTTGTCTGCACATGGCTTTAAACATACTAGCATACTATACAGTCATACAAAATCTGTCTATTATGCAGCTTAAGTACCCTCTAGTTTTCAGCTTTGCAAATACATTTTTCCACAGGATAACTTTGTCATGACATCTTTGTCACTTTGAAACACTTTTCTGTTTCATTGATGTATTTATTCTTCGAAGTTCTTTTAAAATAGTTTTGTAGAAGCAAAACACACTATACATTAGGAGTATGGCATAATTTTTCACAAAACCAAACTTGCCTTTGCCAGTGATTCTAAAAATATTTTTCATGTGATGATGCTGGCTAAACACTGAAGCAAAAGTTTGGGATATTTGGTAGCAAAAATTAATGTTAGCACTGTGCATATGTTAAGGTTATTAGGAAGCACTTCACTTTTTTTCCAGATTTGCAGAACTAAAACAGTTAGGAGCCTCAAAAATGTTCCTCCAGAATTATCAACAAAATGATTTACTTATTGCCCAATGCTTGCAGCTCAACAGTGGTATTGCAAAGTTGTTACTGACAGGAAAACTGGAAACAATGCTGTGTATTTCTTCTCTCAGGAACAACTACAGGCTAGGGTTTACAGACAAAATGTTTTTATTCTATAACATATAAATAAATGAAACATTGATAATGTTTCAGTCAATAGTTTTCTGATTTCTTTTTTTAAAGAAAAAGTCCAGTTTGCAAATGCAATCTTATCCACTTTTTTCCTGATATTTTTAAAAGAGCAGAGTTGAAAGATTGTGAAATGAATAGCTTTCAGCCTAAGAAAGCAGTTTGCTTTCTTAGACAAAACCCTAGCCATGATCTATCAAATGTGTATTTGGACAGCGTGGTCACATTATTTTTGTTATTGTTTTACAGATTACCAGCAGATTAGTAGCGCAAATGCGGTGTTATGAATGTAGCATTTTTTTAAGGTGTGGACTTTTAAAACAGTAGTTGTTCACTTCATGCTGGAATTGGCCTAGAACAAAACCAGTTATTCAGGATTAGACCATGTGCCACTTTGCAGATTTTCTGCTTTTAAGGCCTAATTTATATTTCTTCCCCTGCCTTTTCCATTCTACATAGAAAGGAGAGTTTGTCAGCTACATAGTGTGTAAGGCTGCAGAATTTGAGAAGTATGTCTGTGGCTGGCTTTCAGGAACTAATGTCTTGTACCTCTCTCAGGCAGAAAAATAAAGCTGTAGGTGTGCTATAGTGGTCAGAAAGAGCATTGCAATTTTAGTTATTTCTGTTTTGAAGAAAATCTTAGTTTTCTATGCCCCTTCTTTGTAATTCACTCATCATTAGCCTCATGTGGCTACCTGTTCTCCTTTTTTCTTCCCTCAAAATGTCAAACAGCTGAATAGTGTAATTGTTGTGATTGTTACCTGCATGCCAACATATACAACATCTGTATTACCTGCATGCAAATGCGAATACAGCTCTTAAGCTGTGTTTATGCCTTGAGCATACGTTTACATCATATTCGTTGCAAATGTGTTTGCACACAGACTTCAAATCTCTGTACTTCAGGGTATTTTTGGTTGTAGAGCTTTGTATTGGTCTGTTACACAAGTAATGCTAAGTGAAAGCCAGGAAAAGCAGGCACATTCATGTAAACACACTGTGTAAAGAATTGTTGCAGCCTTAGCAGTACCCTTCTGTAGTTTCAAGTTCATATCACATTGGTGTATTAATGTTTTGCTTAAATTAGGGTAGCATACTTTATTGTATTTTCCCATATGCTAATGAATGGTATTAATAAAATGTGTTTGAGGAGGTATTTTTCTTTTCCTTCTCTCAGTCCCACTCTCCAATTGCTAAAATAACTATGAAGTGTAGAACAGCATTCATGATCTTATATGTGGCTGCTCTGAACAGCATCAGGAAGACTATCAGGTAGACTACAGAAGCAAAAAGAATTATGTTTTCCAGTATATTTAATACGAAGAAAGAAACATTGCAGTTAATATTGAATACTTTTGTAAGAAGCAGTTTCCTGCTGACCTAAGTTAAAATATACTGCAGTCTGTCTGCAGGATTCAAAGGGGAATAAAGATATATAATGGGTATTGTTCCTCCAAGTGCAAAATGCTAATGCAACAGATAAATAATGAGGATGTGTTAACTTCATTGAATTACTGTCTTGCTCTTAGATACTAGTTAATATTATTTCAAATACAAACTCTGTATTCATTGTGAACAGAAACTGAATTATGCTACTTTCATGGAGATGTGCCCTGTCTCAGTTTCTTAGTTTTAAATACTTCATTCCAACTTCTGTGAAGAAAAGTTCTCTGTTACTTGGCTTTTGCTGGAGCGTGTGCTGATGCAGGCCAGGAGCTGTTCTAGCCATTCCGAAATCCACTCACTTTTGTTACTGGAACTACTTACAGGTTTCTTTGTTATGTAAAAAGTCAGTTAGATTTATGATGACTAGTCATAATGATGAATGGTGAGTGCAGTAGCAGATTTTGTTCTTTGCTACTGAATTTTCACAGAAGTTCTACCAGACGGTAGATGACAGACACAGATTCTCAGCTCTGGTCTCTTAATGCAGTGGAAAGATTTGCACTGACTTTGAGCATTAGGCAGCAGCCAGTTTTTCTGTTTTTAAGCATTCCCAGATGGAGAGACTTACCTTCTCAAGGCTGATGCAAACACAGATTTTATGTGACACTGTTCTTTACAAGAGAAATGTTCTGATATTTTTCTAAGTTACCGTATGTGCTCCATAGAATGAAAAGCCTTACAAATAAAATAAATTATTTACTTGATCAATAATGAAATAAAATAAACACAAACAACTGAGAGGTGCGATGGAAAAATTCTTAGCCTTGGCTTGCAGTTCAACAGAAAGTTTGGCACAAGTATGGTATCACTGGAATACAGAGTAATTTTGATAGCTCTGAAAATATCTTTTCCCAGTTTGATCTTTGCATAGCATAATAAAGTTAAAATGGAGAGCTAGACAGATATTTATTTGACTTTCTCAAATGTTTGTCTAGGAGTTAAAAAATATTCTCTATGCAAAGTCTTTTTATTGAGCAGGCAGAAGTATATAGTTAATAACTGAGATAGAAGTGACTTCAAATCCTGCAACTGTGCGACCTGTTTTCCTCAGTAAAAGAGAAAATCCCAAGGGATTCATGTTTTCTATAGAAATATGAGGATGCATTAATGCACAATTACTGGGAATTTTTATTACTCTTAAAATAGTAATGGTATCTACAGGACAAATTGAAGTTTATAGTCAGGAGTTTTTAATGTTACATCTGATGTCTTTTCCACCAAAAATAATTGTCTGGTTTAGTAGGTTATTATCCAGACAGCCTTAGCTGCCGTTCAGTTGTTAAGGATCTTTCCTGTTCATAGGTTTTTCTTTTGCTTCAGTGGCATGCTTTTCCAAGGAAGACATCTAGACCAGGTACTTTCTGGAAGTCTTTTACTCCAATCCATTGATACCTGAGATATATCTATTTTTTTAACAGTCTTTTGAGAACCACTTCCTGTTGGGGAAAAAAAACCAACCAACCTAGAATTAAAAGGTGAAATGTAGTGTAGGAAAAACTTCAGTTTAAAAATACTCTTCTCCCCCCGCCCCCCCCCCCCCGCCCCTTCTCTCTCTCTCATTTCCATCTTACCCGGAGGAAAGCTGAGAGAGCAGACAGGAGGGATGGGAGGCATGAACTGTGAATGGTCCTAGACATCTCCAGTAACTTCTGTATGTCTCATTAAGGATTGTTGCTTGCCTGTGGAGTGCAGAAGGTAAATAGCTTTTTGTGTTCTTGAGTCAAGAGGAGGGGCTTCTGCACCATCTGTGATGTGTACTGAAGTTAGAAAGCTTGCAGGTGCCTCATCTTTTGATGTCTGTGTATGGTGGGGCAGTCAAGAGAAGTGCTCATCCTGCTGGAAGTTCTGGAAGGGGTGGGAAAACACAGTTTAATAGGTCATTTCAAGGTCTGGTGGAGGATTTGCTGCCAGCCAGTATAGCTCCAGAATCTGGCATGTGATGTGGAGCTTTTAAATCCTTTCCCCCTCTTCTCCCATTTCAGCAAAGCTGGAAAACACTAGAAAAATAAGTTATGTGAATTTCAACAGTATAACTTTACACAAGAGGGGGCTTCCAAGTTCAGGTAGCCCTTGCTTGTCTTCTGGCAGTCCAGATTGCTTTCTCCTTTACAGTTAATGAGTGAAGATGTATTCTTTCCCATCCCAAACATTAAATGGGCTTGCACAGCATTATGAAATAGTGATGATACCTTAGGTCCCCCTTCTAATCTCAAACAGTTCATGTCAAAACACTTAGTGATTGTACTTTCAAAGGCTAAGGGGGTATTTTATATGTGCTGCACACACATACAAAAACAAAACAAAAACCTAACAAAAAACAAAATTAGGAATTCATGGATTCATGTTCTCAATTGTTTCTAGTATCTGCGGACAAGTAGTATATGTATGCTAACAATTAGTATAAGAAACCATTAAACTACAGAAAAACACCTTTAAAGTTATCTAAATTATTGGCAGCATTGTAAATGTGAGACTGCAAGTTGCTCCACCTGAATCAGAGCATGTAGGAAGTTCACTGCTGTATTTCAGAAACACAAAACTGTGTGTTTAAGGCTTACTGCTGTCTTCGTGTGCTAAGAGGAAGAGTTAGGAGGACATATGTGGCCTTTTAACTACGTAAAAAAACCCAACAAACAAAAAGCAACCACACCCTCCCCCCAAAAAACCCCCCCACCCAAACAAACAAAAAACCAAACCGTATCTTTGTTAGTCTATTTTTGTTTGGAGTGATAAAAAATTTGATTGTGAGTGAGTCGGTGTTTACTACTCTCTCTGCTGGGCATGATGGAGTTTTTTCCCCTTCCCTGCCCTCCTGTCTTGTGTATCAGTTTGATCTCAATTGATGAAGAAGCTATCCAATGGTCAGGGAGTAGACATTATATACAGAAAATGTCATTCCAAAAGTTAGTTAGGGTTCACTTTATTTAAAGGGTTATAAGCTGTATCTTGCTATCCTGTCCACCCGCTAGAAATGGTGGGAATCTGGGCATTCAGTATGTGGGGCAGGGAACTTAGTATGATCATAAATGCAATGCTGAAAGGTCAGTCTTAGTTCTCTTCTTGTGCCCTCTGTGCTTTCACTTCAGGGTTTTATCTGTCTCATTAAATACTTGTCAGCATAAGGTGTTAAGCAAATGGGAACTCCTTACGCCCCGTGTAGGAGGTACCATTTAACCCACACTCAATTTAGTAATTTTTGCTAGCTTTTGTTTGAACCTGCCTAGCAATTTGTTGGTATTAATGGCTGAGGTGTCCCTGAAGGCAGGGCATAACAGACCCATTCTCTTCCTGTCTCTTTTTTGTATAGAGTCCAAGTACTGCAGCCCACCAGCTGGAAGGTGAGCTACTGAGTAGCAGAGTCAAAGAGATTTTATAGAAATCACAGCTGAATATTTAAAGCTGACTTCTTACTGCAGGAGGGATTTGGTACCACAGTCTGCCTTCCTCTGAAAGTGAATGCCACCTGTTTGTTGTGAGACTTCTTATAATCAAGATAGTGATGAATAGAGGGAAGAGTTGGTCAAAGGATGACCAGTATGAGCAAATTATAGGCAAGAATATATAAAACACCAGTACAGAAAAGTTACGATTGAACCAGTTCTCTGTCAGAAGGCTTCACTTCCTCCAAGCACCCACTTGTTGTGTCCTGCAAGGTGCACAAAATATATGTGAATTGTTACAGTCATTATTCTGCTTGGTCCTGATGATGCTGTATCAGCATCTGCCTAAAAGGAACTTCTGCCTTTCCTTACTCATTCTGACAGCATTTTTAATCAAGGAAGAATCTGTTCACAATGAAGTGTTTAACAGTGTTGGAGTAGCAAATGAATCTCATGTTAAAGCTTTTAGAAAGGATACCTCTTACTGGAATTTTGTTATTGTTATCTCCAGAGGCCTCAGTGTGGTCACTGTTACTAAAATGCATCATCATGGCTTGATTTGCCTCTGTTCCTTAGGTGTCAGTTAATGTCTGATGCAACACGTGGGAATGCATGTGTGAACACAACAAAAGAAAAAGCAGTGCTTCACTTGTGGTGTAAAGAAGCAAAACATTTGAGAGAAATTATTTAAGCCATTTATGTGAGAGAACGCACATTCCCTGACAAATAGGGGACAGATAATCTACAACTCATAAATTCCTGTCCTGGCTTGCTGTGATCTTGGGTAACTCATTAGGCTGGCATTATCAAAAGAATTTAGTTGTAGAGTGCATTGAATGAGAATTGAGCATTGGCATCTCTTTCTTAGTGTAGAATGAGTATAATAAGCAATTTTACTGAAACAGATACTGAGGTCTTATGGAGAAGAAATCCTTGTGTATTAGTACTGATAACATTGTTACTGAACTTTCATTAAAAGATGCACATCGATATCTTGCAGTTTGTCTCTAGAAGGCACATTTTGTTTGAGAAGCATTTAAATAATTTTTATCAGCTATGAATTACTGCACTTGTATGTATGGGAAGGCTGGTCAAAATGAATGGATCAGCATAGCCGATATGCTTCTGACTATTCCTGTTGTTTGTGAAGTGTTTGTAATACGGCTAGGATTGCAGCTGAATGTCTAAGTAGTCCTCTCTCAAGGGAAGTTAAGTGACAGTATACTGTAGGTGAGCACCTGACGTATATACAGTACTGGAAGTCAGTACCGGTGCAGTTCCATATGTGTGTGCATGTGTATGCTTCCCCAGCATTATGGAAAAATGGCGTTCCACCTGTGACAACTGCTTCTTGTCCTAGGACCTGAGCGTCTTTGCTCTAGCTTTTACACCTTCCCCTCTTCCCTCCATCCTTTAACATCTTGTATAGTCTTTTAGTTTCATACAAGTTCAAGCTTCTATGCAGTATTTGAACAGCTTTTGTTACAGTTAGAGCCCTGTTTGATCTAAGTTCCTTTCTGTGGCCTCAAACATATCAGCATTACTACTTGTTACTGCAATGTTCATCCCAAAGTACGATGAAACATGATGAACAGAAGGGATGGACTTTGGTTGTATAATTGTGTTGCTTAAACTTCTATTTTTATTTCAAAATGGCACCTAAAAGTGCTTTAGGGGGCTGGTCTATCTGTGTTTAGCAAATGCATTTGCAAATGTCTAACATTAAAGCTTTCATTTATGGAAGAAGAGAAATGATTCTGCATTCTGACAAAGATACAATAACAGTGTAGTATCATGAACGCCTTATCTTGCCTTACACAGGCAACAAAAACCCCAGCTTATTCTGTGGCCAGTGGGCCTAAAGAATTCTGCATAGTTTTGCTTTTCTCTTTACTGTTCTTCTCCTGGCCCTACAGTTCTTATGAGAAGAGACACTGTTATAACTAGTTTGTAACTCTGCATACTGCTGGCTGCTTCTGCCTGCCTCTCAGGGCAGATGTTCTCTGGAACTGCATTCTCAGTGCAGGCACTAGTTTTTCACTGGATCTGTAGGAATCTATGGGGCCTTAATTGTCATAGAGACTGTCTTGAAGTTGGACCACCTAGTCAAAAGTTACAGGAGAGAGGGGTAAAACCCATTGTGATCATACAAGCTGTTTCCATAGGAAAAAACCCTGACCAAAATAATTAAGCCTTAGTGATAACGTTGTGCAAGAGGCTTTGTTTATCTGGTGCTTCAAATGCATTTGTAGGTGCCACTTCAAAGGAGAGGAGCAGTCATCGGGGAAATGCCTCTGTCTCTGTGGATGGGCAGGAAATTGTTTGTCTTCAGAAGGGTAGTGTTTTCTGCTTATCTACCTGGTCTAGTGTTGCTGCTTTTTTTAATGAGCTTTGGGAAGCATGTTAGGGTTTTCAGGTGCTTCCTTCTTCAGAATCAGTCCTTAGTTTCTGTTGTTGGTTTTGCTCTGGTGGTCTGTACTTGCAGTTTGCTTTTGTTTCTCTTTTTCTTCTCCACTACACTTTTTTTCTTCCTCCTGTTATTTTTTTTCTCTCAACTTTTTCTGTGGTTTACCTAACTCTTGCCACCTCTCTCTTCTCCACTCAACAAACCTTGGTAGGATGGTTGCCTTTTGGCTCATTAAACCACGTGTGTCATTGCAGCCTTGGTTACTACTTGAAACAGTTCAACAACAAAAAAAAAGAGTTTATGCCAGTGGGGACTGGTTCAGAGTGAACAAAGATGCTGTTTCTGCCAGTACATATAGTAGTGGCTTCCACAAGAAAGGTGAGGAAGATGTAATAGCTTTCATTTTAGTTGCAGTCTACACATATGCAGTAGCATGGAGCTTTGCTCGGTCACTTGCTTTTTTCACTAAATTGTAGACTTTTTCCTTCAAATAAAAGACCATCTTTCAGTTTGGGAAGGCACCCAAAGTAGTTTCCTTGTGATTATGTGTTTTGTAACCCATCACCGAAGTTTCAACAAAGCTTGAAAGTGTAACAGACTTTGTTTTCAGAACTGTAACATGAAACTTTGACAAGGTATTATTCAGCATGGCTAACAGCTGTGTAAATCTGAAATAGGAGAGATTTGAAGGAGAGAATGAAAAATGTTTATGCTGACAGTGTTTTCTGCAGCAATTAAGTTCTCAGGAAGAAGTTGATGTGATATTTATTAAAAAAAAAAGGTGATTTGTGACTTGTCACATAATGGACCCTGAAATCTCTGTAACAGTTAACGTATTATTACAGTTTTTAAGGTTTCTATGTTTCCATCTGGATAAGTATCTGCTGTATCATCTTTCCCTGTTTTTATATAAGTGGATTTCAGTCTTCTGAACCCTGCGTGGCCATTCAAATAATACTGGGAAGGCTTTCTCCTCAAGTTGTCTTCTGAAGGCAGAGGAGGAGCAGGAAGGCTCCTCTATCTTTGAAAAGTTGTCAGTATGTGTTACTGTAACCTGTCACTGTGCTTAACTAAGACTATTATATTTACATTTTTCAAATGCTGGTAAGCCCTCTTAAGGGAAGACATGTCAGTATAAGGTGAAATACTGCTTCTGGGAGGTTCTAACGTAAAATGCTTAGTTTCCAACTTAAAAGCTTTGTATGTCTGAAACCACCTCTTAGATTTGACCTGTCATCTTAATGCTTTTCTTCAAAATCTTTCAAATCCCACTTTATAAACTATAGGTCCTCTTTTTTCCTGCCAAGAAAAACAAACTAAATGCTGTAGCTGCAAGAGGACAGTGTTGCAGAAGAGTGTGGAAAAGAGATTATTCTTGCTCTGTTTTTGTCATCCTTTTCCCTTTCCATTCATTGCAAGAAGTGAACTGGTAGTGATAGCCAGCTGTAGTAGGTGAGCAAGGACTTGGAATCTTCCTCATCCTTAGAGTCCCTGCATGGGTTTGGTGCTAGCAGAGCAGGATGAGAATGGTGAGGTAGTAGGAGAAGATTCTGCTGTGTTCATTTACTTGGGGATTAACTAAGCTTGCATGTCCTCAGAAAGCTGACGTACTGATCATACTATTGAGAATGTAGCAGCAGTTATATTCCTGGATGTGTCTGATGAGCCTTGTCATGTTTTCAGGATGATAGAGGGTGGTAAGTGCCCATCTGTGGTGCTCTGTTAAAAAGAATAATTTTGGTATTAAGGCCCTGTACAGTTGATTGCAAAAGACACTTTTTGTAAAGTGTACTTTAAGTTGCACCCAATGCAGTGCAGAGAGCAGCTACCAGGCAATTTGGAAAAGAGCATACATCCTAGCAAATGATGATCCATCTGGGAGTCTGAATTTTCTTTCAGTCAGCAAGATTGACAAAGCTTGAGCAAATGTTTCTGAAGAAGTCAACCCTTTGTGTAGAATTGCATCATTCTACCAGGCTACAGTAGATAAATTGTCATTGTCCTATGTTGTCATTGAGATGGTAGTGCACATGACATGAATTGTCATACATATCAATGCAGCATTTGGAACCATCTGAGTTGATGCTGCAGGAGACGCGTGGTTTCTCAAGCTCAGCCTACCCTTGTGCTTATGTGTTACATGGGCATGAATTCTGTAATGAGGTTGTCATGCGGCCAAACGGAAGGAAGAGGTGGCTTCTGGTCCAAGTTCTCTAACAACCTGCGTTTTGTCACTGGCTGGAGTTGGCAGGCTAGTGCCACTTTCTTCAGAGAGCTCATGGTGCTCATACTATGGTGATTTCATGTAACTAAAAGCCCTTGCATTAAGCTGAAAACTTGAAGGAAAAGATTGTATATTGGAGCTAGTAATACTCACTGTCATGTTAAAGAAGTCTGAATCCTATGGGGTAAACCTGGATACTGTTTTAACATAATACAATAGTTAACCTTCCTGAGGTTCTCCACTATATACTGGAATGTTGTGTTGTGTCCCCCTTCCTCCCAATAATACAAGTTTCAATTTTATTAGCATTAGTTCCAATTCAATTAATTTATATATTTTAAATTAGATTTATTAGAATTAGGATTTTATTAGTGTTAGGTTATGAATACATGAATGGCAGTTCTTCTGCCCTCTACATATTTAACTTTCTTAGGGTAGAATCCTGTATCTTTTTCATTCCCAGAACAAGCCTTGTCTGCAGTGCCTCTATAGCTGTTGTGGGTACTCAGTGGGTCCACCTGGTGTTGAAGTCCCTGGTGGTTCTGATTTAGCAGTCTGAAAGGACTGGAAAAAAAAAACACATTAAAAATTTGCTATCCCTACACTGTAGGTTGTATATGGGCAGGAACGATTTGCTTGCAAAGTTCACGTTGAGCTGTGCACAGATATGTCCTACTGCGTGTGCAGTTTTGTAATGGTGCTGCCATAGAACTATTGACACAGATTATATACTCATATGGTTTTTTTGTGCATTTAGAACATTATTTTTTGTGTTAAATACAAGTTTTTCCTTTTTGTTTCAGTGTGCAAGGATCCACCCTACAAAGTTGAAGAATCTGGGTATGCTGGTTTCATTTTACCAATTGAGGTTTACTTCAAAAACAAGGTATGGAATCACATGCTTTTCATTAAAAAAAAAAAAGTGGAAGTCAGGGGTTTTTTTAAAGCTTTGCATTTCATTCATAAACTCAGTTAAAAATTAGTTTTAAAGCTATCTTTGTCAGTGCTGTTCCTCGATTCAAAGTCACTGTAACTTTTAGAAATGCGTAATTGTATTTAGTAGATGACTCTATGAAATTAGGATTACCTGGTAAAATAAAGAAGTTGAATGTAATTATTCAGAAGAATTACTAGCCCTGCTCAGAAGTGGACAGACTTTAAATAATGCTTAAGGAAGTTCAAGAGCCACTTAAACTTTAAGAAAGGAAACCGATCTTGGTTATGTTGATTTCATAATGAACTCATTGTTCTATTTTAGTATTGCTGTTAATTTGTTCAGGTTTTGATCTTTCAAAACAGTCTTTT
This sequence comes from Ciconia boyciana, assembly GCF_034638445.1. Lineage (NCBI taxonomy): Eukaryota > Metazoa > Chordata > Aves > Ciconiiformes > Ciconiidae > Ciconia > Ciconia boyciana. The sequence goes on along the minus strand of NC_132937.1, from coordinate 54,779,460 downwards.
TTTTTTTAATCCTGCATCCTCAGTCTGAAAAAACATTCTTTTAGACTGCATGTGAACATTGATTCTACTCAACTCAACATTACCAAGGGGCACAGTTTAAAAACAAACCCAGTGCTGTTCTACAAAGCTTGCATTATTGTGGTATCTCAAATTCTGAGTCTAAGTAAATGCTGCACTTACTGTGGGTCTCTTAGGTAGAAAATACAGAGATTTCCTTTGATGTACGTAACAGGGTCTGTATTAGTAATAAGTCATTCAGATAAAAGGATTGGATTTGGGGGGAATTAAAGATCAAAAAGCTTGCATGGTTTAATGTACACTACCTTAACTGCAGTATTTTAGGTTCCTTTTGTATGTCATGTGCCTCGGTAGAGCTATTATACTTCGCGCGCTCTTCTAAAATACCTGTGTGCTTATTTTATATTACCAAGATGTAGTTTAACATAATTACTTTAATCAAGTCAGTGTTACATCTTTAATGTGTTGAATACTTGGTGAAAAAGTAAAACCGAAAGAAAGTAGAAATGCATAGTAAAAGACTTCTGCTGGAACCTCGGGCACTTAAAATTTGTGTTAGGGTACAACTTTGTTAGCTGTGTGTGCCTTCAAGTAGGTATTCCAGTATTCTTTTGTCTTTCACAGAAAGCTCTGTCAAGGTGTGAGGTGTGGATAATTCTGCTCAGGCACTTCCTAAGTTGTAGGTTTCGAACAGGTAATTCTGAAATGTTCCCTGTATCAATCTGTGAAGAGCAGGACTTAGTCTACCCTGTTTGCTGTTGGAAAAGGAAACAGAACTGCCTCTGAGTTGACTGTCTTTTTTGGTTTGCTTTTTAGCTCTATCTCCATTAGGGAAGCAGTTTTGATTTATTCAGGAAATCTAATGAAAAGCAGCCCATTCTCTTTAACTCCTCTGTTAAAAGCTCATCCCAAAACTGGGCAGACCAAGTCAGAAGACAGTGAGTCAGTCATTGAAGCATCTCTACAGAAAGCTTGCTGCCCGACATTTCTTTTTTTGTTTTCCACTCAGACTTCTGGCTGCCTTTGTTGACAGTGGAGACCTGCAAGTCTCAGGAGTTCTCCAGCAGGAGTTGTGACTTAGACTGATATCAAGAGGGCAGCAGTGATTACAACTCACCTCACCCTCAAGCAGCATGTGGAATTAGGAAGTTTGCAAACGTCCCTCACCCCTATTTTGGTGTCATGGAATACGACAAGCAGCATTTGGACTGTGAGTCAGCTAGCTCTTCACACAGTTGCTGCAGCATGCGCTTCCCTGGGGTTGGCACAATACAAAGGAAAAGTGTCACAAAAATTGAGCTGGCATTCCTGAGGCAAATTACTGTTTTCTCCTGGCTCAGCTACTCTTCCTCCCCTAAGCCACTTCACAGGTATTCCAATTCAGAAAAAGAGGAGATAGACAGAAGGAGGAAGAGGAGACAGACCATCGTCACTTATTCAAGGTAGACAACTTTCAGTTTCTGGTTCAGAAAGTATGCTAATGAACAGAGGAGGCAGGGGTACAGGAAGTCACCTGGACCATGGAGAAGTAAAGGGTGCCTGTTCCCAGGACTAAGCAGAAGCTGGTAGAAAATCTAGTAAGTGTTTCACCCTGACAGAAAATATTCCAAGCTTTAAAGAATTAGGGAAATGACAAACAAACCCCCCTCCCAAATACAGCAGCAGCAGGCTATAGGCGTTAGCCGTTGAGACTGTCCTTGAAAAAATGCTTTTAGGTCAAAAGATTCCTACTCTGGAAAATGAAGTCCATTTAGGATAAGGCTCATAAACTGCAGTATATTCTGCCTTCACTGTCACACTGTTTTGAAATAATGGCAGTGGTACTGGGTGTCCTTTGTATAGTAAAAGTCTACTTGGAAATCACTGGTTATGTTCATCTCACTTTCTACAGAATTCTTTGAAGACTCTGTTTATAAACTCTTATAACTTTGCTTTTATGGCAAAGCTGCTGGTACCAACTGTTTGTCTGTAGCAACATCAGTTTTCTAATCAGTCCGGGGAGTAAATCACTCCCACTTTTTTTCTGCAAGAAATCATGTATTAATCTTTCTAACAGTAAGAAATATCTTCATCCATGGTTGCCTTTGGAAATGGTCCGTCAAGAAGATAGTTCATCTAAGGGAACTATTCCTGCAATAGTCTGTTTCTGAAGACAGAAAGGCCTTTTATTTCAGGTTCCCTTCTGTTGTCTCTGCTCCAAGCGTAGAGATCAGATGACAAGGATGTCCCTTGGCTGTGTTTGAAACCTCTGATTTAACTTTCAGCATAACTGAGATTTCTACACTTTCTGTTCTTCACATCCTTGGAATCCTGAATCAAAACTAAACATTTTTTAATGTGAATTTTTTAAATATTTGTCATTGAACAGAGCACATGTTTTGATTACATGCAGTGTTGGATATGTGCAAAGCTTTTGCTGTATTTCTTCCTCCTCTTCCCTTATGGTTCTCTTTTTACTAAAGCTTTTCCTGAATTTGACCTTTTACTTGTGGTCTGCCTTAAGACTGTCATTGGTTTGGTGGCTTCTGTTGCACATCAGGACCTTTGGAGGAAGGGCTACTTTATATTGCCTTAAAAGGGCACTTATAACAGCTTCTAGAAGGGACTGTGTAAACGTATAACACAAAATTTACTTAGTATCTTTTCTCTGGGGTTACAAACTGAAGTCTGTTCAATTCCACTAGTATCCTTTTTCAGCTGAAGCTTTCTCAGGACAGTAGAGTGCTGATGATTTCTTCCAAGATAAATTTGCCTTTGCTGTTCTTTCTCTCTCCATATTGGTACAGGGAACATTCAGTTTCATTTTTTTCACTGCAGTGGCAGAGAATTTTAATCGCTTGGAAGCTGTGGTGGAACACTCAATCTAGCTGGCCACACTCATTCAAGGCAATGAAGTTTCATTAATAAATTAGCAGACCCCTATATAGGACATCAAGTATAGTTGGCTGCAGCAGTTTCATTCTTACCCCTTTCTACAACTCATGAAGAAAATTATAGTGTTTGGCTTCAGTGGAGGAATTTGCATTCAAAACTTACTGCAGTGTCTTCAGTACTATCTGGGGCTCAGAAGTGTGATTGTGTTGGTGGCTGCGTTACCTTGTGTCAGCTGAATCATGATACTTGCCTATGCATATGTCTGTAGCCTATGCCAAACATGACATAACACTTTCAATTAAGCCTTGTCAGGACAGCTTGAAGTTCATGAAATTCATGCATTTTACTGTGTGTTATCATGGGCCCATAGGAGCTTCTCTGATTTACTGCAGCTCAGCTGACGCTTGGTAAATTCCATCATGTGTCCGGAAACACAGACAATGGTTAAAAATGATATAATTTTCATTTTAATTGACAGTCTTTATGTAGCCCTTGTTTTCAACTTAGTTAGTTTCGGTGCTAGATGTTTCTATCTGGTTATTTTCAACCCTCAGGAAGAACCTAAGAAAGTTCGATTTGACTATGACTTATTCCTGCACCTTGAAGGCCACCCACCTGTAAATCACCTTCGCTGTGAAAAGCTCACATTCAACAACCCGACAGAAGAATTCAGAAGAAAGCTGCTAAAAGCAGGAGGGGTGAGTCCTGCACCCATGTCAAAAGCCATCACAATAAAGATGTTGCTGCTTATTGCTGGGGCATGATTAGTATAATAAAGATTGACCTGACAGTGAAACAAACTAAAGTAGTTTTGTGATTAACTTCATATAAGAGCTCAGTGCTTGTTGTCTTTAAGTGGAATGGGTGAGCAAATGAGCATGTGCCTCCCTTAAATACAAGATTAGATATCTGTCTTCACAACCAAGTGATTCATGTTTACTTCTGCAAAAGCAGAACTTAGACCTTACACATGAAGCATTACTTGCTTGACTTTCCAGAGATGAAATACAGGAGGGCTACTGTGATAGGAGAAAGTAATAAGAAAATAAGATATCTCTCATTTGAAGATAAATTGTTCTATATTAAGCAGAATAAATTCCGTTGTTATAAGGTAGAACAAGTTAGAAACTGTAAGTATAAATAAACCTACTTAAATTTATATATATGTTGCACAGCCTGAACCAGAAAATTTACCAAGACTTCTTTACATGTTGGTAGAATTGATACAGAAAAGCCCAAAGGAAGTTTGCTTGTTTGGAGGGAGGAGAGGGCCAAACCTTTAGGTTTACATTTTGTCTGTTGGTGGAAACTGTTCTGCTTTGTTTCACACAATGGCAGAATCATTCATGCTGGCAGGGACCACCAGAGGCTCAGCCATGGGGTCAGACTGGGCTGCTCAGGACTTCACCCCTCCTTGCTGAGGTGTATGGCCTCCCCTGGCCAAAGGTGGCCCAGCCTCCCCAGACCCCAGCTCCACACCACTGGGCTGTCTTCGTGGGGAAAAGGCTTCTCCTTATCTCCAGCCTGAGCCTCTCGTGTGTCAGCTTGTGCTGCTGCCTCTTGCTCTCCTACCACACACCACAGTGAAGAGCCTGACTGCGTCTCTTCCATTCCCTCCCCTCGGTGCCAGGGATGCTGTTGAGTCCCCCCGAAGCCGTCGCTCCTCCCGGCTGAACCAGCCCTGGTCCTGCCACCTCTCCTCGCAGGGCAAGGGCTCCAGCCTCACTGTCTCAGTGGCCTGCCCTCACCTCCCACCATTTTGTTGGTGGTGTTTGTGTTGGGGACCCAAACTAGAGGCAGTACCCAGGTGGGGTCTGACAAGCACCAAGCAGAGGGTACAGTCCTTGCCCTCCCCTGGCTCTCAGGGCTGTGACCTGCTCACAAGGCTGTAGCCACTGCTGGCCCTTGTTGCTGCCCAGGCATGTGGGTGGCCCTGGCTCAGCTCGCTGCCCTCCAGTGCCCAGGGCCAACCCCCCAGAGCTGTTTCCCAGCCCTAGCCTCATGGCTGTACGGCTCTGCCTTGCTGGGACAGGGCTCGGCATTTGGCATTTGTCCTGGTGGTATTCATGAGGCTGCTGTTAGTCCATTCCTCCAGGCTGTCTGGGTCCCTCCTGGTGGCAGCCCTGCTCTTCAGTGTCAGCTGCATCCCTTCCCCAGCTGGTTGTCATCTGTAAATCTCATGAACAAGGGTGTGTTCTGTCTCCTCCTCCAGGTCACTGATAGAGATGTTAAGCCTTCATATTGTGTGTTTAGTAATATAGATGCCAATGCTTATCTTTATATTTTTGAACAGTTGTAACAAAAAAGGGTAGCCCTATTTGGTACAATTAGATAATAGTAGGTTCTGGGCTGGAGATAAGAGGGAGCTAGTGTGAGACTATTCAGTCTGCTGAAGAGGATCTTTGAAAACAAAGCAAAAATAAGTAGCGGGTATAGGCTGAAGGACCTTGTTATCTTCCTGGGGAAGAACACTGCTACAGTTATAGTTATATTGAAATTGAAGCATGAGCTGTGTTTTGTGTTTGCATTTATTAGGTGCAAGAGGGTATCCGTGTCTGGACAATGTATGGGCTTTTTAGTGTGTTTGCAAATAAAACAGCAAGATTGTATTCTGGAAAACTTCATGAGCGACTGCTTTAATATTAATCATATCGAGTCAGTCGTCAGGGACAAGTTTTACCCACAAGTGTAATAAATCTAAATGATGCCAGCAGGGACTTTGGCAGGGGTTGGGGGTGGTTAAAAAGGTAAAAATAGGAAATGTCCCTTTTATTGCTCATTTTCTGTGCCTTCTAATTTTAGGTTTCTTGAATTAACAAAAGCAAAAATGTTGCCTAAGTGTAAACAATGAACTGTGGGGTGTTTGATCAAATTCTGTCCCTGAATACATCAGCGTGGTCATTCTTAAAATGCTTTGTGTCATTGCCTTCTGTTTTCTGGAGGCTACAAGCTGCTTGCTTTTTTTTTTTCTTTTTTTTTTTTTCCTCCTTCATTTTTCCAATTTCCTTCCAAGAAATGGGTCACTTTTTTTTGAAGCTATCGATGTTTCGTGCTTCATTCTGTAGGCTTTCTGACCTAGGAGTTCATCTGATCAACTTGGCAGAGATGATGTAATAGCATTCTGTCTGTCTTGTTACTGAAAGTCTCGGTGATGGGCTTACATCTCCCAGCATTGAAAGGCCCGTTACACTTTTATGAAATGCTGTACATAGACTTTTCTTTGACTGTTGCAGAAGTCCTGGAAAGCTGGCTCTCGCTTCCAAGTGTAAGTAGAATAGACAACTGAATGAATTCACGAAACATTAACTCACTTGTAACTCCCATGCTTTAGGCTGAGAAAAGAATTTACAGGATAAAAAAGTACAAGATGGGTTTTGCACTTACTTATAAGTCAAAACAATTAATACTTTTGGCTTATGGCTGTCTTCAAGAAAAAGTAAAAGTAACAGGTCACTGCATTTCCTTGGTAGGCAACAAGTCAGGCAAAATGAAGTTCATGTTCTTCAAAATAGATGAGATACCATATTAATGTGAAACGCTGAGTGGTAACTTTTAAGAAAAACACTCTGAGGTGGCGGACTTTTGCTTACATGCTTTTAAATAATGGTGTAAATCACTTGATTTCTGTGCACCTTGAAACCCAGATCTCTCATTAGTTTTTCTCCAAGCAAAAGTCATGGGACATGTCATTCCACTGATGTAAACTACTAAACATGTTTCTTTATTTCTCATTTGCATAAACATATATATATTACAAGTAGTGTGTCCTTCTGAAGGGAAGAGTGCAGGCTCACCTGGTACCTGCATGCTGCCATATTCAGTATAGACCTGTCTATGTGTTTGTCTCTTGCTGCAGATTCCTTGAGTTATCTCTTGGATGCTCACAAACTCCCCTTCTCCCTCACACATACGTCTTGTGGCATCCCAAATGCAAACTAGTCAGGGATACTTGCTACAGACAATGTTCTTTTGTCTTTCAGGCTGATAACCTTTTTTTGTCTTTGTTTTAAAATGAAGTTCTAGCAGTCTGACAGTGCATTCTGATGGTTACCCTTTCTCATATGCATCCCATTCTTCATGTGCCCAAAGGTCAGACTGGTTATCCTGCAGTTCACTGGGAGAGAATAAGAGTAACATTCGGATATCGTGAGTAATTAAACAAGTGAGAACCCAACTGTAGCACAGCTTTGCAGTGATGCTGTGGCTACTTTAGTTAAGGCAAACAGGATATTTAGGGTGGTGCCAGTCATGTTGATTGACTCTGTGGAATACTTCTGTCTTAGCTTTTTATTTGATATCATCAGAACTGAAGCATAAACGTGCAGTCAGTGATCATTAGCAGGAGGTCACCAACTTGCTGATTTCTCTTCCAATCTGAGAATTACTTTTTCAACCCTTACAAGAAGAAGGATTTGATTTGGCTGCAGAGATTATATTTCTGTAGTCAGGAAGGTAAATAGGAGCCTTTGATTCAATCTGCTTATTTGTCAAAATTTTCCACCTTCAGAAACATATTTTCTACACTGAACTTCCTGCCACCCCTGAAAAGATTTAGTTATGCTCAAGTCCATCTCTACTATTTACCCACTTTCAGTTGACCTTGTTCTCATAAAGGTAAAAAGAAATGTTTACAGAGGAAATAAAATATTCTCAAGAGTACACTGGGCAAATTCAATCAAACCATTCAGTGTAATTGTTTGCTCCATCTCTCTGCATATATATTGTAAATGACATTTCTTTTCTAAAAGTATGCTGTGGAAGTGATGCTTCAGAGAATTTTTGCACAGTTTAGTCAGTGTAGTACCTAATGTGAAGCTAACATGTATACAGATATGACTCGTGAATTAGCAGTGTATACCATAATCCAACCTGTTGCTTGAAATCCCCAAAGACCCACTGTATACAAATGATGACTTTTAGTTAATCCATTTCTTACTAAGCAAATTGTCAAGCTACTGGTAGTGACAGAACTATATACATGTAGTCTCCTACAGAGCTCATCCTCTAGACACAACAGGAAATTATGTATGAGTAGGTATAGTAGGACTGAAGTTTTCATCAAGTAAACACCAGTAACCATTGATCCTAACGTGGTCATTCCTTCCTAGATTTGTCACTTACCTTTTCTGATTAGTTTCAGCCTCTAAACGTGAAAGAGCCTGAGGGAAAAGAGGCAGCGCTGTGATTCCTGTGTATGGATATGGGAAGAGGGATGACACTGACTGGGAAATTATAGTCATTAAAAAATAATCTTCAGATTTGAAGTAGATTTTGAATGTTGAATGCCACTAAAACCATTTATAAACAGGGTCGGACTTCACTGATGTATTTTGTGTTGTCAGTAGTGCTGGTTCTATTGCTTTCTTGGCTTGCATGTTTTTCAATAAAAAATTGAAAATTATACCTGATCTGCTTATTGAGCCAGTAGAAATAAATTAATTTTTAAGATGCTGAATGACAGCTACCTAACAGTTAAATTGAATTTTGCCTCTGGAAACACAGACTTACTCAGGCATCACTTGTTTGAATATGATATTATTAATAATTTAATTTTGATTCTTGTAGGAAAAAGTAGTGAAAATATTTTCAGTCCATGTTAAGACAGCAATTTAATACAGCCCTTTCTCCCATAGCTGCAAATATATAAATAAAAATGTTTGTACTGTGTAATACTCCCACCTTTTTGGAAGAAGGCTCAAAATTAGTCGTTTAATCCAGGAGTACACAGACAACATCTAATAGTTGAATTTCCTTTCATAAAAGGAAAAGCCTTACAGATGCCCCTTAGAGAGCAGTTACCACTATGGGCAAAAATAATAAAATTCGTAACATTATTACAAATGCACATGGCTATTAATGATACAGTTTGAGGTTTCAGATTAGAGGATGCAAGGAATAGGTCACTTTTAGAGTAATTCTTTTTAGCAACAGAGGGGTCCTTTCTGTCTGCTTTCTGTGAAATTAATTTGGAAATACAAGCAGCTCTGCTTCTGTAGCAAGGCAACTCTTTCCTTGAAGACAGCTCATCTATTAATGAGCCAAGAGAGACAAAGAATCATTCTGAGAGGGGTACAATTTTTAGAAAACAATATCAAGGTAAAAATTCAGGTTTTGCCAAAAACCACTGCAATTTGTTGTTTGAGTTTCTTCCAAATCTTTGTGGTTTTACTGTTTAACAGTTGAGAAATGTCTTTTCAGTCACTTGAGATGCCTGCATAATGCCTGTTCTAAAACCTATGTTCCTAATCCATGTAACAGAAGATGAAATCATGAGGATTTCCCTCTTTTCTCTATTTTCCCTCTTTCCTTGCAACTCCTCTGTGTCAGTTGGAATAGTTGGCTTCTACCCAGAGCCAACCTTAGGTATAATGCTGCTCTAGGGAAGGGATTATCTTTAATCTTGTGCTTTTCATAATTAAGTAATTGATTTTTCTTGAACTATATATTACTTTACTTTCAAGCAAATAACTTAAAAGAATTCTAAAGGTTTTCTATTCCCTTATGAGGTTTTTTGGTCTAAATAGGAATAATAGTTGTTCAGGACAACTGGATTTTTATTGTTACTCTTAGTGCTTTCAGTGGTAAATGAACTTGTTCATCCCTGTAAAACGACGTGGGGTGCAGCAGGCCAGGACCACACAAAGACGACCGTTTGTCTGCTACTGATGCATGATGAGTATAATTCCTCTGCAGGGCTGCAGAAATGTTGCAGTAATAGTTCATTTTTCCCAGAATTCTAACAGATATCTCATAGCCCTTACTGAAAGTATTATTTGAATTTTTCTGCAGCACATTGTGGGGAAGCTCACCAACCTGTTCTGAGGCTGCTGTATGAAGGTGTTCTTAGATTACCAGCTCAGTAAATGGAACTACAACATTGGTGTGGTGTGGTAGCTTGGTGTGGATCTGTTTGAGGCAAGATTATTCCAGCTTTGTTGATGGCCTCCTTTCATTCAGGAAAATGAAAAAGTAGGACTACAGCTTTTTGGCAGTGGTTCATTCCCCTGCAGAAGCTCTCATGTACCTTAATAAGGAGACTGTGTTGATCTGGGGCAACTGTGACAGCTCGTGCAGTTTTTAACTGTGTAAGTATCTATGTGGGGTAGATCTATGACTCCTCCTATGCATCAGGGGTGGCACGATGTGCGTTTGTAGAAATTGGCAATAAGAGAAGACCAGCTTCCATGGAACATTTTGAGGCTGTTCCTCATGCTTTCTGTACTGGGATCTGAAAAGCAAAGTTTTGTGTTTTGAAAGTGGATGGTTCTTGTTGGGTACCTGGGTACTCCAAGCTGCCAAACATGTGTTGGTAGATCAGTGTTGTCTTCAACAGGTCAATTTTTTGTAAGGAAACTTCTGAATCAGTTGTTAGTAGGTTTATATACAGGTATTACAATTTCATGATTTTTCCCAATTGCTAGAAAAGGGATAGTGGAAAAGGGTTCCCAATTATATAAAGATAATTGGTGGTGCACAGTTGTTGTTCCCTGATCCCTTCCTTTGTTTCAGCAGTGCGTGGAACTACAAAAATTAAATACATGGCAGTTTTTCATTCCATAACACTCAGTTGTCTTGAGTAGCAAATTGGAATGCCCTTAGAAGGTGCCTGCAGCTCAGGTATTATGAAGACTGGTCACTTCAGGTTGATCAAGCAGGTAGGTTCATTCCTACCCCATAATGTGAATACCAATGGATTTCCTTTACCCACTGTCTTTTTGGGAAAAATAAGTTTTCCTTTGCCCAGGAAGCTGTCTTTTATTTAAAGCAATTGGTAGACAAAGGTTTTAAATAGAAACCCAACAGATGCAGGCTAGCAAAGTGGGTGTTTGGTGAACTAGAGGCAAGATACCACTACCAGCAGATCAGTTTGAATGCTTGTAAGCATAATGCTATATTAGCACATATGACAAACAGAGAAGAATCTTTCTCTAGGGGTGGACTGGCGAGAAGAGTGTTGCGGGGAGGGGGGGAAGCTGTCTGATACATCTGTCCATAACAGCAATGAAAGTAAAAGATAGCTTATGTACGCTTCTTCTTTTGCTCTGTGGAAGGAGTTATTTACCGTAGTAGAAAATACCAACATGATATTCATGTGGTATTTCTGTGTTCCAATATGATTTAGTCTTGCATTGTTTTCATAAATTTTTCTTAGATACGCTATTAGGATGAGATCTTGTTAAACCTTATTTTTATGTTATCATCTCTTCCCTATGTTGAGCTAAAACTTGTATGGAATGGCTTATTAGTGGTGGTGTAGGAAACCTCTCAGTTACAGTGTAAACCAGAAAAAAGCAAAATTAAGAAAGGTAATTTTCTCTTATCCAAGGTTAGTGTTGTGTGTTAAGTAGCTGCCCACGCTGATGCTCCAGTTTTCCTTTCACAGAGGAATTGAAATGGAGTGTGGCTCTTTCCGTCTCTGATGAGCGTTATTAAAATAAATCTCCTCCCCAAACTGTCCATTAACTGCAGTCTTTGGTGTCACTGGAACAAATGGGCTTTGGAGGAGGACAGGGAAAAGAAGGGGGCATCTGTGTTTTCTTCTGGTTTTGTCCAGTCACATCAAGCAGTTATTCCATTAATCAGTGCTGCTATTGGTCTTTCTCTCTTTGTCTTGACTGGCATCGTCTGCCATGTGCACATCATCTCTCCATCTTCACTAGATTGCAGGCTGGCTTTCTTGCGAGTTCACCTCACCTGCTGACTGAGTTTCTGTATGCCTTATGGAACAGCTCATCTAACCTTTTTTCTTCTCTTCTGGGAACATCTTCTAACCCAACAGTCATGTTTGTGTGGTGGAGCTTCTCCTGGACAGCACAGGGTATCTCTGAAAAATAGCTATTTGTGTATCATCTGTGAACTTCCTGAGAGTTCACTCAATCCCACTGAACCATTAATCAAGACATTAAACAGTATTGGACTAAGTGTTGATCCTGGAGGGACACTGGTAGTCACTGGCCTCTAGCTGGACCTCACACAGCTGAAGAGAACCATTTGAGTCCAACAGTCCAGATAGTTCTCCACCCATCTCATGATCTATTTATCCAGTCCATATCTCATAGACCTGGCTGTAAGTTGGGCAGGATTGTTCTTAGTAAACCTATGCTGACTGCTGTCAGTCACGTTCTGGTCTCTCCAGTGGCTGGAAGTGGCTTCCAGAAGGATTTTCTCCATCTTCTTCCCAGGGACTAAAGTGAGACTGATGGGATTCTTGTTCCCTGGATCTTCCTTCTTGAAGATGAGTGTGATGTTTGCCTTTCTGTAGTCATCGGGAACCTTCCCTGATCACCACAGCCTTTTGAAGATGATAGAGAGCTGCCTTGCAATGGTACTGACCAGCTCCTTCAGTACCCCTGCTTGCATCCGGTCTGGTCTCATGAACCTGAGTGCCCCTGTGGATGAAGTGCACGCTAACTCAATCCTCCTCTCTTGTGGGCACTGACTCACCACCACAGACTCAGTGAGGATGCTTGGGTACCTTGGAGGCCTGAGGAAACAAGATCTTACTAGTGAAAGCAGAGGCTAAAAGAACATTGAGTACATAAGCCAAGTTCTTTGTCATGAGGTCTCTTGCCCCATTGAGCAGTGGGCCCACACTTTTTTAGCCTTCTTTTTACAGCCTGTTTTTAGAAGCATTTCTTGTTGTCATTCACATCATATAATATTAGCTGCTTCCTATGGGTGCAAAGAATTTCCATTCATGAGGATAATGAAGTTTCCGCCAACAAGTAAAAACTGAAATACATATTTTTTAAATTGAATTTTAAACAAAACAAAAAACCCAATGTGGATACATAGAATCATAGAATGTCTCAAGTTGGAAGGGACCCATAAGGATTATGAAGCCCAACTCCCTGCTCCTCGCAGGACTACCTAAAACTAAACCATATGACTAAGAGCATCATCCAGGTGCTCCCTGAACTCTGACAGGCTTGGTGCTGTGACCACTTCCCTGGGGAGCCTGTTCCACTGACTGACCACCCTCTCAGTGAAGAACCTTTTCCTAATGCCCAATCTGAACTTCCCCTGACACAGCTCCATTCCATTTCCTCATGTCCAGAGCGAGGAGATCAGCACCTCCCCTCCACTGCCCCCCTTGAGGAAGGTGTAGACTGCCATGAGGTCACCCCTCAGCCTTCTCTTCTCCAAGCTGAGCAAACCAAGTGACCTCAGCTGCTGCTCGTAAGCCTTGCCCTCGAGGCCTTTCACCATCTTAGTCGCCCTCCTCTGGACACACTCTAGTAGTTTGTCCTTCTTATATTGTGGCACCCAAAATTGCACATAGTACTTGAGGTGGGGCCACACCAGTGCAGTGCAGAGTGCGACAATCGCCTCCTTCGGTGTATTTCTTAGTACAACCTATTCTGTAATTCCCATATAATTTGTACCCTGGTATTAAACTGTGAAACTAACTGTTTTCTCTTGGCCATGTTTCTAATGCTTACTCAGAACCAGGTACTCCAATCCACCCAACTATTTTTTAAAACCATTTAACATTTGTGAACAAGCATGTTTAACTCCCTACTTTTACATGGCCTATTACTGTCACCATTGACCACATCAAAGACAGACTGTGAGATTAGCTAGACCTCTGCTCTGCCTAAATATAGTCAAGCTAAATCTTTGAGGGAACAGCAACACTATAACTAGAACTTCATGCTTTACATACCAGTGAATTCAGAGTGTGATCACATGGTTGTTTAAACTGACTTGTTTAAAGCCCAGCTGTTGCCTCACCTTGCTTGATTAACACTAGCACTGATGTCTTATTCCACCAGCTTGTCTGATCCCACTGAGCTGTTGGCTTGTGGAAGGGGCTGAGGAGAGGAATTAGTAATGTTCCTGGTTTTCGTCACTGAAGTGATTCATTGTGGGAGCAGACAAGTACCAGCCGCAGGTGGTCTTGGGTGCCTGGCTTAAGCATGGGCTGAGGCAGTTTGGGGTGTACTCTTCTTTGCAACTGTAAGCTAGCAGGAAGCTTATAGTGCAGAAAGGAGGAAATGAGTTAAAAAAGTACATATAGTGTGGCTATACTGGAGAATTCTTGCTGTGCTTTTGATGAGCTTGCATTCTTGCTGCAGAATTAGTGGCTTGCTGTAATATGCTCATTCCCCCCTTTTGCTTCTTTTGTGTAGCCTTGACTTAATATGGCTACATTAAGTTGGCTATATTAATATGGCTGTATACATGCACACACACACATAAGCAGTACATGCTGCCAGTGTGATAGTGGCAACGTCAAAGTAGGGACTGGCTCTGAAAGCTGGTTGAAGGACATCTGCCAGGCTGTGTGTTTGTGGTTGACTAATGGCAGGACAAAGGGCAGTTACTCACTGCAGAAGTTGCTGTAATTCTGTCATCTGAGCTCTTTCAGCAGTAGTAGTTTAACTGGATGTATAGCTGTGTCTCTTTCCTCAATTTAGCCAAAAGGGAAATGCATCTCAATTCCAATACGTATTTGTAATATAGGGGCTTTTTACATAGATAATCTTGGCAAAGAAAACAAACATTTTGGAGGAGTTCCTAGAGAGTTACTTGATGTTAATATTAACTTTATTCTTTGAGAGGGAGGAGAAGGCAAGTGGTTGTTTTGTTTTTTTTTTTTCTCATATAGGGGACTTTAATGAGGACCATATCCTTTTCTGACAGAGATCAGTTTGGAAGACAGAGGTGTGTTTTTTATCATAGGGCCAAAAAGTTAATTTTACATGAGATTTTCTTGGTCTTTTGTCATCTTTACAGAGATGGTAAATTCTGTAGTCTGAACTGAAGTTCTGTCTTACTGCATACATTGTTAAACACATTAAAATTTTGAATCTACGCTTGCCATTTTTCGTAGGGTTTATCATGAAATATCAGGCTGCAGGATTCAGTACACTGAAATTTTAGGGCTCACAATGTGGAATGTCCAGACTTTGTTTTCTAAAAACTGTATGATATTTATTTTCTCTCTGTGTGGAACCATATTTGCCAAATCTGCCAGACCTCAGGTGGTAATAATGCTCTTCCTCCCAGCCCTGTAGGTCTTTCTATCCTGTTTCTAAATGCAGTCTGTAATACTGAAACTGTTAATGGTCCAAATACTTGTCCAGAAGCTGAGATATCTCAGAAGGCCATACACTTTTTTAAAAATGTCAGCTTTCTAAGAATGTCTGTATATAATGATGAATGTATAAATATCTCTAAACTGGAATGTTTCTGAATTTTAAAAAGAAAATTTATGCAGTGGTTGAACATCAGTTTTAGTGAGTCAGACTTTTATGCTTCAGGGAGAAAATGGCAGCTTCCAACCCTAAGAGAAAGAATCCCTGGCAGAATTTTTTGTTTCTTTGCTTTTAATTTCAAGGTAGGGCAAACCCTGATTCTCCTGACTATATTTCTCTTCCACATGGGTATGCATCTTTCCATCATATGACTGTATGAACAAAACTACTTTGTGTTAATAAAATACCTGCTTAAACTCTATAATTAATGGGTAACCTTATGTCTCCTTTTTCTGAAAGACGATTTGATTTTAATGCAGTTGGTATTTTCTATGAAGATTGTGGGTTTAAAACACTGTATTGAGTTTAATTTAAAGGAGAACAATCTTATTTAACCACCCATTTGACTTAGTCTGTGAGAGGAAATAATGATAGACATGCATTTTCTGTCTGTTGCACAGATTTATGGTATGCACATGCAGCTACAGATTTTCCTTGTCCTTATTGCTGATTGTTCTTTGTTAGCTTGTGCCTTCTCTTGGATTCAGCTGGGCTGAATTCAACCAAAACCCTTGGCAAGCTGATGTTAAAAGGTATTTGTCAGGCTAAATGAAATCACTTACTGTGATTCACAATAGCTAATTGCTATTGACATTACCATGATTACAAGAAGGATGCCATTGCTTTTGCCCAGCTGACTTTTGAGAGTTCTGTCTCCTGGAATGAGGAATTGGGGAGAAAATATGTTACGTGCCCTGTGTGGAATCTTACTTCACAAAATGTTTGAATATATAAATAACTTGTAAAGATTTTTTTTTTTAATACATGAACCTGTGGTCAAGGAAGGAGAACAACTTGATTGTCTTCTTCCTCCATCTATGGATTCTAGCAGCAGTGTTGAAAGGTAATGCTCAGCTTATAGGCCAATATAAGTAATCTTTTTTACTTAGACATGTCCCTTAACATTATCCAGGCTACCACATGATCTTTTTGAACAAAGTTGTCTGCAACAAGATTCATTTGGAGTGGTGTTTAAATAAAATTTTTTTTTAAAAATAGAAATCTTGTCTTGAAGAAGCTGTAGGCAATAAATATTATCTTGACTTGGAGAGTCAAGTATACATAGCTACATCCTAAACATCTCAATTTTACATGTCCTGTTCCTCCTGTAACGTAATGGGCATGGCGCATGTGATGGGTCAGTCTATCCCTGTCTCCAGTATCAGAGGATGTTTTGGTCATGTGAAGAGGTGAGGGTGAGCACACAGGGCATCCACAAAACCAAGTGTGACTTCATGCATGGGAACCTGTGGAAAGAGAGAGATGTTTCCTTGCAGGTGCAGAGCTCTGCAACTTCTCTTCAGCTTTGCAGGGCTTGTCAGACAGCAGGTAAGCTGTCTATGGCATTTAGGGTTTTGAGACAATAGATAAATGAATAGCTGTGCTAGGAAGCAGTGAAATCCAGGCATGGCAGCACTGGAGTAGAAGACAGGAGCTAGCTGAGTTTCTCTCAGATGGAAGGCATGAATCTTTACATGTGTGGTAACTGCTCTGTGACGGCTGATTTATCTATGGTCTCTGGAAATGATCTGTTCGTACTTACGAGTCTTTAAAGTCAAGAAAGGGAGTTAGACCCTTGTTATAGCAAAAGTGCTGCTTGCTCACCAGCCATCAGTTTACTGTACTCCAGATAAAGAAGAAGCTTAAAGTTAGAAGTTGGAGTTAGAGCTGTACTGCTTTCACATTAAAACCTCTGGCTGTTTTTACAGTGTCTCTTTGTGGTGGGTTAACCTTGGCTAAGGGCTGAACTCCCACCCAGCTGCTTGGTCACTCACTCTGCCTCCTCAACAGGGCGGGGGTGAATATAGGATGAGAAAGATCATGGGTCAAGATAAAGACAGAGAGATTGCTTACCAGTTGATGTCATGGGCAAAACAGACTCGACTTGGGGAAAATTAATTTAATTTGTTGCAAATTAAAATAGATTTGGGTAATGAGAAACAAACAAACAAAAAAAAGAAAACACCACTACCCCCTGACACCACCTTCCCATGCTCGACTTTGCTCCTTCGTTCAGGACTTGTCTATCTTCTCCACCTCCCCGAGTGGGGCAGGGGGATGGGGTATGGGGCTTGCAGTCAGCCCATAACAGCTCCTCTCTGCTGCTCCTCCCTCCTCACACCTTCCCCCTGCTGCAGCGCAGGGCCTCGCTGTGGGCTGCAGTCCTTCAAGAACCCCTTCAGCCTGGCTGTCCGTGGGCTGCAGGGAAATACCTTTTCCAGCGCCTGGAGCACCTCTTCCCCTCCATCTTTGACCTTGGTGCTCACGCTGAAGTTTCTCACGTTTTTTTTTCTCCTCACCTCCTCTGTCTGTGCACAGACATGTTTTCCGTCAGGCGCCACCATCTTGCCTGAGGGGCCCAGACATGTACTGTGGTGGGTCCGTTGGAGCCAGCTGGATCCAGCTGTGTCTGGCATGGGGGAGTCCCTGGCCTGTCCTCAGAGGCCACCCCTGCCACCCAAACCTTGCCACTTATACCCATTACAGTCTTCCTTCACCTCGCTCTAGTTGAAAGTGAAGACTGCTGTACATACACATTTATGGGATGTCAGCAGCCTGCAAAACCTTTTACTCCAGGTGGGATGAACTTTCAAGTGTACTAGACATTGCTCAGGACAAGAGAAAGAGTGCTAAGGACTCAGGTGCTGTGGCATGTAAGCAGCCATAACAGACCAAGTTATGCCATTTTCTGAGGGGTCTGTGTTGTATTTGCATGGAAATTGAAAGATGTGATTTGCTCATTAAATGGAGGATGGCAGTGTGGTTTCATTAATCCATCCCCTGTTGAGAAGAAACATGGATACTGTTTGGCGGAGAAGTTTTATTCTCTGACTAATGTGGATTGCTACTTCCTTAGGCAGGTGAAACTCTGTCTCTGTTGGTAAAGTTTGACTGACATACTTTCCCTCTTGTACAGATTATGGTAATGTCAGATGGCACATCGTTCTCTTCAGGACAGAGCCTTCATCTCCCCAACCTTCCCAGTAACTCCCTGTCTTTTTCTGAAGTGAAGAAGAAATCATCTCATGGGCCAAAGGTGAGTCTTATTTTCCTAGAAGATACTTGAGCCAGTGGTGCTTTCCCTGGGAATTAACTTGAGAAAAAAACATATTTCTAGGTATTTTTGCAATCTCATGACATAGTCCAGTGATAATAAGTCTTGACATTTTTTTGTTGTGAACTTACTCTTCGCCACATGAAAATAATGCAGAACAAGGATGGTTGTGAGAACAGGTGCCAATGAAGGTACTGCTTTTCTGTTTTTTGTACACACACAATTGTTTTCTTCCTTTTCCAGAAGGAATTCTAATGGTCTGTTGAAGTATTAGGGGATTCTGGCGATGGAAGTGTGATCTACAGAAATGTAAAGAATATGAGAAAATACTATAATAATTGCTTCATTTATTAAGTATTTTTGAACACTTTTAAAGGCAGTTGGGTAGAGTGAAACTTGAAGTTGTGTTCTTTAGGGTTTTTAGTTTTGCTTGAATTTCAGGAGTTAATTCTTTACTAGGTGTTTCAAAGACAGCGATGCGTCATTAGTCTCTAGGACATCAAACTGAATCCCCAACTTAGAACATGGTAAAAAGGTATAGTCCAATGAACCTTTTGACTAATACAAATGGACCTTTCCAAAACAGCAGATAAGTTCTTCAGTTTGACAAAATGAATTAATGATGTGGGAAAATAAAGAGCATCTCGCTATTTATTCAAATAAGAAATGCAACACAATGACTTGCTTTGTAAATGAATTAACGTATATGCCTTTCCTCCATTCTGTTAAATTGTTTGGGGTTTGATTTTCTTTCTTAACATCTTGTCAATTTGAAATATGTTACTTAATCTTGCAGTGCACGTACTGCAAGGGAACAATACCCATTTTTATCAATAAGTTTCATGTTCTGTAGCTGTGCCAAATCTTGTATCTTGTAAGAACTGTCAGATAGTGAACTATGGGTATGCCTAAGTGTGTCCATTGATAAGAATGTATCACAACAGTAAGGATATATGGGGGGGGAGGGGAGGGAGTTTTGATGTGTTCCTGCCTGATTTGCATTGTATCCGAGTGCCTCACAATCGCTAATGCAGGTGGTCTTCTGACACTTAAAGGATATATGAATATATGATTATTTTTATTTTCTTAATAAGGAGCTGAGATGGATTGAATCTGATGATTAGACTGAAGGTGCTTATTTTGGCTAAAATGACTGCTTAATGCCTAAAAGGAAGGCACCTGGCTACACCAAAGTGATGCAAGGTGCTGAAGATAACTGTCTGTCTGCTTAGACTAGGATGCATCTCCATCTACTCGGATACTGAAGATGAGTTACTTTGACACTTTATGATCTGTAATAGGGGTTCTTGTGAGGTTAGGTAGCTCACTAGAGTTCAGTTTCTAATCACTTATTCAGATTCGGCTGTAATGTTGATTCACCCATGTCTTGCATGCCAAAGCAGGCATACTGAGGCTTGGCCTAAATAAGCAACCCAAACACCTGCAGAAGGACTTCAGGGAGGTACAGACATGATACCAAGTCCTACACTAATGCTCCATCTAGTAACTGTACACCATGGTAAGTCTTGAATCTCCAGCGTAAATTCTTTCTTAAGTGAATGCTAACCTGGGATGTCATTTTCTGAACCATACTTAGACAAGGAACTTTTGTCCGGTGTAGAAACCTGACAAGTGTGGAGTGTGGTTGGGGTGAAGCAGGGTGAAGGGAGTGTTGCATGTTTGCTGCACTTGTCCTTATAAATGAATGTTTGAAAGCTTTAATTTATGCTGGAGCAACCCAACCACCTGTGGTGACTTTGACCCATAGCAGGAAGCTACGGGAGTCAGTAGGAGGTTAGATGTGCATCACATCTCAGGATTGTATTCAATATCTGTAAAATTGTTACCCAGGAATCTTTAACTATTTTGGTTTCAAAACAGGGTTGTTCAACAGCAATGCTGTCTATTCGAAATAATTCTTTTTTCAACCTTTCACTGGAGTTTTTAACAGTGGGAAGAGGTGTTATGTCAACACACTGTTTCTTGCCAGTCAGTGTGAATATTCAATTTTTCCCCTCCCCCAGCAATCTGTCTCTTCCTGTCCAACTTAAAACACACACTAATGAGCAACCGGTCTTGTATCTCATGAAGAAAGAGTTGTAAATATCTGTGTTACTGAGGATCATCAGCTGTTTTTGAGAAATGGAAATGTGAAGTAACCTTGGTTTTAGTATAACAAAAAGATTTGGGTTTTTTCTTATAAATTCTGGGAGCTGAGAACACTTAGATTTTTGTCTTTAGGGGTTTTGTTTCTTTGAGGGGCAGGAGAGTTCCAGCCAATGTGTAAACATATTTTTGTTTTTGTAATTTGGAATAACCCCAGTGATGGAACAACTTCAATGTCTAAATTTTGTTTAGATATGCCTCTAGAATAGGAGCTGTAGAAAGGTCTTCGTAGTTCTTGGATGTAAGTTGTCTGTACCAAAACTATGGGTGCTTGTACTCCAGGTGTCTGTACTGGACGATTTGGGAATTTTTCTGCTGCAGCAATAGCCCTTTGGCATGCTTGGCTTGGTTTTGGTTTGTTTTGTGTCTGTGAATACCAAAGTAAACTTTGAGGTCAGTTTTAAACTCTGAGTATGGAAAACCAGAACGTAAGAATATTTGCTTACCCGTTTGCCATTACAGAGCACCACATAGACTTTCTGGTTAGAGCAGAATTACAGTCAAGATAGTAAAACCAGTGCAATGAAGTGGTATTGTTGGTTTAGTATTCACTTATGAAAAAATACAATGCAGTATGAAGTAAGAGAGAACTGTCAATTTGCTTTCTGTCACATCCTCTTCTGAAATATGTATTAAAAAATATAGATGTTTGTATTTCTGAAGTTCCATGATTTTGTGTTTAATTTAATGGAAATAGTATTAGTGAGCTCCAGTATTGTCATTCTAAAACAAAGCTTTAGTCTTGGAAATACAGAGGGCAGGCAGAAATGCATGAAACCTTACTTTATGCATTTTTTCAGAATATAAAAATAGCTGCAAGCTAGGTACAGATAGTTGTGTTGCTTTTAAATCAGTTGTATTACTGTGCCTGTTTGTATTATGTAAATACTACATGCACAGAATACAGCAGAACAGCTTGGTTAGGTTTGTTGTGATGGCTATGTTTTTTTGAATCAGCTGCAGTGAAATGAGGTTTACTTTATAAAGAAAAAACCCAAAAGCTCTTATTGCTGTGTGTGACCAGAAAAAAATTTAATATTGTTTTATGCTCCGCCTTTTGGCTTTCTCTGTCAAACCAGTGAGCCTTGTAATTCTCCATCTGCTTCTAATTCTCCTGATGACACTGGTCATAATGTTTTGGTGGGGTGGACAAGGTGAAGTGTGGAAAGCTTTGTAAATCTGCGATACAGTAATAGTCTGTAAGAAGAAATAGCAGGGGGTAAATTAATCTCCAGCATGCAGCTAGCAAGTGGAATAATACCACAGTATTTGTGGAGGCTTTCAAAATATTGTGGGGGTTTTTTTCCTAAATCGGTTAGTGGTTTTGTTCAATAATAAACACATTTGTATTCAACAGAAATCTGAATTTCCTTGAGCAAGTAATTCCTTTTAGATATCTTCCTCCTCTTTTCCTCTTAAGAGCAGGAGGCATATTTGAGACTAATTCCAGTCCATTGGCTTAAGATGGACACATTAGTTCAATAGGCATAACATTTGAAGAAATGCTTTTATGTTACAGATGAAAATAATGCATGTTTTTATGCTCACTAATCCTAAATTTGTAGACTAAACCCAGAGTACAGTAGACTGGCATGGCCATGCCAATATGCTCAGTTTAATGACTTCATAAAATTTAATAAGCCACCCCTCTCTCCCTCCAGTTGCTTTATTTGCTAATTAGGTTCCTAATGTCTGTCAGCAACTGGAGAGCTTTGAAATGATTTCGAGAGGATACTGCTTATTCAAACTCATGTTTGATGGAATTGGGAATTACATTTTGTGGTGTGAAGTCAGAATCCAACCCTACAAGATATATGGCGAGTTCAACACCATTTTTGCCTTGTAGTTACAGAAGTGTTTCAATTTGCAAATGTGTTACCTGTTGAGCAGCTGTCATGGTCTGTTTGGATCTCTCAAATTGACAGGACAACATACTCTGTGATTTAAACTTTATTTCATGAGCTCATTAAGAAATACAACGACCAAACAGGGCTCAGTCCCCTTTGACCAGGGTAGTCTATCATGTGAATTCACTTATTCACCACTCAAGTCATATGGTTTCATAATTTATAACCTGTAACTCTTACTCCATGCATTTAGGAGAAAAAAAAATTAGTTGTCGTCCGTGTCCCCCCCCCCCCCCCCCCCGAAAGCAAATGTTGTATACCTTCCAGCCTGGAGGTTTATATCATTTCCATAAGTTAGCAGATTCTGACAAAACTGCCAGACAAAGATGATGGCTGCAGGAGACAGCAATTTGCAGGTGATCATGGCTGCATAATGGCCCTTTAGTTCTTTCTGCCACCTGTCCTGCCTATGTGTTGCGCTCACTGCTCCCAGTGTAGATCAGGCCTTAGCATGAGCTGTGTTAGCCAAAACCTGAGCAGAAGTTGAGTGCAACAGTCACAGTAGCACAGTTTTTCTCTGTTGGTAAAACCTTAGATTTTTATCATGCTTTCTAAAATATTTATTTTTAAAGATCTGTTAGTACTGCTCTATGAAAGGGGTTGTATATCTTGAAGTACTATATGTGCATGGCGTTACTTGGCTTAAGAAGAGGAAACATCTGCAGGTATTTTAACATGCATATAATCCTCAAATATCATAATATTGTTCATTGATGCTTCTGCCCATTGTTAATGTTGATGCATATATAGATACGTAGTTAGATTTCCAAATCTAACTCAAAAATACATTTGCAGTACTGACGCAAGAAACATCTGAACAAAAAGCACAGTTGAATAATTTGTGCAGTACTGTGTGAAAATTCAGTGTTTCACTAATTAGTTAAGATAATGAGAAGGGAAAAACAGTTCAAAGTAGTTATTTTTAATTAATTGTTTCCACCTATTGCTACAGAGAAGGGAGATAATGCTCTTTTTGCACATACTACATGTATAAACTGTTCAGGTCCTACAACATTAACTACTGGCTTAACACATCCCGATTGGACAAGTCTTAAGTAGTTATTTATCTGTCAACAGTGAGCACACAGGCAGATATATTCTCAGTCTTAATTTCTCCTCCTGGTGACACAACTTTCATTAAACAGGCTAATTCTGCTTTGTTTTATTGGGTGGGTTTTTTTCAGAGCAGTTCTACTGACTGTATTTTTACTGACTGTAAAAATACATCTACTGACTGTATTTTTACTGACTGTGTATTTTTACTGACTGTGGAGGTTGAGGCTGGCCATGTCCTGCTTTGGTCCTTCACTTTCCAGTGCACTGCTGCTATCCCATCTATGTTGTGGGTAAAACGGTGGTTAAGTAAGGGAGAAGAAAAGCTAAATATGTTTTCCCCTCTGCAGTTCTGTAAATCTGTGGCAGTGTTAGACAGCCAGACATACCACATCTACATATGTACTAGAGGGTTGTTCTGCTTTAACCCCAGAGGGCAGCTGAGCCCCACACAGCTGCTTGCTTGTTCCTCCCCAGTGGGATGGGGGAGAGAATCAGAAGGGTAAAAGTGAGAAAACTCATGGGTTGAGATAAAGACAGTTTAATAAGGAAAGCAGAAGCCGTGCATGCAAGTGAAGCAAAACAAGGAATTCCTTCACCACTTCTTACAGGCAGGCAGGGGTTCTGCCATCTCCAGGAAAGCAGGGCTCCATCATGCCTAATGGTTACTTGGGAAGACAAAACACCATCACTCCGAACGTCTCCCCCTTCCTTCTTCTTCCCTCAGTTTTATATGCTGAGCATGATGTCATATGGTATGGGATATCCCTTTGGTCAGTTGGGGTCAGCTGTCCCGGCTGTGTCCCCTCCCAGCTTCTTGTGCACCCCCAGCCTACTTGCTGGCAGGGTAGTGTGAGAAACAGAGAAGGCCTTGACGCTGTGTGAATGCTGCTTAGCAACAACTAAAACATTAGTGTGCTATCGACGCTGTTTTGATCATAAATCCAAAACATAGCCCCATACAAGCTACTATGAAGAAAATTAATTTTGTCCCAGCCAAAACCAGTACAAGGGTTAAAGAAGAAAAGCAGATTGTTAGCACTGTAGAATGGTAAGTGTGGATTGCTGGAAAATAAAATAGAGCTAGCGATTTGTACATTAATTTTATGCAGATGAAAGCATATCCAGTCTTACACAGTTGAGAGAGTTTTGGGCATCAGTTTGGTCTGCAGCTTGCAAAGGACTTGGATGAATAACCAACCATATTATTGAAAGTCAAACCCAGAAGTGCATTTGTAATATTTATACTGATTAGCACCCTTTTAAGTAGTTCCCCATTTCCAATAATGCTTTCTTTGCATAAAAATTATATTGGAAGAACACCTTATTGTAAGTGTTGTTCTTCATCCTCTCTTTCAACCTAAGAATTTCATTAAAACTGTGATTCTAGAACTGTGTATTGGGACACCCCTAACTAAATATATATGAGTGAGGAATGATACTGTTCTGCTCTTTCTGCCTTTGCCCATCTTATAGGATGTCTGAGTCATCACCCTCTCAGAAATCCTTCTCACTTATAACGGTTGAATTTTAAAAAAATACATTGAAATACTTAGCAGAGACAACAGCGATAAATATGAAGAAAGCTTTTTTTAATAAAGGAGATTTTCCATAAAAAGACATTGACTGCTGAGATGTATGGCAGATCAAGTCTTCCACAGCCAGGCTGGACCCAGAGTTGTTATTGTGTATGAGGAGGAGGATCTGGCAAAAACTGGAGAGAGGATCACAGTAGAGAAGTCAAGCTTTGCCTGAAGTGTCATCAGGAGCACATGTTTTGCTTTGATCTTGAAGTAATTCTGTTGACAGTATATGGTTCATACCCTGATCTTTCCTTATGATTTTTTTTTGATAGCTAGTGGTCATAGTTAACATTTCCTAAACTGCCTTTATGTTCATCTTATGATGTTTCTTAAAAAACGTATCTAATTCTTAAGATAAAACTAACTTGTTTTGCAGATATTGACAAGCAGTGGTAACTGCTCATGTTCCACCACTTTGTAACAGATAAGTTGACCAAAATGATGGGGTTTGTATCTGTTCTTATATAGGTATATGCAGTTTCTGTTTTTCAAACCGCAGTTACAAGTTTTTAATATGAATCCTGTGTCCATATTGTGTCTGGTTTTGGGGGTTTTAAGGGTCTTCCTCCCCCCTTCCTCCCCCCTTCCTCCCCCCTTCCTCCCCCCTTCCTCCCCCCTTCCTGCCCCCTTCCTCCCCCCTTCCTCGCCCCTTCCTGCCCCCTTCCTCCCCCTTCCTCCCCCTTCCTCCCCCTTCCTCCCCCTTCCTCCCCCTTCCTCCCCCTTCCTCCCCCCTTCCTCTGTAAGTAAAATTTTGCATCTCCTTTTTGCAGGACCCAACTAGGATTCTGAACACAAATAGCAGCAGTAGTAGTAACAGTTTTTCAAAGACCCACAAGTTAACAAAGGAGCACAAGGAAAAAACTTCTAAAGACTCAAAAGAACATAAAAGTGCCTTCAAAGAACCTTCCAGGGAACACAACAAATCTTCCAAAGAATCATCTAAGAAACCCAAAGAAAACAAACCACTAAAAGATGAAAAAATAGTTCCTAAGATGGCCTTCAAGGAACCCAAGCCCATGCCCAAGGAGCCAAAATCTGAAAACACGCCCAACCCCACTGTAACAGGTGGGCAGCAGCAAGAAAAGAAGACCCCCACAAAAAGGTCCTCTGTTCTGGACTCTGATGAACCTTCTGCAAAAAAAAGGAAAAAAAATGGCTCAGATTTGTTATTTAAAAGTTTTTCTAGTGCCCCACCCCTTATTCTTACTTGTTCAGCTGACAAAAAACAGACAAAGGATAGATCTCAACTCAAGGTGGGGAGAGTCAAAATTGAAAATGATGCACTGGAAAAGACGACGCCTACTCTGCCACCGTTTGATGATATTGTAGATCCCAATGATTCTGACATGGAGGAAAACACGTCCTCCAAATCTGAAGTAAGTGGTGTTTGGTTTTGCTTCGTATGTGTTGAGTATTCCCAGTCTGTGGGATTGTGCACCATATTTGTATTCTCCCCTTCCTTTCTGCTGTCTACTGGCAGATTGTTTAAACTGAAGGATGTTGACTGCCAGCTGTTCAAATTTATGCATGTTCTAGTTGAATTATATTGCCTGCTCAAGTCTACTCAATTTATAAATCTGTCAACATTATGACGAATGAGCATATGGCAGATGACTATAAATAATATTGCTCTTTTGATCTTGTGCTTTTGAATTTCATGCTTCTTGTGAGAGAAAAGGAAATTGATTTAAATGCTTGTATTTCACACCCTGTCTTTATGTTCAGGTGTTAGAGAATTCAGTAAATTCAGGAAATGGTTGCAGTAAATCAGAGTGTTATTTTGTTATTTTTCTGCTAAAAATGGCAGTTCTGTGAATGATGCCAGTTTTGTGGAGAAGGAAGAGTTCCTAGAATCCTCGCTCTGATGAGGAGACTCTATCCAAAGTAACAGGCTTACCCAAGAAGAAAGACTGTTTTTATGGAAATTCGCTTTCCTGAAAATATTTGTCTACCATGCCTGCTCATCTGTTTCAAGCATTGTTTGCTCTTGATGATTAGGATTTTCATCATTCTCCTAGCAGACTTCAGTTTTCAGAAGCATCTTTTATAGAGAGATGAGTAGAAAAGGAGAAGGCTGGGAAGAGAAGGCTTGTTTGGTGCCTTTATTTGTGCTTATAGCTAGAGGTAGTGTGCATGGTAGAGAGGAAGTCTTCCCAGCTGTGCCTGTTCAGTTCTCTCATTTTTCTGTTTTCTGTTGTGTGCCTCTGTTACGGCCAACAGATTCATAGCCCTGCTTGCCCTCTCTCGAACAGACAATAAATACCCTGCTGTGGGGAGGTGTCAACATTAGGTTTTTACTTCACAGAAACTTGCCACGAGGGAGAAAGTAATTTATTTCTGAAGTGACCTTTTAATGACTGGTCCCTTAGGGCATGCAAAGGCTGTAAAATTTAGAAGGTATGGAACAGAACAGGCTCCGCTTTACAGCATGACACTGGTGATATTGTGGTTGGGGTGGCATTCTCGTTCTGGCTTAGAACTTACGAATTTGTCTTTAAACCTGAAAATGATCACACTTGTCAGCCTTGGTGTGAATTAACTTGTAATGTCTTCAAAAGAAGCTGAATTTTCTATTTTAATTTATGTCAGTGCCCTTAAGGCTCACTACCTACCCTCAGTATAGCTGGCTAATTAGCATAGATTTTGCTTTCAGATTTCCTATTCATTCAAATAGGTGCTATGTAGTAGCACATACACTTTTACTGGCAGCAGCGGTTCTCTATTTTTCTTCAAAGACAAAAGAATTGAGAGGAGCAATCGCAATGTAACTGGCATTTTACAAATGCAGGCACTACAGAGGTATGTGCTGCATAGCAACTTGCAGATGGCTGATATGTGAAGGATATGGATGGTGTTTAAAACTGATCCTTTTTAGTTGTTGACATGTGTTTCGTTCTTTGTTGTGTTGCAGCTTCTTGCCCATTACCAATGGTATAATGGGTACACCTTTGTGTCTTTCATAGGATGACACAAAGCCACTTGCACTGTTGTTTGTCGTTCATCTGCAGTTGACCTGCAGGACCTAAGGCGTTCCTTGATTCTGTACTAAAGCAAAAAAGCAGATTCAGAGTTTCCTAGTTCCATGAGGCACTGTTACTGAGCAGGTAAACTATCGGAGTCCGCTCAGAGAAGCAGATCCTGCTGGTCTGGGCTCTGGTGTATTTTAGCATTGACGTCCTGGATCATGGACGTCATGATAGGTCTTCAGTGGGAGGGACAGTGTGGTCTACACCTGTATGGGTGAAAAGGATGTCTGCTACTTTGGGACTGTGCTCATTAATAAATGAGGCTGAGTATGGCTCTAGTCAGTGACTGGATACTATTTAGAAAGTCAATAATATACTTATTTTTAGAAAAGGTATCTAGAAAACCTGCAATAATTCCCTAAGGTGCCTGTGGATTCACACCATTGTTAGTGCTGTGGGAGAAACAGCTGGGCAGCCTGGTTAATGTAAAATTTCACAAAGCATCGTTCCTTCTACACTTCATTAGTTTTAACCAGGGAGATAACGAAAAGGCAGCCGAGCAGTGTAATAGAGGTAATTCTGTATGTTGGAAAAAATAGTTTGAACTTTTTGTATGTGTTGGTGCGTTTACACGCATTTCAGGAAAAGGAGTAGATTTTATAGCTAGATCCATAAAGGTTATATCCTATAAATATAGTAATATGAAGAAAAAAAGGGCAAAGAGTTGCAATGTTAACATACAGAGTAATGGAAGTGAAAATAGGATAATGTTTTTGCTATACAGGAACAGTTATTTCAGGTCTGTTAATGCTTCATGATGCTAACCAATGTAGTAGCTTGAAGGCGGGAAGACACTTCTTCACTGGCATGTTCTGGCATAATAATATGCTATAAAATTCAGTCAAATGTTATTTCTTACTCTGGT
Source organism: Ciconia boyciana (assembly GCF_034638445.1). Classification (NCBI taxonomy): domain Eukaryota; kingdom Metazoa; phylum Chordata; class Aves; order Ciconiiformes; family Ciconiidae; genus Ciconia; species Ciconia boyciana. The sequence continues at coordinate 54,750,653 of NC_132937.1, read as the reverse complement.
ACAGTTGCAGTGGTGGGTGTTGTAGCATTGATGAACAAAGAATGTATCCTTATTTAGGAGTATATTAAGTGTAAAGTATCCAGGATTTATTCCTAAAGTGGCTTTAAAAAAGCAAAACCACAAAACCCAACTCAGCAAATTTGGATTAGATACAACAAATCAGATTACAAATCAATACCTAAATGAAAATTGTTAGGATACCACAAAAATATTAACTTTGAGTCAAGCGCATTTTTTCTAGTCTAAGTTACATCTTGACATAGTGCAAATCTAATACTGTATGAATTGTTGTAATAAAATTATGAATAACTTCGCTAAGAATTTTGTGAGGACAATATTTTCTTCTCTCCATGGGGTAAGAGATGTTCTCATTCTCAAACACACGTGTACTGAAATGGTGACTGTTTGCTTTCTTGGTATTAGCTCATATGCATAACTATGCATCTCAGACACAATAAATTTGTAATAAAAGGTGTAATGAAACAGAGCTGTCTGTAACTGTGCTGTAGCTAAGGTTGTATTACTTCACCTAGAATTATTTTAGTTGTGCTTTTATATTTTACAGAGAGTTCAGTTTGTCAGTAAGTGCACAAAAACAAGTAGGTTTTGTGTGCATTTCTTTAAAAAAAAAAAACCAGAGAGTAGAGATCGTTATCTCAGAAGTTTTGGAGGAGTCTTCCCTTGGCAAATGTTCGTTGCTTCTGAATTTTGCCCATTAATTCATTTTTTTAATAATATGAGAGAAGCAAGATAAGTGGGACATCAACACACAGTGCTGGCATTATCTCTGGAAATTTGTCCCAGCAAGCCACATAGTAGAAGTTCATATGTACTCGTACTGCTTTTATCAAATGTATTCACCAGAAGCTAGAACTGCCTGCAAAGGAAGGTTCTTCCTATTGCTGATAACACTGAAGACTGTTTTCAGATCTAGGGGAGCAGTCCATGAGCAGCTCTCAATTGCGAAAGCTGGGTTCGGGTTTTTAAATTAAGGATGACATTCTGAGAAGTCCTCATGGTAAAGGAAGCTGACAAGCATCATTAAACAGCTGTTTCACTGGGTAGATGCTACAGGAAGGCAATGCTGCTGTTCCCCTGATTTCTTGAGATACAACCCCTGTTCAGTGAATCGAGGTGGGGTGTGTCCTTTCAATTAATGGGCTTTAATTTCAGACAGAAAAACAGGGTGTGCTTAACCCTTCTCGATATTGGTATCATGCTCTACCTTATTTTTGGCATTCAGACTTGAAATACTGGCCTTCGACTTCATGAAGTGGAGGATGTAGAGGTTTAGCACCCTCTGAGAGAGGTGGATTCTTTTTCATCTGGTAGAGCATGTCTGCCAATGGCTAATCCCCCCACCAAGCTGTCCCTTAAAATTCAGGTTTAAGAATGCAGCCATGTTAGCACACTGTTGCCTCAGGGGTGTTTCAGAAAGCCAGACACTGTCCTCTGATGCCCTGCACTCAGTACCTGTTTTGAGCTCCAAATACTTTTAGAACGTTACAGTGGGAAATAAAGCAAATCACATCCCTGCTCAGTGATAAACTTTCCGCCTTTGTTTAATAGCCTTTCTGTGCATCTCTTAATAAGACCACGTATGGTCATTTCTCTGTGGTCTATTTGGCATATGCTGGAGTGTGGTGCACTGCTGTATTTATTTTAGCTCTGGTTTTTTGTTGACTTTGAGCTGTTGGCAAGTGAAATATGTCTCCATTTCTCTTCTTGCTGCCTTGTTGAATATCACTTTTCAAATACATCTATGATTTAAAGTGTGTTGGACTTCAGCGTTAGCGATAGACTTGGCATTCAAAACAGTCTCAGTCTTTCTAGAGGCATATGAGCTGGTAAAGCTATTCGGGAGCAACGTGTCATATATTCAGTTAGAAATTACACATAAAGTCTGAGGAATTATTTTACTCGCTTTGGTATGCAGCATGTAAAGTAGGGTATGGAGTGAAAGCATGTCAGATTTATGGTTTTATTGAGGCATAGGAATATTAGCACAGTCCACTTGAAAACTCCAAAGATTTTGCTTTTAAATTCAATGGCAGGATGTTTTAGTTAAAGGAAACTCCATTTGCTTCCTATGTGGGACAGTGCAGCAACATGATAAAAAAACCCCAGGGCTTGACCTTCTTGATTTTGTTGCCTGTCTGATCATGAAATATGATTATGTTCTCATAACATTTGTGTAAGCTGCGGACTGGTGTGTGAGATGGGGAAATACAGAGTTTTGGATCTGAGTGAGGCATTTTCCATGGCCAGAGCTGCCTGTTCTGAGCTGTGGAGCCATTGCAGAAGGGGTGCTCTGATACTCGTTGTTTGATGATTACCAGTTTTACTGGGCTGGGTAGGGAGGAAAAAGTGGTGCATAGCTTTAAGTGAAGCTGCTGCAACAGAAAGACACAAAACAGATCAGGCAGATCATACATACATGTCTCACTGTTAACAAACGTTCTCAGTGTATCTCCAGTTGCAGTGATCTAAATAAAAACTCCTGAAATCTGCCATGCATGAAAGTGGTTTGTTGGTGGATATTTTAGAGAATGCATGTGGCTCTGTTGGATGAATTTCTGCTCCTGGTGTGATTATTTTGCACGTGATGTGTATTGTTTATTCCCTTCCTGCCTGTATATGTCCCTGCAATTGTAGCATTGCCATTAGTAATAGTAGCAGCCTTTTGGCATGTCAAAGCCTATAGAAATACAAACTGAGCAGAAATCCATGCTAGCAATGACAGCTCAGGGGTGATGAGCTTCAGTTATTAAAAGCAGAGTACTTTAGCGAGTCTTTGGCCTTCGGAAAAAAATGCCAACTCCTTCTTAGGAAGTCCATTACCAAACAATGAAATTATAGTAGTGATCACATAGACTATGGGTTTGTACTTAATTAACTGCTTGCATATCTTAAAGCACTTAAAGTTACAACACGAGTGCTTTTTTAAAGTAATCCATAAAATGCCACTTTGGATCTGGCACATGATCTGTTAATTTGACTGTTACAAAAGTGGAAGAATATTTTGACAACCCCCATGGTCTTGTAAAACCTCCAGGCCCTTGTTAGCTGAAAAATCCTGCTTTCTGCCAGGGCTGGGAGCCAAAGTAGGATCTCTTTCAGATATTTAAAGTTAGAAATAACAGTAGTGAAATAGAGCTCCACGTGGAATTTTCATGTAGTTACACAGGGGAAAAAAAAAAGCAAGCTAGATTTTGATTTTTTTGTGAAACTGACTCTGTTAAGATCTTTAATGATGCAGAAGAGGATTGATGTTGATGATGTCCTTCATTGCAGGCTGGGCACTGTGGGTTTGCAACCCGTCGTATTGTAAGAATCTTTACCTTTTGCTTGATTTTTTTAATGCGTTGTTTCTGCATTTGGTTACTTTTAGTCCAGGTGTGAATGCTGCTCTTAAAACCCTGCCAGCTACTCTTGTGGGATTGTTTGTCCATACTACTCCTGTGTTGAGGGGGTAATTCAGTAGTCGCAAACAGGTGGGTGTTAGGTCATGTAAATACTGTACAGTCCAAGGTGTTTCCTTCCAGATATGTGCTTAGAGAGAAATAGTGCCCTAAAATAATCAGACCTCCTTAGAGACATGGTAGTAGGCACAAGTATGCTCTGTGGCCGTCAGCTTCTACTGTAGTATGGCACCATTCAGCTGCTGTACTAAGCCTATTTTTATTAGCTGTTACTATGAAGGGAAGAATGCTTTGGCTCACAAAAGCTTAGGTGCATATTAAGCTGCTGTCTGTGTATGTGGTGAGATGAACCATGGCTGGATGAGGAAGCAGCAAGATTGAGAGGTAGAGATTCCCCTGTGGCAGCAAGCTTGGATGTTAACTGAGATACTTTCATTACCATGGTGTGTTAGGAAATCACTGGTGTACAAAATTCTTAAGGATTTAGAAATAAAACGGTGGAGAGAAACTGTGTAGATACAGTTAAATATCCAGGTTGCAAACGTAATCTTGTGAGAGTCAGGAAATTTTGCATTCTTGAGGCAAAGTCATGGGTATTGAGTTGTTTTTTTCAATTTTAGGCAATGTCATATTTTGACCACAGAAATAACATCATATGTTATTAGGCTACTAGTTCAGGCTTCAGTATTTTACTTGATTCATAAGTGTTGACTACATCCATTTCAGTGGGGACTACTCATGTGGATTAACTCAATCATTTGCATAAATGCATTTTTGGACTGGAGCCTTGTTTTCTATATTTCAGCCCTGGAAAATTCTATTCACCTGCAGCCTGCAGAAAGTAAGGATTTTAACTGGGTATGTGCAGTGCCAATATTTTAATTATATTCTTTCTTTTGGGGCAAAAAAGACTTTGTGCCTGGTCCGGTAAAGTTATGACAGTTTTGCAAGGCTGAGATGATTGCACTTAAAATGCTAAAGATAAGATATTTTAATCATGATCAGGTGAGAGCTTCTTGATTTCATTGCTTTGAAGTTGCTTTATCTACTTATATACATTATGTTGTGATCCAGAGAAATGGCTTCATGTAATTAAAATAAAATCCAACACCTGTTAGTTATTAGCTGAAATAGTTTAACTATGTCTACAGTAGTTAGACCTATCCAAGGCTTTTATGCCCTTTTATTTTTTTTTATGTGGAACCATCAAGTTTACAGTTGTTTTCTTTGGCAAAAATGGCATGTTTTACTCGTGTACTTTTGATGGTTTGCTGCCAAGCTCCCCATGAAATTAATTAGATAATTTTCATAACACTTCCCATTCAGAAGCTTGTAATCTAGTGATGACTGATGCAAATTCTCCAGGACACTCCATAAATGCATAATTTAATTTTTACATTTTAAAGGCTGAGTAATCCCCTGAAGTTTAAATGTTATCAAGGCAGGATAAAGGCTGCCTGAACTCCTGACTACCATGAGTGTATCATGCCTGTGTAGAATTAATGACAATTCATTGCATGCTGATGAGGGACTGCTGTTCAGCACTCTGTGCTGTGGAGCCCTGGGGTTGTGCTGGGTGTTGGCACTCGATGCCGCACTGCAGGAGAATGCTGGGGGGGGCTATCAGAATGAGCAAGGGATGCTCCTGATGAACATCATGTGCCTGCCCCAAACTCAAGGGTGACAGTGCCCGTGTGTCACTATTCTTCCAGTATTGACATGTGCATGTAACCCTGGTACAGGGAATAAGTGAAAGCAGATATAATCCAGCGGTGCTCTTCCTTGCCCTCTCTGTGGTTGCCTGTTCCCTCACAACACTGTCCACTCCTTCACTGCAAAATCAAGGCATGGCAGGCAGCAGTTGCTGTTTAGGGAAAGCCTCATGCCCGCAAATAATTCTAACAATAATTTGGGTGTTCGCTGAAGGTCGTCCTACACCATCACACCAGCAATAGAAAAACTGTCATTCACTTAAACTTTAAGAAGTTTAAGAAGTGAATTTGGTTTAACTTACTGTGTCATCATTCAGTAGTGCTGTCTTACTTGGCTTAGTCAATATCTTAGTACAGCTGATGTTTTGTTAGAAAAAGATGTTGCAAAATGAATTTTCTTCACATTTTTTTACAAACTAACAAATAAAAAGCTTTGAGTAAAACATTCAGCTGTGTTGGTAGTAATTCCTATAAAACCTAACATTTTTTATTAAAAGCCTCTAATCAGGCTTGCATCTTCCCTTGAAAATAGAAATCCTTATCTGCCCAACTGAGATGTGTAGTTTGTGTTTCCTCTGGCCTTGAGTATGTTAGTGGGGTTTCTAATGCTCCTCTCCAAGCAGCAACATCTCACACCATTCGTTCCCATTTGGAGCTGAAAACAAGTAGGTGCATATAGCTTTAGTGATCAGACTTCTTTGTTGTAAGACTGTGTGTGGCTATGAAGGGACCAACAAATTTGCGAATGAATGCTGATTTTATCCCATTGAAAATGATAGTCCTTGCACACGTGTAGCACAGCAAGACAGGCCTGCCTGATTCTAGGGCATGTATGTAGGGTTTTTCAAATTATCTTGAGACATGGTACCTGTTCTTGTCATGGATGTCTGAACCTCCGTGAAGGAATTGCTTACTGCGTACTAGCTGTGCTGCAAGCCACCTGGTGAAAGTGGAGGAAATTATGTTCTGTGTTGTAGTAGTTCATGTTTCAGGCAGCAGAGTTAGAAGATAAGGATAAATTGAGCTATTTGCAGTTGTCTGAATTGGTTTAAATATCCACAAAACTTGTATCATCACCTCAGAGCGATGTAAGAGGAGAATGTTTAAAGGTGACTGATAATATATACCCCATCACCAGGAGAGCTGTGTTTTGTAGCTGAGGTTAACAGGCAGCTCTACTGGAAAGATTTCTCATGTATCTGGGGATAATGGGTACCAGGGGCAGCAGTAACCGCATCGGAGGCCTCAACATTGACTAGCCCTATGAGAAAATAATTGCTAAGTTTATGCCCTTTAATAACATTGTTGGTGAGCAGTTGTGATTAGGGCAGAAGTAAATCAAATTTGCTGCTTTGTGTGAGGTCATTTTAGGTATAACCTAAATAGTGGGAAGAGATGCCATCTGAGTCCAACCTGTGTGTTTTTAATGGTTCAAATTATCAACTGCAAGAGTATTATGGTTTAAACCATGACAAGAAAAGAATAGAGGCTGTGATAATTTTAGTTTCTTTCATTGTATGAATAACTTTTTTCCATTGCCCATGGTGCCTTAATGCAGTTTAGTTAATACACTGTAACTTTATTCTATGGATGAAAAGGATGGGGTTTTCAAGACAGTGCTTATTGCATTGCATCTTTCATAAGAAGAGTAAAATATCATGAGTGGGCAGGAATATCAAGCAAAGAGCCATGGTGTCAATATTCTGAACAAATTCAGTTGCCAAGTTTCTCAGGTTCAAGGCAGGAAAAGGCAGGTTCAAGGCAAAAGGAAAAAGCCACTGTTGGTGTTCTCGCTGACCTAAATTTGCTTTGGCAGAGGACCATTAGGAGTAGATAAAATTTTGCAAGTTAAATGTTACAATTTTAGCCAAAGAAAACAGTTTGTAGATGTGATGGTTCAACTTGATTTATTTGTGCCATATGCAGCCTTTTTGATCCTTTGAACACTGTAAAACTCAAGATTGATCAGGGTTGTAGTACATGAGATCTTAATTTAGCCAATATTTTTAATAATAATAATTCGCAAATATTTTTAATAACTTCAGTTACCAATATTGATTATGTTACAAATATATTACACCACATTATAACGGTTTGAGTGAGATGTAGTTTAAATATAAACAAGTATTAGATATTCTTATTTTTTAAAGAGGTTTTCTTTGTCTTTATCTGTGATAGTAACTTATTACACCTTATGAGACAGTTGCAAAACTCTTTCTACTAATATAAAGCTGAGATCACACCATCAAAAACCTATTTTAAGTCTCCAAAGCAGGGACAAGGAGCTTTAAATGAGTATTATTTTTTGTAGTAACCAGTAAAGTACATGAGTAGGCAAAGTCACAGCACAGATACGTCAGCCGTAAATGGTAAAATACCACTAAGATGACAGCAATCTGTTCTGTGCTTTTTTCTCAGAGAATGAGCATTGGATAGTTCTATGTGTATATAATATACATGATCTTTTGTGAAAACTACTAGACAATATTAGCATAGAGCAAGTGCTTAGGAACCATACTGACAGATGCCTCAGAAATATCTATAGCAAAAAAATGTATGTAGAACATACTGTTGCCAACCTTGACATCTAAAAATCGTTGTTCAGTCTACAGTATCACAAGATTGGCTACAAAGTATGAAACTTTCAAAAATAGTTTGAGGGGCTTTGTTTTGTTTTAGAGACTCAAGAATTTTTTAGGGTACAACATAGCTTTTTCTATTTTTCTCTCTACAGCTTTTCACTGAAACTGGAATGTACAGAAATGAAAGCTGATATTTTCACATAATCATTTAATCCCAGGAGTTAAGTTTGATAAAAAAGTAAATATAATGAGGCTTGCTGTAAAACTGACAAGGCCAACAAAGATGGCATGGAAGAGCTGCACTAGATCTCTCTACAGTCCATGGTGAAATTTTGGACATTTTTTTATTTTCTGGGACATTGGTTCAGGAGCCAGTGATCTGCAATTGCAAAGACAGTGCATAGGGACTCTGCAGCAGCACTTCAGAAGAAAAGCTGTTGGTTTTCATATATTTAGGTCTGTATTTACTTGATGTGTATGACCTTGACAAAATTTCTGTGTAGTAAAGGTTTAATGTAGGGTCATGCTGGGAGCACTCTACAAAGTTTGGGCTACACAAGAAGAGAGGGGAACTATGGTGAATTTGCAAAGTCTGTGAGTGCCTGCTGAGAAAACCAGATCTCTGATGGTGTGGAAATGTACCATAGTGCAGAATAACAACCATAAAAGAAGTTTTACATGTAGCAAGATTGTTCTCCAGTTGCTTCTTTGTTAATATGAGTGCATGAATTTCTAACATCAGGACCTCAGATCTGGGAGAATTTAGGTGAACAACCTTCTTGCTGCACTGAAAGTGACAGCAAACTAACTGTTCAGTTTCCCAAACTGTGAGCTGGGACTGCATCAGTATCTGCCCTTCTCAGTGCTGATATGTAAAATAGGGCCTAGGAGAGAAAACAGGGCAAGAGAAGAGAATCGGGAAGCGTTGGCTTCCAATATAGCAGCTGTCAGGGCTTGCCAGAACAGCTACCACCTATCTTCTACCATTGCTGCTATTCCCATTAGAGCAGAAAATGTAGATTAACTGAATGAAACTCTCATACTGGCTTTAATACCTAGGCTGAATTTTCTAGTTTGTATCTAGTACTAAAATTGAGGGTTAGACTTTCTTTCTAACGTACATTTCTCTCCTTTGTTGGCTTATGAGAGCTTTGTATATAGAATGTGTGAAGTTTCTGAAAGGGAAAACTTAAAAATTGTAAAGTCAAACTCCCAGAAAATCAGTATCTGAGTATTGCTTGTCAGTTTAATTTGGCCTTTCCACACTTAACAGAGTACAGGCAGTCACCATTCTCTCATCACAGGGCTTTCATGCCACTGAGCTTACAAGGTAAGCAATATTCTTCAAACAATTGATTTATTTAGGATATCTTCATCTTCCATCAGTGGGCCCCATTTTTGTGGTTTTTTTCTTCACATAGTTCAGACTTCGAATAGAATGTAGAGCTGTTAACTTCCCTGCGTTGTGTTGCTCATACTTCATTAATTCTTCACAAATATTTGATGTCTTTTCACACATTTCTGGAGAGATGTGGTACAGATAACACAGTTTTCACTGCCACTTTTGAAAAGCTGAAGACTTTATATAATCCTGTCTTTGCCAGCTTTACCTACATATTCAGAACAGAGACTTCATCCTCCATGGTTGGGGTTATCTGATGGGAACTTCCATCAGTTTGCACTCTGCCTCTTTCAGTTTGTTAAGGACCATGTTCATACTCAGATGACCATACATATTTTTAGTTTATTTTACTTTTAGTTTACTCATTATCTTGTAAGCATGAAATCCATGGAAACTGTAGTATTCAGTTGCGCTACATGAGAAACCATAATCTTCTCTCCTGTACTTCTTTGTCTGGTTTACTGTGTCTTCCGCTCTTACCAGTAAGATTTTTTCAGCAAAAATATTCCTGCAGGCAACAGCCTTCACTAGTGCTTCATCTTTCAACTGTATTGTGCAGAGTACTACAAAAGAACTTTTTTATCCACATGTGTTAGCTGTCTCCTGTGCATGAGTCTTCTCTAAGTCTTACACTAGCTTGAGTATTTCTGAGTTTTTATGTTAGGAGTGTCTCAAATTTATTTTTTATTTATAAAGCTAAGACAAAATATGTACATAAATATAGAAGGAAAATTATTTTCTTTCAAAAGTAGATACATGTTTCAGTAGGAGGGTCTCTGAAGAAATGCAAATCCTGCTTCATCCAGTGCAGTTGTTCAGAGGAAACAGTTGCAATGTTTGGCTTCAGGTCTTTTCTGGATACTAATTGTTAAATGAAGGCTGTATTTCAGATTCACAGAATCACAGACTGGTTGAGGTTGGAAGGGACCCTCTGGTCATCTGGTCCAACTCCCCTGCTCAACCAGGGCCACTTAGAGCTGATTGCCTAGGACCACATCTAGACTTTTTTTAATATCTCTAAGAAGGGAAACTCCACAACCTCCCTGGGCAACCTGTGCCCATGCTTGGTCACCCTTACAGTACAATGATCTTCAGAGGGAACCTCCTGCAATTCAATTTGTGCCCATTGCCTCTTGTCCTGTCACTGGGCACCACTGAAGAGAGCCTGGCTCCGTCCTCTTTGCACCCTTCCTTCAGATATTTATATACATTATTAAGATACATGAGGAGCCCCACAACCTTTTCTGACAAGCTGCTTTCCATCTGGCTGGCCCCCAGAATACGTTGGTGCATGGGGCTGTTCTTCCCCAGGTACAGGACTTCACACTGCTCCTTGTTGAACTTCACGAGGTTCCTGTCAGCCCATTTTGCCAGCCTATCAAGGTCCCTCTGGGTGGCAGAATTACCCTCTGGCATATTAGCCACTCCTCCAGTTTTGTGTAATCAGCAAACTTGGTGACGGCACACTCTGCCCCATCATCCAGATCGTTAATGAATATGTTAAAACAGGACTGGACCCAGTATTGACCCCTGGGGTATACTGCTAGCTACTGGCCTCCAAACTAGACTTTGCACCACTGATCACCACCCTCTGGGCCCAGCCATTCAGCCAGTTTTCAATCCACATCACTGTCTGCTCATCCAGCCCATATATCAACAGCTTCTCTATGAGGATCTTAGGGGACACAGTGTCAAAGACCTTACTGAAGTCCCGGTAGACAATACCTACTGCTCTCCCCTCATCTACCAGGCCAGCCATTTCATCACAGAAGTTTATCAAGTTGGTCAGTCATGACTTCCTCTTGGTGAAGCCATGCTGACTACTAGTGATTATTTTCTCATTCGTAAGTGCCTGGAAATGGTTCCAGGTTTGGAAATGGCTCCGTCACCTTCCCAGGGATCAAGGTGAGGCTGACTAGCCTGTAGTACCCTGGGTCCTTCTTCTTGCCCTTCTTGAAGACAGGAGTGACATTTGCTTTCCTCCAATGTTTGGGCACTTCTCCCAGTCACCATGATCAACCAAAGATTATCAAGAGTGGCCTAGCAATGACATCTGCCAACTCCCTCAGCACTCATGGGTGCATCCTATCAGGGCCCATGGACTTGCTCAGTCAGCAGGTACAGAGTCAACTTAATTGACAAATAACCTCATCTCCATGAGTGATATGGATTTTTTGTCTGAAATTACTATAAATAATTTAGGCAGCTAATTGTATCAATACCTTAGGTCACATTCTCTGCCAAATGACTGTCTCTGCCTCCTCTCAAAAATCGATAATCTGGCATTTCCTGTTTAAATTTTACATGTCCTTAATCATAAATTACTTCTCTAAATAATTTTTTAATTCCTTAAATGTCATAGTTACAAATAAATATTTCTGTAAGAAAATAATTAATTCCACTTCCCACTCCATACCCCTGTTCTTCCATCTTCCCTGTGAACTTGCAATCTGCAAGCTAACTTTTGTGAATGGTTAAAAAGGAACAGTTTTACCTTGCCGTGGTGGTTAGTTAATGATGTAGCAGCTTGACAGGAGATGTGGTGATACAGGATTTGGGCAGGGTGCAGGCAGCTCAGTTCAGGCTTATGGTATCATGGACACCCAAATGGTGTCTCCCCTTGCTGGTGGCAGATGTGGACACTTGGTGGATGAGGTGGGGTTGTTCTGTCCTTTGAGCTACAGATGGGTTGGATTACTAAAAGCTGAGGCAGTGGTCAGTGACAGGGCACTTAAGAGGCAGTAGAAGTTGTAACTACAGGATTCCTGTTAGAGAAGAAGGCTTGTGCTGGGGGAGCATGTTTCTCCTCCTCAAGAAGCTAATTTCAGTCGAAGTGGAAGTAATATTCATCTATAAGCAGTTTTAAGTGGATAGACTTTTCAGTACGTATGGCACAAGGAAACATAAAGCTTTAGACTATTGTGCATAAAACTAGGAAATATCTAGACTAGCTGATACGAAATGGGATATTCCTACACCACTTAAATTTTATTTCAGGAAACAATATGTAAATTTCCTTTAAAAATGGTTCTGGGGAATGCAAGAAAAGCCATTGTCAACCACATACAGATGTTTTCTATTTTTTAATGTAAACATGGAGCTTGAAATGATGAGGTTTATTTTTAGAATAAGTTACATGAATCTGGACTACCCTGAATTATTACAGAAACAGCTCTATTATATCCTGTGTCATAAACAGGTGAGTTTGCCTGAAAATTGTTGGCAGCTCAAGAGTAAGTTGTTTTACTACTTTTAAAAACAGACAAGGGTTTGGAAATGACAGAAGCCAAGTGATTTAGAGCTGGTGAAAAGTACCTTTTGAGGGAAAACTTGAGCCAAAGAAAAGTCCCTTTTCTTGCTGAACAATTTCAAAGCAGAGAATCCCTCAACTGGGCCTAATAAAGAAGCCAGTGTCTCCTGTGCATCGGTGTGAGAGCACTAAAACGAAATAGACTGTCTAAGAATGCAATAAATCATATTGGGTCATTGCACTAATGAACAGTTTGGACCCAAACTCTCATTAACTTGTCTGCAGGAAGAGAAAACTAATAAAACAGGAAAAGGACATATGAGAGAAGCTCTTTGCTGGTACTGTCTTAAGCTTTTATTGTTGAAGGACACCTTTTAGCTAATTTCAGACCCATTTAAAAAAAAAAAATCTGATTAGTAACCAGTGGATAAGAGCAGAAAGCTTAAGTGAATAAAGCCATAAATACCTAAGTCCTTGAGATAATAGCCTGTAAAACTGTCAAAAAGCATTGCTTAAGTGACAAAAGGTAGCCTCTGGTAACTGGAAGCATCAGCTCTGGCAGCACTAATCCATATTCATATATGGAAGGCATATTTTTAATTCCTTCTAAAAAGGCAAGTCTTTTCTGTTAAAACATTCATTCTCATGTTAAAAGCAGCTGTTTTCTTTGGGTGCGCTCTCAGCCCAGATTTCTCAAAGTCAAAAAAAGCTAGGTTTAATTTCCGATACTTAACAATTTTAACATTTATGCTAATCTGTATTTTAATAAATTTTCAGACACGGCCATTTAAGGAAATAATGTAAATTGTTTCAACAGGCATTAAGAATCCTTTTTAAAAGAGTATGGATGATGATTTGTGTTTCACTGGGACTTTCTATGGTTTGGCTTCTCAAAGTGATCTTGCTAAAGCAGAGCAAAATTTTTACCAGGAAGGTATTATAACAACTTAATATGTATTCATATCCATTCCTTCTTGTGATCTTGTCTCAATTAGCTAATGCTGGGAGAAAATTTTGAACATGGAGGAATTTCACTGGTGTTTGCATGCCTTATAATGTGAATGAGACCAGGCCTTTTCCCTTTTGTCATTTCCAGTAAACAGGTTCAAAAAGAAAGCAGTAAAGTGTTAATAGTGACAAATATCTCTGCACCTGTGTGATTTTTTTCTACAGTTTTAGCACTTCAAGTATTTTAAACTGAATATGATAGTCTTTTAGTGTTTGCTACTTTTTTAAAGGAATGGATTTTACGTAAGTTAAAGTTCATGTTGAAATTAATAAAGGAAAAATACAGTTAATGGAAATTTGCAGAAGCCAGTTGTCAGCTAGTAATTTTCCTGCAAAAAGCAGAAAGTGACAGATAAACCAGATGTTTAAGAGTAACCTGAAGCTGGAAAATTGAAATTAGTTTCCAGAATAGTGATGTCTTTTAAAGTTTGCATTGACTCTTCTTCTTCTTCATTGGTGCCGTCTGTTTCATGTTATTGTAATTATTTTACAGCTAAAAATCTTGTATGGTTTTGCAGAAGTTCAGGCAGTAAAAAAAAAAAAGTTTTTTCAGAATTTATTTTTTGGAGCAGTGTCAGGTGATGCTGCAGCATCTTCCAAAAAAGTCTGATGCTGTGGACCATGTAGGAATCTCTCTTGGTACTCAGAAATGGATTGTGGTGTTGGTTGGGTTGGGTTTTCTTGTACAGGGTTGGTTCACCTGTGTACAAGCTGTATATACCCATACAGTCAGGTCCAGAGTTTGTATTTTGATTGTGTGCCTGTGAGAACTGGAGCTGGTGTTGGTCTGAGGAGAGCAGATGTTAACTGTGTTTTTCTCAAGCATTCTGTTGCCCAAATAGGCATCTGCCATTGTGAGAAAAGGTGGTAAAAGGCTGTGAATCTGCCTGCTCATTATGAAAGGCAACAATAGATTGATTTATGGAGAAAAAGCAACTGTTAAGCTTTGGTAGCCTATGTGTGTGAAAACTGAGTCTTACAGTGACTGGATATTACTGCTGTTATTTTTGAGAACAATTTAGTTCTCACTTAATCATGAGGGTTATTGTACAAGCAGGGAGAGTCAGAACACGTTCGTTAGTCTGGATAATATGTCATGATAACACAGTTGTATAAAATTTAAAGTGTAAGCAGGTTTTCTTTTCAATAGTAGATTTTTAGATTATTACTTCCTAACCTGATGTTCACCATTCCTTCTGTATGGCCTCTTCTTTCTTGTTTTATGTTCTCTGTTAGCATCCCCTGTGCCCACATACCAGATCTTTTCTTTGTCTCATGTACACAGATGAGTGTGCAAGTACATACTGATACCCATGCACTTCAAGCCACTGAGCCTAAGAAACAGCAAAAAAGTATATGGAGACATGCAACATGGCAGCAGGACTTCTCAGTACAACCCTCATAAGCCGTAACCACTGTGAGAAAAATTATACAGACTTTTTAGATGAAGTAATAGGCCTTCCTCTGTAATTTTATAGCATTTTAGAGAGAAATTTATACATTTTAAACAATAGTGGGAAAACAATGTATAGAATTGTTTGTTAAATAATGTAAACTGATTTTAACAACTCTGTTTTAAAAATCTAGTTCTCTTGTGTAATCTGTGGGTTCCAGATAACTTCCCT
The DNA here is from genome assembly GCF_034638445.1 of Ciconia boyciana. NCBI lineage: Eukaryota > Metazoa > Chordata > Aves > Ciconiiformes > Ciconiidae > Ciconia > Ciconia boyciana. The sequence goes on along the minus strand of NC_132937.1, from coordinate 54,735,652 downwards.
GTGTAACAAGGCATCTTTCTGGTTCAACCACTATTACAATCTGTAGGGTCTTAGTATATATGGAAAATGTTGGGATGAGGAGAAATCCAATAATAGCAGAAAAGTTTATTTTGAATCCTCATCTTCAGACTAGTTTTCTAAGGAAGAAGAAAGAAAGCTGTCTGAGGCTTTCTGGCATTTAGTGTGGTCTGCTCAGGTCTTCCTCTGTTTTTCAATTCTACTACACCATTACTAATTTGGAAAATGTTGCAACTACAGTATGACAAGGATACAGTAGCCTTAGGTCTGTATAGCTTTTCAAACAAGGCGTTGGGAACTTCTTGTTAGGATATTTGCTTTAGTAAAGAACTAGACATGATGTAGTAGTGTGTACATATGTTGAGTGCGTAGCAATTTCCACAATGTTTGCCTCACTGACACCTGAAATAAAGATCTTTTAGTATTATTCTGTTCCATAGTTCTTTTTTCTTGACAGTATGCCTTAGACAGTAACTAACAGTAAGAGTTTTAGGCAAAAATGTTTCTTACAATATTATTTCTTTTCTTTTTTTTCCTTTTAAGTCTGAACAGCCCAGTCCTGCCAGTTCCAGCTCCAGTTCCAGTTCCAGTTTTACACCATCTCAAAACAGCAGACAACAAGGTACCAACAAAGGAAAAGAAATTGAACTTAACATGTGAAATGAAGGGGCAAATAAACCCAGAACTGGTGGCATCTCATTACCACTTTTCTGCTGCCCTTTGTGGCCTAAATTGGCCACAGTTTTGCTTTAGAGACTTTTCCTTGGGTTGTTTTCAGATGTGGCTGTACGGGCAAAATAAAAGGGGAGAAAATGTGTATCTGAGAAAAGCGTGTGAAGGGTATTTGTTTTGAAGCACTAAATACATGTCAGTCACTTAACAGATGCTAAAGTCAAAAGAGCTTCTGTTTCTGAGATTGTCCTTTTGCAGGGTTAGGTAGCATGGCACCTGGCTCCATCTGAAGCCCTGCTCAGGAAGGTGTGGCTTCCCATGGGAAGCCCAAGGATGTGTGTATGCGGACCCTTTCAAAGGGCTGTGATCTTCCTATACTATTGGGAAGTTTTAAGAGCACACAGTATTTACTTTAGATACATGTCAGGGGAAGATGGTGGTTAGACTTTAAGTTTGCATTTTGGTTTTCTGGCTAATAATTGCGATTTACTTGGAACTCAGTAAAGAAATGCATTTTTTTTCCCCAGAGAACTTGCCAAGGCAGGTTTTCTGTAAATAAGTTGAGATTCATTCTACGTGATCTATTAAACTACTTTGTTCCTGCTTGGCCTTTTTCCCTGGGTTTATAAGATTGTACAACTGATACATTCTTAATCAGCTTTTGTTTTGTTCTTTGGATCAGGAGCATTAAAAAAGCAGCTTTTTACTTATTAAAATTGTATTTGTTTTATCCATTTATATTCCTCAGTGGTAAGCTTGATTTAAGATTATGAAAACACATTAGTGCTTCAGACAGACAGTTTGTTTTTAAATAGATCTACACATGATGAATATCTGTCCTACTGCCTTTCTGTAGGTGACTGATACTGATTTTCTAATGTGTTCTGGCAGCGTTACTCCAGGTGAAATAAAGCAAGAACTGAAGTGAACTGTGGTTGATGACTGCTTCAGGCATTTAATTTTTACCTAAGGCTAAACAGATCCCCTTCTTGCTGAAACCCCACTTTTGCTTTCATGAGAACCTCATTAGTGGTGTGAACTGTCCGTTACAAGCCAAAAGATTTGGATACCCGTTCCTGTATCTGTTACCTTATGTTGGGCAAAAACCTGTTGACTTAGTATTTTCTTCTGAGCAGACTGGATCTGTCCATCTCTTCCAGGTCATATATAAGACATATCATAGACTGTCTTTCAGGTTTTTTCACCTTCTCAAGAACAGATGGGAGATTTTTCCTCTGATGTGAACAGCTCTGAAGTTCAAGTAGTATATACGTCTCCTCTTTCTTGCCACAGTAAATAGTGATTACTGCTTCTTTCTGGGAGTTCCAGTTAACTAAATGCATTCATTGCCCAGGCTGTGCATTTGTATATCAAAAAGATGAAGCACCAGGCATACTGTGGCATGTTCACACTGTATGTTGTGCTGTGGTCAGAACCCATGCTTTTTTCCCTAACTAGAAGTTACTTGCCAGGGCCATTGATCTTTTTCCGTTGCGTACAAACTCCAGTGCTCACTCAAGTGTCAGAAAATCGCAGCTTGAACTTTTTTCACCTCTTTTTGCATAAGCAGTTGGCTAACCTAAGGTCTTCAAGTTCTTCTGCCCTTGGGGGTTACTCTGATATTTCTCTGTTTCCTTGCCAAGAACACTTGCTCTTGGGCAGCTCCTCATTTTCAGTTTCTCCTTAACTATTCTGACCCTTTAGGAGATAACTTCTTAAACCCTTAAAAAGGTTGTCATGGAATTTTAAATTGTTTAGCAAGAAGCAGAAGATTAATAGCGACATTGCTATCAGTGCTAGAAACAAAAAGACCTAAAATTTGATGCTTTGCTGATTGTTAGGAAAGCCTGCAGAAAAAGTTAGCTAGCTGGGTACAAAATGCCTATTCAGAGTCCCAGACATGGTCCTACATTAAGTGAAAACTTGTCTGAATGACAGGTGTTTCAATGCCTATGGGGCTGTCAGTGATGGATGTGTCTCAGGAGTCCAAGTTCCTTTTTCTCCAAGAAAGAGGAATAAGCTTGTTGGCAACTTGAGACAGGACTGTCCCAGAACACAGCAAGGGAGTATGAGGGGGTAAAATGGTCCTCTGCTATACTTGGAAAAAGGACATAGGCAAGAATAATGAGTTAACTTAAGCTTGGGAGAACAGGCTGTGTAGGGATCATGAGGAATGTGTACTGGGTTTTCTTTCTGCTTCCATTTAAAAATAAAATCCAGGACTGTTTTGGGTGACTTGCAAGCATAGCTACCAGCTTCCATGTTGTGGAGTTACGTGCTGGTGTTTTATGCAAGATCAGGTATTCATGTGTCATACTAAATTTCATTACAAAATTAGGTTTTGGTTGGTTATTTTACCTTTCCTCCCACTGACCTTTTCCTTTGCTCTTTCATCTTGAGTATGATGATGCTTTCCTTTTGTCTGTCCTTTACCAAGTCTTTTGTATCATTTTCTTCCTCCTGTACATTGTGGAGAGGAGACAAATGCATTCTCAGAAGCTGACTTTGGCATATGGATTGGAGTCACTCATCTGCTCTCAGTGCAGGCAAAGACGACCGTCTTCAGTAGGACTTTGATGATGATTGTTAGTGTCTTTGCCCAGTAAGGTGTAAGGAAACTATCCTTTCTAGGCTAAGCCTAGCCTGTGAAAGTACCCTTGTGGTCTACCCTTATATCTCTCTTGAAACATGGAATCCTTCTTCGTATATTTATAATTTAATTCTCTTTTCTAACCTTTTACCTCAATTAATTTAGCTCCCTACGCCATGTCTCTCATTCACCTACCTCAACAGTCAAGGGCCAGTAAGAACATTTTCCAAAAGATCAAAATGGGGAAATTCTTCCTTCATCCCTGTGCTGATGCTGCTGAGGGTGCCCTCTCTCATCCCTTTTAGGGGGAATATGTTTATTACTGCTCGTAGTAAAAGCCAAGGAAGGAGTCCTTTCCCTCCTTCAAGGGTCAGATGATAAGATACTCAGTCAGACTACAAGTTACCATTTGCAAATAGCTGAGCATTGACTGCCTGAGACCAAACAGGAACAGAAAATGGAGCACAGATCAGCTGCTTCTGCACATGAGCGGTGGTTGCATGGACAAGAAGCACGTCAGTGTAGTTCCCCTTTCCTTGTTGCCTGTACAAGTGTCTGTTCCCAGAATTTGCCCATCAGCACCATCTGGGCTTCTTCCCAGGCAACCTTAAGGTGTAAAAACAGAGAAGAAAAACCATTGATCTGAGCCTGCCCAAACTGCGCCATTTTACAAAAGTTCTAGTGCAACCTTAGTGGTAAATCATTCTCGACATCGGCTTTGAAGTCACTCACACAAAACTAGTTAAAATGCCTGCGACTTGAGTCTTGCTGGGTCTGGAATAATCCAGAAAGCCATTCCTCCCATGAAGGGAACACTCTCCCCGTTAGGAGTATGACCCTGACAGACAGAGGTCTGTCTTCTCTTCTGGCAGTGACCAGGGATGACACTCCTTGACTCTGTTTCCCCATTAGCAAATAGAGAGTTGCAAAGCTTCATCTCCCTTTAAAGAACACTCTGAAGCTCACTTTGTTCACGTTAGTACTTTGTGTTTCCTGGGCTGAAGGTATTACAGAACCCTAACAGTAATCCCTGTTCCTGCAGCCATCACCGTTGCTTTTACTTGCTGCTTCATGTCTCATATGGGCAGCACTCCAGAGTTAAATGTCCTGTGGCATCAGTCTTGCTTCCTTCCCTCTTCTAAGCTGCTTTTGCCCATTCTTATTTCAAGCAGCTGTAGTTTTACGTTTCCCAGATATGTTAAACATACTCCTCTTTCTGTAACTGTCTTTACAGCAAAATAAATTGAGTAAAATAAAACCAAAATCCTAAACTGAATTTAATGCAGTTTTATGAGCAAGTCAAGCTTTGTACCTTCTGTTAATTCAGGAAAAGAGATAGCGTGGTGTTGCATATTTTTTACGCACTTTTTATGCATGAACATTGGCAAAGTACGTACTTGACCTGAAATAAAGGGAACGGCTAAAGCTAAATATATAAAAAGCAGGAAGATGAAGACTGCCTTGGCCAGGACGAGTTAGAATGATTTGTTAGACTCTGCTTCTCAATACATGGATTAACCTAACAAATATACTATTACTGATCAGTACGTCCCTGTAGATCTTTACTTGCATATAATACCCTTTGAGAAAGCAAAAAATGCTAAAACCCAGCAATGCAAAAGAATCTTGCTTCTAATAATAATGCAGTAATAGTCAATTTCTCCTGGCATGACAGTGTTTTACACTTCAGCTATGGTCCAGGGGGCCAATCATGCAAATGCTTGAATATATGAATCACTTCACTGCCATGAGTAAGGCTATTGAAGCTGAGTTGCTTGTGTGAGTAAATGATTCATGGGTAAGTCCCTGCAGCATAAGCCCCCAGTGCATTACTTCATTTCTTTAATGTTTAAGACTCTCCCCTCCCAACACTGTGTGGAGAGGGTAGTTTTCTATCATCTGCAAAGCTGGGTGCATTGCCTGGAACACTGAAAAGTGAACTTCATTTGTGTATTTTATTGTCTCTGTTATTTCAGGTCCATTGAGGTCTATAATGAAAGATCTGCATTCAGATGATAATGAAGATGAATCAGATGAAGCAGATGAGAATGACAATGATTCTGAGTTGGAACGACCTGTAAATACACGAGGAGGAAGCAGGAGTCGCAGGTGAGTGTCTTGTGATTGCAGGTAGCCTGGTGGCCAAGCAGTTGTGCTTGTTAGTAATGAGGTGTGGTCTAATGTTCTGCAAGAGTGCTGAGTAGCAAATGCGCAGAGAATTCAAACTCTCTTTTTAAAGCATATGCATGTAAAGGTGCCTCTTCTAAAAACTATCAGAATTAGCCATTCCGAATACAAACTATTTCTGTACTAATCCATATGGTTATGATGATCCGCATTCAACTTTCCTTGATTTCATGCCATTGTGACTTCAGGGCAGTAGTCATAATTACTCTCCGGCATAAATGAGATAAAATTAAGTCCTTCAATTGCTGGATGAGCTATTCTGTACATAGTGTTTCATTTTCAAGATCTCTCTGCTTACCAGTTTTAGATTAGATTAGGTTGTTAAATCTGATTAGAATCAATGAAATTTGAATTCCAAGTAATTTCTGCCCTGCATGCAGTAGGTACTGTGTAAAAGTGCAAACAGAAGGTAAAGGAAGCATCTGTCACAGAAATCACTTTTTAAAAATGCTTCTGCATCCTAGCTGCAACCTTAAGAGGGCATTCCAAAAATCACCTATTCTTTGGGCAGCTTGAAGCTCCATCTGAATGGTGTTGAAGGTTATGGAAAACCTGAAACAGTCTCTCTCAAACCTTTTTCTAGTGGGTTCTTGATCTAATCCACAGGGTTTTGCTGTGAGTGCACAGCACCTGAGTGCCAGTGTCAGCTACTGCTTAAATGAAAAGGTAACAGGAAAACATTAATGAATATTAGCTGCTTTCCTGGTGCTCTTTAGCAGCTGGAATCAAGGTGACTAGCAGTTTGAGAATTTGTGTGAGTGATTGTATGTATAAAGGATTGTCTCAAGCTCAACTTGTCTCTAAGTGTGGAGATTTTGTTTCAGTTTTTTAACAAAACCTTAAGGCTAGTGTTTCTCTACATTCTTTTTATCCCAAATAACTATTTTTTTTTTCTTCCAGCAAGTAAATATTCCCTGTTGTTCTTAAGTAAATGAAAGCTGAGACTGACTAGGAGCTGAGCTTTTTCATGTGGCCTCTCCTGAGATACTAAGTTTTTAAATTTTAGCCAGGAAAAAGTGTTATTTATGACAAGAAACAAGCAACTTTTCAGTGAAGCCCTTGTCCAAGTGGGAAGTACAGCTGTTTAGAAGGCTTTTAGAAGAGCGGAAAAGTATCTGTACAAAACATTTTCCTTCTTCCCCATGGCTATGAACCGTCATACAGACTCGCTCCAGGAATGTTGGGAACAGCAGTTTAACGTTCTAAATATTTAACTGTTGTGTAATGTTAGCTGCTGTTAACCGGACATGTCATCTCAGCCAAGTGCAGGCAGACAGTCTCGTTCTCCATGCTATGCAGAGGTTTTTCCCGAGTGCGGCCCTGCTTGGATGCCTCTTTTCCACGTGACCTTGATTAATGACGGCTTGCTTAGTGAGGACTCATTCCTAGTGTCCTACCTCAAAGTGCAAGCTCAGTTCACCCTTGTTAACAGCCCTGTGTCTGTAGGTGTAATCTTTTGGCTCTGTTTTTCCATAGGGTTAGTCTGAGTGATGGCAGTGACAGTGACAGCAGTTCAGCTTCCTCACCACTACATCATGAACCAGCACCACCTTTACTGAAAACCAACAACAACCAGGTAAAGTCAGGATTCGTAAATGCAGTCCTGGGAAGCTGATATGACATTCTGATTATTTCAGTGCAGTTACTTAGTCTGTAAACTGACATAAGAGCTTTTTTTTCCAGGAGAAGAAGTATTTGATTTAGCCAATACTGTAGACCAAAGTAATGTTTTCATCAGTATTTTAAGAAATGTGTCCTTTCTGTATGAATTAGCTTTGTAAGGTAAACAATGCAAACTGGCTTTACAGTATCAGTCATACAATTGATAGAGGTTTGGGTTTTTATTAGCAGTAGACACAGTTCACATCACGTGGCTCACTCTCAGGAGTTTATTCATTCACCTCTTCCCCTCTCCCCCCACCAGTGTTTATCTAGAAGATACAACATTTTTTACTTCACTAGAAGACACACTAGTTTTTACTTCACTATCAGAGTACTTGTTCCATATCCCTAAGAGCTAACATTGTTAATATTTTTGAGGTAGGAAAGTAGGGTAGTTCTGTTTTTCAGAGAAAAGAAATTAAATAACCTAGAGCTACAAAATACATCAGGGACAAATGAGAATTAGAGTTTGGGAGTTACCTCAGCCCCAGTCACCAATAAAGTAAGGCGCTCTAAATATAAAAATTAAACATAAAAGCTGATACTCTTTAAAAAAAAAAAAAAATAGCTTAGAAAATACATCATTTGTCACTTATTTTCAGGAGCCATAATTCACTCCCAATGTCAGTTGGATCATACACAAAGCAGTCATGTAATTTACTGACTGGCAATAAATGGCTGCTTACAGTATTGATATAGTTAGGATAGTGTCTACATGCATTACCAAAAGTTTGTGGTTTAGATGGTGAGTTTTATGGATGCGTCTTTCCTATATCTCTTAGGTTAACTGCTTCAATTATCTGGCAGAAATTATGTACTTGTCATTGTTTTTCTAATAAGGTTTCCAATACAAGTTTACTGATAGTGCAAAAACAAAAAATTATTATTCATGTCAGTCAAATACACTAGGGGGGAAAAAAAACCCTAGGGCTTAGTTTGTGCACAGAAAGAGGAAGGAAATTCCACCTCCAGAAAGCATTCTTATTATCCACCAGAAACTCTGTAGGCTTTTCTAAGTTGATCTGTACAAAAGTTACAAGTTTTTAAGAGAGTCTTTTGAGAAAAAAGCAAACTATAAAGATAAAAAATATTGCATTTACTGGAGACATAAGCACAAGAAAAATAAAAGACCTATCTATGGCTTGTTGTTTAATGAAGACTATAACTTCTACAGAGGCAATGTAATTGTTAAGTAATTATAAGTCTCAATATCAGCAGCCCACTCAGTCACATCTTTCATGTTCCTTTCCCCTTCAGTGATCTAACAGAAGGTCTACCTGCACACTTGGGCACTCCAAGCAGTAGCAGTGTGCCAGCTAAAACTGAATGTCACATACCTTCTTCCAGTTTTGTAATTGAGCTAAATTTTATAATCAAGCTGAAAATAAGAAATTTAGGGAAGCATTATGAGAATTCAAATTGTATGAGCCGTAGCCACGTTTGAAATCTCTGCTTGGTAGCATAGTGCTGCTTGCCAGGATTATGCTTTTGACTGATGAAATCAGGCTTGTGTTGACTAAATCCATTCATAGTACTAAAGAGCTAAGACAGGGTTAATATTTCTATAAGCTTCCTCAGATATGATTAGTGCTGTGTCTCATCTAAACAAAAGTGCTTAAGATGTTAGATTTCAACTACACTTCAAGAGCACTGTAAGGAAGCCACTTTTTCAAAGATACTGTGTCCTTGCTAAGGTTCTATTTGAAACCAAGAATTTTCTTCCTTTAAAAACAAGAAAAACATCTAAAAGGTACTGGATCCATGCCTAGAGGTCTGGTTTTGGGGTTTTTTTTTGTTTTTTTGTTTTGTTTTGTTTTTTTAAAAACAAGACTTGTTCTTCCACTGGCCTACACAGCAGTAACCCCAGGGGGTGTTCAATTGAAGAACTGTGATTTTTCTTTTGGAAAAGTATGCTTTGCTTTCTGGCCATGCATCACTCTTAGCTAAGTAAATCCTTAGGTAAGGTTAACTCAGGTCTGCAGTCACTCTCTATATATAGGGAAATAGCTGCCTGCCTGCTGTATTCTTATGCTGCTGGTCACTCTGGGGAGCATATATGCAATTTTAGTCATTTATACCAAGGGAAGCAGAAATGAGAGGGAACTTACCGAAAGCTGTCAATGAGGCTTCTTGCTAGTCTAGAAGACTTGCTTTTACAGGCCTTATTTCTTTTATTTGCTGAATTTTGTCCTGTGTTGTGACTGTCCAGTCACATGCTAGTGATGTTATGCTAGTGATATTAGTCTTACAATGAAACATGACACACAGTCTCCCATTGTCTGTGATCATTTGTTTTCCTTTGTTTTTCAGAAGAACTGATCATATTCCAGGTTAGGAATGACATGGTGGTTTACTTTTTTTTAACTCTACTTTTAGCTTGAAAAAAAGCAAAAAGTGTTGTGTGTGGAAAAAATTGGAAGAACAGTCAACAGTTCTGTTTCCCCAAAATATTTGTTGCTTTAGTCCTAAAATTTTCATATTAAGCATGGTGTTCTGCTGCTCGTTGACGTGCTCTTCTTGGCTATGGTTCAGTACTGGATGAAGTGTTCTTGGTTGTACATGTGGTAGAAAATGGCTTTGTATGGCATTGAAGGAAAGGGTACCATGTAAGTGCAAGAGAAATTACCATCAGACACTTCTTTTTTCAGTTACAACTCATGCAGTCATTTCAAAGACTGTGTTTCAAAATCTCTATTGTAGAAGAAAAGAGACAGCATTGGGAAAAAAAAGAACAGGAAAAATATACTGATCATGTGACATTTCAAAGGCACTGGAGAGTACCTCAGCATCATTTTGTACCTGCAGAATCAGACCTCTTATCCTACTAGCATGCAAAAGATACAAAAAAGTGTTGAGGAGGCTTTAAATGACATGAAATTAATTATTTTAAGGATTAATAATACCAATATCATCTCATTCCAGCAACTCAGCATTTTCTGCTGTAAGCTGCTTTTTTTCTGAAAAAATATGAGTAGGTTGTATGGATTAAAGAATGAAAAGCTCGGTTTAGAGTTTTGATTACATTTTCTCCAAATGTTATATTCTTTGTGTTATTAACTGATAGCAGAATTTTTCATATGTAATTGTATCCAATGATGCATTTAATTGTTACAGGATTTTTTTCTTTTTCAGATTTTAGAAGTGAAAAGTCCAATAAAGCAAAACAAATCTGATAAACAAATAAAGAATGGGGATTGTGATAAGGTAAATGAGAATGAGGTAACAGTAAACTAGTCCAGAATGTTATATTAGTGTATGTACTAAACACCAACCTTTGTTACAGAGTGAAAATCTTAGTACATCTTTGCTTTGAGTTCCTTTAGATGCAGACCTTTCTCTTTTTTTTTTTTCTGTAATTCTTCTTCAGTCCTATTTTGAAAGTGTTTTCCTTCTCTTCAATCCATCTGGTGATTTGGCCAATGTCACCAGTTGGGAATCTGCCATCTATCATTTATTTTATCTATTCTCCACCATTAATTTACATTGTGCTTCACAGATGAAGTGATAATTTTTGAAGAGGAGAATTTGCAGCTGTATTCCTAGCCAATAAATCAATCAATTACAAATATATATATTTTCCAGAATCCTTTCTGAGGGCTGTGCATTAAGAAGTGGCAGTGTGATTTAGCATGTTAACTAGAATGATATGAAGCAACAGTTACCATTTAACACTGAGAAAGACAGTTTTGTTTAAAATCATGTCAGCTGGCCGTGGATAAGAGCTCTAAGTCCTTGTGTGAGTGAACATAGCACAATTTCCCAGTGTGGACAAGTTCCTCTGAGGGTTCATATTTTAAAGGTATTCGTGTCAACTTTGTGATAATGTGAGGCAGGAGACCAAAGTTTCAGTATATGTTGCTAGATTTTCAGTGGCCTGATCCGTATGCTTTTTGGTTTCTTAAGCTGGGTGCCATATCTCTCTCTGCTCAAAAGAGAGATGGCTCAGGCTGAAGGAGAAAGTTGGTAATTGGGTGGAGAGGTGGGACATGTTTGACATCCCAGGAAGGAGGACAGTGGAATTTACCATTGGATTACTCTTGCTTGATCTTTCTCCCCTTATATCTCCTTGTTGATACAGAAAAATAATTATGTAGCTTTAGAGAAAAAGGGATTTAATTGTGAGCTTTTGGGTTTGAGTCTGGTGTGGAAGGTGGGAGATGTTTTTTAAAAGTGCTGTTTTGGCATCCTCAGTCTGTTTGACACTTTTTGCCACAGCTGAGGTATCGAGGTTATCTTCTACAGCAAAAGGACCACCTGATGAGATTTTCATCGGCATGAAGTATCTAAGAAAACCCACAAAAATTTATATCTGGGTTCTATTAAGCTAGAGAAAGCCAGACTACTAAATAAGAAAATTTAGCTCAAAGAAGATTTAAAATAAAATTTCAATTTGTATTGTTTTTGAAGACATCTGAAACTTTTGAAATACATAGCTATGACTTAATTAACGAGTTGTTTATGGGGGGGATTTGTTTCTAGGCATATCTTGATGAACTAGTAGAGCTCCACAGAAGATTAATGACATTGAGAGAGAGACATGTACTGCAGCAGGTGAGGAGCACTCTCATGCAATATCACAGTGTGCTCGTTGAAATTGTGAAGTCACATCTACTTTTTTCCCTTCATCTAAAACTTTATAATCAGGTTTAATAGCTTTCAAGCCTGTATAATCCATATACAGCCCATTACCACTTACAGTGCAGCTTAGGGAATTTTTACACATACTTTAAATTGTGTTGTCACACTAAATCACAAACTAAAAAAAATGCCTGAGCTAAATTTTTCACCAATTCATTGTTATGTTTCTCAACATACTGTATTAATAATTATGAAAACAGGATGGGAGAATGGATACAGCTGTGCACCTTGACTTGATAAAAATCTTGTTGCTTTTTCCTGAAAATGACTGGTGTTTTCTCAGAAACAATTGAAGATGTTTTCTATGGCAAACAGAAAACATGGAATTCAAAGCAAAACTCACTTTGGGCAAAACCACGATATATTAATTGAGTCTTCTGAAGTTATGGAAGGAGTAAAATATGAAAATGTGCAAACCAGGAAGGTTCCAAATTTAGTGAAAGGTTATGCAGTAGTAAGAACAAAGAATAGTATTCTTTGTTTTGGACAGCATTTTCAGGTACTGTTGGATTACAAGATTAAACAATAAGCACTGTTAACAAAGCAGATGTAATTGTAGCACAGATGGTTTTATTATGTTTAGTGCAATTATGTGCCAGTTGTGGACATGTTGTAAAGAGGGAAATTTTTACCACTTCTAAATTTTTGCAATCACTCATCAAATTTCTCAACAGTTGGATAAGTGTGTTTAAAAATATTTCGTAAGCCCCAGCATTAATCTGTTTATTAGTTCAGGCTCAATATTGTGAATAAAGATGAGAAAACAATTGAGAGGTCAGTGAAAAGGAAGACCTTGGTTAAGGATATTCTTAGTTAAAGAGGAATTCTGATAGCTTTGCCAGATTTCATAGGTTATGACACACAATGATGCATATTGGTTATCCTTCATATTTAACGTACTGTTGTTTCCGAGGTTCCCTTTTGTCTACAAAGGGAACCAAAGCACACTTTCAGAATGGTGGCAGAGGCCAATTTTTATCTACATTGGGAAATTACTGTGCAGGAGGCTAAAAGGTAGGAATTGCAACACCCTCTCCACTTCACATTATTCATTAATTCTTAGAGAGTTCACATAAAAAGGGAATCTGAAAAAGCCACTGTATTGTAAATCAATGCCCCAGCTTTGCTTCCTGAGCACGCACTTCCCCAGTTATCCAAGGCATAGTTTTTGAACGGTTTAAATTCTGGTAGACCTCTGTAGCCAGTATTACACAGTTACCAGCTATCAGTACAGAACTGCATCACTGTCCTAGCCTGCACAGTCTGGCCATAAATTCAGCTTTCACTGAGGCTGTATTGACAGCCTGCAGAGTATAGGGCTTAGGTGGCTTCATGTGAAATTTTGAAAAAGGAAAACATCGTCAAAACCTTTTCTGCAAAGCAAAGATAAAAACAAGCAAGAAACGTTTTTTCCCCGTGAGGGTGGTCTAGCAGTGGAACAGAGTCCTGGAAAGACTATGCTGTCTCCATCCTTGGAGCTTGTAAAATCCTGAATGGATAAGTCTGGAGCAGCCTGATCTGACCCCATGGCTGAGCCTGCTCTGGGACTAGCAAAATCCGTTCCAACCAGAATTCTCCTCCAAGCAAATAAGATGGTTCAAGTTGAATCCATAATCCTCTTTCTCATCTAGTAGCATTTAAGTGTATTTGGTGGGGAAGAAATATTTACCTTTGCTAGAAAAATGATGGGTTCATCCACTAAAGCTTCTTCAGTCTGATGTTAGAGTACTGTTATAATCTGCTTCATGGGGAGTTACTAATACAAAGAAAAACTGTGTGAAAAGAGACATAACTGAGCTGGAAATTTAGAGTATGCTATTCTGAGTAAATGAAAAAAGAACAGTATATTCTTGTGCATTTTAAACTAAAGATAGATTTTTGCTTTTCTCCTGAGTGTATTTATCAGATGAGGGAAAGCATTCATTCATTGACCTTCGCCTCACAACTCGCATGGAGTATAATTTTAATACTGTAGTCCATGACTTCTCATAGCATAGTGTTTAATTGGTTATATTATAAAAGTTAGGTTGATGTAGAATTGGTGTTGCCTTGTTTCCCGGGGGACTGTTCTTGCAGACTGTTTCTCTTCATTTGGAGTATGTGCAGGCAGTCGATACAGCCCCAGTGAAAGCTGGATTTATGGCCAGACTGCAGGCTAGGACAATGATGCAGTTCTGTACTGATAGCTAGTAGCTGCATAATACTGGCTACAGAGGTCTACCAGAATTCAATGGAAGAGCCAAGTTACTTACTAGTTGTCTGTTAGCCAGTCTGCACTAGCAAATGCTCTATGCTGTTATAAAACAAATAATGCAGTTTAGTTTTAAAGCCTTCAATCCCTTAATATTCCGCAATTCATTAGTTCATATGATTTTAACATATTGTGAAATATGTTCACAATATTGAATGGATAACTTGCAGAGAATCAGTGCTTCTCTGCAAAAAAATAATGCTTCTCTGCATTACAAATAAACTGTCATCCCATCTTAAAGGTCCTTACTGCTTTGCAGCTGTGTAATTAATGTAAAATACTTCCAGTGAGCACAGAAATAAAAAGAGTACAAAGCTGAGAAAGTTTTTAGAAATGAATGTGAAACTTCTAGACCAAGAAATACACATATATAGAGACTATAGGAGGTACAAAGGTCAGGAGAGCAAGGGATAAAACTGTGGAAAGGGACAGTGGTTACTGCATGAGAAGAGGGATTGAGTGCAAAAATATGCAACAGAAAACTGTAAATAGGTGCAAGAGTTTTAACAGCAATGGCAGTGTTGAAGTGGAATGGTGGTGGAGTTCTGTGTTCCTGAGTGGTGATTGCATCTCCTTAGTTTATGTCAGGGCAGGTAATAATCTCTTGCACTTGTCAAAGCCTGCTACCCACATACTTTAGGGAATTTTTAGAGAAAGGACTTGCAAGAGAAGAATGAAGGCATTGATTCAAAAGCACTGGCTTTTGAAACTTATGCTGAGGGATGTGGAAAGGAGAGGACAGGTTTTTGCAATCTCAGTTGTTACCAAGTCCATAGGCATGACAGCAAACAGGAATGCAGCCAAGTTGGAAATGAGAAAAATGTATCTGTTTGAGAATGTGGCTCTTTCCCAAGAGGGGCATTTCTCTTTGAGACACTTTGTTAAAGGAAGCTGAAATAAATTCACAAAAAAGAGGGAGGAAGCAGGAGCGTTGTGATACTGAACTGCAAGTGCCGGAATATGTAGCTAAGTAAGCCTGATGTAAAATGATACTTAGGCATATATAACAATTGCCCAAGAGGGAGAAGGCAGGTGAAAAAGAACATTTGACCAAGAAATTAGTCCTGTGAGAATCACCTGAGCAATTTTTATGTGAATAGTGAACCATGGCTAGACACAAATTGGTCTGAAATTACATTTTAAAAAGAAATCTCTCTCCCACCTCTTTCACTGTAAAGAAAGGGTTTGGGATTTGCAGTGATGAGGCTTTTTCTTTTTTTTAAACTCTGATTTCCAGTGAAATAGGATAACTGAGTCTGCAATCAGATGTTCATGCTGTGTCCCCCATATATTCAAATTCGTGTGGCTAAAGCTGGGTTCCTAACTCTGCGTTTTCAGTGCAGATGATGATAGCGTGACCCCATGAAAGGCAACAAGATTTCTGGTAAGACTCTGCCTGTTACTTTGAGGCATCAGAAGTCATATCTTCAGCTGGTGAAAAATCTCCTTAAAGCCAATGCACTAGATAGCACAGGCATAAGGAAGAAATTGAGAGTATGCAGCACTGCTGAAAATTACATTGCTCCTGTCCACAAGTGCTTAACTTCAGATGGCAACTATCTTCTGAGAATTTTCTGCAAGGGGCAGCTTGCAGGTCTGGAAACTATCAAATGGCCTAAAACCCTCCATAAACTGAAAAATTACTATGTCATTGGTTGCACTTTGCCTTCCTTAAACACATACACTCATTTGCTTGTTTAAAGGTAATAAATGGTTGTACTATGATGGATAATGATGAAACTGAGCTGGAGAGACATTATGTAAACAGAGATGTATATTACAGCAGAAAAGCAAAGCTTACTACAGCAGGAACAAATGGGATATTTTTGTTCTTTGCAGCCTGAGCTCTTGGAAAAGAACATTTTAATGCTGTGTTGTTACTATATAACCGTCAGACTTCCTGGCAACTAATCTCAATCTTTTATTATTTTTCAAGTATTTCTGAATAGCTTAAGGATGCATATGCTAATACTGTATGTCATTAATTCCTCATTGACTGGCACACAGGCAGGTGTTTTTCATTGAGTTGTCTGTGTTTATCTTGATACGTTTTTGTACATCCATTAAAACTTTTAGAGTTTATTTCAGTCTGATTTACCAGGTGCCCTGACATAGTGGCTGTGTGTCTTGAGGGGTGGATATGTTTAAAATGTTTGTATTTCCCTTGGCCTAGAGCTGAAAAGCCCAAAGCAGAACCTGATCAATAAAAATGCTTACTATTTTTTTAAAAATACACAGTGCTGTTTAAAAATATGTGTTAACACTTTCATGTAATCTTTGTTTCTAAAATCAGGTATATTGCTGTGAGGGTTATGAGGGGTGGTATTCTTCCACTGTAATGCAAGGAAGCGTTGGACAGAATTGTTCAGCATAGCTACATCTTCCTGGCCTTAGCTTCTGTAAACTTCTTGTGCAGCCATTTATTTATCACACAGTGGATATTCAGAGACCAAGCCTGAGATTAGATTCCTAACTTTATGGAAGGAGGCTGGATTGACTCCTTAGCTTCTCTCTTAGACGAGGCTCAAGAGAGTGCCAAAAATGAGAATGACAAATAACTTGTATCAAAGTTTTTCCTTCTGGTAACAATCAGTTTTGTCCCATTTGATTTTTTTCTCTCGTGTTAATTGCAGAACAGTAGGAGATGGAAAAGTGTTACAAGAATCTGTGAATCAACAAGTGGACAAATGAAGTTGGCAATTTTAGATTAAAAATTTCCATATGGAAAAAAACCTAAAGCCAAGAGGCACAGATTTAAATGAAGTGTTAATAAGAGCAGGATTGTTCCTAAGTACTTTCAAGATTTTGGACAGCTGCAAACCAAATTAAATAGATTTTACTTTTATTTTTTTCCAACCTGGAAAATGGGAGGTGATTGGAAAGGGAGATTTTTACTGTAACAGGCATTTCCTTCTTATTATTTTATCTTGTTTCATTCTGTTTAATCCACCCTGGGCTGTGTCATTCCATGCCTGACAATACACGTGAAGTTATTTCATTTATCATCAACATAATATTTTCTACTGTGGTCTGAGGAGAAAACGCATCTGTTTATATAATGAAATGGGGAGAGGAAAATTACAACAGATTTAGTTTAAATTCATTGTTCTGTTTCAAATTGGTGTATTCCTACCAGATTTGTCATTTTAAGGTGCGCTCTGTAAACCATGCGTGCATACATCTGTATCTCCTCCAGCTGTGGAAAAGGAATTACAGTCAGAGAACTAAAGCTCAAACAAACAAGGAATATCTAGCGGTAGCATTTCAGTAGAGGTATATGGGGAAGCCCTAGAACTAAATAGGTTTCAAATTGAAGGATGCAAACAAGAAGTTGAGCCTAGCCTGAGTGCCGCAGAAGGGATGGTTGGAAAGACTGAGCAGAAGAGCAATGTTCTGTCAGTCCATGACACTACCTGCTTCAGGATGGGGTCCCTTTCTGTGTGCTCACTTGGGATGTGTGTCTCTTGGAATGAAACAGCGCATAAGAGATTCATAACCATAGTGTGTTGGCACTGTTAGCCCTATCTGACAAATAATGCTTTGGCTTTCCAAGATGCTGAATGGGTTTTTTTAGGTAGGTGCGCATCGTAGAACTTAACATATGTGGAGTTACTTGTTACAGCAATTCAGTGTTGAGTATGACCACTTTAAAAATGTAGGCTACAATTCAGAGACTAAAAACGTCAAAACTGCAGAAAGGCACAAGTGAGATATGTACTGTTGATTTCACAGAATCATAGAATGGTTGAGATTGGAAGGGTCCTCTGGAGGTCATCTGGTCCAGCCCTGCCCTGCTCAAGCAGGGATGTATAGAGCCAGTTGCCCAGGACCATGTCTAGATGGCTTTTGAATATCTCCAAGAATGGAGACCCCACAACCGCCCTGGGCAACCTGTGACAGTGCCTGGTCACCCTCACAGGAAAAAAGTGTTTCATGATGTTCAGAGAGAACCTCCTGTGTTTCATTTGGTGCCCATGGCCTCTTGTCTTGTCACTGGGCACCACTGAAAAGAGCCCGGCTCCGTCGTCTTTACACCCTCCCTTCAAGTATTTGTACACGTTGATAAGATCCGCCCTGAGCCTTCTCTTCTGCAGGCTGAAGAGTTCCAGGTCTCTCAGCCTTTCCTCACAGAAGAGATGTTTTAGTCCCTATTCTTCTCAAGAGCTCCTAGCAACTCTTCTGTTTCCTGTTGGAATGAAAGCTGTGATTATAGATTAAACAGTCACCACAAGAAGTGATCTTATGCCTTTGGTAGGAGTCTTCCATGGTTGATTTGGTTTAAAAAAATGTATTTAAGTCTGTTACTCAAGGAATAACTGCTAGTCTGTGAACTAATAGTTGATGTGAGAGCTCTTGAATACATTTTTGTTTGATATGGACTAGATTCTATAAGGATTTATTTCTTTCCCTTGCTTGCAGAAAGGCTTATGCCAATTATTTTCTAAAGTAACCTGCTTAGCAGCTATGCACACAGTAAATATTCCAGACAGAGATCTAAGAGATCTAACTGGGTTTTTATTATTTGTTTGGGCATGGGGGGGAGAGTAGTGCTCTTTTTTTTTTTTTTTAAGGCTGACTTAGAAAATATGCAGATTTTCTTTTTTAACATTTGAAAAATATATTCTCAATGGTAATGTTTGCTGGAACAGCAGATGAGTAGGCTGGCATTATGGTTGATGATCTAAAAGAAAAACAAACAAGGTCTGGACCATAGTTTGTGTCAGAAAGGAAGTGAGTGATAAGAATAATGGTTTAACCTGCAAGTATTGGGGCAATTGGGCTTGTTTTATGCCTTTCATATGATACTTAGTGACATGTTAATATATTCAGTGGTCATGTAAAACTGCTGAAATTTTCAACTGCATCTTTTCTTTCCTTTCAGATAGTAAATCTTATAGAAGAAACTGGACACTTTCATATCACAAATACAACTTTTGACTTTGATCTTTGCTCACTGGACAAAACCACAGTCCGTAAACTACAGAGTTATCTGGAAACATCTGGAACCTCCTGAGGATTCAGCATGTGGCTGCATCAGAAACTGTTCTTTAAATGAAACATTCAGAATGATGCAACCAAAATGGGCGGAAAAAACAAAACAACCCCCTTCAGCTTTATTTTTCCTTAAAGCCAGTCATCATCTCTTGATAAGGGAGAGGAAAAGTGACAAGACTCAGAGAACCACTCTTCTCAAGAAGAAAATGCTCTGGAAGAGTTTGCCTGGATAGCCTTGAAAAACAAACACACAAAAACAAACAAAAATACTTGGTCTTAATGAATGTGTATGGTATCATGTATCTCTCTGTGGTGTTCCAGTCCACAAGATGAATGCATGTTCAACACACTGCCTTATTACATAACTGATCTATTTATTATTGCATACATGTATTCTAAAGTCAATGAGTCATTGAATGACACTACCAGATGTTGCAAGTAGTGGGGTCCCATGTGTGCTCTTTTGATGCAGTACTATCACAAACCTAGTAACCTTATTCATGTTAAAATGCCACTTCTTGCTATCTTTCTCTAGTCACTTAAAACACTAAAGTCTTGTTTCCATTTCTGCAGTTCCAGGAAACAATATACAAAGTTGGGGACCAAACGGTGGTCCTATATTCTGTTTCCTGTCTGCCACAGTGGATTGGACCACAGCAGGTTGGGCTGCAGGTCCTTGGCTCTATCCATTTATTGATCTTGACCATGGTAGAAAATGCACCAAATAGGATTATATGACTTGCTGTCTAGCCTTAGTGAATAAACTAGTAGGATTTTGGACAAATAATGTTATGTATACTGTCCTGAATCCAGCATCTTTTGCAGTCTACATTCTTGTGTCTGTTTTTATGTTATAAAATTAAATATATATGAGTGAAGGTGTTCTGCAGGATCATCATAGAAGAAGAAATGCTGGTCCTGTCTTCTAAGGAAATGTTGTAGAAAATTCTTAATTTGGAGCTATTTATTACTATGAATTTCAACACTCCTCTGCTGCCAGCGTGTGACTTCTACCATAAAACTATTGGCATAACATTTTTGTTTGTTCATATAGTATATGGTCTGTTTAGTTTTGGGGTTTTGTTTCTGGTTTTGTTGGGTTTTTTTACAACGGCTAAATTAAAACCCTTTATTTGAAAAGAAAAAAATGTTGTTATACAGTTACATGTTGGAATAAATACATATATGATATCGTGTGTGTGTGTATATACACATATAGACACACCTGTATAGATATATACACACACATGCATATATGCTTTTTACACTTTCCAGATTTTGGTATCTGTTTAAAAACCTGCTTGTGTTTCCAGAAGGATTTCTTGTCTGTAAAATAATGAGTATTCTTTCCTACCATCTGTTATTCCTTATAATGAGGATCTTTGTTTATGCATGATCAAATGAGAGGATGTGTACTCAGTTTCACATCAAAGCTCTGTGCTTTCATATTGCTGACGGTTTCTTGATGAAATCATCACCCTTCTATTAGAAGTTCAAACCCCCCAATGAAGAGAGAAAATAATTAAAAAATACTTCTGGATGCAAAGGTTTATTCAGGTTTACCAGCCTTAAAAAGTGTATCTTGTTTCTGAACAGGCCGGTATGTCATGTGTATGCTTATATGCCACATGTAGTCTGTATGTGTAGAGCTGAACAGTAGTATCTGTATGACTTACTGTTTCATGCACAGAGTTTGTGCAGCACTGTAAAACTAAATTCCTATTGGGGTTATTTCTTATTCAGATGGTAAACCTTAATATTGTTTCTTTAAGTCCAAAGAAAATTTTACACTTTACTCTTTTTGAGAGGGTGGGATATGGATTGGGTTGAGGGGCTTTTTTCTTATTTAAAATGTTGTTTGATCACACTCCACAGGAAGTCCTTCTCAGGCTTCCCAAGAATAAGTGTACTTTTTCAGTAATGTTATGACTCTTATTGACGATTGGCATGAAGCATACTTGAAGCATTATGTTGTTCTTTTAAGTCCATGTCTTAATGTGCAATGGTGGAGAGGAGTGGGAGTGTAATTTTTAAGTTACTTTTGACATAAGGCAGGTGATGGTGGGGATGGGGAAGGGGTGCATGTGAAAGGGGATAAACTTCAATTTTTATTGATTATTTTATATGAAAATGTTTGGAAATCTAAAAGCAACCTTAAAAACACTTGGTCTACTAGTGTGTGTTCAACTTTCTATCTTTGTTATACCAGATACATATGGAATTTTGTCCATTTTGACTTTTCTAACTAAGTTTTGTGGTAAAAAACTCCTTGAGTTTCAGGAGGGGAAGAATCCCATGATAATTCTAGTATGACTATTGCACAATTTTGTTATAAATGGTGAAATGAATCATTTTACCCTTAAAATACCAGATAAGCATTATTATATACTGAGAACAGGGGTGGAAGAAAACAGCAAATAGGAGAATAGGCATAAAAGGGAGATAACAGCAATTACAGTATCAAGTTAGTGCTGAATTTCATGCAAATTGTGGATAATCCTTAAACTCTTACATTTTCTAATTCAATGGGAGAGGGAAAAAAATAGACTGCAGGTGTGTGTGTGCGCGTGTTGAACTTTTTCACAAAGTTCTGATAGAATAAGAGTTACTAAGTGTTGATCTAAATAAAAAATGATCATACATCTAATTTTGTATGCAGAAACAAAATAAACCCTAGTTCACTTAATTACAGACATTTATATTTCTCTTAAAGAAAAAATAGTAAGATACCTTTCCAAGTCTTTAATGTATATGAGCATTGACCTTTGGGTTGGGTTAAAGTGTTTTGGCAAGAAATCTTTTGGAGTTTTACTTAACATCAAGCTGTTTCAAACAAAGTTATATGTGAGAATTTGGATTAATTCATTGAGGTGACCAGACAGAGGTTAGCAGTTAAGTGCAATATCTAAAAAATAATTGTCAGCATAAGTGAGTCACTGTTACTAGAACAGTAGTTGTATCCAATAGTAAGGACAGTTTTCATCTCACCACTAACTTTTCACCTCAGAAAGTGGATGTCCAATTGGGTAGACAAGTTTTAATATCTTTTTAGAAGTTTGAATCCACTGAGAGGCTTTACAAAAATTTCAATATCAACTAGATTTGAAGGCCATCTTAGTCCATGCTAAAGAGAAAGAGCAAGAAAGGAGGAAGGGGTATAGTCTGAAGTGAGGAGAGTCTTCCAAGGTAAAACAGAACCGATGCTCGGTCTTCAGCCTTTGGGTCGTAAGACATGGTTGATCATTCCCGTCTCTCTTGTTTTCATTGGTTGGCTGTTTGTAGGTTAAGTCTATGCTTTCAATTTCAGAAGCAGAGTACACACAGTACAGTGCATTTGGAGAGCCCAGTATATCTCTATTCAAGTTTCTTTTAGTCTGGGGGAAGGAAATTACAAGTTCCTGGGTTTTGCCTGACCCATTGTCCTTCTTTCCCACTCTCACAGTGAAATAAAGTATGTTCACAATCTGGTTTGGGTCCTTGGTCCATCCTTGGTAAGTATCATCTTGTTTTCTTAGAAGCTATACTAGTGTTTTGGGTCTCCTGAATGACCCGTTGATTTCAAGCTCCATTACTTAGTTTGCAAAATTAATGGGAAAGTTGTAGAACAGTCTGAAGAGAAAACTGCCCTGTTCAGTTCTTGTATGCATTATCTTACTCCAGACGCTGCTCTGATGGTAGGATGTTTGATTTGCTTCATACTGTCTTTGTTCATACACGTGATATGCCATCTTTTATCACTTGCAGATTAACAGCAAACAGTGTATCTTTTAGCAAACTCTTGTTTCAGTCTATAGAGGGACTTGGTATTTTTGTGTTTGCTCACTGGTCCACTGACTTGCACAGTTTGCTGTAGTGCAATGCACTGAAATTGAGAGTTACGGTCAAAATTTTGTCAGACTTTCAGCCATAGCAGGAGCTAGTAGGAACTGCAAAAATAAGCAGTGCAAAACATGTTCCAAAGTTTAATAAGTGCAAGGCATGTGTTTTTATGAGCCTCAATAGTTTTCTTAATTGTTAAGCAGTATACAGTAGAATGTAGTGTACACCAGAAAGCTGTTCTGTATACTGTACCAATAAGCTTTACTGTTGGGCATAAGGGCATAAAAGGCTTATGAACAGATGATGGGGACTAAAACTCGTGTATCTGCAGTAGTTTTGTGTGTGCTTGGGACTTAATCAGTGCATTAACACAGCTAAACCAATGACATTTACAAGGCTGGCTCTGTGTCTGAGTTAGCAGATAAAATAACATCAAAGCTCTGTCACATAAGGGCCTCGCATTTACTTGAGCAGCAAGAAATGCCACTGTGACTAGACAGGAAAGAAAATTATTACCACAGTGAGAACAGTGCCCTTGGGGGGGTGGGGGAGGTTGATGACACACTTAGAGTAAGGAAGAGATCCCTTAGTAGCTGTATGTGGTTCCTTACATTAACATAGAGAATACAGTTTGCTGGTCAGCAGTTCTGTCTGCTGTAAGGTAGGGTGACAGCTTGCAGAGTGGCAGCTTCTTTGGTTCACTGCTGTAATAATTGTGGTGTTGCTGACTTGATGAGAGAGAGATGTATTGCAGCATCATACAAGAATCTAAGCTGTCATGGTTTGAGATGCTAAAGTCTGTTTAACACTTGTTTGAATATTGCATCTTATTTATATTCTATGTTTTACCTCAGCCAGCTTGATTCTACTGCAAAGTGATAATCTTGCATTTTTCATTCTTCATTTACTTCTAATTTTTCCAGTCTGGAAATTTGAGCGAAGTCAAATGTGGGTCTGTGAATACAGCAGAAGGTGTATCTTAATCATCATCCAGTGTAATTCTGACTGGAAGTAACCCTTTCCTGAATGTTACATCAAATAGGTCCTGCATTTTCCTATGTTCCTTCAGAGAACTGATGCTATAAAGCTGGAATTTCCATTAGTAAACTTTACCCTTCGCATCACAGTGAGGAATAAATTACTACCTTTTATCATTACTCAGAGGGAGACAGAATTCAAGGTCTGGGTCCTGTTTAGGAAATAGTAGGTTTGTGAAGCTGTCAATTACATCTTTTTAGTAAGACTCAGAAATAAAGCCTATCTCTTTAGGGGAGGAAAAGAAGGGGAGAAAAAATCCACTAAAAATATTTTTGCTCTGATAATGGTGTTTATTTCCAAGAGTTATATTCCCCTTTCAAATCCTTAAGCATCTAATGGCCAGTAGAGAGACTACATACAAACCATTAAGGAATCAAAGGTATTGAAAAGATAAGTATGTTGTATTAAAAGCCTGGCTGCGCAAGTAATAAGGTCGTAATGCTGATACTGCTTTCAGTGCAGGGCAGACATGCCTAGCGCATGTGGTTTGTGTATCCACGTCTGAGTGGGTGGTCTACAAAACAGTGCAAAATGCTGCAGGAGGGCTTAGTTTTTGAGCAGTGCAGAGGAGACATTCAGGGTAGGCTTAGCCAGCACCACCCAGGCTATCCAAGATAAAGCAGTTTTCTTTCAGCTTTCATGAGCAGCTAAGTTTTCACTTTGCCTATTCATCTAAATATTTGAATTCTTTTTTGCAGCTATATTAGTCCCCACTCAGAAGTTTTATGCTTGCTAGGGACCTGGTTAAGTTTGGGGTGGGGTTATTTTGATGTGGTTGTTACTTTCTTTGGGCAGGGCATGAGAAGATAGAAGTGGAATGTGGTAGTGACCTCTTTTTATTATTATTACCTTTATTTTCTACTTCTGTCCAACAAATACAAGCCTCTGAAATGTTTTCTCTCAAAAATTCTTTTACGTGTGGGAAGAAGTTAATACTGCTTTCATTAGTGTCACTTTTGTTAGCGCAGTGTATAGTAAGAGGATGAATTAAGATAAAGCTTCTGTGGAAGTGTACACATCTAAGATTAGGATGTGGCTTAATGGAGTGCTTGATGGTCTGTTGGACCACTGCAAGCAGGGCGGCCTACCCATGTTATTTTTATTATTGTTATAGAAATGTGTGAATAAGACTGTCTCAGCCTGTGTAGCACGTGAAGTAAGTGATTAAGGTACTCAGTTTTTGACTCTCTCTTGCCTAAGCTCCCTTGGACATCTGCACACCCCCTTTGTAAAAAATGAATTATTATGAGTGTCTGCTGGGATTTTTCTGTGTTGAACAGCACTTTCTCTTTGCATTGTCACAGGTATCAGAAGTGGGTCGCTAGAATAGGCACTTGCTACTGTCTTGCAACTATGGAACAGAATTCTGCAGTGTCTTGCTTTAAGTTGAATTATGTTCAGGATTAACCATGATGTTGGTTGCTCAGATAAATTTTCTTTACTCTTTTGCAGTTACAGATTTTTTTTTTTTTGAGAGAGAAAGTTGTTCTCTCTCCATCTGTGCAATGTCTTCCTTCCTTCCTGGTTCACATTCTTAAAATAGTTAACAATAAAACATCAGGATTCAAGCTCTTCCCTTCAGAATGTGATGCATTAGACATCTGCTGAACCTTTGGTGGCCTAAATCAACACTGGATCTACAGTTTCTCCTTCAAAAGGAGTTGAAGCAAGGAAGGCAAGATTGATTCTGTTTCACAAAATTGTTGAGGCTGGAAGGGACCTCGAGAGGTCATCTGGTCCAACCCCATGGTTTCTCCATGGAAGTCCCATTGGGTTTTTGCCAGACCTTTTGGGAAGCTCTTGGTATTGGGCCTTTCTCATGCACTGAGTGTCCAAGCAAACTAAATGTTGCTTTGAGCATCCAGGCACACTCTTATAAATCTTATGTCAGTGTTCCTTTAAGAATAGGCTTTTTTTCTTCCTTGATAAGGAGTTTTTCTCCAAGGACCAAAGCTGGTACAGATCTCCCTCTATTAACAGTAAATGGAAATAATTTTAAAGGATCCTTTTCAACTATTAAGATATACCGCCGTAGAGTCCAAATGCACTTGGTTGGCTGTGGAGTTTACACTAATGATGATGTTTCTTCATATATAATTATTAATTCACATACTATATCATAGAATCATAGATTGGTTTGGATTGGGAGAGACCTCTAAAGATTATCTAGTCCAAACCCCCTGCCACAGGCAGGGACATGTTTCACTAGAACAGATTGCTCAAAGCCCTGTCCAACCTGGCCTTGAACACTTCCAGGGATGGGGCATCCACAACTTCTCTGGGCAACCAGTTCCAGTGTCTCATCACCCTCTTCATAATAAAATTTTCTTCCTTATGTCCAATCTAAATCTACCCTCTTTCACTTCAAAACTGTTGCCCTGTGTCCTGTCACTACAAGCCCTGGTAAAAAGTCTTTCTCTGTCTTTCATATAAGCCCCTTTTATCTAGTGAAAGGCCACAATAAGGTCTGCCTTGAAGCCTTGTCTTCTCCAGGATAAACAACCCCAGCTCTCTCAGCCTTTCTTCACAGGAGAGGTGTTCCAGCCCTCTGACCATTTTCATGGCCCTACTATGGACCTGCTCTAACAGGTCCATGTCTGTCTTGTACTGGGGACCCCAGAGCTGGATGCAGTACTCCAGGCGGTGTTTCACAAGAGCAGAGTAGAGGGGGAGAATCATCTCCTTCGACCTGCTGGCCATGTTTCTTTTTATGTAGCCCAGGATATGGTTGGCTTTCTGGGCTGCGAGCACACATTGCCAGCTCATGTCCAGCTTTTTGTCTACCAGTATCTCCAAGTCCTGCTCCACAGGGCTGCTCTCAATCAGTTAGCCCCCCGGACTGTATTGATACTGGGGATTACCCTGACCCAGGTGCAGGACCTTGCACTTGGCCTTGTTGAACTTCACAAGGGTCACGTGGGCCCACTCCTCAAGCCTGTCAAGGTCCTTCTGGATGGCATCCCTTCCCTCAAGTGAATCTACTGCACCACTCAACTTGGTGTCATCTGTAAACTTGCTGAGGGTGCACTCAATCCCACCATCTATGTCATTGATGCAGATATTAAATAGTATTGATCCTGGTGTGGACCCTTGAGGTACACCATTCATTACTGGTTTCCACTTGGACATTGAGCCACTGACTGTAACTCTTTAGAAGTGGCCCTCCAGCCAATTCTTTGTCCATCTAACAGTCCATCCATCAAACTCATATCTTTCCAATTTAGCAGCAAGAATGTTGCGGGGGACTGTATCAAAGGCCTTACAGAAGGCTAGGTAAATGACATCCATAGCTCTTCCTCTTTCCACCGATGCAGTCACTCCATTGTAGAAGGCCATTAGCTTAGTCAGGCACGATTTGCCCTTGGTGGAGCCATGCCGGCTGTCTCTGATCACCTCCCAGTCTTCCATATGCATTGACATCTCTTCTAGGAGGATCTCTTCCATGATCTTACCAGGCATATAGGTGAGGCTGATTGGTTGTTGGTTCTCATGGTCCGCCTTTTTACCCTTTTTAAAAATAGGTGTGATGTTTCCCTTTTTCCAGTCACTGGGGACTTTTCCTGACTACCATAACTTTTCAAATATGGTAAAGAGTGGCTGTGGCTTGGCAACTACATCAATCAATTCCCTCAGGAACCTGGGATACATCTTGTTGGGTCCCATGGACTCCTGTATGTTCAAGTTTCTCAGTTGGTCTTGAACCAGATCTTCACTTACGATGGGAGGGACTTCATTCCCCCAGTCCCTGCCTTGAGGTTCAGAGGCTTCAGAGATGTGGGAAGAGAGATTACCATTGAAAACTGAGGCAAAAAAATTGTTGAATACCTTAGCCTTCTCAGATGCCACTAGTTCTGCATTATCTATGAGGCGGGGGGAAGGGTCCATTTTCTTTCATCTTCCTTTTCTGGCCAACATACCTGCAAAAGCCCTTATTATTCTTCATGTCCCTTGCCAAATTCAGCTCCAACTGTACCTTAGCTTTCCTGATCCCATCCCCCACAACTGCAGCACTCATCACGTGATTCGTCCCACCATGTTTCAGTGATAATGATTAGATGCTACCTTTCTAGCTGCGCAGTGGCTTCCAGCTCCTCCAGTTTGTTACCCATGCTGCATGTATTGGTATAGAGGCACTTCAGTTGGGCAACTGACCATGTCACCTTTTTAGAGGAACATCCTCTAATTCCTTTGAGGAATTTCACAGGTATCTCCCTGTTGGTTCCTAATACATTAGTGGCCCCTAGCTCTTTGTTGCTCAAAACTCCATCCTTTTCCCCACTATGTCATCCTCTGACTGAAGAAATTTGATAAAGTAGTTTGTGTCATTTCAATATTGGATCTCTCCTTGGAACTTGTGAAAAATCTTGCTCATACTGTTTTGTCAGCCACCTTCACTGGGTGCCAGAATTCTCCTCAGCTTGGAGAACCAACTTCATAGAGAGTTATCCTGGTCTTAAATGAACTGCAGTATTTTTCTGATAGGGATTTCTTACAGTCAGTCCATTTGCAATATTTAGAAAGAAAAGCAGCAGAAAAATACTTCTGTTTCTGGAGAAGATAACTAAAAGATTTTCTTCACTCCATGACCTCGTCTCCTCTTGGTTTCTCCTGTATTTTGGAAAAGACACTGTGTATGCCAACACCAACATAATCTCACCTTGGCATGGGATAGATGGCTCTAATTTGGGTCATCAAACTCATCATGAGTTTGATGAACTTTCATATCTAAGAATAATCTTTCTCTGTTCTACCTGGACCAAATGTCCTTGAAAGGGACATCTTTGCTGGTGGATGCAAAAAAAAAAAAAAAAAAAAGACTAGCACACCAAAACAGAGACAGCAGTTCTGATGAACCTGCAAGGCATTTTGGAAGAGCCTGTTTTATGGTGGTTGGTCAGCAATCCTTTTCATCTTTCTTGGCTTCAGTTTCCATTAGGAAACTTCACCCTACAGCCTGTGGAATTGTAGGTCAGTTTTATTGTAGTGCTTTGGGAGAAAAATGGCTCATTTGATTAATTTATGTCTGACATAATCTGCTCATACTAGCCATAAGGTTTCTGAAAGGAATTCACTGAAGTGTCTTACCAAATGCCTCTCTTACATTATTAGTGACTAGACTGGTGATGTCCCTTAAGAGACCGTAGCCTTTGCTCTTGTTTGGTGAAAAATGCCCTTCTGGTAGTCATCACCTAGAAGACTGAAGAGAGCAGTGTTAATGGAGTCTCCTATAAATATGATTTTTTTTTTTTTGTGAGAATCAGTTGTCCTTAGATCTCACCCAAACTAATATCTGATGAGAGTGTCCCTTTTTTACACTGGTGATGTCAGTGACTTTCTTTGCAGAACTCCATTCTGCTGCAGGTGTAGTGAAACTGTTGGGTGTCACTGGCTGGTTGCCTCCTTTTTCAGCTTGGACAGGATCCAGCCTTTTCAGGTGTATGCCTGCATTCCTTGTTGTTTTTCTTGGCAGAAATAACATACTGCTCCAGAAATTATCTCAGATGGGCCTCTTAATTCCTCCTAACAGTCATATCATGGTGTAGTCACCTCTCTTCAATAATCCACCTGTGCTATTATTCAGAAACCTGCATTTTTTTAAGATTTTATTGGCAGAGAGTATGGCTGCCTTGCACCTTTCACTGCTGTGCTACGAAATGTCATAAAGTAGCTGAGAGGCAAGCAAACTTGCTATTGTGAGTAATCTTCTCTTGTGTACATGTATGCCTGTGCCCTCTGAATGGACCACGTATCTCAAGGAACTTCATTACTATGAAGCAAACAACTGGTTAGTTTCACCACATATATCCTGTGTGACCTTCAACAAGGCATTACACCATTTTGCTGCTTCAGTTTTTTGCTATAGTAAGAGACTAGCAGTTTTCACCTTCCACTCTCATCTTCCAGTGATGAGAAGGCTTGTATGTCTGCAAGATATCACTTTACAGATCAACAGTGTCTAGCAGAATGGAGATCACAGAGTCACAGAATGGCTGAGGTTGGAAGGGACCTCTGGGGGTCATCTGGTCCAACTTCCATGTTCAGGCAGGGACACCTAGAGCCAACTGGCCCAGGACCATGTCCAGACAGCTTTTGAGTATCTCCAAGGATGGAAACTCTGCAGCCGCCCTGGGCAACCTGTGCCAGTGGTCAGTCACCCTCACAGGAAAAAAGTGTTTCCTGATGTTCAGAGGCAACCTCCTGTGTTTCCATTTCTGTCCACTGCCTCTTGTCACTGGGCACCACTGGAATGAGCCTGACTCTGTCGTTTTTACATCCTCCCTTCAAGTATTTTTACACATAAGATCACCCTTGAGTGCTGCTGTCTTAAGGCTGAACAGTCCTAGCTCAGCAGCATGGTTCACTGGGTTCATGTGCCTCTGTCATTATTGTATGGTGATTGATTTTAAAATGCCTGTTGAAAGAGTTGGTGATGCTGTGTAATCTCCCAAGCTTGTGGAAACAGATACATGTGGTTTGCAGTTGGCATTATGAGACTTACATGGATGTCAGGGGTGTTTGTTTGCAGGATCAGGGTCTTAATGGTGGAATTATGGGACAGCCCTCAGGATTCCTACCAAACTTCTAGTGTATGTGGAATAGGAGAAACTTAAGGTGAGAACCTATAATGTTGCTGAATCACCATAACTGACTGGACAGTGAGTCTCTCCAATACCATGGTAAACTTCCAATGTTTACTTCTTAAAGGAGAGCAAATATAAAACCTGACTGTCCTATCACAATGATTACTGTGAAAGCTTGAGCAAGTACTAGTTTTGACTTTTGTGTTATGGTAGCTTTGCATAAAGAATGAAACTGTGATTTCTAAAAGGGGAATTTAGGAAATAAGAGGAACTGACTGCTCCTTCTAGAGTTTATTAAGAACATATTTTGGTTAATAGGATTGAAGTAGTGATGTAAGACTTGTTAACTTTCCTGGAAAGCTCCTGAATGCTTTTTGTTTCACCAAGGCCCGATGGTTTTAATTTCTTTCCAATCTAAGACTGTAATCTGTCTAAGTGGAGAAAAAGAGGGATAGCATGTAGGTTAGCAGAAAAACAAAACAATGGAATATTTTAAATAGGAAGGGACCTGGGGACCTCTTCAGTCCCAGCCTCTGCCCAGAGCAGGCTCAGCCAGGGGCCCAGACCAGGCTGCTCAGGGCTTCACCCAGTCAGAGTGTGGAAGACCCCAAGGATGGAGACAACCCAACCTCCCTGGGCCTTGGGTCCACTGCTGGGCTGTCCTCATAGGGAAAAGGCTTCTCCTTATCTCCAGCCCAATCCTCTCGTGTTTCAGCTTGTGCTGCTGCCTCTCGCCCTCCTGCTATGCACTGCTGTGAAGAGCCCAGCTGCGTTTCCTCCATCCCCTCCTGTCAGTGCCCGGGATGCTTTTGGGTGCCCCCAAAGCCATCCCTTCTCCCAGCTGAACCAGCCCTGGTCCCACAGGCTCTCCTCACAGGGCAAGGGCTCCAGCCCCACCATCTCGGTAGCCTCCCCTCAACTCCCACCAGTCTGTCAATGTTTTTCCTGCATTCGAGGCAGTATTCCTTATGTGGTCTAAGTGCAGAAAAGAGGGGATGTTCCCTCCCCTGGCTCATAGGGCCACATGCTGCTCATGCCACCTGGGGTGCTGCTGGCCGTTGTTGCTGCCTGCGTAGATGGCTGGCACCTGCTCTGCTTGCTGCCTCGCTGTTCCCCCAGAGCTGCTCCCTGGACCCAGCCTGTATCACTGCAGGGCTCTACCTTCCCAGAGCAGAGCTCAGCATTCGTCCTTGTTAAATTTCACAGGGTCACTGTCACCCCCTTCCTCCCACCTGTCTAGGTCATGCAGCCCTGCCCTCAAGTATTTGACTACAGCCCCCCCAACTTGGTGTCATATGCAGAGCTGAGGCAGGTGCACTCCATTTTCTCCTCCAGGTCAGTGATAAAGGTGTAATACAGGACAGATCCCAACAGAGACTCTTGAGGAATGCCGACTGTAACTGACTTCCAGGTAGAGCACAAACCATTTATCATCAGCCTCTAAACCTGACCACCCAACCATTTTTTTACTCATGTAGCTGTCTCCCGACCCAGACCATAATGTCTGAAGCTGAATATGAAAATACCATGGGAGAATAGGTTGAAACCTTTGCTAAAGTTGAGGTAAATGACATCCACTGCTCTCCCTTTTACTCTTGGTAAATACATGCTGTCCATTACCTACCACCACCTTCATGTGCCTGAACGACGTTTCCAAGAGAACTCACTATGTGAATTTCTCAGGGGCTGAAAAGATGCTAACTAATTTGTAGTTCAGCAGATCACCCTTCTTGCTGTTTCTAAGGTTGGGTACCACATTTGCCTTTCTCTAGTCACTAGAAGATGCTCTCTCAAGTTGCATGAGCTGTCCAAGATGTTAGGGAGTAGCTGTGTTAAGGTGTCAACCAGCTTGCTCAGCACCTTTGGTTGCATCCTTTCAGGTCCCGTGGACACATGGGGGTCAGGATTTCTTGAGAGATGTTAGACTCAATCCTCATCCACTCCCAGTACTTCCTTTCTTCCTTGAACCCTGTCCCTAGGTACAGAGGCCTGGGAGACCCTTTCAGAAAAGGCCAAGGTGAAGAAGGCACTGAGCATCCCACAGCCTTATCTGTGTCTGTGGTCACTAAATAGAATCTGGATAATTAAGAGTGGAACAGTTATCAGACCATAAAGCTTGATCATATGTAGTCTGAGCAGGGGCTGCTGTGTATTTTAGTGTAGGAAAAGCATCCATCATCCCATCTGGGGGATTTCTTCTCTTGAATGGGCATGCCAGGTAACCAGTTACAAGGACTTTTCTGGCTCTTCCTATTGCCAGAGCAGCACAAAGGGTCTGGAAGAGACCTGCGGAAGCATCTTTTATCTGAAGGTAAATAAACAGAGAAATTCTTTGTAGAGTTTTTGTGTTGTTTTTTTTCCCCCCTCTCTCTCAAGGCAGATGCCAGAAAACTGGGCCACACATACCCTTTTTTTCAGAAACAACAGCAAGGAACACAGTGGTATATAAACTTAAGCTAATGAATCAAATGTTAAGTTTGGTTAGCAACAAATGCTATGCAACATAAAGGGTCAGAGAGGACTGTGGTCGTCTTCACCCTTCCTCAGAAAGATCAAGGAGATATGAAAGGTGGTGTGGAAAAACTCCTGGGCAATATTTTTCTTATGCTAGGAAGTTCTCTCACCAGGGAGAATCTTTCCTTTAGTGAATGCTTTTACCATAAAAGGTGAAATGTAAAACTGGAGTCAAGCTATAGAAATACTTGATAAATCTAGGATGATGATATGATAAGTAGAAAACTTAAAAACCAAGGGAAGTATTTGTTTGGCTCCAGGAGATCTCGTGAATGAGTTTTCATGTCCAACATGTCATTAGTGATCATTTACTTTGACCATCTCCATAACATAATGCTGAATTTCTCCTTGTGGTTGTTCCCAACTGTGTGTAGCTGAACTACAGCCTCACGTCTGAATGACATTCGGTTTTAACCTGAGAATGCTACAGACGACTATGCTTAGCCTAGATGCATAAAGTACAGAGCATGGATATGCTCTCTCCTTTTTTCTAGTGTGACATTTGTTCATCTTACTGAAGTAGTTTGTCAGGAATCATATAATATCTCGAGTTGGAAGGGACCCATAAGGATCATCAAGTCCAAATCCCTGCTCCGCATAGGACCACCTAACACTACACCATAAGAGCATCATCCAGGTGCTCCTTGAACTCTGGCAGGCTCGGTGCCATGACCACTTCCCTGAGGAGCCTGTTCCAGGGACTGATCACCCTCTCGGTGAAGAACCGTTTCCTAACGTCCAATCTGAACTTCCCCCAACACATCTTCATTCCATTTCCACATGTCCTATTGCTGGTCACCAGAGAGAGGAGATCAGCATGGTCCAGAATGGTGCAGAGGGTCCAAAAAGATATGTCCAAATTTGACCTCTAAACTTCAATGGAAGCCAGAACAAATATGAACCATTTAGAGAGCACTCAGTAGTCACTGTGTTTCAAAACTGACCAGTATAAAACATCTTGCCCTTGAGCAATGAGAACTCAACTAAAATGTGTTCTAAATCAAGGAGTTATAAATGTCTAATTTCCTCTAAATTGGAAGGAGAAGGCAATAGAAGTGGGACCATTAGAAAACTGGTGAAACATTTAACACATGCTGTTCAAATATGAGGCTGATCAGAGAGAGTAGAATAAATGGGTAAGATACGCATTTGCAGTGTTGGTGCAGTGTGAAGGGTACAGGTATGTACATGAAGAAGAAGGGGAAGATGCTTTAGTTGAAGGTGTGAAGAGTTGTAACACCAAAGTTGAAAACTGATTAATAATGCCCTCTTGAAGTTTCTGGCTTTGTCTCCTGGAAGGAAGGGGGGCACATGGAGTGCCCTCATCAAGGACCTGTGGCAAGAACAGGGAATGCTGTCTTCCGAACTGTCCTGCCTGCAGGCAAACAGGCTGAGAGGGAAGGTACTGCTAATAGGAAGGAGGGAATGAGCTTTGGTGCTGCTAATTGTTTTCAAGGGGAATACCAGAAGAAATCATTAGGGGTGGAGACTGGGCTATAGAGAGAGGCAGGAATGCAGGGCGTTGACAGATGTGCAACTGAGATGATGGAGGATGAGGCATTAACATTAGTGTTAGAATTTACTTTCATTAGAAGAAAAAAAATCAAAGGGCTGGTGTGGATGAAGGCATGTTAATTTACTAGTGGGAAGGAGAAAGAGGAAGATGTGAACTAAGAAAATGGGGCTTTGTGGGACTAATCTTCAGAGAGTATTTTTAAGTTGAAGAATATCAGAATTCAAAATCCCAGTACAGGGGCTTTAAATGTGGAACTAGTACAACTTTTTCTGGTGTTCAAAAGCTAAACACAGATGCAGCCTGTACTCTAGGAAACTGAGTCAATATAGAAAACTGACAGTATTTCTTCACTTGGTGAACAACGGCTGTATGGAATACATTTCTGAGAAAAGCAAGTTAAGCAGTCATTTAATGAGATCAGGATATCTTGATTTGTTCCAGGGGAGGTGAAGATGCTGAAAAAGCAGAGTGAAAAAGTTCAAAAGTGAGCTTTTGATATATTTCAGAAGGTTTAATATCTTTCCCTGTCCCTAAACTTTAGTATGCTCTTACCTCTGATTAACCTTTCACCTCTGTTGCGTGGCAGAACAATGGTGTCTTTGTTAAACTCTCAGCAGAGCTTCTCATTCATTGCGTCCTACTTAATGTCTATTGGTAATCCTCCAGTTTATCTGTGGTGGTTTTTTTTTCTTTTCCTTATCAAAACAACAGAAACCAAAAATAGCACTCAGACCATTCTGCCTTGTATTTCAACCACAAATGCTGAAACATGAGAGAAGTAATTTCTTCTTAACCAGTCTAACATATTCTGTATTGGATATTAGCTTTAAAAGCAGCAAAGTCAGGGCTTGCACTCTGTTTTCTGAGATGAAAGAAAAGCACTAAGGGTTTTATACCTCACTTCTGCTATCTCTGGAATTGCACAGGAATAATAACCATTTGAAGATTTTTGCCAAAACAACACGGTAAAATTTTCCACAGTATACGAGCGATGTTAACATCACTTTTCAAAAGGGTCCCACAGTCACTGAGGCCTTTACTCTGTTTTGTTCTTCATGTGCATAAGTATTTTATGTCTTTGTCATTGTAGTGGGTATCCTCCTGCATTGCCCAAATTGTGTACCATAGTATGGGGCCTGTAGAATAACACCCATGTGCCTCCTATTGAATATAAATTGCCTGAGTATATAACAATGTTGGACCATAAGCTCTGACCTCAAGCAACAAAGCTACAGCAGTAGGTCTCTATACATTTGATACATAATCTTCACAACAGTCCCCAGAGAGGTTTGATAAACTGTGAAACTGAAGAGTAAAAAAGTCAACTAGAGTATGTCAATGTTTGTTCTTTACATATCACAGTGAGAGTATACAGAGAACTCATTCAATTTGCTACACTTTCTGTACAGCCTGCGTACTGGATTTGCAACACTAGTCTGAAACCACAATGCACCTGAAAATATTTAAGTGTTTTGTCTGCTGTTTTTGCCTAAAGGCTTGAGGTGTTTGGCGCTTTTTTTAACTTTTCTTATCACACAAAGCCCAAACACTATCCTTTGTTAGTGAACACTTGAGGTTTTGGGGTTGTATTTTCTTACTATTGCTGAAAGCATTAACTGTTGATGGCATAGAAATAAATCTTTTAATGAAAATTTAATGGTTATTAATGGTTAAGTTAATGGTTAATAGTGTGGTCTCTTTACAGCATCTGAAACTTTCAGGAGAATTAGTTTCATCTCTAAATTTAAGTAACTAAACACATGAGTTTTTATGGATCTGCAGAGAGCTACAGTAGCTGAAATAGGTTTCGCAGGCAAGATGTTTACTATATACCCTACAGCCTTAACTGAAACAGTTATTAAATCACTTATTGTCACTCTCTGTAAATCACTTTTATAATACATTACAGATCAAAGTATGGCTTACACAGCACTGTGAGCAGGCACAGCACTCCACAGGTGTCTGAACATCATGAAGAAGTTTACCATCTAAATAAGATATAATTCAGCTAGTAAAACACAAAAGAGTGGAGAAGCCGAGGAGCAATTGCATTGAATTTGTAGGCAACGTGCCAGTTTCAAAAGCACTGTACCAGTGAAAGTTAGCAACTGTCAACCTATTCAATCTATGTGCTGTGCTTTTGGAAACAAATAGATCAAATGTTTGAAACAGAATCAAATTCTATTCTCTTTCAACGAGTCTCCATTAGCTCATTGTTCGTTGGCTAGACAGCCCGGGTCTGATTCCAGACAGTGCCATACCATCACAGACCTTGGCCTGGAAGCATGAATGCGAAGGTGCATTCACTGAAAAGGTCTGCAAGGTGAATGTTTTCACATCTGAGATTGAAAGCTGAGGATAGTTAGTGATCTTACCATGAAGAAATTCAGTTCGTCTTTCCCGACATCTTCTCTTGTCACCCATCTGGGAAGGATTATCTCACATGTGATCAAAACAATCCGCTTTCTTTTGTACGTGGGCCATAGCCTGTTCTCATGTCTCATAGCAAGTCCTCATCAAAGTAGGAGATCTGCCTGGGTTTTGAAGTGTGCGGGGTCCATCATCAGTGATCTCATCATCCAGTTACTACAAACTGGATGCTACAAACCTGTGCTACAGCAAAAAAATAGCTACCATGGGAAGATTTTGGGAATTTTTTCTTCCCTTGCCCTTATCATGCTGTATGGGACCAAAGTCATGGATCATTTATGTAGTCTACTTAGGTTAAATTTTTTAAAGGATTTTGAAACCTTAGGACTGCAACTACTCTATCCTTGCTAACTGCTTGCCACCAAGTTACCAGTCCTGCTGAGCTGACAGTATGTTCCCAGCTCACTGCCAGTTTGGTGAAGAGACACAAATGTACGCACAGCAGCACTGGGTGGGAAGGATTGTTGGAACATAACGCTGCTTCCACAAAGTGCTTCTCTCTGGCTGTCATCAGCCTCTTGGTTTTTCAATACTAGTTTTAGTATGGTAAAGCGGGAATATTTCTTTACCTCACAGGGGACTGGTTTTATTATTAATTTAGAGTCAGTCAGTTCTTTCTTTCATTGCTTCTCAGTTAGATAGAGTGAGTTCAGAGGTATTAGGTGTGCTGAAAACAGCTACATAATTTCTCAAATATGCCATGAACTCTGCAATAGCTGTTGGGCTAGCTGTTTCATCCCATGATGGCCAGCCACTTCTTGCAGCAGCGGAAGTCTTTTGAGCACTTGCTGCTGCCTAGTGCGACTGTTGCATAAGATGCAGTCAGTCTGAACTCCTAATTAGCAACATAGGAATGTAGAAGGCATGTGGTGCTGTAAAATGTTGACTACCTTTAAAGACTATATGTTGCCAACCCCAAAAGAAAATTCCTACTGAAATTCCCTACAGTATTGTAAGGTGATGGCTAAAGAAAAAAAAGATTAAAAAAGTAGAGAACTTTTGGAAGTTGGAACCTGGAACCTGTGTGTAAGCCTAAGCATTTATTTGTTTATGGCATTGCTTAAATATAATATAAATAATCTGCTAATTATTTGAGGGATTGTTTTGTGTGCTTCTCCTCTACCCTCTATTCTCCAGAAGCATGCACAATATGTTTTCTGAGTTGTTTTGTGACTGAAAATGGGAAGTGATAAATATTTTTCAGTCTGTATTTCTGGGTCTGGAAGATATTTTGTGATGCTCATTGTGACAGGATGTGTATATCCCATTTCTCTTCTGTGAAAATCAATAGCAGCATGATACATAGGCACAATCCTTAAAGAAAACAAGGCTTTACAAACACAGCTTTAAAACTACTAGACATTGAGGGTTTTTTTCCATCTGTGTACTATCCAAAAGCACACAGTACCTCTGGTGCCAATTAATCTAATTGGTTTGCTTATTTGGGCAATGTTTTCAAGCGCCACTAAACTCTCTCAGGCCTTGGCACGCAATTAAAGGAGATGGTTTCAGCAGTTAAAAAAAAAAGAAGAAAAAAGGAACAATTAAATAATATTTAAATGTCTGTGAGAGCTCATGAGTACATGTGTATACCGTTCATACAAATGCGTGTGCAAACATGAGTCTGTTACTGATTTGGAATATTAAGTAGTTTCAAGACTTTTGTCTTTCATTAAAATTTATTTGAAACATTAATCATGTACTGGCTTTTAAAAAAGTTAAAGTTCTTTCTTCTAGCATGCTTTTTTTTTCCAGACTTGATTCCTTTCTCTTCTCTTTTCCTTTGATTCTTGTCCTTAGTGTTATGTCTTGTTCCTGGTTCAAAGACCAGGGTGGAAGCTGTCAAGGAACAGCGAGGTGGAAGAGGATGTGTGGCTTTCTACGTCAGCTTGGCATTTACAATGCTCCTTCAGCAGCAGTGGGCTGTGGACATCAAATGAACAGTCAGACTTTTATTTCCAGCATACTACTCTTTAAAATTTATGTTTAAGGAAAGTACTTGCCTACAGGAGACTGAAAATACTGTGTTGCAGTGTCCCAGACTGTGACTTTATGCAAAACAAATGCCACCACCCTCTCTTGACCCTGCTAATGGTACTTGAGTGCAGACCTGAAGGCTGTTCAGACCTCGAAGAGACTTTGTCCTCGGATACCTGTGGCCTCCAGCTTGCTGTCTCCTCTGTGTAGAGGTGCTTCGCCCATGCCAGAGAACCTGCAGCCATGATGACTGAGCCCTGGCAGCAGGTGTCCACAGAGCTGTTTGGAGAAGGAGGAGTGTCACCTTCCAGTCCCGTGCCCTGGTGTCCTCAGGTCTGCAGCTGCGCGCAGCCGTCGGCTTGCTTTGCTGCGACTGACGTGGTAACCCCATCCGTAATTTGAGGAATGCTCTCAAGCTTCACTCGTTCTCCCTCTCCCCACCTCCTCCGCAGCCTCTGTGTTTCCTCCATCCCATCACCTACATCTAACACGGGGCCAGAACTAACGTCTGGGTAAAAAAATGGCAGAAGATACAGACACCAGGCTTTAAATTAGATGAGATGCGATGGTTTGGTAGGGGAAGGAAGGTCTCTCCTAGGCTGCCACTGATGTTGGTGAGGATGTAGAAATTTACTACTGGCTAATAATTATGACCCTACTCTTTGAAAGAGCAATAAAATATAATTGCAGTAGGAAACTAGGCAGGTGGTCGATTGAGTGAAATTTGATTTTAAAAAGAAATGATGCATAAATATGCAGGGCATAAAAGAAAGTTACCTCAGCTGATTACATTTTTTTATTGTCCTGTAGCTTTGTTTTACTGGGCAATCTTGCTATGGATATTGTATCAACACAGTGAGATATGGAGAATCAGGATGTTTGAAGTTAATGGCACAAAACACATTAATCTACCTATAGGCAGTTTGAATAGTGTGAGTAATTCTATGCCAGCAAGTGTCTTATGTTCCTGTGTTACTCCCTTTAGAGCAAGTGAGAGTTCACGGTCTTAGGTTTCCTAAAAAGGAATTAGATACCTAGAAGCCTGCAGTTTGTTTATGTTTCTCTTCAAACTAATGGAACGATGTGGTTGCATTCAATTAAACCTTTTCTTCCAGCCTTTGCAATCTTCGAAACAGCTTTGTGCTTTTTGATCTCCGTGTAGCTGCATTTATGCTAATTAGATTCAGCCCTGCACTGGGACGCTGGTGTCTAAATGCTAAAATAAGCAAAACAACCACTTGAATGTTGCCAGTTGCTGCTGCCCCCATGGCAATCCTGAAAGCAAGATAGTGCCACAGTTTTTTTGTGTATATATATGTGTAAACATCCATTATCTTTTGCTTGGTTACACGCTAATTTTCACCACAACCCCCTAAAAATAACGTGAGGTGAAAGAGTCTCCTATTTCTTGCTTAGAGGGGACTAAGAGGTTTAATATGTGAGACCACGGGGAGCATATAATTATTATACTACTGTTTATTTTAACTGCTTATGGTACTGAAATCGCTGTCAGGCTGAGGTGTTTATAGTCCAATGTCTTGTTTCTCACAGGAGGCACTGAAAATCCTTGAGAGGAAGGTAAAGAAAACTGCACAGCTGACAAATAAGGATTAACTAGTTTTTATGGGAAGTCTGTTGACCCCAGACTTTGGGACATAGTCTTTTTTTTTTTACTCTCTAGCCAAGGTGGTTGTTCTCCTCAACCATTAGCAATGCACAGGAATGGCTTGTTGACTAATTTGGGGAGTGGAGAATAAGACTAAAAGGAGGAAAAGAAGAGAAAGTGGGTCTGTCTTTATTTTCCTGTTGTAGTTATTGAACAAGATGGAGCGAGTAAAATGAACAGGGAAAACTTTCCACCTACTTGATTTCTGTTTTCCTTTATTGAAAGAGCTCTGTAAAGAGCAATGAAATATGCGATGCACACTAATGAAAAGTGGCTGTCACAGACCACTCTCGTGTCCAGAAGCTCGTGGGCCCCCATCTCTGCTGAAGGACTGGCTGATCAGTTTGCATGGGTCAGGCCCTCACTCCTGTAAAACCAAATGTCAAAGTTCTCAAGTTCTTGGCAATGTTCCCCATTAGATGCACCTGCACTGGATTGCTAGTTGTGTTCAGCATCTAGCTTCACATCTATTTATTTTTTCTGTTTTTAAAAGCAAAGGAATCTCTCTTGCTATGGATCATAATGCAAATAATTGGGTAAAATAGACATCTGCATGGTGAATAACATTGCTCAGATTTTAAATCCCCCTTGACATTCTCAGCTACCTCATATTTAATGGAAATGGAGGAAAAGATCGTGGACATCTGGACAGATGTCTAGACATGGCACAGACATCTGGACATTTCTTTTTTCCCAAAGAAATGTAGAGTTGATTTGCCTTTTCAAAACTTCACTTTTTTTTTTTTGTAGTAAAACTCCTTGAGGAGTGTGTTCACCTTGTTTGATTTATGAATATTTTACATGTCTAGTTTAGGAGGTTGGGAGGAGATGGGGATCCTGAAGATAAAACATTAACCAAAGTCTGACTTCTAAAGATTTTGGTTTTTTTTAAAAAAACATTCAAGGAGTTATTGACACGAAGATATGGGAATTGTGTGTCCTGAGTTTTAAATCCCACGTATTCAGAAGCAGTTCTTGTTTCAGAGCTAAAAGCAAATGTTTCTAGTGTTAGTGGCTAAGATCTAAAGAGATGCTTCATGGGTGGCTTAGGAGTCACGAGTTAGCTATGGATACGGAGGTTGCAGGACATCAGGGGAGAAGATGTTTCAAGGGGAACTCAACTTCCTTTTGTCAGTGGGAGTTTACACTACTAAATGAATATTAGGAACATTTATGGATCTGGCCACCTGCAACTGGCAATGCAGAAGAGCACTGGTCAATCATCCAAACAAAAGCTTAACTGGAGGCTGCAGCAGCCAATGCAATAGTGGATTTGCCCTGCAGAAAGCCTCTCTCATGTCTAAGGTAAGCTATGAGTTAGAGTCGAAGTCTTTCCTGGGGCATTTCCTTAATTCCTCTGGGAGTTCCCCACACTCAACCAGCCCTCACAGCCTCCCCATGGCCACAGGCAGAGGTGTCATACTTCAGCAGCTCTCTGCTTTCCTGAGCAGGGTCCCAGAAACGCCACCTTTCCACAGATGATTCCCGTCCCCCAGCAAGGTCTCAGATGTTACTCGTGCAGGAAGAGAGGCAGAGTATTTACACAGAAGGCATGATCATTTAGGCCCTTTTTCCCTAGGGCTGGTAAAAAGGCACAATGTAGGCTTGCATCAGACCCTGACAATGCACAGGTTTCTTAGCTAGTTTCTAGTTTACTCTGCTGTTTCATCAAATAACACATTTCATGTCAACTGACTTGTATGCTGCAGACACGCTGGTGAAACTTGCTCAAGATCTATGTAATACTTTTAAAAAATGCATTATTTATGTAGGTTATTTTACTAGCACTTTTTAATAGTGTCACCAAGAATTTTGGAAGTAGCATAAAAAAAAGAAAAGTTGCTTCATGACATTTTTGCTATAAGCAGAAGGGTACTGTAATCTG
This sequence comes from Ciconia boyciana, assembly GCF_034638445.1. Taxonomy (NCBI): domain Eukaryota; kingdom Metazoa; phylum Chordata; class Aves; order Ciconiiformes; family Ciconiidae; genus Ciconia; species Ciconia boyciana. Next base: position 54,693,213 of record NC_132937.1, on the reverse strand, counting down.
ATGTGGCATGTTTTATGTTCCTCTACTTCCAGAAAGGCTGTGATACTCAACTGGGGCCACAGGGAAGTGATGCATCTTTCAGATACCAAGAGGAAAATGGTTACATGGTACATCACTTCTACAGTTTGTCATACTATGTGATGACAGCATTGCATGTAGAAACAAGAGCTAACCACGTTAGGTGGGTGTTTTTGCATTGATACATATATAATCGAAGACTAACAAATTAATCCATGGAACTCTGTTATAGCCACGTAATGAAATTTAGCTGAGACCATCATGGATCATCATCATGCCTTGTGAAATCACTGCACACTGAGGAGCATGCGATACAGTTAGACAATTGCTTGGCAATCATCACCACCAGCCCACAACAAAAATTCAAAAGCCTGTGAAAAACCCACCTAGAAACACCACAGAAAATGATCACCAAAGCAGCATGGAATTTTATGATTAATAAAACTCCTGTGAATAGTTTTGGTGGTTCTACTATAACTGTGGGCCTCAAAGCATTTGGTCATAAGCTCAGTGAAACTAATTACAGCATTTTCATGGCTTTCCATGTCTTTTGGATAGAGTACAAAGTACTGCTCAGCCCAAGGGATAGGTTTCATTACCTCAGTTTTAAACAGGTGCAAGCAACTGTGTAAGGTGTAATATTGTGTTAGAGCTAGATCTTCCAATGTTATTCATGAACTTAGAGAACATTTGACTTTGGTTGCTGTAGTAAATTTTCAGCATATCTGAAAATCAAGCTCTCATAGCCAATGTGTCTGTAAAAATAGCAGACTGAAGATTGTGTAGACAGGAAGCAGTGACAACAAAGAACAAAGCCAGGGACTTATGCCCCGTGGAGTATCTCCACCAGATCGGAGTGTGAAGAGTGTCTACTGTAAGCAGCTCTCTCAATACTTGGCTCATGAACTCACTGCCTTCTGATAAATCCATTCCCTGATAGACTTTTTCTATTTGCAAATAAATAAACCCATAAATATTTGTTGAAATGTAGGAACAGTCTGAATGGTTTATAATTTCATGCTATGAGACAGAATGTAATAAATCAAGGTTAGTAGGCACTAGCATGTGACTGTAGATGCTTTAAAGATAGTCTTGAAAGAGTGTTCACCTTGTCACCTAACACGTCTTTGGGGTTATTATTCATTGAGCTACTACCTTACGGTAAGCATGAAGTATGGATTCAGCAGGCCAAGTGGATATTATAATCGAACAATAATCAAAATGTAGATCAAAATTTGGAAGTGAGAGACAGTATTCTCCCAACCTCTTTTTTTTTCTGGTATCATAAAACCCGTTCTTTAAAGTTTGATTGCTTTTCTAAAGGAATAAATAGAAATGAACATTGTTTCTGTTGTGTTCTTATCCTAAGTATCTTGCAGACATTGCACCACAAGCTCTGGTTTAAAAAATACACCTTAAGCCACACTTCTTCAGTCTTTGCTCTGCAATGCAAAGATGATAAGGATGCCCTGGCCTTAAAACTTTTAAGGCCTGTGTAACATAATTTTCTTTTATTCAAGGGTGTTAAAAAGTGTTTGGACAGAGTCTTTCTGTCATCATTAAAGATTTCTATTTTTTGTGTGTTCCCGATGTAGTAAGCTACTTTCCAAATGACTTTCCAGATGATTGTTTGTGGTTGTAGTACAGATAGACACATTTCACAAGTTTAAAGTGATTCTTCTTTCTTCAACATGGCAACACCTTGTGGTGTCTAGAAATGACTCTCAGTATTTCAGTTAGTGCCCTCTCCTCAGTAGAGGTCTTGGATGCTAGCTGAATGGTTTGTCAGTCCATTTGTAGAACCAGAAGGAGTTACTAAATCACTGAGTCTGATCCCCGGGTGAACAGGGGATGAAAATTTTATCCAGTTAATCCTGAACTGAATCTAACAGAGAACCACATCTGCTGGCAAAGCACAGAGCTATCTTTCAACTTCTTGATTTGTGTTGATCTGTTTTAGAAGGTGAAAATGAAAAGCAAGAACATGCAATGTGCTCTACAAAATATGGATAAAGTGTGGTGAAATGATATGACCTTATAAATGCTTTCCTACTTTATATAAATACAGCCTGTTTTAAAAATAAGCACAAGCTTATTAATGAAACAAGTACTAGTGCTAAACTTGGGGATTTTCAGAAAGGCCTTTGATCATTTTTAAATCCTTGTTAATTTAGATCTTGGGGTTTTTTTCTGAAATCTTATCTCTTTTAAAGGTGACTTGTGAAATTACGTCATTGCCATTTGCTTCCTGCTTAGGTGCAGACTCTGTTGGCTGAAAGTGTTTCTATAAATGAGTGCACTGCATGTTATTTTCTTTAATGCGAGTGCAGTGCTTTCTTTGGCACAGCTACAAGACAGCAGTAACCTGCAAAATACCTTTTACTGCTTGAATTTCTGTCCATACATGTTTAATAGGATTAGTAGTATATGGTGCTGCTGCCACTGAAAGAATGCATCAGATACCATCCAATGACATGTGGAAATGGCCAGGCATGATGAGGCACCGTACCTTTACTTATCTCTGAACATCTTTTCCTACAAAAATAATCTACAAACTTATGCTTTTCCAGATGGCAATTCAGAATGGGTCTCTCTAGACATACTGGAAAAGTCCATACTTCCATCCAGCATGCACCGTCTCCACTCTGTGACATTTTTGACCCTTATGGATGCTGGATACCCTCTCTTCCTGGCAGAAGGCCCTGCAAGACTTCCCTCGGTCATCTTCTGCTGCTCACCCAGCCCACATGCATCCTGCAAATCAAACCCTTTACCTCTAATACCCTAGACAGTACAATCCAGCAATAAATTGGACATCCTCTTTCGCATGTGGAAAGTATAACCATCATGCAGCAATAACCCCTAGAACGGGCTATGCCAAATAACTGTAGTTTAACTACAGGCCACAAGCAAGTGCTGTTTTATTTACTTCTTGGTTTCTCATCATATACAGTCTGTGTAAACATATTCTTGCAGTTGCTGAGATGTGCAGTGAAACCTAGTCTTGGACATCTGTAATAATTGAAGGCTGCGTTTGGATCTTTCTGTCAAGTACCAGTGTCGGATAATCTATGTTCTGCCTATACAATTTCCTATCGTACTTCAAGGGGAAATGATATGCTATGCTTTTCTGTGATGCTGTGCACTGTTCAGCTGCTGAAATCCTGTATCCCAGACTTGGTCACGTTCAAATTCTGGATGAAATGACTCAAAACTCCTAAGCCAAAGCATACACACTAACGTGGCTGATACCCAGACAACAGCACATGAGTGCAATTCGTACTAGCATTTACTCAGATGTCTCCTGTGCCTTGGGAAAGGGGAGAAATTGGTGAGGCATTCTGAAACAGCTAGACCAGACTGAACAAATTGCCTACCAACTGGCACAGTGTAAGAGTCAGAGCACGACACGGGTAGGTTTAGCATGACTTGGTCATGGGCTGCATCAAACCTTGTGAGGCTGCTTGCTACCACTCTGTCTGTCAGCTACACACAGAGTTCTGGTTTTCATACTGGATATGCCAGTTCTGATTTTTCTTCAGCCTACAGCTTCCACAGGATGACTTCTGGGATCTCAACAGAACTGCGGTGAAGAAAATATTAGATTAAAAAACTACTGTGTGGGCCTACCGTGTTCAAATTGGGATTCAATAAGTAGCAATGTTTTTAGAATATCTTTTGAATATAATTGTTGTTTTAAGAAGCTGAGATTTTTCAATTAAAAATTTTAATCTAGGGGTAGTCTGTTAAAAGTAAAGACATTACAGTTCAGAGCACATCAGTATTATCCTTATTAAAAAAAGAGAAAGTATCATCTTTGTTTTCCAGTTACTGTTTGAAAAACTGATGATTATTATTATTACTTCTTAAAATAAGATTAAAAATTCAAAAGGTCAGACTTCAACCTTGTGATCTCTGGAATACTCCTCAGGACTCATGGTGGAAGGTCCTGACTGTTTGTTTTCATTTGATGAGCTTTTTCCTATAATACAAGTCTGTCTTAAAAAGTAGTCGTATGATTAAAGATGACATCATTTTTCCATAACGCACTTCCTGTAACTCCTGTGATAACAGGAGATGCAGAAATTCAGCAATTTATAAAAAGACATTGTATTAATTTTATCTACCCAGCTATCAGCATTACACTTAATAACATTCATGACCTATTGCATAATAAGCATGATGAACTGAATAAATGTTTTTAAAGAGCTGACAGCAGTCCATTGAAAACAGTCTGGGAACACTATCTGCTTTGCTGCAATGCTGCAATCTAATAATTTCTGACTTCCAGAACAGTTTTCCTCTCCACACTATGCCCTGGTTGTATTTCAAGTGGATGAAGCATGCAAGTCAGTCAAATCTTTGGGTCTATAAAAGTGAGAAGGGCTGTAAACTCAGCTCAGCTGTACAAGCAAACCTGCTGTCTGGCATCAATTCCACCTGGTGTAAGTAGGAAATCTGAAACAACTGCAGCCCTCATGGTAAAATATTCATGCAGAGGGGGCAATCGAATTCCCAGATTCTTTATTTAAACTGAAAACATTTTCATAGTGTTAACCAGCAGTGTTTTGCTTTTGAAAAAGGGATCCCCGATAACATGCTCATCTTCACACTGTAATCTAATAATTGTAAAGAATCTTACAGATCACATCTGTTAATTTAGCTGAAGAATTTTCTTTTGCTTTGTTGCCAGTGTTTTTGCTGTCCCAGCCTCCCGGTGTGGGGGGAGATGTCTTGACCTTGATATTGTGTTCTATCTCCTTAATCTATGGAAGAGCTTTGGTAAACCTCAGTAGAAAAGGTTATGACAGCCTTGAGAACATAGGTCTTCATTTTTTTCATGGAATGGTAAGCTGCTCTTGCTTGTCCCATCCTCTGGACTAGTGCTGAAGCACATATACATTTGTGCAGACCGTTTTACAAATGCAGGTGCATTTTGGGCTAAACTTTTGCTATGATCAGAATAAACTGAAGCGTAAGATATGTTCTAAGCTCTCTCTTCAAAATAACTGACAGGAAGCTTTATTTAAGTAACTGAAACAGCTGTGTGCCTCAGCAGCAGATGGGTATGCTTGGGATGTTACATAGCTGAAATCTCGTTTAATGTGCTTAGCTTAAAAGCGAGCCCATCAAAGTGTTGACACTAGTTTTAAATACTTAAATGTTGCATGTCAGAGTTTAGTCTCATACTATGTCACTGTCAAAAGTTACAAGAAAAAAAATGATCTCTGCCTTTTATTTCTGTGTGGAGCTGCCCTGAGCTGAAAATGCAACAGGGTTGGAAAGCCTAGGTTGGTTGTCATAACCCAAGCTTCTGCTGTATCAGAGGATGAAAGACAATGCATTATATTACCTTTTTCTTCACTGCAGAGGGCAGGGACAAATAGGCAGTTCCTCAAAAATATGGCAATAACAATGTGGAATGTTTTATTTTTTGTTGTTATGCCAAAGCCAATACAAACTATGTAGTAACAATAAATAAAAAATCCATGTAGAAACAGGGTACTGTTTCTTCTTTCAGGGTGAATTTAGAGCTTCTCTCACAGGCATGACTGAAATGCTTTCATCACCCATAGTTCAGTGAAGAATTAGTATCTCTAAATTTTTACTGATTAAGCAAGAGAACACAAAGAAAGAAAGTGGACTATCTCAACTCACCTCAATTCTTTCATCTCTTCCATGAGATCCTACTGACATAATCTAGCTTAAAATTTCCAGTTTAAACAGCTGGAAATCCCTTTGCTCCAGTATCTTGATTTCTATGTATTTTCCCAACTGGAAAAGGAGGATGACTGTTTTTAATCCACGTGTGATGCTTCTCTTCAGCCGCATCCTGGCAGGAACAGGCATGCTGAGAGAGATTTGTCTTGAGGAGCCATTAAACTGGCTACTGTTTTTTGAAATCATGTTGAAAAATATACTGGAAGAGATTACAGACCTATTTTAGTGCTGGTGTACCTGAACCCATAGAAACAATCCTCTCAGCCTAGTCTTTTGTGTTTGTCTCAAAAGTAGAGCTATATCATGCAAGTTCCGTGTAGTGGGGAAAACACATGGGCACTTTTCATGACCAAAGGGCAGAATCATCCCATGTCCCTGGCAGCTGGAGGTGACAGTGCCACAGTCATGTAGATGAGTCAGGCTCAGAAAGCAACAGCAGGTGAACACAGGGGCCTGTGCATGATACGTGCATATCTGTGATAGAAATAATGTAATTGTACTAGCTATCAGAGCTTTAGCGATTTTCTTTTTGTTTCATCATTGACAAAAAAAGGTTTTTTTGTCCGTTGGGGAAAAAAACAACCAAACAAACATCAAACTGCAGACCAGAAGAGCTATTCCAATAACAACAAAAAAGATTTTTGCTTCTGTGAGTTTTCTGTTACAAATTTTGAGAAAACTTACCACTGACTAACCACTGGAGGACATCTCTGCCACTACCTTGAGAGGCTGATCGTAACATGTACAGAAGGACAGAATAGTTGAGGCTGGAAGGGATCTCTCAAGATCATCTAGACCACCCCGCCCTGCTCAGAGCAGGTTTAACCACAGCAGATTGCTTGGGTCATTGTCCAGTCAGGTTTTGAGAATCTCCAAGGATGGAGACTTCACAACGTCACTGGGCAGCCTGGTCCAGTGCATGACCAACCTCGCCACAACAAAGTGTTTTCTGGTGTTTAGGTTGAATTTCCTGAAATCCAGTTCGTGCCCATTGCCCTTTGCCCTTTCGCTGAGAAGATTCTGTCTCTGTCTTCTTTACATCCTTTCATCAGATATTTATGCACATGAATAAGGTCCCCTCCAGCTTCCTCTCCCCCAGACTGAACAGTCACAGCACTCTCAGCCTCTCCTCGTATGAGATGCTCTGGTCCCTTAATCTTCTTCATGGCCTTCACTGGACTTGCTCCATTATGTCCATGTCTCACTTGTACTGGGGAGCCCAGAACTGGACCCAGCACCCAGATGTGTCTCACCAGTGCTGAGCAGCGGGGAAGGATCACCTCCCTCCACTTGCTCCACCTTTCTAATGCAGCACAGGAGACTGTTGGCCTTCTTTGCTGCAAGGGCACATTGCTGACTCGTGGTCAGATGTTGTCCACATAGACCCTCCAGGACCTTCTCTGAAGAGCTTCCTTCCAGCCAGTCAGCACCCAGCATATGCTGGTGCATGGGCTAATTCCTCTCCAGAGGCAGGGCTTGGCATTTTCTTGTGTCAAAATTAATGAGATTTCAGTCAGACCATTTCTCCAGCCTGTCCATGTCCCTCTGGATGGCTGAACCACCCAACTGGTCTAGCAACCACTGCTGCCAATTTTGTGTTATCTGCAAACGTGCTGAAGATGCCCTCTGTCCCATTGTTCAGGACATTCATGAAGATATTAAATAGTATTGGCCCCAGTATCCACCCCTCGGGCACATTGCTGGTGACTGGCCTGCAGCTGGACTTTGTGCCGCTGACCAAAACTCTTTACACCTGGCAGTTCAGCCAGTTTTCAGTACACTTCACTGTCCATTTATGTGACCTGAACTTCAATAGCTTGTCTACATGGTTGTTACAGGAGACTGTCAAAAGCTTTACTAAAGTCAACAGTAAACAAGATGTACTGATCTCCCTCATCCACTGAGCCAGTCACCTTGTAGAAGGCTATCAGTTTGGTTAAGCATGACTTTGCCTTCATAATGTTGGTCCTTACTGCATTACAGAGGAACATCTTCAAACCTTTGGAGGACCCGTATCTTGAAGTTAGTTATTATCTGTGAAAGTGGACTGGCAACCAACTCTCCTGAGTACAGAAAATGGCAAATTTAAAATTATTTGCTCCGGGTCATGTGAAAGGTCAGTGGCAGAAAAGGAACCAGGATGCAGGTTTCATGATGTCATGGTTTAGCTTCAGTCTGCAACTAAACACCACACAGCCACTTGCTCACCCTCTCTACCCCAGATGAGATGGGGGAGAGAATCTGAAGAGCACAAGTAAGAAAACTTGTGGGCTGAGACAAGAACAGTTTAATAATTGAAATAATAACAATAACAATAATAATAGTAATGAAAAGGAAAACAACAACGAGAGAGAGAGAGAAGAACAAAACCCAGGGGAAACCAAAAAAACCCCAAGATATGCAACCGCTCACCACCTGCCGACCAAGGCCCAGCCCATCCCCGAGCAGCGATCACTGCCCCCTGGGCAACTCCCCCCAGTTTCTATACTGAGCATGATGCCATATGGTATGGAATAGCCCTTGGCCACTTTGGGTCAGCTGTCCTGGCTGTGCCCCCTCCCAGCTTCTTGTGCACCTGGCAGAGCATGGGAAGCTGAAAAGTCCTTGACTGGTGTAAGCACTGCTTAGAAACAACTAAAACATCAGCGTGTTATCAACATTATTCTCATACTAAATCCAAAACACAGCGCTGTACAAGCTACTAAAAAGAAAATTAACTCTATCCCAGCTGAAACCAGGAGACATGACCAAGACTTTTTCAGTGCCATCTTTAGTGCTTCCTAAAACCAAGAAATGAATGAGAGTCACCATATTAAAGAAAAAAAACCCCAATAAACCCTGGAAACATTGATCTCAAGGTTTTTGCCTTTAAAATAGTTATAGAGGTTTGTTATTCATCTCTTCTTTTTAATTGCCTCAAACAGAGAAAATCATCATCCTTGTAAGCATCCCTTTGCTGTGTGTCTGTCTGTCTTTTTACATTCTATTGTCATGAGGTACCAATTTGGTATCAGGTCACTGAATGCTTGAAAGGTGATAATTTTGAGCCTTTGGCAATATATGGGATCCTTTCTGTTCATCTGCAGCCACTTGGGTTCTACCTCACAGCAGACTACTGCAGGTGCATGTGGCAAAGGCAGTGAGTCTGCATTGCGCCAGTCTCACACACAGCATTCTAGCAATAACTGTGATAGTTGTGTGTCTCTTGTGGGCCATATGCAGTCTGATTGCTGTATTCTTAATGCTACAGCAGTTGCAATGAGAGCATTAAAATAGTGCTGAGGGGAAGAAAAGGCATGGGCTGTGGAGAAAAATTGCAGCAGTTCAACAGGAGTGTGCCTCTCTCCAACTAGGAGAAGTGTCCTATGTTCTTGTTTGTTCATTGCTTAATTTTTTCATAGGAAGAGAAGACAAAACCCTTATCCATCATACCTGGTTCCACATTAGAATCAGCAACGGAAGTCTTGCACAACAGTAGGAGAGGGAAACAAAACCTTAGCAAGATCCTTCAGAACAGGCGAGTAGGGCAGTTGAAAGGAAAAGCATTGTGGGTGTTCAGGCTGACTAATAAGGCATTGTTGTATCATTCATATATTCCGATTTGAAAGTAGTGGATGACTACAGAAAATATGGAAGTAGGTAAATGCCACCTGTGCATTAACAAATATAATGGAAACACATTGTGAAGCGTGTAGGAGTCATGATTTAAAAAGGCATTTTCCAAGCTTTCTCAAACAGCAGCATCTGAGATAATGTTACTGGGAAATCAGAGACATGTCTTAGGTAACAAAGTTTACAAAACCCTTTGTAACTAGTGTGGTTAACACTGGTCTCTCTAAATCTATTTATGATTTTAATGAGTCACTCAGCTGTGTTAAGCCAATGGAGTTAGTTGGGGTCAACTGAGCAGAATTCAACACACATGATCTTTGCAATGACAGAGCTCAGAAGAGACGATTAGCTTGGTGCTTCTCTTTACAGAGCCTGGGGGGAAGTGAAAGGTCTACAAATCACCAACATAATGTGTGTGCACATTTAGAGACAGTGCTGTGGGCAGAGTCCTGGAATATAATGCCAAAAAAACAGGGGAAAAAAATGGTTGTGTCAACATTTCAGTTGTGGATGACTGCGATGTTGCCAACTAAGAAAAGGAGCAGAAATCTTAACAAAAGAAAAAAGTGTTCATAGAAGGAAGATATTCTTACCATCACTGTGAGCTGTTGAATAGCTGAGTGCAAGCATGCTTTTCACGGCATTTTGTCTAGAAAATAAAAGGTAGATTGCTTGTGACTTCTCTCCACCTTTAGCAGAGTAATACTCTGCATTTGCTCTTCAGCAATACTAACTATTCAAAGCAGCCTTTGTGTTTCCATTGTTGTTTTTCAGCACAGCACAGTGAGTGCTGAAGGAAGACATGCTGCGGCTGCCGACAGAACAGGTAGCCAGCAGTTCTGCTCCATCACTGGGAGGTCTGAGTATGGATCAAAAAGAAAAACACCCAAGACAACAACCCAAAATGTGTAGGCCTTGTCACCCTCAGTGTGCAGTAAGCTTTGATTCTAGGGAGCCTGGGGGAAGCACTGGCAAATGCTGTGACTTGAGGCATAGCGGGCTTGGAGCTGGTTCAGACATTGTGGACTCCCTGCTCCCTGGCGGGATGTGTGTACCACTGCTTTCTGTTGTTGTAGGTGAGAATGTAAAAGTGATTGCTCCCACCTATGGAAAACCACACTGAACAGCACCGCCAGACAGTCTCCTTCCTCCCTGTGATGTGACAGTACTTTATTCAATGCAGTTCATTGCACTGATGTCTGCGCAAGCTGAATGTTGGCTTTTCTGATCTTTCTGATCCTGAAAGACAGAAGGGAGCTGATAACACCTCACATTTCCTCTTCACTCTTTCCCTTGCTTCCATCACACACACAGAGTGAGTGTTGCCTATAAAGCCTACCACAAAGCCATGAAAAACTAGCAGTGGCATGCAGGCTGTGTTGGCTGCAATGTGTCATTGCTGCAGCTATCTGACATTGTAAAGAAGTGGGGGCAGAGACCAGTAGGCCAGGACACTGCAATAGGACCTTCTCCCCAGGGTACCTGAGGCAGGGAACCAATCCCCACTACCTTCACTGCACACTGCAGCTTGAAATCAGCTGCAATGCTAAAACTGAACTTGGAGCCCTGAACTCTTACTGTGGTTTGGTTCTGCTATCAGTGGAGCACAGGCTTAACTGATAGCAGGAGGTGCCAGCTGAAAATGGAGTTTGCCAGAGGCTTTCTCAAATTCAAGAGAAGAAGGAGTCCCAAGAGTTTAGGAGATCCTTACAAATGACTTGGCTGGCATGGCTGGGTTTCAGCAGAGTCACAATCAGAGACTAATAGTAACCTCTGCTGTAGGGTTCTGTATCTTGCCCTGGACAGCATCTGGTGCAAACTGTGCTTGCAGTCATCTTCAGACATACCATATATATACATACAATTCATGGTAACAAATTCTGACCTGGCAGAATCGCATCGACTTTAAAAAGTCACAGTATATCATAAAATGTAATTAAGCCATCTACTTTTGAGCCCAATTAGTCCCACAAAACTTTCTTTAATAAGTTAAAATGCACAGTAACTTCTTCTCCCTTTTAGTAGCCAGAACAACCTTTTGCACACCCATAGACCATAATATTTTCTTCTGGTGTGTTGTGGGGTTGCTGAGGGTTGAAGAACAACAGGTGCCAATTGCTACCACAACGGTACACCAGAGGCAATATTTTACCAACCGAGACTCCCTGATTCCTATCCATAAACCGATTCATCGACTGGAGAGCCAAGGAGTGATCACTGAGACTCGTTCACCTTTTAACAGTCCCACGTGGCCAGTGCGAAAGTCTAATGGAGAGTGGAGACTGACAGTAGACTATCGTGGCCTGAATGAAGTCACACCACCGCTGAGTGCTGCCATGCTGGACATGCGAGAACTTCAATATGAACTGGAGTCAAAGGCAGCCAAATGGTATGCTACAATTCATATTGCTAATGCATTTGTCTCAATCCCTTTGGCAGCAGAGTGCAGGCCACAGTTTGCTTTCACTTGGAGGGGCGTCCAGTACACCTGGAATGGACTGTCCCAGGGCTGGAACCACAGCCCTACCACTTGCCGTGGGCTGATCCAGACAGCACTGGAACAGGGTGAAGCTCCAGAACACCTGCAATACATTGATGACATCATCGTGTGGGGCAATACAGCAGAAGTTTTTGAGAAAGGGAAGAAAATAGTCCAAATCCCTCTGAAAGCCAGTTTTGCCATAAAACAAAGTAAGGTCAAGGGACCTGCACAGGAGATCCAGTTTTTAGGAATAAAATGGCAAGATGGGCATCGTCTGATCCCAGTGGATGTGATTAACAAAATAACAGCCATGTCTCCACCAGCTGGCAAAAAGGAAACACAAGCTTTCTTAGGTGTTGTGGGTTTTTGGAGAATGCATATTCCAAATTACAGTCTAATCGTAAGCCCTCTCTACCAAGTGACCTGGAAGAAGAACGATTTCAAATGAGCAACAACAAGCCTTTGAACAAATTAAACAGGAGACAGTTCATGCTGTAGCCCTTGGGCCAGTCCGGGCAGGGCAAGATGTAAAGAATGTGCTCTACACCGCAGCTGGGGAGAATGGCCCTACCTGGAGCCTCTGGCAGAAAGCACCAGGGGAGACTCAAGGTTGACCCTTAGGCTTTTGGAGTTGGGCATACAGAGGATCTGAGGCCCGCTATGCTCTAACTGAAAAAGACATATTGGCAGCATATGAAGGGGTTTGAGCTGCTTTGGAAGTGGTTGGTACTGAAGCACAGCTCCTCCTGGCACCCCGGCTGCCGGTGCTGGGCTGGATGTTCAAAGAGAAGGTCCCCTCTACACATCATGCAACCGATGCTACGTGGAGTAAGTGGGTCGCACTGATCACACAACGGGCTCAGACAGGAAACCCCAATGGCCCAGGAATCTTGGAAGTAATTATGGACTCGCCAGAAGGCAAAGATTTCAGAATATCGCCAGAGGAGGAGGTGAAGCGTGCTGAGGAGGCCCCAGTGTACAATAAATTGCCAGAAAATGAGAAGCAATACGCCCTGTTCACTGATGGGTCCTGTCATATTGTAGGAAAGCACTGGAGGTGGAAAGCTGCTGTATGGAGTCCTAGATGACAAGTTGTAGAAACTGCTGAAGAAGGTGAATCGAGTCAGTTTGCAGAGGTGGAAACCATCCAGCTGGCTTTAGATATTGCTTAATGAGAAGAGTGGCCAGTGCTCTATCTCTATACTGATTCATGGATGGTGGCAAACGCCCTGTGGGGGTGGTTACAGCAATGGAAGCAGAACAACTGGCAGCGCAGAAGCAAACCCATCTGGGCTGCTGAGTTATGGCAAGATATTGCTGCTCGGGTAGAGAACCTGGTTGTAAAAGTACGTCACGTAGATGCTCACGTACCCAAGAGTCAGGCCGCTGAAGAACATCAAAACAACCAGCAGGTGGATCAGGCTGCTAAGACTGGAATGTCTTAGGTGGATCTGGACTGGTAACATAAGGGTGAATTATTTATAGCTTGGTGGGCCCATGATACCTCAGGCCATCAAGGAAGAGATGCAACATATAGATGGGCTTGCAATCAAGGGGTGGACTTGACCATGGACACTATTGCACAGGTTATCCATGAATGTGACACATGCGCTGCAATCAAACAAGCCAAGCGGTTAAAGCCTCTGTGGTATGGAGGGCGATGGCTGAAATACAAATATGGGGAGGCCTGGCAGATCGATTATATCACACTCCCACAAACCCGCCAAGGCAAGCGCCATGTGCTCACAATGGTGGAAGCAACCACTGGATGGCTGGAAACATATCCCATGCCCCATGCCACCACCCGGAACACTATCCTGGGCCTTGAAAAGCAAGTCCTATGGCGACATGGCACCCCAGAAAGAATTGAGTCAGACAACGGGACTCATTTTTGAAACAACGTCATAGACACCTGGGCCAAAGAGCATGGCATTGAGTGCATATATCACATAAAAAACATGCTGGGGAAGACAGTCTGGGTTACTCCAGCGTCAGGCAAAGGCAAGCCTAGTCGTGGGATTGCTTTTGCTCAAGGACCTGGGTGCACTTGGTGGATAATGGCCAAAGGATGGGGAAGTGCGATGTGTATCTCAAAGAGATTTGATTTTGGGTGAGAATAGCCAATGAACTGAATGGTATGATGTTAATTGCTATATAGTACTGTATGTCATCACTACTATGGTTGCTACATGCCATCTTAACGGTATTTCAGTAATAATGACCCAGATTAATGAAGAATGAACTTTGATGAGACCAAGCAAAGCGCAGCAGTGATGGAACCAGAAGTGGCTTCAGCATGCAACAATCCAACTCCACACACCATCTCTCCTGCCCTGAAGGACTGTTATGACAGATGGAGCCCAAAGTCATGGACTAAATGAACTCAATGGACATTTTAGAGGGATGACCCATAGACTTAGGGAATGATATCTGTGTGTATACACCAAAAGACACAAAAAGTCGTGGTGATTAATTGGAATGTATTAGAAAGGGTAGAACCTGGGCATGACGTAAATGGTATAGAATAAGGGGTGGATACATTGGGTGCCAAAAAAGACTGTTGTGGTTTAGCCCCAGTCAGCAATTAAGCACCACACAGCTGCTCGCTCACCCTCCCCACCCCGGTGGGATGAGGGAGGGAATCGGAACAGCAAAAGTAAGAAAACTTGTGGGTTGAGATAAGAACAGTTTAATAATTGGAACAAAAAAATAATAATAAATTGTAATGAGAAGGAAAACAACAAGAGAGCGAGAGAGGAACAAAACCCAGGGAAAAAAAAAAAACCAAACAGTGATACAACGGCTCACCTCCCGCCAACTGATGCCCAGCCAGTCCCTGAGCAGCAATCACTGTCCCCCAGCCAACTCCCCCAGTTTCTATACTGAGCATGACGCCATATGGTATGGAATAGCCCTTTGGCCAGTTTGGGTCAGCTGTCCTGGCTGTGCCCCCTCCCAGCTTCTTGTGCACCTGGCAGAGCATGGGAAACTAAAAAGTCCTTGACCAGTGTAAACACCACTTATCAACAACTAAAACATCAGTGTATTATCAATATTATTCTCATACTAAATCCAAAACACAGCACTATACCAACTACTAGGAAGAAAATTAACTCTATCCCAGCCGAAACCAGGACATGGTGTGTACAATCACATCCTGCAAAAGAAATTCCATTATTCAGGAGAGTTCTCTTTTCTTGGCTTTTGGGGTCTAAGACTTGAAATAATTTTTTTAAATTAGTTGATCATAAGGAAAGGAATAAGTCTGTGCTGCATTCTTCCACTGTGAACTGTCAGTGTGCTCAGCACAGGAAGACAGGATCTTTTCAATGTCTGTATCTTTTGTTGGTCTGTATGTGTATAGGAACTGATTTGTTCCCCATTAATTTAAACCGAGTTATTTCTTATCTGTAAAGGCCTGCAGAGAACTGAATGCCTGGTTTGAGTGGTGGTGGGAAGGGAGGCAAAGCTGCACTAGCACCTGGAAACCTCTAGGTGAATAAGAAGTATGTGACACAGGCATACCCGATGACTGATGCACATATAGTGGGAAACTCCAGAGAGTGACCCAGGGCATGAGGGCAATTTGCAGCTCATTTCCATATGAATTCTTAAAACTGTTGTGCCTACCTATTATATGGGTACAGTCAGTTGTTACAGGCAAATGCTGGGCATGGCTGACTATTGTGCCTACTTCTTATCCTCCTGTGGGTAGTGCAGTTCAAACCGAAGGTTTTTTTGTGTGCTCTCACTCAGGTACTCTGTGCATGCAGTTTCAGCCAGACACTAAAATTGCTGCTTATATAAACATCTGTGCTCGTATGAGCACCCACATTACTCTTGAACTGAAAAACAGTCCCACCAAAGAAGGGAAGGGATGGTAATGACCTTTTGCAATGCAGATAGGATTACTAGTGGTTGAAATGTTGCCTTCCCACAGGGATATAGGGAACAATGCTGAACAGGGACCTATGGATACATCCAAGTTTCCTTTTCGGCTCTGAGTGTAGCCACAGCTCAGTGGGGTGGTCATCACCATATTTATATGGTTCTAAAGGCAACAAATGTTTACCTTTTGCATTGTTTGATAGCTGGAAATAAATAGCAGATGTATTGCATGGTAATGAAGGTGAAAGATGTTTGCAACATTCAGCTGTGTGCCTCCTGAACATTTTTGCCATCTTTCATTCTTCCTTCCTCAGGAGTGATTTCATGCTCAGTGAGCAGAGTGTGGGCATACGCCTGTGTACCCATGATATTCCTTACCTAGATTTCCCAGACAGCTGGGTCTTGAACCTAGTGAGATGACTCTCAGTTTTCATCCTGAGACAAACCATTAATTTCACCCTGACTGTGAAAGGAAAGTGGCTGTCTTCTGTGCTGCCTTAAATCCTCATTAGCTTCCCAAGTGGAAAAGGGAATATATGTGTGTTTCCAAGCTGTTTAATTAACTATAGCCATTGCATCTAATGGGTCTAGTGCTCTTTTTAAATCAAAAATAAAAATGGAGGTCAGAAGAGTGTAACTGATGGTGCGTGGAAATGAGACACTAAAGGAGCCAGAAGAAAGATGGAAGTGGCCTCATTCTGGGCTGTTCCTGGTCTGAAACCCAGCTGTAGGTAGCTCCTGAAGCATCTGCCTGGCAGGTACACATGGCCTCCTTGTTGTCAAGCAATAAGAAAAACCTGAGTGACACAAACACACAGATATTCATGTCGATTGGTTTTTCTGTTTGTTTTTTCTCTTCTTCACCAAGCTGTTTAGTGTGAGATCCTTATTACAGGGTGTGATGCGGTTCAACTGCCTTAAAAGCTGGTCTGGATTTCAGAGACCAGCATGCCTGGACTGAGGGCAGCTTATGCTCTAATACAGGCGCTGCCTCTTGGGCCATCTCTCACATAATTTTTACCTCTATTGCCGCCCTCCTCTCCCAGTCACAGTTTTATAATGTCCTCACGGCAACTACAGTAGCTATACATTTGATAAAAGATTATTCCTGTAAAGTCTTTTCAGTTGTGTTAGTGCTGAAGCAGGAAAATCCAGGACAGTCAGCATCAGGTGGACAGGCAAGTGTCTGCAAACCACAGTGAGTCCCATTCTGTGGATGGGAGAAACTCATGACTGATAGAAGGCTCTTTTTCCTGTGAATTTGCTGTTCCTGCCTGGGGACCTAGCTGTGACTGTGAAATGCAGCTGTTCTCCAGGTGTATACATGGGAAATATCTAGTCCTACAATGTGTGTGAGCAGCATCCAAGGTTTCAAGCAAGAAATTAAGATCTGCATACTGTGTTTTGCAACATGTTTCAGACCTGGCCAAAGCCTGCCCATTAAGCTTCTCTGGAATGATGAACCTTCTCTTTTATTCTTCTTTTTGCTTTTTAAACTCTCCAGGGTGTAAGGGTAGAGAGGTCAAGTCATTGCTTACCTGACTTTTTTTTTTGTGTGTGTGTTTTTCTGCTGAGAATTCTACATTTAACCATGTTAGGTTTCATCAATCATCTCTACAAAGTACGGACATAAATTGTGCATTCATTTTTCTCTTCCCTGTAGGAGCCAGTTTGAAATCCATTGGGCAATGTAGGAAACAAGACAGCAGTCATTGATTTTGGTGAAGTCTTCAGCAAAAATGCCATTTTACTTTTGAAGTTTATGTCTCTCTCAGATGTTGGACTTGCAGTTAGTTTCACATAAGAATAGCTGACTGACTGCATGATGATTATTAGTACCACAAAACTTCTGAGGGATTCCTGTGGGCTGTAGGAGAGGCACACCGAACCAGTGTGTTATTGTGGTGTGCGTTCTTTGGCGTGCTGCCACTGTCAGGGTGCCTATCCAGAATAGTGCAGGGCAGGACACTGGCTGCTGGTTTGGGTCTGAGGAAGGCTGGTGTTCAACACCAGTTTTGCTATGGACTCAGTGCGACCAGCTTTGTGCAAGTGGTTGAATCTTTGCTTGGTGTGGTGCTCTCTCTCCTGGTGAGGGATTGGAGAATGGCTGGGAGACTGAGAAAGATGAATCTTTTATAGTTTGTCAGCTTTTACTACCCATTTAATAATGTAGCTCAATAAACAAAAGTGACCTGTAAAATATGACACTATGTTTACAAATAATTGTTGAGGGCAACAGTAAAGAAACTTTGTTCATAATAAAGAGAGATGCCATAATTTACCTAAGATGGCCTAAGATAGCCGTTGCCTATCTCAGTTTTTTGAAATCAGCAGGATTTACGGAAAAAATATTACTTACTTATTTGAAAAGTCTTTCTGTAAAGATGTGTAAGAGCTTGACAATGTTTTGTATAGAATATTTTCTAATACAGCGCTCTGTTCTTTGCTCTCTCTAAGAAAAACCACAGACAATACAAATACACTTGGTAACTGCTGTTCACACATAAAAACCAGAACATTTTTTTGAGGTGATACTGTTCAAAAACAATAGATGCCGAACTAAATTCTGATACACTAAATATTATGTGATTTTTAACCTCCTGACATGTAATTCTCTGCACAAGGCATTAGGAATATTAAAAACCTCAATTTGAGAACTATTTGACTAAGCTCTGTTTGTGTGTGATTTTGCATACCCGCACAATCACTTATTTGAGTGGAGCATTTTATATAACTGTCTGGGAGGCTGAATCACGATTAGTTCGGAAAGCTCTGTCTGTGGATAATAGGTATACTCAGATACATGTTTTAACATGCTAGTTTCTAGTTGGCTTATTATCCTGAGGAACTGCCTCCCTAGAGCTGCGGCATCCCTCTGAGGGTTTTGAGTCTTAAAGGAAAAAAGCTACAGAAGAAATCTGCAGCCTAGTCTCACTGGATTAACTTAAGCTATCTTGTGTCACCGGCACGGCCGATGAAATGGAGTCTTTCACAGCCTGGGACACCAGCGGGACATCCTGTTTCAGTTTAGAAATTACCCCTGTGGCCCCCCCTCTCCCCACTAATAAAACAAAGGAACCCAAGGAATAATCTCTGCCTGAAGAGGCTGCTCAGGCACTGATTGTCACCCTGGCACCCAGCCAAGCCCAGCGTGACACAGAAACGGGCCCAGGAGGGGAGCGACGGGAAAGCAGTCAAAGAGCACCGAAAAGGGAAGTCATTAAACTACCACCACCAACAAAACTCTCATTTGTTCAGTTTTCCTTTCTTGTTCTCCCCCCGCTTTTTCTTTTCCTTTTTCTTTTACTTTTTTAAAATAATGGATTCAATACAAAACTTTCCTCCAGGCTGTAATGAAAGTCCAAATCCGCTTATTTCTATCGCCCCAGTGCTGCTGCTGTTGCTCTTTTGCTTTGGCCACATTTTTAATGAACTTTTGCATAACTTGACTTTCTTATTTAAAAAATAATAATAAATAATGACTAGACTGTGAGTTTCTCGCAGAATGAAAGGAAAGGTTTTGTGAGCAGCATGAGTCTTGTAAGTGCCTTTGTGATGATACCCTTACGGTTGCAGAATGGTTTATTTGTTCTCTTTTGGAATATAATGGAGAAAGGGGAGAATGAAATTTTTTACCATTCGAGGGTTGGATTCCTGCTGGGGGAACTGATGTCAATACACAGAAGAAACTGAAGTTAGGTTGATTTATTCTAGCTGAGAGTCTGTTCTTTAATTATTATTTTTTTAATTCATAAGAATGTAAATATTTTGGAGAAAGTAATGTTGAGCTGTAAATAAGTAGAGTGTGGGTACACTGGGAAATTGGAAGGGATACTATTATAATTAAGATTTCACCTCGTAAGATTAAGAAAGGGCTAGAAGATGTTAAAACCTGCACTCAACAGAGCTCTGTCTTTTCAGACAACAAAGAAAAAAATGACCAAAAAACCAGTAGTTTGTGTGGTGTGACTCAAAAAAAAAAAAAAAAAGTAAAAAACCACCCAGTCTTCTTAGCAAAATAAGTGACTTGCATATATATTTTAACAATAACCAGACCACATGATAGTAATGGCTAGACAGTGGGACCCTAATAAGCAAAACTAATGAAGCAAGTAATGAATGTTTTGGCAGATGATGTGATGGAGAGGGATGTTAGATAATGTTTACTTTTCCTAAATACTGTTTTTAATTAGCATCAGGATGCTTCCTCTGTAGCCATTTGGAGTGCAGCTTTGGGATGGCCTCTTTGATACAACACAGCACTTCGGGTGGGTTCACTTGTCACCACATGACATTGTGGAGGAAAGATGCAACTTGAGACATTTCCTAACATATGGCCCAAAAGGAAAAGCTTTCAGGGGAGGGGAAGAAACTGGGGGTGTAACTGATCAAAAGTATTGTAGTGGATCTAAAAATACCCTCTGAGAGCAGGCTTTCGCCTGGCTGGCACAAGCCACATTGTTTATGACAATCTGGTGAGTCTTCTGAACAGATGAGGAACAGCCATTCGGTGCAGCAAAACCTTGGGCTTTTTGAGAGTGGCTGTATTCTGTATGCAGTGCCTGAAGGGTGGGGAGAGGGGAGGAGGAGAGCAGGGGGGCTTTCCACATGAAGGGAAAACTATAGCTACCAACTGCAGGTGTGTACCTGAAGGGCCTCCTATGATCATAGGTTTTTGTGATTCGTGCTTTACTGTAGATGAGATTTTATACAGAAAGTGGAACTTTGCAACCTAAATGTGAACTTGCCTCTGCAGAGAATCCTTGTTTTTAATGCATTGGCTTGCTGGGTTCAAAAAACTTTATCTTAAGGTAAGGACCAATGCCAGGTTGAGCCATTTGAAAGAGAAAAGTATAGTTGATTGCAGTGCCCTTTTATTGAATTATTATCTTTGCACATGCAGAGAAATTTCTCACATGTGCTTCAGATCAGCTCTTTGGGCTTCTTGTTCCCTTCTTCCCACTCGCAGCCCTTCATATAACAATTTAGTAATAAATGCTCTCCTAACTAAATCTCTCAAAATGCATCTTATGCAAATTCATTAGCTGAATGTGTATGTTATGCATGAAAATGTATTGGGGTAAATGTATTGTGGACACCCAGCTTGCCACGCACACCCTTTTTTTTCCCCTATCCACTCTCATTTATCCACCTGCTGGTGTGCTATACACCTGTGGCTTTTTGTCAGCAAGTGGGGTCACTGTGTGAGTGACTGCAGTGGGGGCTTTAAAGAGCTCCCCTTGTTACCTTCACTGCAAACTTTCAAACTGGTCTCCTGCTGCTTGTAGCTATTTTGTGTATTTTTAATTGTTTCTGACATTTTGTGTATTTTTAATTGTTTCTGGATGTTTAACATGCTTAGTCATCAAAATAAGGGAGAATTAAGGCTATTGCCATTTAAAAAGAATATGTGTACAAGTCATATGGACATCAGTTCATGTGAGGAAACAGAGATTTGGTTTTTTGCAGACAGGTGTTCTTACAGACACATGCTTTCCAAAACGTTACGGTCCTATAGAACCTATTGACTTGAGCTGTAGCTGGAGAGCAGTGCTGCAAAAGTCTGGTCCACAACTGGCTTTTAAGGAGGCATGTAAGTCTCCTAGAAGAGGTACGAGCACAGGGCTTGCAACTGGGCACCCAAAAATCACCTTCAGGTTCAGTTTCGCAGTTGAGTGCAGCATTCCTTAACACATATATCTCCAAAAGGATTTGCAGGCCTGGATTTCAGATCCTTGTAAATAAATTTCTGGTTATAAAATCGGTGCATTTACAGGGATCACCTAGTAACACATACCACCAGGAATGGTGTGCCCTCAGACGCTGCTGGCATTTAGCCTTGTCTCCCAAGTGGAATCCTTTTGTGTCTTCATCAGTTTTATTTTTTACCACCCCTTTGGCAGAAAGCTCAGCCAGACTCTGTTCAGCTGTTGCACAAAGCAAGCAGTTCCTTTTGGAAAAAGCTGGGTTTGGTGGGCAAGGGTTAACCTGTGGCCAGGGGAGGTGGAGGTTACAACACTCAGAGCCTATAAGCGATGGCGTTGCAGCACACATCATTGTGCTCACGTATGATTCGATATTTACAGAGCCTGTCACCTCAAAATACAGTCCAGTTCCTTTGTGTTGCCTCAGCAGATCTGCCTCTGAGGATCGACAGCAGAGAGAGCTGACTGTAGGCAGTTACCTCTAGATACAATGACATAAGGTGTTTCCTACAGCAACTTTCTAAGCTTCAGTACTGTGAATATGGAAAGATGTAGCATGGAGTGTCTCCAGAATAGGCCATACAGCATGTGTGCTTAAAACTGATGGTGTCTAATCAGTCAAACACCATCGACTCTTGCACGTGTTGGTTAAGGTGGCTGGATGCAGCCCTCCTTGCAAAACCTCCATAGTTGCCATCAGCATCTGTTGACACCATACCACTGGTGGCCACTCCTGTCTACTTCGACTTCTCCCGTCTTCAGGACTTTGGGACAAGGCTAGGTGCAGAGGCCACCATAGATTAGTGTAGCTTCAGCTAAGCAAGCATATGGGGCTGCAGATAGTCAAGCAAATGAAAGGAGGCAATCCACAGTGTAGTCTGGAGTCAGCACGACAACTTTAGTGTCCTTGTAGAGCAACAAGTGAGAATGGAGAGGAGATTGAGGAACGAGGCATGTTTTTCTCCCAGTTATTTTTAGGCTAAGCCAGTAGACTCCTAACGCCTGTACTTTCTTCTGATCAGACCAGTACTCCCTATACGTGGCCTCCTTCTTTTCCCCACAACAATGAACAATGACATGCCTATCTGGTGGGCAACTCGCATGTGCAGATGAGAATTTTTAAGTCCAGTGTTCTTGACGTTGATCAAGCACTGGTAAGAGAACTGAAATTCTCTTTCTTAAAAAATGTCAGCCAGATTCATAATGAAACTTTTCTGGAAGAAATGAAAGAGAGAAGGCTAAAGGGCTAAGGACATGTCTGCAGTATGTAGACATGTGCTCAATGTCCTAAACACAGACAGGGCTTTATAGACCCAGACTCTCCTCTTAAAGCTATTCCACAAACTTCTACCCAAAAACCTGTCTTGGACTGGGAGAGTCTTCAACAGGAAAGTTTTTACAAACCAAGGCATGTCCACAAAATATTGCCATTTCTGAGGCCTGATATTTTTCCATATGAAACAACCTTGCTTGGTTTGTTCTGTTTTGTCATACCTTTCCGAATCACTCTTTGTTAGCTCTTAACCGTCAGAAGGACCTGAAAACATCCCAATTCTAACATCAGCAGCCCAAATGCTCTTGTGAGGCAGCTTAGAAAGACTGAAGCAGGAGATGAAACATTAGCTGGAGCAACATGAAATAAATGGAAGGGGCAGTGGTAGAGACAGGGGAAGGAGGGGGAAATAGCTCCCCAGCCTTTCCATCCGGTAGGAAACAGAAGACTGCTGAGTGCATGTTTGCTCTTCCCCTTGCTGCAGCTGCTTTTTCCTTGGCTTGCCGTGTTTCCTCACTCCCTAACCTTGCTCAGACTGCCTTTCTGTGAGTCAGAGGAATTTTCCCTCCATCTCCACTGCTCTCCAGGGCCATCTTTTGACTCTTTTTCAGGTCCTTTTTATCCTGCTCTTCTTGTGCCCCCTTGAGCCAGCACTGAAAGGACCAATGATAGGAGGAGCTCCCAGACAGGAGAAGGAGGGGAAGGGGAAGGAAGACAGGTTGTCTTGGTTGTGGCATCTCTGTTGGCTTTTCAGAAGATGGAGGTAAGGTGAGGCAATATGAATAAGGAAAATACATGTGAGAGCCTCCTGTTGTGCCTTTAAAAAAATTCCTTCTAGTGTACCTGCTTGAGGATTTATGATTTTTTTTTTTTAAAAAGCTATTTACCGTATCTATATTTAAAAGAAAATGTTAGGGGAGAAAGCTCAGCCCAGGTTTCTGGAGCCTAACAGACCCAAAGATCCACACTGCAGGTTGCCCAGAACACTTCAGGACATAGTTTACATGTCCCAGCAAAGTGTTGACTGAATAAGTGACTACAAGGACTCTTCAGGGGCAATATCTCTACTTGCACTATGTAAAAGCAAGGCTTGTGTCTTCCTAATGCATCTCAGCAACCCTAAGTCTCCTTCATGCAAGACTGACTGCTGCCATTCTGCCTGGGCAATGAGAAGTGCCAATAACAGCTACCTTAAACAAAAGTTCTCATCACTGTGAGTTAGATCTGCTTCCTTTTTTTTTTTTTCCTTCATGTCCTGTGTGGGGAGAAAACCTGTGCTTTCTTTGCTCTTTTTGCCTGTTTGCTGTAAGTTCTCACTTTAATGCTAAATTTTTATTGCTTCTGTTTGTTCTTCAAAGAAAAGCAACTTCTGGCATCATTATTTGTTGCAGATGCTTTTAGTTGTCAAGCTTTTCTATTCAAAAGAGTTGCCTTATTCTTCTAAGCTGACAAAGCAATGCAGCATTGGGAAACCCTGCTCCAAAAGAAATTGCTGGAAATAGTACCTTTCTCATTTTGTGCGATGCTTTTGGTCTGCACCTACCACTAGAGAAGAGTAGCCACAGACAAGTGAAAATGTTCTGTTCAAGGCCTCCTGCCAGGCCGATGGTAGAGCATCAACAATACCACAAGAGCTTTCTGAGTACCAGACCAGCCCTGTCCCCATGAATTCATGCTGCTTCAAGGTATTTTACAACTCGTCTTTTATCTAAGGACCTGTAAAGTCAGGGCACAACTAAAGTGAGACCCGATTTAACTCTAAAACTCATTACATTGCATGGAACAGTGACCTTCCTGGGAGATGTCTGAGGAGATCAGAATAGCACGCTAATATATGACTTAAATAATTATTATGTGCTAGACTAGGGTGCCTAAGTACATATTTCCCTATTGTCCAAGCAAATAACATCTTCATGTATGTGCCTAGATGTTTCCAGAAGTCTTCCAAGGTCATGCCTCTGTGCTTAAAAATCTGGTCCCCACTAACTGATTCTGACTCAGGTCTGTGATTGCCTTACACAGAGAGCTGTTATCTTGTCCTGTATCTAGTCATCCCTAATGGATACAACCAGAAGGTTATTGATGGCTGAATTGTACTTACTGCTCTCACATTGATGACAGTTCTTTTATTTGGTTTAGATATATTTTACCTACACAATATAATTAATTTGACTTCTAATTATCTTTCTGCTGCCATGAATTATTGTTTATTAGTTATCAAGAGGACAAATGCCAGTATTCACTACAAAGAGCCATGACTAACCTGGTGGGAAGACCCTGGACTGCTACACCCATAATAATCTGTAACTTCACTTCTTTAGTTAGAGTGCCCAAAGGGACACTGGGTGTCCTCACAATAACAGGCTTTGTGTCATCAGATGGACCATAAAAAAATGTGTACAAAGCCTTTCCCTTTCTAAGAGAATGAATGAGCTATTGAATTTATAGTAGCAACTTATAATCCAGGTATTTTTAATAAAAAGGCAGAGCATTTTACTGAGCAGCCTTATGCAGGCAATGTGTGACAGACAGCACCTTGGGCATCAGGGTCACCAGATGACCATGCATCTTAGGGGCATGCATGAAGCACTGAGGCTGTAATGCTGTGGCCAGCTGGAAGGAGGAACGCACAGGAAAGGGTGACTGCTGGGGTGAAAGATGCAGGGAACACTGTTTCCTCATGGCCTCTGGAGAAAGGAGGCAATGGTGGCATTTCCAAGCATCTGGCCTGACAGCAGCCCAGGTTCACGGGCATCAAGAGGCATGGTATAGTGGGCTGCAGTAATGAATCCAAACTTCAGGAAAGGGCAGGCTGAGGTGACCAGAACCAGTTGTGAGAGATGCTTGGGAACCCCAGTGGTGGCGAAACAAGCAGGCTGTCTTTGGGGAGGAGGCAAAAGGACTTCTACTGAGTCCTTGACTTTTGCAGAAAGACCACCAAGGGGGAAGCCAATTAGTGGTGAAAATGATTTATTGTGTGATCCCCTCACAGTTCCAGATAAATAGCACTCGTGTGTTGGAATCTAGCAAATGGATAATGTATGTCCTCCTTGTGCCAGCTGAAATCTGGAGCAACTGTAACTTTCCAGCAACTCTTTCTTTCCCTCCCTGAGTATTGGGCAATGAGGTGACAATCAGGAGTTGCAATCTATTTATTTTCTTGTAGTTTCTTACCATACTTTGCCTAAAGAAGCAGGTACTCCAGTTCTACATGGCATCATGTACCCATCAGGCAGCTCTAGCCCAAATGTATGTCCTCTACATTTGCTGGATTTTTCTTTTATTATGGTTACATTTACCCATATTCGCTTTTGGCCTCAGATATTCAGCAGTAGAAAGGAGCTTTCTTCTCAGCAGTTTCTTACTCTGGAAAATATTTGGCACTGTTCAGGATACTTCTCGGCTCACCTCCATAACAAGCTCATTTGCTTCTAGAAGGGAAGAGGCATATGGGAGTCTCATTCTAGTGTACACTGGCTTTGGACTAATAGACTAAACCTCTTGAACAATTTGTCAGATAATCCATCAGCTATTGCTGTGAGCTACCTCTAGCATTAGCCTTGCTATAGAGGAATAAAAGCTGAAGGAGACTAAATAAATGTTCTTCACAGTTTTTCACTACTTCATCGTCATCTTAATAGTAACAGTGGTTGGTCTTTCAAAGAGCAAACATTGGTCAGGTACGCATTTGGCAGATCTTTATAAACCAGCTGAACTGATTCCAAGACAGAATTTCTTCTAGCTTTGACCTTTTGTATTTGGTTTTCTGCCCAGACATCTGCAAGCAGCGAAGCTCTCCAATCATTATAGACATGCTCAGGACCTGCCCAGACACTGGTGCCTTCCACATTACAGTATACCTGCATGCTACAGTGCAGGAGCACAGTTGTTTGAAAGCTTGAATGCGAAGCACAACATCACTATCAAACGTAGTCACTTGCAATGAGAAGCTGGAGCCTGGCTATATTTTGCTATCAACCAAGCAGCTGAAAAAAGATTTACTAACAGAACCATGCCCACCACATGACCGGGGAGGTGCGCATAGCATTGGAAGTGACTTAGGCTGTAGTTTGATGATAGAGAGGTGTGATATTAACATAAAGATTTCCTTTCCTTTACTGGTGACTGCCCCCTCAGCTCTACCAGTGCAATGGGACACCTGCCCTGGATTTGAAGTTAAGAAATCTTTTGGTTAAGGTTTTATTTCAAGCCATCCCTTCCCTGATCTAGCTCACAATAGTGAGACTGGAGTTATCTGCAAGTGCATCACTGAGAGGATGCTGCTAGGGCAGGAGGAAGTGCAGGGGAGAGCAGCAACCAAGAGCACCACTGCATCACTGCTGCAAAGCTCATGCTACTGTAGCGGGCCTGTGGTATATCCGTGCAAGCTGCACGGTTCAGCATGGGCTTGCAAACAGCAGGAGCCAATGTGCAAATCATTTGAGCAATGCTACATCTCTGCTGATGAACCAGGTCAAGAAACGGCAAACAAGTTCAGGAATATCCCTTCAGTCTTCCACGTGAACCCATCTTGGCTGGACACATGCTGCTGCAGGACCACCTTTCCTGGCCTGGTGCATAAGGCAAGCAGCTGGACTCACCACCAACACAGCCCGTTCTGCTGAATTCATCTGCGTAACACACTTCGTGTGAGTACGCTGTGTGAGATCAAGATCCGTTTTGTTCAGACTGGAATGTGTGTTGTATGGCCTGCAAGTCCAATCTCAAGAAAGATCTTTAAATATGTGAAACAAACTGCCTGCAAATAGGCTGCATTTCAAAACTCTGTGTAAGTACGTGTGACTTATTGAAACATCTTCACATAACAATTACAATGGGGAAACCATTGTCTTATAGATGACACTTCAAAACAGGGAGAGACTGAATGAATATTGTTATGCATTAGTCACTTTGGTTTACTGCAGATACATACAATGGTTAGAAATAGAAGAGGCTGTGGCATGGCACACACAGAGCAGTATCTTGAAATAACTCTTGAAATAACACTTTAGCTTTGATGCTGTCAATATGAAACTTAACTCCAACTCATCTCCAGAAATATTGGGCAATGCATGACCTTGTTTATCCAAGCCATGCAACATACTTCTAATAAGTACTGTGGACAGCAAAGATAATTTAATCACAATTTACAGATATATAAACATTCTTCATGGCTTTAATCAAAGAAAATGGGGATGACTTATAGGGATACTTCCACGTGCCCTGTGTGTCAGCTTCATGTGTTAGCATATCAGTGACCTTTTTGGAGCCTTACCTAATGGTAGACAGAGACCACCTGAAATTCAGAGCAAGCAAACACTTCCCTGCCCTCTCGTGCTGCACTGAGTCAGTGCACAGCATTTTGCTTGCTTGTTTGCGGGGGTGTCGCGGTTTAACCCCAGGCGGCAACTAAGCCCCACGCAGCCGCTCGCTCACTCCCCCCCAGTGGGATGGGGGAGAGAATCGGAAGAGTAAAAGTGAGAAAACTCGTGGGCTGAGGGAAATAGAAGATATAATATAATAGGGAAAGCAAAAGCTGTGCATGCAAGCAAAGCAAAGCAAGGAATTCATTCACTCCTTCCCATGAGCAGGCAGGTGTTCAGCCATCTCCAGGAAAGCAGGGCTCCATCACGCGTAACGGTTACTTGGGAAGACAAACGCCATCACTCTGAACGTCCCCCGCTTCCTTCTGCTTCCCCAGCTTTATATACTGAGCATGATGCCATATGGTATGGGATATCCCTTTGGTCAGGTGGGGTCAGCTGTCCTAGCCGTGTCCCCTCCCAGCTTCTTGTGCACCCCCAGCCTCCTCGCTGGTGGGGTGGGGTGAGAGGCAGAAAAGGCCTTGACTCTGTGTCAGCACTGCTCAGCAGCAACTAAAACATCCCTGTGTTATCAACACTGTTTCCAGCACAAACCCAAAACATAGCCCCATGCTAACTACTGTGAAGAAAATTAACTCCATCCCAGCCAAAACCAGCACAGGGGGAAACCCTGACCTAATCACAAAGCACTAATCTTCAGAGTGTTGTGTTCTCACTGCAGCCTGGGCCCTGCCGCGAGATCCCTGCAGAGGCTGAATCTGAAACATTCCTACTTGGCAGCATCTTTGGGAGAGAATGTCATGAATATTGCCAAAGAAGTCTCTTTTCAAACATAACCTTGGGGGTATAGAAAGATACCCCCAAAGTATCTATATAGATATATAGATAGATATAGAGATAGATTTCAAAAATACCCTTGGGGGTATAGATGGATATAGAAGATAGAGGGGGCCCATGAATTCTGGAGAAGCATGCTAGCTTTAGAGATGCTACTAGATATATAAAAGATATAATGAGAGATTTTGAGCATGCAACATGGCCCATAATGCCTACTGAACTGGGCAACAAATACTGTTTTAAAACAGTTCTTCTTCTCAGTCAGGTCTGAAAAGCTCTATCACAGTAGGAACATTGGGAACTCATTAGTGCTAGCTATTTTCAGTGTTTTAATATCTGATAAATAAAAGGGTTCAACAAGAAATTTTATTGAGTGTCTTGTGATTCCTAGAATTTAAAAAAATAAAGCCAGTTGCAGAAAAAAGTCTGTTCTCACTTGAGCCCTTAATGCTTTTAATGATGCTGGAATAAGGAAAATTAGTTTTAAAACGATTGTAGAGCTAGTGAAACAAATTTTTTCATGAGCAGAAATACTTATCACTGAGCTGCTGAATGAGAAGTTCTGAAACACTATCAAGGACTTGAATAACACTTGTGACAATTTAGGGACTGTTCCTTCCTAGTTTAAACAAATTAAAAGCTAAATGCTTTTCTCTGAGTGAGCAAAGTCTGGCCTGTAAAGCAAGCCACTACTTTTAGATAAAGTGTGAAATGAGGAAATCATTATCTTTAATGCAAAAATATGTGGCTTATGTGTGCGAAGCTAGAAGGAAGCACCATATTTCCAGCAAAGTATTACACCTGTGGTGCTTTTTAGGAGTTCTGGATTCATGGTTTAGTGAAATCACTCTATGATAAAAGCAGAGGGAGGACGGAGGAGTCTTCTGGCCTCTGGGCAGCTGGACAACTACAGATGCTCTGCATCATCCATTTGAAGAAAAGATATACACAACCATTGCAAACACTATCTTCATCTGCCTTTTTCACGACATGACTTGAAGAAAATCTCTCTGCCACTATTGCTTTTCTTTAAAGCACGGAGAACTGAGCCAAAATCAGGCCTGAAACTAGACCTTAAACAGTGGAGGCTGAGGCAAAGTGGAAGGAGGACCACCACCATCTCTAGCTTGAGTTTGTGAACAAAGGCATGGCTGCCCCCTCCACTGTATTAGGTCTCATTTTGGCCCATAATAAATATTAGCTTGAGCCCTAAAGTATGAGTTTTAATATCCCTTCCAAAATACTTTCCACTGATTATAACTCTGGGTGTTGTTAGTATTTATTTATAAAAGTCCACTCTTTTTTTAAAGGCTAAATTAGATTCTTCTAGATGATTTCAAAACAAAATTCACAGTGATCATCTTAGAAGCAATTTCTTTTTAATTTTTTGTAACTTTTTAGCAAAATCCCCTAGATGGCCTTGACATGGGAGCAATAGCTAGTAT
Organism: Ciconia boyciana; assembly: GCF_034638445.1. NCBI lineage: Eukaryota > Metazoa > Chordata > Aves > Ciconiiformes > Ciconiidae > Ciconia > Ciconia boyciana. Next base: position 54,662,908 of record NC_132937.1, on the reverse strand, counting down.
TCCTGAAAACCTTTCTACTGTCTCCAGCAAGTTAAGTTTGAATCCAAATTATGGACTGCAGATAATACAAAACTGTAACAGCAAATCAGAGGGAACACAATTCTCGATAACACTGTAATGCAGACAGACTTCTAGGGCACATTTTGTTTTTGCTCTCAAGTCATAGCTTACTTTTTTGTTGGTTGGCTTTTCTGAGTTCCTGAGTGTTTCAGAGTTCTGCAGGGCTTTTTGGTTTCCTGTTGGTGGATACCATAGTGTGAAAAGTACAGAATAGTTTGAAAAGTACAAAACATTTAAGAAGAGTGTGATTTGTAGTTGGTTTTTGTCATTGTGGCTTTCTCCCTCCCTTTGCTCTGCCACCATGTTAGTGGTATGCTATTGTCAGGCATGTCCCCTAACATGTCGCCTAACATGTCCCCTAACATGTTCATCTCTCCCCTATTTGTATCTGCAATAACCTGGCAAAGCTGACAATTTGCTTTTCTTTCTTTTTCTTTCTTTCTTTCTTTTCTTTCTTTCTTTCTTTTCTTTCTTTCTTTCTTTCTTTCTTTCTCTTTCTTTCTTTCTTTCTTTCTTTCTTTCTTTCTTTCTTTCTTTCTTTCTTTCTTTCTTTCTTTCTTTTTCTTTTTCTTTCTTCCTTCCTTCCTTCCTTTCTTTCTTTCTTTTCTTTCCTTCTTTCTTTCTCTTTTCTCTTTTCTCTTTTCTCTTTTCTCTTTTCCTTTCTCTTTTCTTTTCTTTTCTTTCTTTTCTTTTCTTTTCTTTTCTTTTCTTTTCTTTTCTTTTCTTTTCTTTTCTTTTCTTTTCTTTTCTTTTCTTTTCTTTTCTTTTCTTTTCTTTTCTTTCCTTTCCTTTCCTTTCCTTTCCTTTCCTTTCCTTTCCTTTCCTTTCCTTTCCTTTCCTTTCCTTTCCTTTCCTTTCCTTTCCTTTCCTTTCCTTTCCTTTCCTTTCCTTTCCTTTCCTTTCCTTTCCTTTCCTTTCCTTTCCTTTCCTTTCCTTTCCTTTCCTTTCCTTTCCTTTCCTTTCCTTTCCTTTCCTTTCCTTTCCTTTCCTTTTTTTATTTTCTTTTTTTATTTTCTGCGTTCCTTCTAGCCCCAACTTTCCAACCACACAAGCTCACAAAATCAGTCTCTATCCCTACAGTAAATTAATTCTCCCTGCCAGTAAACTCCCATACAGAATTCTGGGTGGCAGGTTCTGGCCAGGGTTGCATACAAATTAGCTTGTGGAAAATGGCATCAAGTTAGGTAAAGAACAAAAGCAAACTGACTTCAAAGGGAACAAACCAAGTGGAATCTAGTTACTATACACCAGGGGTTTAACAGAGCCCATGTTAACAAAAAAAAGAAACCACCTACAAAACAAGCAGTAATCAGACCCTCTTTTCTTTCTTTCTGTGATACATAAGAATTGCTTTTAGAACAAATCACGATCAAAAAGTAGCTCTTTGATATGTATTTGGGTTGCAACCACTGCTAACAGCACTTTGTTCTTCCTGGTATTCCACAGCAATTCACTGCGACTCCCTGACTCACCATGTCTGGACCAGCTTACAGACACAGAGAGGGAGAGAGTCTCAGCTGGCAAATCTGAATTGGCTGGCTATAAATGAAGTCTGGCTAGCTTCCCAAAGATTAGACGCCTGGACGTGCTTCCTCTTGCTGGTTTTTTTTTTTTCTTTTCCCCTTTCTAGTCAGTCACTGATGTGTATATATCCAGCAAAGACAGAGTGAACTTGCAAACTGTCTAGCATGTTCTCATGCTTTTTCTCCTTATTTCTTTTTTTCCTTTCTTTTGGGAGGGTGCAAAGGAATTTCAAAAAAGAGGGGAGGTTAACAAGACTTTTAAAAAGTCTATTTTTTGCCCTCTTTTGCTCATCAGCTCAGCAGATTACAATAAGAAAAATCTTATTAAAACCATGTTTGCTCTGCTTTATGAGATGCCATGTATTAAAATGCCATTGCACTTTAATTAGGTCTGTCCACTTGTGGGTTTTCTTATAATTTATGAGATTTTCCCTTTTGAAAGCAAAATTATTTTACAGACCGGGATTCAGAGGCAGCCATTACTTGTGCTTGGGTCTTGCTGGCTATCTTTAACTAGAGAGGCCATGCACAACAAGTCTTAAACCTATGTCAGACAACAGGAAAGCCCCTACTTTTGCATACTGAAAGTTCCAGGAGGGAAGTAAGAGGAGATGGAGAAACAAAAGGGGATAGAAAGACAACTTATATCCTAAATATGGAAAGGAGTGAGTTTACAGTGTATACCTTAGCTCTGAAAAAGGCAACCATCCAGCAAGTTTGGACTTGAGCGCCTGAGCTATATCATAGTCACTTCATCTTATTTTACTTTTAGGCACTCTCCTGTGTGCAGGGTATGAAGCTAAATTGCTAATATGTTAGTCACAGCTTTTATAAGGTCATTTTAGGGGAACTTTTTTCCTCTCTCCCTCACTCCTTACTCCCCCCACAAAACCCATTAAAATAGTTGATTGTTCCTGACTTGTCAGGTGAAAAAGAAAGGAGTTGCATTGCTCCTGGAGATGAAAGTTGCTCGGTTGTTTGATGTGGGGCTCTGGGAGGGGTACCCCACTGTCTGCATGAGGTGCAAATACAGAACACTGTTCCCAAGTCAGGTTTAATATCCATTTTGTGCCCTGCATGCAGCAAATGACAGTTTTTTAGACTCCTGCTTGTAACATGGTGATGTAAGAGAGCATATGTGCACTGCAAAAATCCTCTTATATAAGTATGTAACCACAGGAATATCAAATAATTCCCTCTTTGTCCATAGACTGCCTTTTTCAGCTATCCCAGATGAGTCTGCTAGACCTGGCTTTGGGATACTTGTTAAAGAGTACAGAGTAAGCAGGGAGAAAAGATTAAAGGAAGAATACAATCTGTGTGAAACAGTGGCCCTGACTCTAAAGAAGCAGATGATCTAAGGGAAGGAAGAGCCTTCCCTTTAAACAAGAGACTCCGCATGCAATGCAAATGATCCCATATGCAGCTGCCACTGGCAGGCAGCCACCCGCCTACAGAAGAATAAAGTCAAAGCAACAATTCCCCTGAACCCTGAAGCTCAGTGACTTCAAACAAGAGAAAAAGAAAAAGTGACATTATTTTTTCCAGTGAACTCTTTCCATCTCTAAACTGTATTGATGACCTCATCAGCTACAGCTGTCAACTTGAAGCTTAGCTTCTTTCTGTCCAGTGGACAACATCTGGCACTATCTGAGTATTTGTACCTAGGATGGAAAACGTGGAGCGTGCTGCCTCAAAAATATGTAATGGGGGCCTTAAAAACAAACCTCAGCTTTCGCTCAGCAAGCGCATGCAAATCCATTAACTTAGTGGGAACTACATACAGAGGGGGACATTGACATAGATAATTTAGGAACTATTGTCTCATTAGGCAAATTTTACTGACAATCAGCTGTGACCATCTCAGCTTTAAGTACTTGTATGATCCCTACACACAGCCACAGTGATAAGCAGTCTCTCAATTACTAAGGTAAGCTTGCCATCTCTACTGGACTCATCTATCCTCTGAAGAAGGCTGAGGGTAAGTGCATTTAGATATTTTCATGCCACTGCTATCTTGTGCTCCTCGGAAGTGTGATCCTTGCCTTCCTTTGGAGGCAGATTTTCAAATCCAACAATGTTCTCCAGTTTGCCTTGTCTCTTACTCAGACAGGAAGATGCAGATGCTTGGAATGAGCTGGGACCATAGTACCTCTGGTGCTGGTAACATGGTAGGCTTCAGGGGACCTTCTCCCTACCATATACCAATCTACATTCAAATGTGTCATATTAGTCTTTATGAGTCCCCAGCGAATCTCTTCATTGTATGAAGTCATCATTGGGTTTCCACTTAGTTCCATGTGGCTGCTAAAGTATGAAAGTTGGCAGCTGCTGTCACTTAGATTGCTTTTCACTGAGTAGCACCTTAAAGTGTCCGTACAGGCTAAAGTCTTGGTGCTAAGTACTTTGCAAATGCATGGAAAGAGTGGTGCCTCCCCAGAAAACTTGCAGTGCAAGGCCCTCAAACAGCAAAACACATGTTTTGCTGTGCACTCACACACATGTGTGTCCGTGGTGGGGAGGAGGCCACTTGAGTGAGGATTAAGACCACAGTTTAAAGTCAACTGCAAGCTTCAGTGCATTGCTAAATCAAAGCTTACTGGGAGGCAAGGAAAAGGAACAAGACAGGGAAAGTGAGAAGCTATGTTGTGAATTTAAAAGCTGCTTGTGTGCTGTTTCTTGCTAATGTGCAGCTATAAAGCGCAATTCATGAGAGCTACCTGCTAGGTGCTTAGTTTTTATAGTATATGAGAATAGATTTAGTGGCAGAATTTGAGGAATGGAGAGTGGTAGAGATATGGACAGTTCAGGAAAAGTGCTCCCTGTGAGAGCAGCTGACAAGCTCACAGTTGTGACTGCTGCAAAGTGGAGGAGTAGAAATTGACTCCTGAAAATACAGAAGTGGATAAAAAAGGCACACAGAGAGCTGTGGAAGAAGCTTAGAAATGAAAAACACTCCTGTTTTTGTCTCTCCATCTGTTTTGGGAAATGTGCTGCCATCTTCCAGAGAAGTTGAGCCTTTGGAAGACTCTTTGCAAATGAGCTTTTAAACACTATCACATTAGTTAGTGTTTTTAGCTGTGAATGCTACACTATTTCCCTGCACCTGTCTTTTCAAACATCTGGATTTCATGCATTTCAGATGAATGAAGAATTAGCATTAAAAATAAGTGAGATGATAAACAATAGTGCAAAGTGAAGGGAGGACACCTGATAACTTTGTGGCTTCTTAATCTCAAAAATCTGTCAATTTAAGTGGAGAAAGGGACTTTCAATTGGTGAGGATGGGATTTGTTTGAAATGGTGAAAGCAGAATGGCTGAAAATGGTCACATCAAGTTTCGCTCATAGAAGAAGTTCTTCTCTATCATTTGTCCTGTATTGTGGAACATCTGTTATACCACTGAAAAAAGCAGAAACAGGAATAGATAAAACCACAACCCCAAAATCTCTAATAGTTATTCCTACTTACAAAGAATGAAGCTGAAATGTGAGTGCAGATCATCTCAGAGCTCCTGGGTTGCATTTTTGCTGACAGCCCTGCATTTGGACATCAACAAATTTCAGTGGGTATGGTTAGAAGCGCTTTCTATTGTCTATGAGACTATTTCACTGCTCTCCACAAACAGACCCAATGCATTGAGGCTGGGGGGTGAAGGGAATTCATGAATGCAGCTGAAGGCAGAATTTGGCCCAAAGGCCAAAAATTTAAGTCTGGAACCCATTTCTCTTAATCTTGTCCATTTTTAGATATTACAACTACAAGAAGAAAAGTAGGTGCCTCATATAAAGAAAAATTCAATGCCGATAACACCATTATCTGTTTGTGAACTTATTTATAAATTATGTATCTGGCCTTAAATTTTGCAAGATTTTAGTCTAGATGACAAATAGCTATGGTATAATGTTTCAGCTGAATTCAGCAGAACAGAACTAATCCTAGAAGTGTCTAAATTATAAGAAGTTCTGTAGAAAATTTTCCAATTTTTTCTTAGATTTCTAGGATTTTCTAGACATCCTAGAAGCAGGGGTAAGGTCACAGTTGCTACTCATGCAAACATGTTAAGTATGTCTTCTGTGCCATAGCTAAAACACTCCACTGATCTTTTTTTTAAGCAATGTAAGAGCTACTTAGCTTTGAAGTTGTTCAGTACAGGTATATGTTCTTGCCATTCTATGTAAATCCTGCCTGCCTAAATTAAATCTAAATAAGGTATCTGTATATGTTTGCAGTGTCAGAAAGTCATACACAAACACACATAATCACTGAGTATGATCTGCTTTTTATATACAAATGCAAGTTCCGTGCTTTTACTGTTATATATATGGTACACCTTGGGAAAGTGTGCAGTGATATTGTGAAATTTAGAATAATGACACTTACCATTTGCTCTCACAGCTTTGCCAAAAAACTCTCATAGCTTTGTCAAAGAGGAAATTTTAATTTTTCCATTAAATCTATGGCCAAGAGCTCAGCTTAAGTGTTTTTCAGGTGAAAATTACTAGCTTCCACTAGAATTGTGTGCTTATCATAGAGATTTGTGTTTAAAACATACAAATAAGCAGACATGCTAATATGTTTATCAAGAATGATGGGAATTGTTTTTGTCCAAATCTTCATACTTGCCTACAGTGCCTCAGTTGAAATGTCATCCTGCCCCTGCTATGCCTTTCTACTCATAGCATTGCCACAAAGCACCTGCTTTCTGGTGTGTCCGTAGATTTCCAGCTACGATTTTAGGTTCAATATTGGAAGTATATACCATAGGAGCTGTGTTTTCTAGAGGAACAGATGAGATTCAAAGACTATCTGCAGATGTGTGCCTCATTACAAATTGAGACAGCTGTGAGCAAGTTATGATCTGAGGTGAGAGGGGAAATGCGAAACCCAGATCTTTTTTTTTCCTTAGATGGGAAAGGATGTAGAGTTTGTTTTATCTTCTAAGAATGAACAGAAAGTTCAGATGTGAACAACAGCATTTCTTCCTTAGTGAATTTTTTACTGTAATCTGTGGGAAATTTGGCTGTATTTTATCCCAGCCTGATAGAGAAAATACAGTGTTAATCAACTACATGGGAAATGTCCCTCAAATTCCCTGCCAAGAAGAAAGCATTCTGCAAAAAGGAGCTAGAAATATGTATATGTAACTGCATATTACCAGGTAGTGATATAGCATAGTCTAGTTTCAAGCACCAGGCTTTTGAATTTCAAGAATGCTTTAGGAAGAAAGGGAACTATTCATTGAAATGTGAAAATAATTTTAATGATGCTGATTTGGTCAAAAGACATAAGTACTACTCTTTCCACAATGTGTGTCATGCCTCAGTGCTGTCTTGATGTAGACAATATCTTGACACAAAAGTTCTATAAATATTATTTTCTGTCATGTGAATTTATGAGCCAAGTTCATAGCTTTAGGGCTGACTTGTGCACTAGATTGTGCTATAGTCTTCCTTGAAATGTGCTTTTGGTTCACAGCAAAACAAACCAAGAGTCTAGTAGGCAATGTAATGGAGTGTAATCTCATAAAAATTCCCTAAATCACAAGAGAGCAAATAGCTTTTTCTTTCTGAAAACATCTTTGAGTTCCTGCCTGGATATTATTTATTGCCATATTTATTTGGTTTTATTTATTCTTCTGTTTATCAGGAAACGTCAATTCAGTTTTTCTTCATCCTTCCACAAGCTGATCAGTTGTTGTGTGCTACCAGTTAATTGCTTTTCTTCCTTCAGTGGAGATGCTCAGCAGATTGGGGAGACAGAGGATGGTAGCACACTGCATTTGGACACTGCAGTCTACACTGCCCCTCTGGACCAGCAACGTCAATTACATACACTGCTAGAAGACGATTTGTGTGATCATTCTTCTGGAGCAGTAAAACTATATTTTAACCCTTCTCTCTCTAGCTGTATGACCTGGTCATAACAATTGTAGAACTTGCAAGGCACACAAGTTCAATCTGGGTACATACTTAAGTGCTGTAACCAAGCTATAAAAACAAGGTGAAGTAAACTATTTATGAGCACCATGTGGTGACCAAAGCTCTTTCTGCTTCTCTGCGTGTGACCTCTGAATGGTAGCATGACGATGACGAAAGTTGTTGGCCAGTGTCATGCACCAAAGGAGAAAGGAATGGATTTTTATTTTTTCTTTTATTCTTTCTAGATTAAATGCCTACTATCCCACACTGTGGCAGTCACTCTGTGATTCAACAGAAGTTGCTCTAGGAGTTCTTCCTAATCTTGCTTCTCCTGCATGTTATCATGTTCATGCACATGAGCAGGAGGAGTTGGAAGCTATTGTACATCAGGAAAACTATGACATGGTTGCCATCAT